>NC_134836.1:99368620-100598505 GCF_004210375.1 Tachypleus tridentatus
CCAGGCCCCCAAAATTGTGTTCCCATGCCGGGAATCGAACCCGGGCCTCCTGTTGAAATTAGGATTATGCAGTTAAGCAGTCTACCAATTTATTATTTCTTTTCCTTTATGACTATCGCCTAAAACTTTAACAATAAAAACATAAGTTAAACTATAACATTTTATGAAAGTTATTCTCTTACTGAGTTTTCTTTATATTATTATCAACAAAAGTTCCAATAAAAGTAAAAAATTGACCAAGACAAAACGAAATAAATTGATACCTTTGTAACACTGTATTTAAGTCTCACAGCCGACTACCTGTGCTATAAAACAGGTATTGAAACGTGTAATTACATCGCTTAAATTATATGCGCAAAATCTGCTATTACCTATACACGCAATTTTATTATTTTTCGGTATTTCCTTCAAAGCTTTTCCTAGAGAAAATCTGCTTGCCAAATGTCCAAAATGATACCCTTCCCTTACTTTTTGCTATAAATAGAAGTTATTTGACTTGAACTGAAAAATTCAAATATACATTGATTTCATTCTGTGTTCTTAACCACATTACAGCAAAGGTGTATGAGCGATTGGTAAAATACGTGAAGCTGCAAAAATATGAAATAGACGGGGGAACCTCAGCTGCGTTATGTTATGTGTTAACGGAGCTTCTTAACGTTTGATTACACTATGTAATAAAATTTCTACTTTTTCTTATTCCTGGGCAGAGAATGTTATATCCCAATTGCTTATGCCTAAAGTAACTGGAAAAGACCTATTTATCTCTTCAAACTTGTGACTTGGAAGCGTATGACGAAAACATGATGGGAGACTATATTTGGAGGCTGATACGTGAAAGTCGAAAATCTCGAAAAACTACTCACTTCTAAACATTTTTGTATAACTTTAGTATAAATACACGTAAATCTTGGTTCATATGTTGTTTTATTCAGACCTTATGTATATAAAAATGTGCAAATTTACCCATTTTTATGGAGAAAATAGGTTAATTTCTAAATTCCATTATCCAGATCACAAAAGCAAAGCCTGAAGGGAACAATGACCATTTTCTGTATTTTTACAACATAAGCAATTAAGAAATTAACACATACTATTCAGGAACAAAATTTGTGTTACATAGTGTAATTAAGCTGAATTCTCATATTGTTATTTTTTACCGGTAATAATTATTTTTAAATAAACACTTCTGTAGGTTTAAGTCTAGAATATTGTTTGTTTTTGAATTTCGCGCAAAACTACACGAGGACTATCTGCGTTAGCCGTACCTAATTTAATTTAATAAAGTTTTATTGAACTGCATCATGTGTAGTTTCCTTTTAATAATAAATGGCTGTTTCATATTTCAGTTTTTTCGAGGACGTGCAATCATTCCTAAAAAGGTAAAAAACAAAAAAATGGTTCAGTTTTTCTCAAGAAAATATTTTGTTTTTACCTCAATGCTTCTATCATACGTTTTTGGTAGTATAAACGTTACGTAATACTGCGCCCAGATAAATGAATAGGAGTAAATGCTTACGAAATGATGAGCCGTACAGGCCCTTTAGTATTGACGTCAAGTGCGATATATATGGAGGTAAAGGCTGAAAAACAAACTTTCTTTTAAATGAATCAGTTTACGTATGTTAAAAATGTTACACGCTCAAACGAAGAAGATAAATTTCCGAATATCTTTAAATATAAGTTCCACACCGACACACAATAAATACCTTCTTTGTTCCTATTTCTTGGTGGATTCATGCAGTGATCGCACGCCCAAAATAATGCAGACTCGAATATAAACATAATACAACCCTAGACCCTGAAGCCTTGAATAAAGAACGTCCCTACCATGCAGTATGGATCATCTCCTTTTGCACGTCCTCAAGATGAAACTTTCAAGTCTTTCGTATTGTCTAAGCATAAATCTTCAAAAGACAGCTCTATGTTTTATATCCATAAAGAAGGTTGTCACTGTGTCAGATGTGTGTTTTGGTCAGAATTTCCTGAAACTGTTTAACTGTTTATTAGCTTCCGATGACAGCTCCAAAAAAAGAGGTGGAATTTTTCACAAGGACATAGTGGATGATCAAATAAAAGTGCTTACAATAAAGTAGTTCTGAAAGTCGATTACTTCCAGTACAGGTAGCACAGTCCAGACAATTGGAGAGAAACGTATTACAAACAAAGGGAGAACAAGCCAACTAGATCGGATGTTTCATGACACAAATCTATAATTACGCTAAGAAACTTATCATTACACTTATTTCTCAGTCGAAAAGTGCCAACAGAAATTGCAAGTGCTTTCCAAATGAACTGATGATGGATTAAGAAACGTTGATATTTAAAACACTTCAATATCTCATTCCAAAGAGCCACTAAGAATTTCTGGGATCGGTTACTCAACGTGAAAGACAGTGATTAGAAGACTTTGACAATAACTCTCTGCTGTGATGGCAACACTGATAGAACCCAAATCAGCAAAGCCTATATAATGTTGAAGGTACTGGCGAGGTCAAACGAGGAAAGGCAGTAGTTTTTCGGCATTGATCAGCCTCAAGCCCAGGGCGTAAAAGGCTGTATATGCTGTCATAGAGTCAGCTTCCTGAAACACAGGAGGAGAATAGGACTTCATGAAATTCTTTACCAAGATGGCCAAACATGTCCAAGATTGAAAAGACACTAAACGTGGCAAGGGTTGTTCGTATGCACAGGATTTTGTTTGACTTGAATATCAAGCAAAACTACACGAGGGTTGTTTATGCTATCCGTCCCTAAATTAGCAATTATACACTAGAGTAAAGACAGCTAGACAGCACAACACACCACCAACTATTAGACTGCTCTTTTATCAACGAATAGTGGGACTGATTGTAACATCATAACGCCCCCACGGATAAAAGGGTATGTTCGGAGAGGATAATTCGAACCAATAGGTTGCAATTCGAGCACCCTAGCCCCTTCAAACCATGCCAGTCTCCTCCTCGTAAGTACTGACAACCATGAATTATTGGCGTTATGAGTGATACGTTTTCTGTCTTCTCTCGATATCAACAACATCTCCAATCCGACTCTGTAGCCATCCTGGGTGTTGATATGCTAACAATCCACATGTTGCTGCAACCAAATTTAGTGAAAGAGAAACCAATGTTAAGAGTTTGAGTTACTGCACTGCAGGAACAGATGGGGCAAAATGAGGATTAGAAAGCACATCTGAAGGATGTGAAGATTCTATATCAAGTTGTAGTTGCACAATGAACACCACAAACTTGTCACAGATAAGTTGAAATGCTCTATGGTTAAGAATGAAATCAATGACTCACTCGTAGTTTCTCAACAAAAAATTAATTTTCTATCAATGGAGCATCCTTATCAATCATCAAGTTATCACTACCTTTAAACCAGACACAGTTATTTGTTTTAATCTGGACCTAGGAAAGCTTGAGATGGAGTATAATAACCTGATGAAGATAAACAATGTCTATGTAGTTTCAAACAATCTTCTTTAAGATGGGGTACACCTGCTTATCGAATCTGAACACTGTACTATAGTCAAAACTGCTACTGTTCACAATTTTGAAGCATAGTCGGACAGTGCAGAAATTGAACGTCTGATCAGTTCCAGCAATATCCTCACGACAGGTCGAGTATATATTAGGACACACCAAGAATCTCCATCTCTTTGTTCACTACATGTCCAATTTGTACATGTGATCAGCAACAAGCACAAGCCACAACCCAAGAAATTCTGAATCAATACAGGTACGTGTTTTGAACATGTATATCATTCAACGTTCAAGGTTTGAACCAGAACTAACATTTAATAAAGAAATACGATATTAATTTTGCACTTACCACAAATTAAACTGTAATGTTTTTGTTGAAACGCATGTTAGAAAAAAAAACTAGTTTTTCGTCTCGTGATAACAGGATTTTATTTGTTATAGCTTTTAATGACTATGAAACACACTGTAGTATCTTAACGTAAGTGTAAGAATTCCTCTTCTGAAATACAATGTTTTGAGATGTTTAAATTACCTATATTATGATTCTCAGTGACACCAAGTTTTAAATTATGTTTGTAAAACCTCTTCGTCCTCTGCTTCCCCAATAAATTGTATAATGCCCCTATATGTCCTCATGGAAATATATACAAAAGAAAAAAAACATATAGGCTTTACAAATTCCAAATTATATACATACACAAAATTACAGATTTAAGTTATTTTTTATGCTGTACGTTAAATTATAAATCTATAATTTATTCTTCCGAAATTCAAGTCTCTAATTTACCACCTCCTTTCTACCACTACCTTAACAACAAAAACACAGCGAAACTGAGTGTCTTGGGACAGCAACAGAAACACTGCTTTATGATTTATCATAATCTTTTGCATTTCTCAGAGGCCCTTCAATGATGCACTTAACACATAACTTATGATTGCACCTAGTGTGTGGGTGAAAGTATACATATATTTCTGTGTATGTGTACGTAAATACGGCGGCTACTGAATCTACAAGCATCTTTCATAATTACGGGATGACGTAATTATTTTCAGTAATTTTACATTTGCTCTTTAGCACAGTATCTTGTTTAAGTTATTATATACGACCTAATATTCACCAAGCTTTAACTTACATATGTGTAGGAATAAAGTTTTGTTTGTTGTTAGGCACAAAGTACAGAATAGGATTTATGTGCTCTGGAATCGCAAGTATCGAAATTCGACCTTTAGCGTTATTAGCACTCGGACAATCGCCAAGCCATCAAGAAGCTGTAGATTTTGGATTGTTTTGAATTTCGCGCAAAGCTACTTGAGGGTTATCTGTGCTCGCTGTCCCTAATTTAGTAGTTTAAGACTAGAAGGAAGGCAGCTAGTCATAACCACCCGCCGCCAACTCTTGGGTTACTCTTTTACCAACGAACAGTGGAATTAACCGTCACTTTATAATGCCCATACTGCTGAAAGGGCATGCTTGGTGTGACGGGAATTCGAACCCGCAACCCTTAGATTGCGAGTCGAGTGCCTTAACCACCTGACCATGCCGGGATGGGGTTGTAGAAACAGAAAGACAATCTAACAGAACAACACAAATTTCACAGAGAATAAAACAAGGTTTCTGGTTCACATGTACTGTTTATTAAACATGAAAAAGCACAGGCCAAGCCAACAGGCAGAATACCCATCTGAAGAATGGTGTATTTAATATAAAATAAAATAAGAGCGAGGGAATGGGGATTCAATAATTAACGTAATTTCTGGAGTATATAAAACCAACACAAATCAATACTTATACAAGTAAGCATATTAAATACTGAAAAACATCAAAACAAAAGATAATGACGTGTGTGTTTATTAATATCTTGAAATGAAAAACATTACATCATATGATTTGCATAATAGTAAAGAGCTGACTAAGCTAGTTTCCCTTACGAATAAACTTCAGTCAAATAATGTTTATAAATTAATATTTCTTCACTGCTGCACTATATACTTTGGACTATGTCACTTATATACAGACTTTATAAAGTTCGTCGATGGGACTACTTCTGGACAACTAATGTTCGTCAAGCAGTTAGGCCTAAGGGTATTTATAAACAACAGTTGTATTCTCCCGAACTAGCATATGAGGCTGAGGGAATGATGGTTGGTTTGGCGTTTTATGGCGCAAAGCAACTTGGCTATCTGCGCCAAATATCCAGTAAAAAGTTAAAAATTAAATTATTAAAATTCATAAAAAGGAATCAAGCTAAAACAAAACAAAGTTTAATTTTTAATTAAAAACTTAACAAGCGTAATATCCAATTTTTATATCTAGTTTATAGCAGCAAGAGAGAAAGTACAGTAATACAAGTTTAAAAGGACTTTCTGTAGCATAATTTTAACTATCATAACTCGCCAGGATGACTAAAGGTTAAGTTCAAACATCAGCGTTAGTCACTTGAAATTGGCTTTTCCAGTCTCGGTTTCGAGTTACTTGACGTAACGGCCATTTTTCTAACTTCATATCGAACTAATTACATTTTAATTCGTAAAAAGGAATCACATTAAAGTCTAATTTATGAATTAAAAACTTAAGTAGCGATAAAAGGGTCACGAGCCTTTAAAAAACTAAAAACATTTGTAAAGGTGGACAGTGCCACCATCGCCAGTGGCACCGTCCAACGTTATGGTAAACCTTGGGGCAGAATATGTCTAAAATGGTGCCCGTCGTTAAGAGTCGTAATGACAGCAAGACAGCCAAATGTGGCTTATTGCAACCTGAGTGTTACACAGACAACACATTGGTGCATCAGTCCCAGATAAAAGAAAACGATGAGTTAAAAAACTTTGACCAATGCGTAGCCCATTAGGACAACTTCCTCTTTCCGATCCTTATGGAAACAAGACGGCCAAAGTCTGACAGAGGATTTTATTTGGAAAAGCTTGGTTTCATGTTGCTCACTCCAAGTCGACTGCCAGCTGGAACGGAGCCGAGCCTTGAATACACGACCATAATCCATGTATGGAAGAGGCACAGTGGTGATATTGCTAGAGCAGATAGATTTATCTGCGGTGTCGGCGAGCTCGTTCCCACGAATACCAATGTGGCATGACATCCAGAAAAACTGGATGGAAGTAGATGTTAAAGAGAAATGAGCCAGTCGGTTTTGAATATCGGCGAGAACAGGGTGAGAACTAACGTGAAGCGAGTCCAGGGCCAGTAGAGAACTAAGCGAGTCAGTATAAATAGTGCAGTTTGAGTACTGCTTAGTTTCTATGTGATCAAAGGCAAGAGAAGTGGCATACAGTATAGCTCAGCAGTGAAAACAGAAGCTGTAAAAGGGATTCTCCGCGCAAACACCGAACTACAACAAACCATGGCAAAGCACACACAGTCACCTGATTTCGAACCATCTGTAAAAATGGGATATGAAAGGATGATTCGAAAGATGTTCAACAAATCACAGACAGTATTTCCAATCAGGAGCGTCTGCTTTTCTCAGATGACTTAAAGAAAGGTCACATTTGAGGATCACAATAAGCTATGGTTGGATAGACTGACCAGTGGATACAGCACTGTTATCCAAGGAGAGACCCAATTCATCCAACTGTGCCTGGATACGAAGACCAAAAGCTTCCCTCCAGTAAAGCGGTAAGTCTACGGATTTACAACGCTAAGATCAGGCGTTCGATTCCCCTCAGTGAGCTCAGCAGATAGCCTGATGTGGCTTTGCTGTAAGAAAAACACACACACAAACGAAGACGAAAAGTTACAACAGGAAAAAGCATGGGCCACTAAAGAAAGTAAACACAATCCCAGGTGCGATGCTGTGGTAAGGATCGAAGTTTCGAAGCATACAGTAAAAGCAGTTGGAAACGGCAGTGTAGAGGAGGTTTATGAGACTCTATGTTTTAGCTCTGAGCTGGGGAAGTGGGGAAAGCCCCAGTGTATAACCAAAGTCCTTGATGATGAATTGGGTCCAGCATTCTTAAGGCCGAGGTTCTGACATAGCCATGGACCAATCATCCATAGTCGAGTTTTGATCGAATAAGAGCACGATATATCTTTAGTATAGAACATCGATCCGCTCTCCAAGTGGTGGACGAGAGGACATGAAGGATGTTTATTTTGTACATTTGACCCGTAGCTGCTTGATGTGTGGTATAAAGGTCAGCTTACGGTCAAAGATGAGCCCAAAAACTTTGTCTCAGGGACCACAGGCAGAACAACTTCACCGACATGGAGTTCAGGATCGCGTTGAATAACCCGTTGGCGACAAGAGTGCATGCAAACGGTTTTAGATAGAATAAATTAAGACCGTTTGCAGTGATCCACTTCAGTAAACGATTGAAGGCAGTCTGTAGCTGCTGCTCAATATATCTCATATTGGACGACTGACATGAGATATAAAAGTCGTTGACATAGAACCAGTTTGCAACAGTAAGAGGGAGTTGTTTAGTGAAAAGTATGACACTCAAAACATAGCCCTGAGGGACTCAACATTCCTGCAGAAAAAAACGGGAAAGTGTCGAACCCACACGAACATAGAATCTCTTGTCCATTAAAAAATTTAATAAAAATGAGTAAATGACCAAGTAACCCATATAAATGGACGTCTCAAAAAATGCCATACCTCCATGTAGTATTATAAGCCTTCTCAATGTCAAAGAATATTGATACAAGATGCTGTCGCCTGCTAAAGGCTTTTCTGATTGATGTTTCAAGTCAAATCAGGTGGTCCATGGTGGAGCAGTGTTGTCGGAACCCACACTATGTGGCGAGAGAAGGTTATTTCTTTCGAGGAACCAAGCATGACGAGCATTAACCATCCTAAGGTCTAACAGAGATAGCTTATCAAAGCAACTGGACAGTACTTTTGAAGGAATCATGGTATCCTTCCCAGGGTTAGAAAAAAGGTAGGACAAAATCATGGCACCAGGCATAAGGAAAATCATTCTCCTGCCAGATCTGGTAAAAAATAATCAGAAGAATAGCAAGAGAAGTTGGAGGTAAATGGTGCAGCATCTCATAGTGTATATAATCAGGTCAAACTGATGTACTACCAGACCAATAAAGGGTCAGTTTGAGTTCCACCAGTGTAAAGGGACGAGTATAGTCACAGAGACAATCAGCTCGCAACAAAAGAGGTGATCGATCTACCCGAGTCTTGATGGCTAAGAAGGTGGAAGATGAAACAGAAGTGCTAGATACCCGACAATAGCTTTCACCTAGAGTATCAGCGTTGCTCCGAATATCAGTTACTTCCTGGCCATCAGTGAGCAAGAATCTTGACCTTTTGAATCTTGTACCATATGACTTTGGAAGTGGTGGTAGAAGATATGCTGGTTGTGAACTTAATCCAAGATTCCTTCTGGCTTTGAGGTCTTACCTGCCGAGCATGTACACGGGCCTGTTGGAAAGCGATGCAGTTGAAGAGTGTAGGATACCTTCGAAAAGTACCCGAGGCCCGTTTTTTAGCCTTCCTTGCCATGTAGCAGGCAAATTCCCCCCACGGACAAAAATATCGTGTAAAACGTGTCGAGATTTTAGGAGTACATTGAGCAGCTATCTGTATAATACAGTCAGTCACTACTGCCACGCAGTCGTCTGTTGATGGCTTACAGACAATGGCAGAATCAAGTTATGCGAGAGCAGTAAACGAGGGCCAGTTGGCTTGATCCAGCTTTCACCGGGGCACATGGGTTGGGTGGCATCGACCACGGCCAGTCTCTCTCAAAATGATAAGAAAATGATCACTGCCTCGTGGATTATTGTCAACCTTCCATGAAAAGTGGGAGAATAATGAAGGAGAAAAAATTGAGAGATCAATAGCAGTAAAGGACTGACTAGGTGCATGAAAATAAGTAGAAAAACCAGTAATGAAAAGAGAAAGGTTATAATCCGAGTGCATACGCTCTACGGAGCGACCCTTCTCATCATTATCAGTACCTTCCCAAAGAGGATTATGTCCATTAAAGTATCCCAGGATTAAAAAGAGAGATGGTAACTGTTCAGTGAGAGTATCAAGATTTAATTGATCATATGTCTCTTCAGGTGACAGGTAGAGAAAACAAACAGTGATGGTATGACCCAAGGAAACACGGATGGCTACGGCCTCCAAGGGTGTGTCGAGTGACAAAGACAGGGTAAGCACATGCTGATCAACCAAGAGTGCCACCCATCGATGCACTCATCCATCACACAACCTGTCATTTCTGTACAAAGAAAACTGTATCGGCAGGTTTCAAAAAGACGTACAGGATGGCAAGAAGCAATCACTGCTTTGATGTCATCCAGATTATAACGTAAACCTCGCCAGTTCCACTGTATCAAAGTGATCATTTTTATTTATGCGAAGGCGAATTTGGTAGAGAACCCTTCTGTTTACAACCACGTCTTTTTTATTTATTTGAAAGAGGTTTATCGATCTCCATGAATCCTGCCCTGGGTCAGTTGGGCAGGTCTTTTTCGTTGGAAGAGGATTTAAGCAATTGAGGATGTGAACGAATGATTGTTTTTCATCTTGGGGTGGGAGAAGATGTCCTCGAGGAAATGCCTATATCCGGAACCAAAGGAAGTGGATCTTGGGGTTTCTTTGTTGTTGTTTTTTTACTTTCGCGCAAAGCTACATGAAGGCTATCTGCGCTAGCCATCCTTAATCTAGCAGTGTATGAGTGAAGAAAAGGCAGCTAGTCATCATCACCCAATATCAACTCTTGGGCTACTCTTTTACCAACGAATAGTGGAAATGACCGTCACATTATAACGCCACCACGGCTGAAAGGACTAGCATGTTTGGTGTGACGTAAATTCGAACCCACGAACCTCGGATTACGAGTCGAACGCCTTAACCACCTGGCCATGCCAGGTCAATTTTATATATAGAAGTGGAAGTATACACCTCTTTCAGATAAAATAATTGCCAATTAAAACAGCATAAGCAGTATTCGTTATTAAAAGCATGATGTACCGAATCCTCATATTTGTCCCCAGCAAGTTCTTCCTTATTTTGAATGACAATAATATATTACTTTGAATAGAAGCAATGTAACTCATTATCGCATATATGGAGCAATAGAACAGAAAAGCCATTTTCAACTGCGGCATAATGGCTCCTAGATGGGTTAAACTAGTTCAAACCTCTAGGTCATAGTTTCGTCGTCTCTTGACCGATTTGATATTAAATTACAATTTTGGACTCAGGAAGTCAAACTCCAACAACTAATGCATTTGACCACACCCAAAGTCTCATGGATTAATTATCTCTCATTTTGCCCAAGAGAATCTCAATTTGAGGATAGGCTGTTAAAGATCTTGATGATTAATAAATTCAAATTGGGCATACGCGCGCGCCCCACACTTCGTATTGCTGATAGCAAAATATACAGGTGATAAAAAAAATAAAAATAAAAGTGTTGTAGCTAAGTTTACTCCTATACTGCTTAAAATAATTTCAAGTGACGCGGCTATTGAATATTACCTCTTGTTTCAGAAATGCATGTTACTGTTCTTCACTTCTATAAACACCGTCCTTTGGTGTTCTGATAAGGTGAGTTTATTTTAACGAAAATGATTATAACTGCCTGTCAATAATACGATCTCTACTTTAAAAATGACCTGACGAGTGTGACATAAAACTGTACATCAATTTATGATAATAAGTGTGTGACAGTGGAGGGCTGTCCATTTAATCGGGTTGTCACAAAGTACTATATAATACACTGGCAAGTACTGGCATAAAATATCTGTGGTCACCTGTGGGGTTCATGTCTCACAGAGGTCCCCATGTTCCGACCAAGTTCATTCGTTTTCCCCAATTACTCTATAACTACCCCACGGAAGAACAGTATCTGAAAGTATTAGGTCAACCGCCTATGGTGTCTGAAAACTAGTGTCATGTTGGGTCTCTTATAAATGGAAGGGGCAGGACTACAAACATGGTTTCAAAGATGTCGAGCCCCAAGATGAAGAGAGTATTCAGGAATAAAATATCAAGTGCCAGATTTGATGTTGAAATCCTACAACTCCCACAATGCCTGGGTGACTCTATGGGCTTTAGGTAACGAAACCGATATTCTTCCCGAGACCGCTTACAAAGTTTACTTCTTCTGACTTCAACACAATAGAAGTTAGCGTGCCAACAAACTCACTAACACACAACCTGAATTAATAAATAATTCGTGGTGAAGTGACAAAACACTGCATGAAGAGTGTAGATTTGGGTGACAGTTTGAAAGTCTATAACCGAAATCCTCGCAGAAACACTAAAACATTGCGTGATGATACCGGCATCAATGTTGGGTATATCTCCCATGTAACTAAAAATTAATTGTTGTAGCAAGCAATAATATATTTCTTGTCATAAAAAAGAAATATACAGATCGATATAAAACTCGAGAGTACAACACTTACAACTTCAGGAACTAAGAAAGCTGTCAAACTCTACAACTGTCCTATTTGTAGCCAACCAAAATATTTCCACGTTGTCATGGTGACCGACTATGTATACTCATGACGTCACTGAAGACACTACCCAAAAAACTTTTTTCCTATTCGTTTCCAATCCAACCTGAGAAGGAAAAACTTCTACTTTCCGAAAACACTTAGATTGTTAATGTTCTTGTATTGTGATTCGTTTATTTCACTATTTATGCGATTTCTTGATGTCGCAAACCTTTGTGACGTGATAATATCAAGAGTAAATATATAAGTGAAGTAACTCGTTTATTCGCAGCGTTTCAAATACACATGCATTTGCACGTACAGCAAGAATATTCGTACTGTACACACAAGAGAGAATAAATGTGCAGAACACTCGCACGTTAAAGTTGTTGACAGAAAGTAAATAGTAGGGTTAATTAATGCACCTATAAAAGTTAATTTTATATGGATCTTGTTTAGTCGTACCTTAAGAGCTGCGGATTTATTTTATTGTTAAAATGAAAGCAAACCAGTTTTAATATACTTAAAATTGACAACATTTAATGGACAGCTTATGATTTACATGATTAGTTATATGTACCACTGTACGATTATTGTGTTTCTCATAATGCAATCGCAACAAGAAGTATACACTTTCTTCTTAAATAAATTTGCCTTTTAAGAAGTACCCGTATTGCTCACGAGCAATAGAAAGTATCGAAGCAGCTGCTTGTGGGATAACGGGTTTATTTCTGTACAACGTCTCCTCTCTAACAGAGACGTGTTCGCGTACAACATTTAAGGTATAAAGAAATACACAACTGTAAAAATTTGTGAAGAGATCGTGTGAATTAGAACATACAGAGCACAAAATATAACTCATAACACGTAGAGACGGATGGAAAATACAGGAGCTAAACGCCAACATTTAGAATTACCCATACCTGGAATAACAAAAATATCACGAAAACGGCATTTCTTCACTCAGTAATACAATATTTTGTTTTCAGTTTGAAACATTTATGCGAAATTAAACCAAAACGAAAATTAGTTACTACTTTAAAAAAGCCCACCTGTCCATTATCTTCAGTTACCATGACAATCGGTTATAACAACGCTGGGTAAAACGATGAGCGATCAACAACACGAAGAAGGGAGGGGTCAGGTCACTCCATTGGTACGACTACAGAACCAAGAATGTCTCAAGACAAGCTACATAAATCTCCTGCATAAAGTTATGTTTGGACTCTGGAGAAAAGATACAGACGGATGTTCGATCAAACTGGTCACTACAAGCTTTCTAATGGTGCGTTGACGCCAAGCTAGTTAAACTGCCAACTTCTATGCAGCATTTTCAGTTCTATAGGCACACGTCAATATTGATTATTTTAGTGACGCATGCTCCAGAGAACTCTGCAGCACCCCACCGGAGACGTCCACCAAATATCCGACGCCGGTACATCAACCGATGTATTTGACCATTGCTCACTATTCATAACAAACAACTTACCCGAAAACTGACGTGATATAAATAAAGTTGTAATAAACAATCTCGACTTATACGTGTATAAATGTTGCATACTTATTAGGATACCTGTCAACCTTCTTTCGTTCTCAGTGCATTCTGATGAAAGGATTGATATAAAAATCTATACGCAAATTCAAAAGTACTTTAGGAAACATTCTTTAAAAAAGTTTTTTCATGGTATTAAATATATTGGAGATTTGTTAATCAATTCGAGTTGGATCTAAATTAGTATGAATATGCTGTTTATTTATATCGAATATCCGCGCAAAGCTACACAAAATCTGAGCTATTCGTACCCAAGTTTTAGCTGCAGTATAGAGTCTCATAGAATGGCTCTGAGCTTGTTTGTTCTTCAAGTACAAACTTTTAGCTCACATCTCCATCTCTTAGCTGATTTGAGTTCTAATTAAAGCCGTGGCTACTGAGGATTCCCTCTTGTTAAATGATAGTGGTTCCCGGAGTCCTGAGGGTCCGCGAAGGTAATACCGCCTCATTGAGCAAGTAAGGTCTCTAACGGTGCTGTTTTATAATAGCAAACGTAGTTATAAAATATGCATTTTATAACCAAACTATTTATTGGGTAGATGGAATATTTCAAAAACATGGGGTGCATGGGAAAACTAATAAAGTGAAAGGGATTATCATGGTGAAAAAAGTTGGGAATTACTGGACTATAATAAATACAACTAGTTAACAACACTCACCATCAAATATTGAGCTGCATTAATCAGTTAGTGAGATTTGTCCGTCACTCTGTTTAATACAACTCTCATGCTGAAAGTGTGGAGTGTGATTCTGAGGAAGCGGAACGCGAACCTTGGATCCTCAGATTCAAAATAGGCCGTAACGCTAACCACTAGGCCATGTCAAGGTTTCATACAACCTCCTAAGAGTTTATTGGTTAGAAAGAAAAATTTGAATATAATTTGAACATTAACGTTCTTGACCCTTTTGGTACACCGGTTAAGTCTGAATACTTCTAACACTAAACAACGCATTTCGACGCTCGTGAAGGGCACAGAACAAATAGTCCATTGTGTAGCTTTGTAATTAACAATAAAAGACAAAACTTTTTCTTAGGAAGAGATAACTTTACAAACTATCTTATTCCCTCCTGATTTGACTAATGTATTTGTTTGTTTATTTCGGATTTCGCGCAAAACTACACAAGGGTTATCTGCGCTAGCCGTCCTAATTTAGTAGTGCATAACTAGAGGGAAAGCAGGTTGTCATCACCACCCACCGTGACCTCTTGGGCTACTCCTTTACTAACGAACAGTGGGACTGACCATCATTTTATAATGCCACTGCGGTTGAACGGGCGAGCATGTTTAATATGATTGAGATTCGAACCCACGACCCGTAGATTGTGACTCGAGCGGCATACACTCCACTACACTCGACGGACGACTTCTATAATAAGATTTATATTGAAAGTTCAATTTCTGGGTTAATAAATCAGTGAACACAAAACCCACTAATAGCTCATGTTCATTTAAATTACAATAGTTAAAAGAAACAAACTTTGAATTTGTTGTTTTACCCATGCATCTGAGATCCGTTGAGACAAGAGAAAGTATATAACACTAAATGTCTGGTTTTGATACCCGCGTTAAGCAGAGCACAGATATCCTGTTATTTAGTTTTATGTCAAACAACAAACAGAAGTGCATGAAATTCCGGCTCTGTGTTCATGTTGTGTTGCTACTGTTAAAGAGCGAGTTGAATACCGTGTTATGTCACCACTTCTAATAAGTACTTGAATATTGTTCTTATCTGTGCCTCAGGGTATGCGCCTTCTCCCTATGCTTATTTTATTACTGTAGTTAAAAAACAACCTTGAATTTAAAAAATTAAATAGTTTTAAAAATGGAGTTCCTGTGTTTTTGGTTGTTTTATTTTTGTTTTCATTTTACATCGTCAGAACATTACACGGATAGTGTATTATCTCCCTTCCTTATTCCATTGCTAAGTCGGTCGTGGCCTACAGTTAAAGAGTGCTGAATTATGGATTCTAGGGATCATTGTTCGTATTCTATTACCGAAAGATCAACATTTTTTTTAACATAACAGCGGAATTTAACCATCACTCTTATAACACACCCGCATCCTCAAAACACAGAAAGTGATTTTACAAAGGGACACGAACCGTGGTCCTCACATTCATATTCCTCCACGCAAAGTTAAATTAAGCCATACCAGCCTCAAGAATAGAATAATGGAGATGGCAAAGGCACAGAAGTTCGTTTTTTAACCACAAAGCCCTACAAATGGGTTATTTGTGCTGTGTGCCCAAAGATCTGGAATGAACCAAACTATAAAACTGAAGTAATTGAAAAACACACACCATGCGAGACAGTTTAATTAAATACAGGCTGAAGTATCTATCTAATGCGTGAGGAAAACATAGGGAAAAGCTTTCTGTATAGAGGGAATGAATCGTTTAATTACAATCTTGGTAAATACATAGCATGAGCATTCTCCAAATATGTAACATCGGCCAGCTCATTCATCAAAACTTCTTTAATTTCAAATCTAACATTAATCAACTTAATCATAGGGAAAAGATTGATCCCTATGTCACTTCCCATGGGGGTTCTCAGGGCACATGACGGATTTGGTAACATCCAGTCCGGAAACTTGCCAGTTATAAGCGAAAGCATATACACAGATTTTTGACAAACAATGGTCTATGATTAAGCACTTCATAGAAAATAACCTTAGACTTCCTTGAGTACAGATAAGTGTTTGTCTGTAGCACATATTATTTTTGTGAATTTCATTCGGTCTATAACACAATGTAGTGTTTGTGCTCATATAACTGGGTTACTTTTTACTTTTACTAAAAAAGTAAAAACATATAAAATGTAACTTTTAGTTTTCTCTTAACCTTTTAAATTTTCATGGAAAATATTTTTATATTTTAACAGTTTATTTTTATATCTACACATACTTTTTCACATGGATTGGTTTGTTTTGAATTTTGCGCAAAGCTACACGTGGGCTATCTGCACGAGTCATCACAACCAACCACCAAATCTTGAGCTACTATTTTACCCTGGAAGAGTGGAATTGATCATTATATTATAACCTTTCCATGGCTGAAAGGGCGAGAATGTTCGATGAGAGGGATTCAAACCCGCACCTTCTCGTCGAATGTCCTTACTACCAAGCCTTGCCATATATTTTTCACCATGAATTAAAAGTATCACTTTTGTTGATCTATTGTTTTGCTAACCCAAGCTTAAAGTCATTAACAGGCCAGTAACAAAAATAAACTTATTTAATGACACGCAGGCCCTAACAAAAAGGAAAACAAAACATTTCTCTGATATAAGGTAGCAATTCCAACATATTAAATATAAAGGTTTCCAATTTAGTTTTAAAAAAAATACACATTTCCTGTTCCAGCTTAAAACAACAAAGACAGTTGTATCCTTAACGTTAGAACTTAATCAACTGAAATAGGAGTTAAATGTATCCATACAATTTCAAACGATTGCCGTTATACCTGCGAAGGGATAATGACCCATTAACCCACATGTTGTATGGAAAGTGGGCGTCACTACATTTTTTCTATCTTACTCAGTCACACACTCCTGTTTTCTAACGTATTTTTACTTACAGATTTATATTACGGTATCCAAAGTCGCCGTCTTCCGTCAATAAAACAAACCCTTTAGAACAATAATTCAGAAATGATATATCGCTTTCACTACTGCCAATTTTAGTTATAGGAAAACAAAGCAATACTCATCTGGAAGGCTACACAAGTTAAAAAATCCAGAGACGCATTTGCAAGGTACATGGAACAGTCAGACAAACACTATACTCGTAAAATGACGCAGTGATCTGCTTGAAAAAACGAGTCTTCTATTGGCAAGTGTTTTAATGCTTAAATATATTGTGAAAGTTATTACAGAAGTGTTTGCATACTATAAACTGCTAACAGCAATACGTATGTAGCAAAAACTACTCTAGGCAATTGAATTTAAACGTTACAGATCCTGTAACCAGAATATATAACACATTTTACAGTGTTATCGATCCCAGGAGTCACGCACCAACCTTTACTACAATACAGAATTAATGCAGTTCTGTGCTGAGCAGATGTTTATGAAGTCAACATCTGCCGTTACTGTAGTTTACGGGAACTTTGTAAATGAATGTGGCACTCAAAATGAACACACAAAAGTGTCAGCTTTTTTCGCTTTGTCATCATTAGAGCGTTACGAATCGCTCGTACAAAACAATATATTAACACATTTCCGTTAGGATTCTTGTAAACTTTAGGCTCTTCCGAATTTTCTGAAAAAAAAAATCATAAACACGAAGTAACAAATATTAATAACTTCCTCAAAAATATGCCAAAAGCTACAAGGAACAATACTGATTAGCTTGGTCAGTTACTGAATTTCGAGCCAAATTATACGAGGACCATTTGCGCTAACTCTCTCTACTTTTAGGTTAGATGGAAGACAGTTAGTTAGTCAACACCACTCCCTGTCAATCCTTCAGTTACTATTGTGAGACAGAAGAGTCAGATTTAATAGTTACTTTTGTAACACATGTACGAATCTAAGTTTTGTTTTTGTTGTGGCTACTCGAAGGCTATCTGTGCAAGCCGTCCCTAATTTAGCAGTGTAAGGATAGAGGGAAAGTAGCTAGTCATCACCACCCACCGCCAACTCTTGGGCCTCTCTTTTACCAACGATTAGTGGGATTGACCGTCACATTATAACGCCCCCACGGCTGAAATGGCGAGCATGTTTGGTGTGACCGGGATTCGAATCCGCGACCCTCGGCTTACGGGTGGAACACCTTAATACGCTTGGACATGCCGGGCCTCTTAACGTTGGAGCCAGAGATCCATAATCTGGAATGCTAACAACTGGGCAGCGATTGTCCCATGTGTTTAGAAGATTCTTTTAACTTACGCTTACGTTCAGAACATTAGAATAATTGCAGGAAAATTCATGACACTCAGTTACTGATGCAGAGTGTCCACTGTATTCGTTACGTTGCACTGTTCGCTTGAGCACAATAAAACGTTAATCAATAATCATTTACGCATAATTTCCTAACATTTTTTTTAATTACACTTGCATATCGCCGCTAAAAAAAAGTTGTGTAACAAAGATAGAATGAAAACATAATGTTACTACTTCGAAACTACCCAGGCTTGACGTGATATCCATTACGAGTGCGCATCTCATTAGAGCACTTGATACGATGGGTTGAACGTTGGGAACTACTAAACGTAATATCCATTAGGAGTGCGCATCTCATTATGGCACTCGATACGACGATTGTTACAAAATTTGACAGTATTGTCAGTAATTTATTATCTACAGTACTAACATTGTCTTATTTAATTACTTCACACTTTGTAGTGATTTTTTTTTAATTTTCAGGTGTTATCAACAAACTAAAATGGCAGCTGGCAATAAAATGAAAAAGTGAATATCGATCTATTTTGTTATTATTAAATTTTGTTACTTTACGTCTAATGTTTTTGATAAAATAACTGAAGACATTAATACTTAACATTCACCTTCCTTTATTAAGAGGCTTGGCATGGCCAGGTGGGTTAAGGCGTGCGACTCGCAATCCGAAGGTCGCGGGTTTGAATCCCAGTCGCACCAAACATGCTCGCCCTTTCAGCCGTGGGGGCGTTATAATGTGATGGTCAATCCCACTATTCGTTGGTAAAAGAGTAGCCCAAGAGTTGGCGGTGGGTAGTGATGACTAGCTGCCTTCCCTTACACTGCTAAATTAGGGACGGCTAGCGCAGATAGCCCTCGAGTAGCTTTGCACGAAATTCAAAAACAAACAAATCCTTTATTGAGTAATTAATTTTTAATAAACTTCCCTTATTGGAAGTTGATTTTTCTGTACAAAAAAAAAACAAAACAAACTTAAAATGTTTGCTCAAAGCGTGCCAGCTTTCGTGAAAATACGTAAATTGTACCTTAAAGAATGGTGTATCGATACATCACGGGTTCACGATACGATACGAATATTGTATCACCACATCTTTGGTATTTATATTCTGTCAGTCGCCCAAAAACAAGTAAATATTCCACGTACAATACGTTAACGATACACTTACATCAACCACTAGTTATGTGACATTATCAACTCATGACCAGCAACAGACAAAGATGCATAAGCATCTGGCTAACAAGTCTTTCGTTAGCTTAACACTTATCGTTAGTTGTCACAAACAACCATTATTATAACCTATCAAACAGCTTCTGTGCAAGCTAACGTTTACAAAATGCCCGAAAAATTGTTTATTTATTAAATAAAACCAAAATAAAATTTAATTACCACTTTAAAACAGCGCACCCGTTCTTAATCTCGAGTTACCATGGCAACCGATTAGAATAACGATTGGTACAACGATGGGTGGTCAGGTTTAATAATCTAAAGCATGATATGAAAAAAAAAAGTTTGTCTGTGATTTTAAAAAGTTTCAAACCAAAGAGGAATTTCATCCCGTCTTCAAAACAATTTTTTTTAAATTTTTCGTCGAATTGTTCTCAATTTAGAAACAATATTCAGACTTCAGTTTCTACCTACTTCTGAAATGCATTCTTTAGAAACATCCATAGAATATGAAGCTCTTGTCACCATTGGACCCCATGCACCTTAAGTATCTTCGATTTTTTTTGGGGGGGAAGGGAAGTTTCTTAGAAGTTCAAGTTATTTTGGTTTTGAGGGTTATAGTCTGTAGACTAATGTAATACAGTGGCACTCCAACATATTGTTTTACAACTGAAACTAGCAAAGTAGTTTCATTACTGGCAAACTTTATGGTACGAACAAAAAGATTCAATGACAAAAACATAAAAACTGTATACTATAAAAAAGAGAAAAAGAACATCCTTAGATGTGTAGTTAAAAAATAAACTGTTGTAAAATAATGTAAGGATATTTTCTATGGGAAATACAAAAAAAACCAAAAACAATCACAAATTCATTTAAAAATTACATTTCTCATTACATATCATGTTAGAATAGCATTCTACAGACTCAACATGGATGAATTTTGTCTGAAAAACAAACTATCAAATGTTTAATGTAATACAATTCAGGAGGTGATGAAATATTCGTCTTTATTGTATTACAAATTTAAAAATCAATTTTGTCGGTTCTTGCATACACTGTTTACTACTATAGTGTATTTCTAACAATTAAACTGGTGAAAATGATGTATGCCCACTGGATGAGCAATCAATTAACAATGGATTCCACTCAAATCGACGACTATGTTTCTCTACTGTTCTTTGTTTCTTGCTGCTACGCCAATTTTCTCAGTGGAGCACGAATATATTTAACAACAGGGAAGGTTGTTGTTGTTGTTTTCAATTAAGCACAAAGCTACACAAGGGGCTATCCGTGCTCTGCCCACCACGGGTATCGAAACCTGGTTTTTAGCATTGCAAGTCCACAGACATACCGCTGAGTCACTGGGGGGCAACAGGGAAGGAGGGGTAACATTAGCCGCTTGTGACAAGTTGGCATGTTCCTTAAGCGTTGTGCAGCATGCATGTATTTTCTCTGTCAAAAACTATCAATTATTCAACACCACTTTTATGAGAGACTAGATCCTCCTATACCATAAAAATTACTGGGGACTAGTCCCCCTCTTCCCCACTTTCCTAAATTAAATTTCTCACCCCCCTTTAACTTTCTTATGTTACCGAGCCAAGAGAGTGTCCGGTTGCTTTTCTCTATTCTTCCTCCAACTGTTCCTAACAGAATTTTTACTAACCTCCCCTCAGATACAATTACATGCCTACAGAGGCACATATTACGTTTCCTAAATATATCCAATAGTTGTCTTTGCACGTTCCATTACTTCAGAAGTTTTTGTTTCTCGATGGCTAATCTCCATCATTTGTCTATAACAATGCATTTCAAACGCTCCCACCAATTTTTCCGTTTCAATAGGGCAGAAAAAACTTCACGTTTTATTCGTTTGAAGTACAAAACTACACAATGACCTATCTGTGCTTCACCTACCACGAGTATCGAAACCCGGATTTTAACGTTGTAAGTCCACAGACATGCCGCTGTGCCACTGGGGACTCCACGTTTTAACTGCATAGTCAATATTAACTTTTGGTCAAAACAAGGTTACCTATATACATCACAATTAAACATGTGCACATATACCTAATAATAAGTATAGCTACCTAAACATATAATTCTCAAACTATATTTCTTATAATGATTAGAATGCACTGTTTCATCAGTTGAGCACCCTTGCTGTTAGCGATATTTTCCATCAGCAGTGAATTTGCCATTCCTATTCTACACTCTTTTTCCACACTTTCTACTTGTTGTCACTCTCAGTCGTCTACTTTGGTGCATATCCTGGGAAATTTTTCAGATCGTGAAACTACCACTGCCTTAACTTTATTAACATTTCTTCTGAGTCGTAGCAGTGTTCGCGTTACCGCACATTTCTGTGTGTAAATGCCAAAAATGTAATCAACTGGGATGGCTAAAAGTATTTATAATGTGCCCCAACACAGAATACAATGGCCTTCGTATTGCTCGTTTATTTGTTTTCATTATTATATAGCTTCAATGAAACATATTATTTTGTCCACACTTACCCCTACCCTGTTCGACATACAACACTCGTATATTACTTCCTGTATTGTTTCGGATGAAAAACATATTCGTTTTACGGAATAAAAATTTCCAATGGGCAAACTGACTAGGATGCGGCGCTGTCTACCTTCAAAATCATGTACTACTTGACCTGAAGGGCCTATTTTAGGGAACAGCAAGAACAATGTGAATGACAACATTGAAAACTTTGACATTTTACTACAGTGAGTAATAAAATGTCCAACTTTTGGGGTTCTAGACCTCAAAATTTCAACTGCTAGTGCGAACAATGCAGTATTTCTTACCCTTTATTAACAAACCTGTAAAACAGCCATTGAATATCTTCTTCAGTTTCATCCGTGAATGATGTTGCATTAACATTTTAACATATATTTCTGTTAATCTGCTGTATTACCAGCATATAATATTCCTGATTATATTTCTATTAACTGAATCCTTTATGTATCAACAATTACCTTCCTTTTCATCTACCCTATATGCAAATTACGTAACGTTGGAGGTAACATACGTCCTTGTCGTACGCCTCTCCAGAAACCAAATGTTTGGTCATCCGTTAACTGAAGTGTTTTTTTTTTTTTTTATTGTGTGTAACTTCATGACTCTGATGTCTGCTTGATCTACTTCAATTCGCTGTAAGATTTCCATTAGCTTCTCATACTGGTTAAAGTTGTCGAAAGTATTTTTCAAGGCCTAAGAAACACATATATTTGCGTTTCTTTGGCTACTAGAGCCATATATGCTTGCTTGGTCGTGTTCTCCGATTTCTTCTTCAGTTTCATGTACACGTTTGCTTCTAGTGAAGATTACTTTTTGCAGTGCTGGTAAGTATGACCGGGTCAATCAAACAGTCGTGTATTAGCCACACTTAATGCTACGTTATCCATCAAACAGTCGTGTATTAGCCACACTTAATGCTACGTTATCCATCAAACAGTCGTGTATTAGCCACACTTAATGCTACGTTATCCATCAAACAGTCGTATATTAGCCACACTTAATGCTACGTTATCCATCAAACAGTCGTATATTAGCCACACTTAATGCTACGTTATCCATCAAACAGTCGTGTATTAGCCACACTTAATGCTACGTTATCCATCAAACAGTCGTGTATTAGCCACACTTAATGCTACGTTATCCATCAAACAGTCGTATTAGCCACACTTAATGCTACGTTATCCATCAAACAGTCGTATATTAGCCACACTTAATGCTACGTTATCCATCAAACAGTCATGTATTAGCCACACTTAATGCTACGTTATCCATCAAAGTCGTGTATTAGCCACACTTAATGCTACGTTATTCATCAAACAGTCGTGTATTAGCCACACCAAATGCTACGTTATCCATCAAACAGTCGTGTATTAGCCACACTTAATGCTACGTTATCCATCAAAGTCGTGTATTAGCCACACTTAATGCTACGTTATCCATCAAACAGTCATGTATTAGCCACACTTAATGCTACGTTATCCATCAAACAGTCGTGTATTAGCCACACTTAATGCTACGTTATCCATCAAACAGTCGTGTATTAGCCACACTTAATGCTACGTTATCCATCAAACAGTCGTGTATTAGCCACACTTAACGCAATGTTATCCATCAAACAGTCGTGTATTAGCCACACTTAATGCTACGTTATCCATCACACAGTCGTGTATTAGCCACACTTAACGCAATGTTATCCATCAAACAGTCGTGTATTAGCCACACTTAACGCAATGTTATCCATCAAACAGTCGTGTATTAGCCACACTTAATGCTATGTTATTTTGGAATAACACACAACAGACATTTTACAATTTGTTGGTATTATCCTTTCAAAACTGAGGTATAAACTGAATTCTGCTACTTAATCACTAGGGTAATACACCCTCAAACAAATAACTAGTTACTACTTATAATGTTGTTATTTTTCAATATATTTGTAACTTAATCAATTGTTAATCTCCACCCATGTTCCAACAAAAGAACAGGCCAATTTATTGACTCTTTTCAATGTATACACGATCATTATTAACAGATTATTTGAAAACCGTTCGAGTGACCTGTTTATTTTTTTTTCTTAAGGATCTTTTATGATAACAGATATAGTTAAGTACCAATTAAATGGCTAGATAATTTCAACATGCATTCTCTCGTAAATACACAACTTGACACGAAAAAATAATGTTTTACAAAATGCTTGAAAACACCTACGCCACCTTTCCACGATAAAGATATGGGTGTGGCTCTTTAATACGAGTGATGAATCACTGATAACGTATTCGCTTATGACTTATTCAGGTCTTCTTGAATTTTGTTGTTTTTTTTTCAAGATAAAAGACAAGTTTTTTGAGTGAATGCATCAAGTGGGAGACTGGTCTTCAATATTACCAGTCTAGGATAATCAACCATACACAAGATATATTTGCACTTTGACCCTTTCATCTAACACCTAAGGTCGAACAAAGTCTCTCGCGTGCCCGGACCTCACTGCAAACTACTGTTGTCGTCCGAGAGTCTCACATCAGTAACTCAAAATCACAGTCATGTTAAAAGTTACATTTATTAATTTTCACACATTTATTTATGCTCAGCCGTGAGTCATTAATTTATTTCCAAGTGAGTAATGTAAAAAAAAAACACTGAATGAAGACATTGGGAACAGTTGAAAATTATTAGTGTAGTTGTTAACGCATCACACCGTTTCTTTCAGTGTATCGCTAAAAGAAATATTTACTATTCAATAACTTTATAACTGGCTCACTATATCACTTTTAAGCAGCGGTTACATATATATAAAATTACTATACATCGCCAAGTATTTCTGGTATATGTTTACGTAATTCACACACGCACACAAAAAACGACTTCATGTCTGAAGGTTAGTTTTATTTTCATACGTTCTCATCGTTTAGCAAAACTTACTTTCTCACTGACAAAACCGATTTTACACAAAAACAAATTACTATTGTTATTATGATTCATTTTTATATTTAAAGTCACACGAGACCTCCCATATGTTTTCCTCGCTGAAACGTGCAAAGAAATGTGTGTCTGCAATTAGAAACGAAGCTACACAATGGGATATCTGTGCTTTGCCCACCGCGGGTATCGAAACCTGGTTTCTAGTGTTGCAAGTCCGCTGATATACCGCTGTACCATTGTGGTGCACGCGCAAATAAATAAATATTATAATGGGAGAATATGCATAACATAAAAATATTGAAATCAATTTCTTCCTTCTTGTCAGTTCAACTTTGTAAGATAGTTTTAAATTTCAGACAACTAAGGAACTGCACAAACGAATTAGGAGCTCAAGACAGACAAACCCCCAAGTTATATTTATCAATGTGTTTTACTTCAAGGTTCAAACATCCAATCAAACATAACACAGTCGTTGATTATGTCTGCTAAGCCCGTAAGTACACATTACCACCAATTTCAAACACGCACCACAGACTCTGGGGAATATGATAAACGAACATTTTGCTGCTCTAAAAACATACACACACATATAATGTTAACTAATATACCTTAACAAACGTAATAACTAAATAACTGAGCATGATGGCGCAAAGAAAACACACGGAATTAATTACACGTTCAATACAGATTTTTAAATTTTAACCCCAGAATTATCGTTGTTGTCCTTATCTACTGATGTTTAAACTTACACACCTTTATCTGGACTAAACATGTTAAATTGCTGGTAAGTTCAAGACAACGTTTCTTAAATTCTTCAGAAATACATACGTTAAACAACAACAAAAACCCTAAATATGGCACTTAACTACAGTAATAACGGCTAACAAACGTAATAAATATGCTAAAAAATCTGTTTCAATACCCACGATGGGCAAAGCACAGATAGGCCATTCTATATTTTTGTGATTAACTACAATCATGTTCTGCTGCATCTTTCTCGGCTTGTTTTAAAATCGTACCTTACACTTAACCATGAGGTTACATTTGGCATTACAATAATTGTACACATTGTTAACCTAAAAGACCTCGTTAGCACTGATTATAGCGGATGCGATGTAGTTTACAAATATATATATGTATTCCTTCGGTAATATTCAATTTTAGGATATATTTCGTATTGAAATGTTTCTTTGATTTGTTTTCTTTTTGCCAATCTTGAATTATCTACATACAGGTAATTTAGAACCGGTACTGAAAGTAGATCTTCACGAACTATTATCATGCCAATTCAGTCCTCGTCTATGTATAACAAATCATCCTTTGCTTTCATCGTAGAGTTATTAATGTTTTTGGTTATTGTTGTTTTTATCGTTGAAGCACTAGGAACAAAAGGTCCAGCTTGCTAGTTCGCCAAATCTTACGAATCATGATAGTATATTTATTAAAATACAATAACAATAAAAGTTATGAACATATGAAATAAACAATACTGTATTATAAATTTTATTTAAAAATCAGATCTGTAAATGACTTAAATAACAATGACAATAACTAAAATTCACTGGGTTAATCTAGTTTACACCCTAACAGTTGATGATATATAGAAATATATAACAGCTATACAATCGCTATGTTTGTCATAAAAACTTAGGAATTAGATTTTTAGATCCCAGCCCAGGTAACTTTATTGACCCTGAGTCGGGTCGTTTGAGTTCATGTTCATATTTACTTTGACTTCTGCCTTTCGGGACGGGATCTGACCGTTCTCTCCGGTGCTGCTTTTGCCTCGGTCTAGGATAACATTAAGAATGACCTCCTTCACCCAAAAAAAGAGTCAAAAATTATTTAATAAATAAATAAATAAAACTAAACCTAATAACCTTTCACGAAAGGGGACGAAGAGGAACCACAACGTTCCTGAACACCCCAGTTGGAGAGAGAATTCTTACCATTTCTCTCTCTCTAAACTAAACCCTGCCACGTTAGTTTGCGTTTGTATGTTTGTCATGATATTGATTAACGGCCTCGTCGAAACAGGATATAGCAGATAATACTTAGCAGTACATAGAATAACTTATCACTCAGTGATACTACCTCTTGTCGCTTTAACTCAATAGTAATTAGAATAACTAATCGCTCGGTGATATTATTGTCACTTTAACTCAATAGTTCTTAGAATTAGTATTCATTCAGTGATAATATTTTTGTCACTTTCACTCAATACTTCTTAAAATTACTAATCACTAGATGATAATATATTTTCCTTTGATTTCACTCAATAGTTCTTATAATAACTAATCACTCAGTGACATATTTTCTTCGCTTTCAGTCAATAGTTCTTAGAATTACTAATCACACGGTGACGTATGCAGCACGTGGTTAAACATTCACAGGGTACAAACATTAGTAAACACTTTCAAGCCCCGAGTCCTACTGTGATTTATCCTGAGAGTAAAATACTTTTAAATATTCAAAATATACAGCCTCCCCCACGCTGACCCAGCGAATATACTTTGGGTTTATAACATTAAAATTCAGGTTTAGATCCATACGATGGCAAAACGCAAATAACCAAATGCACAGCTTTGTGCTTACAACAAACAGGCTATATCGGTATAAAGTTATGAAATCTACGTATCTCAGATAATCAACGTTAATTACGTCATGTTATTAGTTCTAATACATCTATACGGCGAAACCGCGAGTAATTAATTATCTTCTAACTTTTCGTTACCAAATTTAAGTTTAATGTGTCGAATCGATGTTGTAAAAAATGACAGTAATCGGCTTGGAAAGGAAAAAAGTTTAGATTTTTTCCGCTCAGTTTAAATTATACAATAATTTTCAAGCCATGCAATACTCTGTATTTCTAATTTGATGTCAATTATTCTGTAACATTTGTGCGCATGCTAAAAGTTTAACAAGTACAAATAACAAAATTTAACTGCTGATCAGACGTCAGTTAAAGATATATATATATATGTGTGTGTGTGTGTGTGTGTGGGTTACTTGTGAAGCAAGAAAGTTGGATCAGAAAATCTAGCACCGTTTAACCTTGCAGTTCCTCACGTATGCCCACCCACCTACACAATTACTAAGTTCTGAATTAGCACCGTATGGCAGAACTAGACATTCCAACAAAGGAAGTGAAAGTTAAGTCAGACACACTGTACGGACACCGTGCAATAACAAAAAAATTGAAACCAACTCAGTAAATACCTCCTATGCTTATCACGGCCACTGTTTTTCAGTTTATTTTCTGTTTCTTTTGTTTAATTACTAAATTAAGGGTTCTGATAAACACGTATTTATAGGAATTTAAAATACTATACAACGAAATTATTACACGAGTACAAATAATAACACCTTGCGTTGATAGATTCATAAATATGAACAATCGGCACTAGTGTATTGTCTAACATTTAATGAATGATGAAAACGAACGTTTTATAATTTTAAAAAGCTGTAAAGGTATATGTGACGAAACGAAATAATTAACTTTCTTAACGTTTCACTGGTAAATTTAGCTATAATATACCGCTTCAGTGTTGTAAAAAAGAAAAGTATCGACTTGGACGAAGGGCCATCAAGCTTACGTATCGGTATTTGGCGTGATGTAGCATAGAAGTTGACTAAGGACTTACGTACATATAAAAGCAGCGCAGTATCACATGACAGGAAAAGAAAAATATATTTATAAGTTAGGGTGTCTTACAGATATAGTACACCTCGAAACACTGTACATGTAGTGTGTTTTTAAAGTGGAAGACATTGATGGATTTAAAGAAGTTTTTAAGACTGTGTAAATATGAAACGTTAGTTTTAATTATTTATAGACAAAAATTTACATCCTGTGTAAGGCCTGGCATGGCCTAGCGCGTAAGGCGTGCGACTCCTAATCCGAGGGTCGCGGGTTCGCGCCCGCGTCGCGCCAAACATGCTCGCCCTCCCAGCCGTGGGGGCGTTATAATGTTACGCTCAATCCCACTATTCGTTGGTAAAAGGGTAGCCCAAGAGTTGGCGATGGGTGGTGATGACTAGCTGCCTTCCCTCTAGTCTTACACTGCTAAATTAGGGACGGTTAGCACAGATAGCCCTCGAGTAGCTTTGTGCGAAATTCCAAAACAAACAAACAAACATCCTGTGTATTACATCTCTCAAATGTTCAGTGAGAAATGAGCCTTGTGAAAACGTAGTGCACTGAGAAACAAGAAAGATTAGGTAAATCATTCAACCAAAGTAACCTAACGGTAGTCGCTATTTATAACTAGAATAGCAAGAATAATTTGCATAACCTTTACAAAGCCGAGGGGATGGGAACAAAAAACTTGAACTCCCACTGAGATATGGAATGTTTTAGAGATTTGAAATAAATTCCATCAGTCCATAAGATTTCGTTTAAACGTTTCGCTCAAAGCTACATCAAAGTTAGTCACTCATTGCCGACTCAGATTTCCAACTGATAAACCAGAAGAAAGGCACCTACCAAGTGGCACCCACAGCGGATTACTCTTCCTCTCCCATTACTATTAGAAGGAACAGAGCACATGTTTTTACTCCAACTATCGGATTCAGAATTTCAGTAATCAAACCAATAAGCCACTCCCAGTAAAATTAATACAGACTGATAAAGTTTGATCCAGTAGTTTTCACATAAATACTCGAAAAATAACGCACATACACCGATATGACTTCATTATTCTTTCGTACAACAGGAAGAGGCAAAAAATAGAGTAACTTGTCTGCGTGGGTGGGAGGCTTTTTAAACTTCATTAAAGTACGTAAAAATGAAATTAGTAGTAACAAAAAACTGACATCGTTACCACGTGCGTAAAGAAGGAGCATATGCATAACAAAGAGAAAGATATTTGAGGAATGTATATGCCATCCTCATACTGCAGTGTTTATGTCTTAATGTTTCGTACGTGAACTTCATCACTTATTTACAGGTATTTAAAGAGTAATGGTACTGTTTTACCCTGTTGAGTTTTAACACTTGCCCACAATACACAGGTATTGAAAGCGTCACTAGATCTGGTGTCACTTACTAGACAAGTCGATATTTTTGTTATTTTTTTTTATCAGACTGTTTGATTCAAAGTGTCTTTTGTATTTGAGTTTCGAGAGTATCGCGTGGTGTGGAATAACGTTAATCTTTTCAGATATAACTTCACAGTCAATAAGATGCTTCGAATGGACCCGAAATTCGTTCAGAATTTTCTCTAACAAACCTCTCACGTGAGTAGTCTAGACTAGTCGCTTAACTATTTTAATCACCTTGAATACAAAGCACAGACTTTTACATTTTATAAACTTTGTGCATTCAAATACAAAATAACACGACGCAAACAAAATATTTCGTACTTGAAGCACGAGTTTTCCCCTCGTGTATGCTATTAACATTAGTTGGTTGGTTGATTTGGTGTTTTATGGCACAAAGCAGCTAGGCTATCTGCGCCAAACATCCGTTAGAAAGTTAAAATTAAAGTAAATTTAGTAAAATACATAAAAGGAAATTAAGATAAAACAAAACAAAGTTTAAAAAAACATAAATAGCATAAAACCAATGTTTACATCTAGTCTGCAGCAGTAAGAGAAAAAACTACAGCAACACAAGTTGTAAAGAACTTTCTGTAGCATAATTGAGAGTTGAGAGTCATAACAACGGCAAGAAAGTAAAATGTGGCTTACAGTCATCTGAGTGTTACACAAACTAAACACTGATGCATCAGTTCCAGATAAAAGAAAACGATGAGTTAAAAGACTGTGACCAATGTGTAGTCTAGTTAGAACAACTTCCTCTTTCCGATCCTTATGGAAGCAAGACGGCCAAAGTCCAATGGAGGGTTTTATTTGGAAAAGCTTATTTTCACGTTACTCACTCCAAGTCGACTGCCAGCTCGCACGGAGCCGAGCCTTGAATACACAACCATAGTCCATGTATGGAACAGACACAGCAATAATAGTACTAGAGCAAATAGATTTAGCTGCGGTGTCGGCAAGCTCGTTCCCATGAATATCAACGTGGCCTAGTATCCAGAAAAACTGGATGGAAGTAAATGTTAAAGAGGAATGGGCCAGTCGGTTTTGAATATTGGCGAGAACATGGTGTGAACCATCGTGAAGCGATTCCAGGGCCAGTAGAGAACTAAGCAAGTCAGTATAAATAGCGCAGTTTGAGTAATGCTTAGTTTCTATGTGATCCAGAGTAAGAGAAATGGCATACAATTCAGCAGTGAACACAGAAGCTGTAGAGGGAATTCTGCGCGCAACCACCGAACCACAACAAACCATGGCAGAGCCCACACAGTTACATGATTTCGAAACATCTGTATAAATGAGAATGGAAGGATGGTTCGAAAGATGTTTAGCAAATAACAGACAGTATTTCCATTCAGGAGTGTCTGCTTTTCTCAGATGACTTAAGAAAGGTCACATTTGGGGACTGCAAGAAGCCATGGCGGGATGGGCTGACCAGTAGATATAGCAACATTATCCAAGGACAGACCCAATTGGTCAAACTGCACCTGGATACGAAGGTCAAAAGCAGCAATGGCAGATCATCTATTCTGAAAAAGTATGACCCATCGAGGAAGAAAAACACAACCCCAGGTGCGATGCTTTGGTAAAAAACGATTTGAAGCATTCTGTAAAGACAGTTGCAAACGGCTGAGGTGTAAAGAAGGTTCATGAGACTGTGTATGAACTATGAACTGGGGAAGTGGGGAAAGCCCCAGTGCAGAACCGAAGTCCTTGATGATAAATTGGGTCCAGCATTCTTAAGGCCGAGGTTCTGGCATAGCCATAGACCAGTCATCCATAGTCGAGTTTCGATCAAATAAGAGCACAACATATCTTTAGTATAGAACATCGATCCACTCTCCAAGTGGTGGAAGAGAGAACATGAAGGATGTTCACAGCCCTTGTACATTTGACTCGCAGCTGCTTGATGTGTGGTATAAAGGTCAGCTTACGGTCAAAGATAAGCAGCAAGAACTTTGTCTCGGAGACCACAGGCAGCACAACTTCACCGACACGGAGTTCAGATCGCGTTGAAAAACCCGTTCGCGACAAGAGTGCATGCAAACGGTTTTAGAAAGAGAGAAGTTAAAGCCGTTTGCTGTGGTCCACTTCAGTGAACGATTAAGGGCAGTCTGTCGCTGCCGCTCAATATACCTCATGTTCGACGACTGACATGAGATGTGAGTGTCATCGACATAGAGCCCGTTTGCAACAGTAACAGGGAGTTGTTCAGTGATGGCATTAATTTTTATACTAAAAAGTGTGACATTCAAAGCACAGCCCTGAGGGACTCCACATTCCTGCAGTAAAGAACGGGAAAGTGTCGAACCCACACAACTTGGAATCTCCTATCCATTAAAAACATTTAATAAAAATGGGCAAATGGCCACGTAACCCAAATACATGGAGGTCTCGCAAAATGTCATACCTACATGTTGTGTCATAAGCCTTCTCAATGTCAATTAATATTGATACAAGATGTTGTCGTTTGAGAAAGGCTTCTCTGATTGACGTTTCAAGTCGAATCAGGTGGTCCATGGTGGAGCGCTGTCGTCGGAACCTATACTGGATGGGCGAGAGGAGGTTGTTTTATTCGAGAAACCAAACAAGAGGAGCATTAACCATCCTCTCTCAAGTCGTACAGAGACAGCACGTCAAAGCAATTAGACGGTAGTTTGAAGGAATCTTGGGATCCTTTCCAGGCTCAGAAAAAGGTAGGACAATAGCCTAACGCCAGGCATCAGGAAGAACATTCTTCTGCCAGATCTGGTTAAAAACAATCAGAAGAATAGCAAGAAAAGCGGGAGATAGATGGCGCAACATTTCATAGTGTGCATCATCAGGTCCGACCGATGTACTGCTCTACTGATGAAAGGCCAGTTTGAGTTCCACCAATGTAAAGGGAGCTATTAACATTAGTTGTTCAGCAAATGTATTTCACACAATAATTTGAAATTATGAATAATTATTAGTATTTCCTTACACGTAGCATCCGAAATATAAAGAGAATAAAATCATTTACAAGATTTGCATATATTTATACATATAATAACATTTGAGTAAACGTATGCCTTTCCGTCAGGATTACATGATTTTTTTTATTATGATCAGCTTTACGAAGCCTTATCCAGGACATGGTCACTCGATCAGCTTTACGAAGCCTTATCCAGGGCATGGTCACTCGATCAGCTTTACGAAGCCTTATCCAGGACATGGTCACTCGATCAGCTTTACGAAGCCTTATCCAGGACATGGTCACTCGATCAGCTTTACGAAGCCTTATCCAGGACATGGTCACTCGATCAGCTTTACGAAGCCTTATCCAGGGCATGGTCACTCGATCAGCTTTACGAAGCCTTATCCACACATGGTCACTCGATTAGTTTGAAAGTTATGTCCATCAACGCGCAAATATTAAAACCGCTGTTTACTAAGAAGTTTATAGACAACCTTTTCAATATGTATTCAATAGCCCTAAGCCTTAGAGCATTCCTTTAAATACCACAACTATATATATTTTGTCGAATTCTGACACGTTCTACCTGTAATTACATAGCACAAAAGATGATAGTGTTGTACATTAAGGTAACTTTGGTCAAATCCACTTACAAAAATGAAAAACATGATAATGTTTTATCTCGTATACAAATTTTCAAGAGTTCATTGTACATAACCTAACGGTTCCAAGCAGTCTATTCGAAGCCTCCTAATAGTTAACACGTGCATAATATAAAAGCTCTTACATATAAAGAGAATTTTTTTCTCTTGGGTGTCAAAGGTACTAGAGATGTCTGCCGCAGTTCCTAACTTCAACTGAACAGCACCCACTGCCAACCCTCGAAACATGATTTTTCTAACAAATAGTGGGATCGACCATCACATTAGAATGCCACCAACACTAAACACATTAAACATTACTACAGTTGACAAAGCACGAGTTAACTCTGACTGACTACCAACATATATCCCTACTGATACCGAACACATGGACGAGTACAGAGGCTGGGGTTTCATGAAAACTACTAAAAGGCTATCACGGCACAGCAGCCCCCACTTTTGAACCGATAACAGACGATATGAAAGGTAATTCGTCAACAGTGCTTACCGCCAACTCTTGGGTTACTCTAACCACCGAATAGTTGGATTTGACCATAATTTTTGGCATCTCCATAAGTCAAAGTGCACAATGCATTTTTCGCACAAGAAACGCGAGCCATAAATCCTCAAATACGTAAACCGATCAGGCAAAATCTCGAACTACTAGGCCATGCCCAGCTCTTGCGCTTAATCTGTGGTCACTGAACTTTACATATATATATACGCACACGTGTGCGGTGTGTGTGTGGATATTGATAATCAAAACAGCCACTCAGCACAATAAGTTACCACATTCAATATTACTTGTCTAAAGTAAGACATATTGCAAAGAACAAAGTTAACAATGAATTCTGGGTGAATATCGTGTTTTTTCAATGTCAATAACGAACTTTGTTTTAATGGATAAATTTCAAATACTATATTCACAATGAACGTTGGAAAATGACTTCTTTTTTTCCTGCAAAATATGGGAGATCCAAAAGGCAAGGTGTAATTTAGAACGTGTAAGGATATAAAACGTTTAACACTGATTCGCTTACACGTACACCACGAACAGTCAATAAGGGCACGGTTGATTAAGTCTTGTTTACAATGTCAACAATGCTGTTGCCATTTTCAACATGATATAAATATATCATATAAAGCGTAATTAGGACTGTTGTATTATCAATGACCTTGAAAGCCTAACGACAGTAAAAATACAGGAATTGAAAAATCAAACTGTGTGTGTATATATATATATACATCCTTTGGTCTCAGTTTTTTATAAATAACAAACTAACCAGGCTGGGAACAGATTTTGAATGTCAACGACGTAACTTATTGGTCATCACTTATTTCATGTTGGAGTTTGATTTTTTAATGTGGAATTACAAGTAGTTATACGTAAATAAAAATAAAACAAACTGGCGGAATTTTTAATTTGTCTTTTATTGTGAGCATCTTAATTTTAACATCGAAAATGAAATATCAGTAAAAATAGTCGCCTCAAGCTTTTCCGAAATGAAACTAATCAAAAGTAAGTTAACCCTGTTGTTGAGAGGTGAAAACGCATTTAATAAATAACTGAAGTCAGTTTCACTATTTATGCAATCTATATTAAACGGAGTCTGACGGGTTTATCAAATGCTTCTTACATAAACAAGCCATAGCCGATAGATTCACTAAAGGGTTAACAAAACAGTAAAATTAACCAGACAGAAGACTATCACGGTATCCAACCTATAACGTGACAGTCTGCGAAACCAAGAAAGAAAGCTAAACCTGACAAGCCTACCGCTAAATACACCAATTAACACGCCCGAAAATTGTTTAAACATATTGGCATGGTACAATTAAACTAAAAGACACATACAGTGAAGTATTTATCTAACGCAAACAGTATCACGAACACACTCGACTCCAGAGTGTCGATGCCAAGCACTAACAGGCTCACCAATGATCTGCCCAAATATTTAACCCAATCAGCCTAACTCAACAAAATATACAGCGATTTAGATGATGTTTGTTGTTCATAAGCACGAAATTACACAGTAAGCTATCCGTTCTGTGTATATGCGGGTATCTTAACCCGATTTTAGTGTAAACAAGTCCTCATACTTGTCGCTGAGCCACTGGAGAAAAGAAGGAAACCGATTAAACTGATAAGTACTGAGCAAAAAAAAAAAAGAGAGAGAGAGAGTCAAAATCTAATTTACTGTGCTCACGAATGTTTCAGTAAACTATAAACCCGTACCTGAGAAGCTCATTATGAAACAACGTTATAAACACAACAGAGAGCTACTATTACATGACACCGAACGTGACACACCGAATTCGTGTCAAGATAAGACTTTCCATTGTTTAATGATGACTGAAAACTAAAACGTCTTAGTATCACCAATATTACAAATAATTATGTTTCTCATTCGTAATAAAACACTGAAAAAAAAAAACAATCTTGTACAGAGGTACGAATCAACCAGTTTAAATTTACATTGAAGTATTCATCGACATTCCTGCTTAAGTGGCAACTCACCATGACATCTCCATCAGTCACCATGTTTTGTTTTCACCAAATCACGTCTTTTCGTGAAGAATATCGCCAGTTATTTCACAACAAACGTTTTAAGTCTAGTTTCTTAAAAAGAATATAAAGTACATGTAATACTGTCGTCACGTACGATGTAAAAAATATACACAACGCCGATTTCGACTCTACACCCTGCTAGATTGTTGAACCTACACGATCCAACTGTCAATTACACCTCACACCACTATTAAAATCTTTTCAGCGACCAGCTGAGATTAAAACAAGCACAAATATACATCCCAAACTGCTGGACAAACAACGAAAACAGCAAGTCGCTGAAAATAGTCCTAGTTCCTCTTTAAAAGCACGAGACAGATCAAGCGGCTTTCCCAATTCATCTACACTTCCTGCCTTCCCATTCCTAATCTGTATTACAATGCATGGTGCTGTCCATATAATGGCGGGTGGGTGAGGCACACACATTCTCTCCTCGTTTCTCCCCACTGGCCGCGTAGCCTGAATGGCTGTTCCAGAAATCACGCTTCTCCCACGTGAAATGTGTACACAACATTTTGTTAGTACAACAAGAGTTTGTACAATTCACTCGAACTTACGCACTTACAGGAAAGGCGGACATTTTTAACAGCACTGAAACGATTTAAAAATAAATATCAAATTAGAGATGTTCTCCAGCGAATATTTTATTGATTGACTGTTTATCTCATTCAAAACGTCACCGAATGAAGAAATAGACAGGAGTGAACCAAAAATTACGTCACTGCTTATTTCTATCATATCTATCTCTTTATATGTACAACCGTTACATAATTATTTATGGACGTTATTAAAAAGTGTTACATACGTGGATGCCACTTTCATGCTGATCTGTGTTTAATTTTAATTAATAGCACGGTGGCTGTATAGATTATAACACAGCTTGTGAAGGACTGGATTTATTTACTTAAATTCGTTAGTATAAATATATCTATCTACCATCCTTTGGCAAACGTTCAAGGGCAGTGTAAATTTGTACCGAGTTTACAGTCTTTGGAACAGTAAAGAATGAAAAATAACATATTCCAGTTTCACAGATATTTAAAAGCTAGTACCTCAATACATTACGATTCGATTCGCATTACTTTAAAAAGTTTTGAATAAATGAAGTTATTACGGACGTAAATACACTTTATTACAAAATACATATTTTGAAAAGTAATATTTAATACAAAAAACAATGATAACGAAAACCGTCTATATATTCAGAGAATTTACTAAAAATTTTGGAAATGCATGAAACATGTATGGTATTAAAAGTTAATATTTTAAGCCTTTTTTGGACGAATTCATGAATTATTCTAATATAATTTACTTTCGTGATTTACATTTTGGTTGTAACGGCGAAACCAATAAGCACGTTTGCATATGTCCTTGTCAGCTCAAATTTTCAGTGAAGCGTAATACTTGAAAGGAAACTAAAGAGAATGAGTAAGAGGCGTGGCTCATTTTAACGGATTTGAATGACTCAGAGGCGTGGCTCACATTAACACATTTATAGATAACACAAACCAATGTAAAATAAATACTGTTCGTATTTAAAGTTGTTTGGTTTTTACTATAATATATATAAAGTAAGGGCGTATACACATACAGCCACGACTAATAAACAACATTTATATAAACAGTGGTTAAAATCCACGAAACCTTTAAAAACGAATGGATTCTATTTTGTTCAAGGTATTGCATTTAGTACATTTACTTTCCGGATGCCTGTATTTTGAAAAGCCTAAATACAACGAGGTGTAACTGCATATATACCATATGTATGCGTCTTACGTGAAATTTTGTAGAACTGTGTAGGGTATTTATGTTTTATGTTTGAGCGGTCCGTTTGTCAGAAACGCTGTATTAGAAATGCAATCGATGTTCTTTGGTGACTTTCAAAAGTAATGAACCACTTAAGGTTCCTTTAGAATTTTATTAATTTTAACTGTTATAATGTTAAAAAATATTTTAAAATATTTTTCGAAGTAATAATTACAATTATGAAGCTTACGTTCCTAACATTGATTTTGAAAAACAACAAAATTTTATAAACTGGCACAATATTAGAATTATAGCCGAAAACGTCGACAACAGCAAGGGTTGACAACGCACTTAACTCATGACTCAATGCATTACAATCTCTAGATAGTTTACTTCCCCCCTGTATTAATTTATGATATTAAGTCAATTTGGTGGAACAGTTATACAGGCTTGTCTTCATTAACACTGACTTACAAGTTATTTTTCAGTTCCCAATTTATTTTTATCATAATATCGAAGAAAGTCCAAGTAACAAGCTGGATGCGCTTGAATCACTCCCATCTATTATATGAAATATTTTCAGGGCATTATATGTGGTTATTCAACATTATATATCAAATCATCAAGACATCAATGCCCCATTCTGGAACACTCTCATTAAAACCCACCATAAAATAAAAAGCACATAGCTTGTAATGGTTAAACAAACCGCCTAAATATCACGTCAGGGTTGTATATATAATGTTTAAAGATTATTATACTTTAATCCATTATAGTGATGGCACACGACAACACACATTTGGTACGTAATGTTCTTTGAATACAAGAAGGGAAACAACACCTTTGTAGCCACAAAGAATATGAAAGACGTTTATGGAAATGTTTTCAACGTACGTAAGTGTCAACAATAGTTCAGGAAATTTCGTTCAGGTGACTTTAGCCTTAAAAACTGTAATGGTAAGGGCCGAGATGTTAGAATTGATATTGATGCTTTAAAGACGCTTGTTGAGTCTAACTCAAAGCAATACACTCGGGAAACGACCCTGAAATTGCTAATTTCTCATGGAACAATACATAAACATCTACGGAATACGTGAAAACACCATAAAGAAAGTGTTTGGGTACCTCACGAACTATCCACTGATCATCGCTTCTGAGGTGTGAACGTTGCATCTTCTCTTCTGGCGCATATGCGCGTGAACCATTTTTGGGAATAAATGTCACCGGTGATGAAAAATGAATTCCCTATACCAATATTAAAACGCCAAAAATAATGACTCAATCCGAGATCAAAACCAATTCCGATCACTCCATCCGCAGAAAATGATGCTTTGCATTTAGTGGGAGATGAAAGGGATAATTCACTTTGAATTCCTCAATCCACAGCGAACTGTCAATGCTGAGATCTTCAGTCAGCAACTAGAACGTTTACAGGAAGTCCTTCATCAGAAACGTCCTTCTTCTTCAAGACAATGCACGTGTACACGTGGCACATCTGACGTAACAAAATATTATGGAGTTTGGTTCGGAAGTTCTACCCAACACCTCATATTCTCCAGATTGGCACCATCAGGTCACCATCGTTTTCGTTCGCTGCAACACCATCTTAATGGGAAAACGTATACCAATGTGGGAGGTGTTAAAGAGGAGATTAGCATGTTTTTGTTTCAAAGTCAAGAAATGTTTTTAATCAGAGCATTAGCAACCTGATTGTACGATGGAAAAACATTATCGATAAGAAAGGAGACTATTTCGTTTAATAAAGGTTTTGTTTTGATATACAAGATGTTCGTTTCTTTTACATCTAAACTAAGCGATATTAATTGCTTGACGACCTAAGATCAAAATGACCAGTAAATACAAAATGTGCTACTGGACGTTTAGGATCTATTACGTAACTCAGATAAAAAACAAAAAGCACGATTATATATTCAGCCTAAAGGGACAGTACAGAATAAAGCTAGCTTGTCCGCTTGTAGTTAAGCACAAAGCTACGTAAAGGGCTATCTGGTCTGCCCACCACAGGTTTCGAAACCCAGTTCATAGGGTTCCAATTTCGTAGACATATCGTTGTGCCACTGAAGCCCAAGCGCGTAAGGCGTGCGACTCGTAATCTGAGGGTCGCGGGTTCGCGCCCGCGTCGCGCAAAACATGCTCGCCCTCCCAGCCGTGGAGGCGTATAATGTGACGGTCAATCCCACTATTCGTTGGTAAAAGAGTAGCCCAAGAGTTGGCGGTGGGTGGTGATGACTAGCTGCCTTCCCTCTAGTCTTCACTGCTAAATTAGGGACGGCTAGCACAGATAGCCCTCGAGTAGCTTTGTGCAAAATTCCAAAAAACAAACAAACAAGCCACTGAAGATTACATAAAGTTAGTAGCCCCCTCAAGTGATACAGCGGACTAATACTACCAAATTCGGGTTTAGATAGTCGTGGTGAGCACAGCACAGAAGGACCGTTTTGTAGGTTTGTGCTTACTAATAAACAACAAAGCTAGTCCTGTCATCTCAGACAGAATTAGTTTACCATAAAAAGTTTTCTTTTGTCACGGTTCCACTTCTAACTTCAGATTACACAAGTATTCATATGGGTAAACTTACCGCAATTTCTAGTAGTTGTCAAGCATGAACTCTTTATGTTGTTGTTGTTGTTGTTATTTTATAGCACATAAGGCAGTGTTTATCTATGCCTAAACTAACACACTACAAAGGAGTTTATTTACGTGTTATAAAGTTAACACTGAAAGCAAAATGGATCCATTACTAGGGTTTACCTCAATACCCACAATATAGTCTATTTACGTGTTCTTGGTTAATATTTAAAACGTGCTTGTCTGACTTTACGGGGGTGAAATACCATCATGTTTATTTATGTTTATATCAAATACACAGAAATGTGAACTGGCATTAACGTATGTGTTATTACTGCCACATTAATTATTTTTGATGAAATCAATACCCACAAAAGAGTTTAATCTCATGTCCTAAAGCTAATGATGAAAGTACATGGGTAAGGTTACTTTAACTCAACACTTGCAATTATGTATTTACGTGTTCTTAATTCAACAACGAAAATAAATGGGTATGGTTTCTAATGTTTAACTCAACACTAACAATATGTATTCTTCGCTAACATTAATAATAACAATAACAAGGTATGGTTACTCGTTTTGAACTAAACAATGACAAAGTTTGAGTTCTTAGGTTAACAATGAAAACAAAAATATATGGGTACCCTTACTAGTGATTAACCCATTTAAAACTACACCATGATCAGCAAGTCCAAATACCTTCACATTTGATACACTTTCATATTTTGTACCCCCTGGTGACTGTTCCAAAATTCATTTTCATAATTTAAATCCTCCTTGGTTTTTTTGAAATGAATACATATGTAGCAGCCATTGGTGAAATTCGTGTATAAACTAAAGACAAAACAAGTAAATATAAGGCACAAACTCCCATGTTGTTATATTGAAAGAAACTACTACATCTTGAAACAAACTTATAAAAATAATAAATCCCACAGATCAATGTTTCTAACAGCTCTCATTGTTGTCCTTCAGGTTATACAAGTCACTACTTTTCATCAAAAATCTGGAAGAACATGTTGATTGCCAGAAATTTTTCGCACTTAATACAGTTCAAGGACCTGTCAGATGATGTGCATACTGTAAGAAAAACTGTCGCGTAAAGGTGAGACTTTCGAAACGTCGTCTTCTACACTTGTATCTCCACAACAGGCAGTTGCCGTCCATTCTACAAAGTTTGTTTGTTTTGAAATTTCGCACAAAGCTACTCGAGGGTTATCTGTGCTAGCCGTCCCTAATTTAGCAGTGTAAGACTAGAGGGAAGGCAGCTAGTCATCACCACCCACCGCCAACTCTTGGGCTACTCTTTTACCAACGAATAGTGGGATTGACCGTCACATTATAACGTCCCCACGGCTGGGAGGGCGAGCATGTTTGGCGCGACTTGGGCGCGAACCCGCGACCCTCAGATTACGAAGCGCACGCCTTACGCGCTTGGGATTCAGTGGCACAACGATATGTCTACGAAATTGGAACCCTATGAACTGGGTTTCGAAACCTGTGGTGGGCAGACCAGATAGCCCTTTACGTAGCTTTGTGCTTAACTACAAGCGGACAAGCTAGCTTTATTCTGTAACGCGCTAGGCCATGCCAGGCCATTCTACAAAGTTTCACCGCTGTTATCTGTTCGAACTTCAGTTGAGGGTTCAGAAGACGGACCAGGTCTTGAGAGGACCTTAAAAATGACCGACTACCATGATTTGAACAAATGTTCTCCGGAAATCCTTCTGAGTAACACTTCTGCATCTTCAAATCTGCAGTAATCGCCAGCAGCACACGAAACAATTATTTAACCCATTTATTATTAGAAATCACCCAGTACACAGAGCCAATGTTTAAACCATTTATCATTAGAGGTCAGCCAATACTAATGTTTTTCCCCCTTTAAAGTGCGACTGTAATTCTGATGAGGCGTGATTTACCAAGTCAACTCCACGCATTCCATAATTGTAGTACTTTACCACGGCTGATGTGGTATACTTACTTGGATCTTCCCTCGAATTCAGCACTTGGTTTGACCAATAGTTACTATTTCCGCAGCATAGCGACATAATGTGCCGACTGAGTTATCATTCAAGCGAATAATTTCAATCCTTATTTAACTAATGACTACTGTAACGGATTTACTATATGTATTTATTTTAATATTGATTATTGTTTCAGTCGCATTACATTTATAAATGCGTGTAACTTGAAGTGTTAAATATGTATTGCGAAATCGTAGCCTATTCACCAAAGTAGCGGAAGATTCTCGAGTGTAAGAATAAACAATTTATATGTGTACTTTATTTTAGCTGCTATTTATAGAATCCCGCCTAACGCCTATAAACAATGCGACGCGCCGAGAGATAGTATATATTATTGGTTTTCTACAGTTGGTATACTATGAACCTATAGCTGTGATAAACTGTTTTCAATTGGAAAACTACAGATATTCAATCAGAAACATTTATAATTTTCGTACATAACAAACAGTTTAAAACTTTAGCGGATTAACATCGGGCGTTAGTATTTTTACGAAGAAATTGTCCAACTTCAGCTGTGAAAAACTCACGTGTGATCAGTGAAAACTATCTAACTTCCCCGTTAAGTGAACTGTCCCAAATAAACACGAAATGAATTCGCTCATTGTGATCCTTCGATATGATATCAAGGAATATTCGTATCAAATAGAAGACTCGATATTGCTTGTAAGCTTGTGAAACTTTTGTATATAAATTATTATTTGTAATAACTATTTATAAGAACCATTATAACAAATATTGATTTTTTTTGTATATTAAAATATATTTGTTTTAACAAAAACGTGTATCAATCTTTTAAACAAATATCACAAATTTGATGCATATCGACATTTAATTAACGTCTAAATTTAAATTACCATTTACCTCAGTTTCAATATTTTAAATTGTAATACGTAACGATACGAATATAGTTTTCATAAAAACTGCCTGAACAACTACCACTCTTTGATCTTAATAGTTCGATACGACTCCCAAATAAATGTTGAATATAAAAATGGCCAAAACAACTCTCAGGTCAAATATTTTAAGCATTTAAGAACAACCGAAATCTTTCGATTTTTTTTTTAATTTTTGGTGACTCAGCATTTTAAAAGTATTAGTACCTTTAAAAGAGATTTTTGATATCTTTCAGCAGACCAACCTTAAAACTTTATTCGAAGTTGGGATTTTCCAGCAAAGATGAAATATAGAGAAAGTATATACGTATGTTGTCTTTTGTCTAATTTGAGTTAATTAATAAAATATGCCTTATTTACATGTTCTTAAGTTAACACTGAAAACAATGGGTGTAGTTACTAGTGTTTAACACTAAATACAGTTTATGTGTTATATTAACACTGAAAACAAAAAGTGGTTATGTTTGTTCCTGTTTATATAAACACTAACAATAGGGTTTCTTTATGAGTTCTTAGGTTTAGGTTGAAAAAAAAAAGACCAGGTGGTTAGGGCGCTCGACTCGTAATATGCTGATCGCAAGTTTGAGTTCCCGTCCCACCAGACATGCATGCCCCTTCAGCCGTGAGTACGTCATAATGTGACGGTTAATCCCACTAGTCGCTGGTAAAAGAGCAGCCTAACAGTTAACGGTGGATGGTGATGACTAGCTCTCTTCCTTGTAGCCTTTCACTTCTAAATTACGGACAGATAGCCCTCGTGTAGCTTTACGCGAAATTCAGAAAACAATAAAAAAAACGTGAGTGTGGTTATGTGTGTTTAACCTTGCGCTGAAAACGGTGTTCGTTACGTATTCATAACTACTATGGTAATTTATGGGAGGTTAAAATAACGTAATATTATCTTTTTAGAACACTATAAAATGATGAATACTACTGTAGTCAAAGTTCCCGTAATGTATCGGAGTGCAAAATAAAAAAAGAGCAAAATTGTTACAAAATGCAAAAATAAAAGCACACGACGTCATAAAGACTCCACCTTAATGTTGCGTTGAAAATTTAGACATGCATCATTGGCTGGCTGTAATTGCTATACACTATACTATGCATAAGTTTCAATTTTCATCTCGCCTCAAACAATGCAAATATATATATTTAAAAAAGTAAACTACAAGTTACATTAATTTCCATGTATCTATCATAATTAATAATTATACCTTTACGTACGTGCGCGCGTGTCCATTCATTTTAAATTATACAATAGATGTCTTAAGGTATTATGTCTTGACAAATGTTTTCACTTGTTTAAAATATACACTGCCATATAACTACATGAGATGTACACATTAAAAGTGATAGGTTTAACGAAATAAATTCTAAAATATTTCTGAACCTAAGCATATTAACTTAATAACTTAAGTTATTCAAAGTAGCTGATTTCCTTTATAAATACACAAACAGAAACAGTGCAAAACTTGAAGGGTCAGGTCTATATCGGAACAGCTGTACAGTGCCAAATGATACACAATTATTACCTATTAAATATCCTGCAGTTAGCGCGTGCACTTTTTACAATACAATAATTGAAAGCCACATCCCTGGTGCGTCAACAGTATCATCCGAGACTCATTGTGTCTGTAAATGAATAAAAATGCAGTAATTGCTGGCACAGAAAACCACTTAGACACACACGTACAAGGAACAGCAGAGGGGTTTTATAGAGCAGCTGGGAGGACGGTGCGCCAGAAGGCAGGAGATGACACACGCTGGGAAAGAAACATTAAAATGGCTGCAAAAACCCTGATTGGCAACGCATCGGTTAATATTTCCTTACACAGATTTTATAATTTTTTTTTGCTTACATAAAAAAGTACCTAAAGTTACACAATTATAAAAACGATTTAAATGTAACCAATAAAAACAAATATTGAAATTACAAGCTTATTCCTCTACATCTAAAGAAGGTTGTGCACCTATATCATTAAACAAGTAACGAGTGTGCCTGCGTGGGAAGTTTACAAACTTTTGTTTTTGTTGTTTTTAAGGAACGCAAAAATGAACTTTAGAGAAGGGAAGTCGTCACCGTACATGCGGAAAGTTCTGAAACTTCATTAATATAAGTTATGTTTGGTATAGAGCAAAACCATATTGGTCTACCTGCTATGTCCACCGCGGAGAATCGAACCCCGCATTTTGGAGATTTAAGCTTCTAGACTTACACCTGTTCCATTGAACGATATAAACCATGCAAAAATAAAATAAATAATAGTAGAGAAGTGCGGATAATGTCACCATACGTGTAAAGGACGAGTGGGTGTAAACAGTTGTGTGTTTCGAGAGTGTCACGTGCTGTGGAATATGTTTAATCCATTCAAATATTACTTCGCAGCCACTGAGATGCCTCGCACGGCCATTAGGTGTCTTCAGAACTTAACTAGCCTTACTCGTAAGTATTCTAAGGGTGATTTAACTGTTTTAATTACTTTAAATACACATCACAGACTTTATATTTTACAAACTATACACATTCAAATATAAAATACCACCACAACAAAATGTTTTCATCCTGGTGTTACATTAAAACCATTTTGGAGGTTCACCCTGTCGTTATAATCCATGTTTTCACTTTTGGTAGTGCTTTATTTGTTTGTTTGCACAAAACTACACAATGAGCTATCTGTGTTCTGCTCACTACGTCTATGGAAATCCGGCTTTTAGCGGTGTGACTTCGCAGACATACCACTGTGCTACTGGGGGGCAGGTAGTGCTTTACTCGACGAACACGCATTTTTGAAATGGCCTTGCAGCGTATTATCCATTGCCAAAGGCTCTGCCATAAGGCTGTCATGTTCGATGTCGACTACACTTCCGTTCATGCTTCCTATCACCCATCTCGTGTATGAGGACGATGGTTTCCAAGCGCCAGTTTGAACAGCACCGCTGCACAGAATTCTATAGGTGTTAGGCCTCGTTTCCAGTCGGAGATCTATCCTAATAATGTGGTGTATTATTACCTGTGCCACGTGGAAGGCTTTTATCGCTGAAATTTATGACAACACGTCGCATTTTGCTTATCATAGCTGTGATACTTATTGCAGCTCTCTGTGTGTTTTCAACGTAAGTGCAAAGGCTAAGCCCTTTGATAGCATTGATCTTTATATTGAAAAGTGTGGCACTCAAAACACAGCCCTGAGAGACTCCACATTCCTGTAGAAAAGACCGGGAAAGTGTCGAACCCACACAAACTTAAAATCGCCTGTTCATTAAAAATTTCTTAATAGAAATGGGCAAATGGACATGTATGTAACCCATATATATGGAGATCTCACAAAATTCCATACTTCCTTGTTGTATCATAACCCTTCTCAATGTCAAATAATATTGATACAAGATGTTGTTTGACGAAGGTTTCTCTGATTGATGTTTCAAGTCGAATCAGGTGGTCCATGTTGTAGCACTGCCGTCAGTACCTGCAATGGATAGGCGAGAGGAATTTGATTCGAGGAACCAAACAAGACGAGCATTTACCATCTTCTCAAAGGTCTTACAGAGACAGCTCGTAAAATCAATTAGACGGTAATTTGAAGGAATCTTGGAATCCTTTCCAGGCTTAGAGAAAGGCAGAACAATAGCCTGGTGCCAGGCATCAATAAAAACATTATCATGCCAGATCCAGTTTAAAATAAACAGAAGAATAGCAAAAGAAACTGGAGATGGATGACGCAGCATTCCATAGTGTACATCATCAAGTCCGACTGATGAAGGGCCAGTTTGAGTTTCACCGGTGTAAAGGGACAATTATAGTCATAGAGATAATCAACTCGAAAGAAAAGAGGTGATCGCTATGCCCGAGTCTTGATGGCTAAGAAGGTGGAGGAAGAAGCAGAAGTGCTAGATACCCGACAAAAGCTTTCACCTCGAGTACCAGAGATACTCTAATTATCAGCTACTTCCTGGCCATCAGAGAGCAAGATCGAGAGGGGAACAAAATTATATTGCCCACTGATCTTTTGAATCTTGTCCCATATGACTTTGGAAGTGGTGGTAGAAGATATGCTGGTTGTGAACTTAATCCAATATTCCTACTGGCTTTGACGTCTTACCCACCGAGCATGTGCACGGGCGTGCTGGAAAGCGATGTGGTGCGAGAGTGTGGGATACCTACAAAAAGTTTCCCAGGCTCGTTTTTGAGCATTATTGCCATGTGACAGGCAGGATTACATCATGGACGAGGATATCATGGTACACGTGTCGAGGTTTCAGGAGTACATTGAGTATAATACAGTCAGTTACTGCTGCAATACAGTCGTCTACTGATGGCTTACACACAATGATAAGATCAAGTTCTGTGAGAGCAGTGAGAGGGCCAGTTAGCTTGATACAGCTTCCATCGGGGCACGCAGGTCGGATGGCATCGACTACGGCCAGTCTCTCTCAAAATAATAGGAAAATGATCACTGCTTCATAGATTACTGTCAACCCTCCGTGAAAAATGGGAGAATAATGAAGGGGAGCAAACTGAGAGATCAATAGCAGTAGAGAACTGACTAGATGCATGAAAATAAGAAGAACCACCACCATTTTAAAAGAGAAAAAAGTTGTTATCAGAGAGCATACACTCTACAGAGTAACTCTTCCCATCAATATCAGTTCCTCCCCAGAGGGGATGATGTCCATTAAAGTATCCCAGGATTAAAAAGGGAGGTGGCAACTGTTCAACGAGAGCATCAAGGTCTGATTGATCATTGGTCTTTTCAGGTGACAGTTAGACAAAAAAAACAGTGATGATATAACCCAAGGATGTGTCGAGTGGCAAAGAAGGGTGGGCACATGCTGATCAACCAACAGTACCACCCCTCTATGCACTAGTTCATCACGCAGTCTGTCATTTCTGTACAAAGAAACTTGCCAAAAGGTGACTTTATTGGCAGGATTCAGAAATGTTTCCCGTAAGGAAAGACACACAGGATGGTAGGAAACAATTAGTGTTTTGATGTCATCCAGATTAGAACGTAAACCTCGACAGTTCCATTGTATTAAGGTGGCCATTTTTATTTATGTGTAGGCGAATTGGGTGGAGAATGCTTCTGTTTACGACCACGTCTTTTTCTTTACTGTCTTTATTCAAGGGAGGTCTATCGACCTCCATGGATCCCGCCCTGGGTTAATTGAGCAGGTTTTTGCTGTTGGAAGAGGATTCCAGTGATTGAGGAGGTGAGCGAATGATCGTTTTGCACCCTGAGATAGGAGAAGATGTACCCGAGGAAATGTCCGTACCAGGAACTAAAGGAAGTGGATCGTGAGATGTGCTAGAATGTAGGTTAGGGACTGAGATGGGTGTTGAAGTTGATTCCTTAACTTTTTAGCCATGTCGGTCAAAAGACTTTTCATTCGGTTTGAGAATGACTCTTTTGAAGGCACAGAGAAATCCGTCTGCACTCCCACTGTAGTAGTGGAACGAAGTGCAGCAGCATAGTCCGAGATAAGTGGTGGATAGCAACTTTCGAGCTTCGGGGTAAGTAATGTTTTTAATCGTTTTCAAATGCTGCACATTTTTTTCTTCCAACCAGTTAGGGCAAGAAGGAAAGTAGGATGGGTAAGAGCCATTGCAATTGACACAATGAGAGACCGTTTCACACTCATAGGCATCGTGGTCGTTGCCACTAATGAGCACACGTCAAGAAACCACGACATGACGTCTTCAAGTGACCAAACTGTTGACACTAGAAACATCTGAGAGGGTTCGGAATGTATGGCCATACCCTGCAATTTAGATAGCCTGTCTTGATGGTGGCAGATGGACGTGGTGATGTAAATGTCAGAAAGAATATTGGTCGGCATCATAATTCCACCTTCGCGAGTGGAGATATGCCTCACTGCAGAAACTTCTTGGGTGGAGAAACCAACGAGAATCTCTGACTCTGGGGTGTTCTTCAAATAATTCTTAACAATAACTCCTCGTAATGAATTCAAAGTAGCATGGGGTGTAACCTCAATAGGTATATCCCCAATCGCCTTTGAATGCAAGAGAAGTTCACTGCATTGATATGTAGATGTTTCCACCAATATGTCACCAAAGTGGAGCTTCTTTACCGATTTGTAGAGCCAGCAAGTCCCTCTAGTCCCTTCTAAATGAAAAAGGGAGACATTTGCCATAAATGTTTATCTGAAAGAGAATGTTGTATAAGAAAATAAGGTACAACAGGTGTTACAGCTGTTAAAGATTGCTGCTCAGAATCTTCAAGACATGGTCGTTTATCTATGGACTGTGTTTTTCACTATTTTGTTTAAGTTTGTGTTTAGAGGATCTACAATAAAAAATGAATATTTCGGTGCCCACTGACCACACCCATCATGAAGCCCTACGCGGGAATGCACTACAATGCTAAACAAGGACACTGCAACAACGCCAGGGTTTCATGAGTACTATACCCAAACACAAGCATCAGATACAATGTCCACAACACCTGTTGCGAACATCCAACGCTGGTACTTGGTTGACCCTAGCCCAAGTGGACCAGCCAACTAATCCAATGGGGCCGGTATCTAGAGGAATTCAAAGCCAAAGTGGTGGGTTAGTATTGGACCCCTCAACCACCAGGATCATCTCCTCCCCTTCATGAGTCACCACGCACAGCAAACACGTGGGTGGATGTTTAGATCCAGAGGAGATAAAGTGAAATAACAGAACCTTCCCTGGGAGGTCCCCTCACCACGTACATGAATCCACACCAAGGGAATAATACTATGACTGCTGGTGCTATTGCCGATTAAAATTTTGAGAACCTTGATTAACGATTATAAAAGGTAGCTATCGCTACATGCGGAGAGACAATTTGATATTGTTGGTTTCCTAAAGTTAGTATTTTATAAATCTTCGAAGCTTAACTGTGACTAACGCTTATTAATCGAAAAACTACACATATATGACCATAAACGTTTAAAGATTTCGAACATTACAAAACGTTTAACTTCATTGAATTAACATCGGCCGTCAGTATTTCTACGAGGACATTAGAAATATTCGTCGGAGAAAATTCAGCTTGTGCCTGCTATACTGTTAATGCATAACAGATTATGGCGAAAATATAATTATTCCTAGAAGTCTGATTTAGTTTGTTTTATTATTATTGTTTTTAATACTTTGTATTTCTTTATCCTCAATTATTTGTTTTTCATTCATGGAATAGTATATTTGGTTTCACAAAGAGACAATGTTATCACATAACTGGTTTCTACTCGTTTTCTATTATTTATTTATTTCAAAAATGTGTTTCACCTGTAAAGCTTGTGAGCAGAAAGTATAAAATATAACAGATAGTATATCTGCAACTACATGGGTCCTTACTTTTTCCATATATATACAGTGAAGGGTAAAATAGATGTGGGACATTGTGGGCTTGAGCACCCACATCTCACTCTCACAAATTATATTTCTATATCTATTGCTACTCTTTTAATTCTTATGCGAGACTGGCGAATGGAGGTTAAGACTATTAGATGATGTATCCCCCACCGCAATGTGGGTCCTACCACCACAGTCACCTCTGAAACCTAGGGTACATCTTATAGCTGGGATCTTTTCAATTAGTGCAACATTTTTTGTTTAATTTATTTCTGTTTTGGCTTGTTTTCTAACTTACAACAAACTAATACATATATATATATCCCCATGCCAGTATGCATTTTACTTTGTAATTAAGGCTCTAGCTCTGTTGGTATCCCCCTCTCCATTAGGCCAACAGTTTAATTCCCAGATGGCCTGCTGTGTGGTTTATCGCTATAACAAACAAACACTTTATTTCTCAATTCCTTGTGTGCTTTTCTTTTTAAATTATCGCTGACAACTGCACTCTTGTTCGTATCTGTGTAGCTATCTACGTTACTCTGTACAATAAAGTTGTTTTCTGCGTTTATGCATCAGCACGGGAAAAAATAGATGACCAAGTTAAAAACAAGGTTTAACGCAACGTTATATACACATACACACTTAGGAAACGCTTGTTAATAAAATATGAGAATAGTGTGCTATTCCCGAAAATTCATCTGGCGATCTCATTCATCATGTGACCAACTTGTCAGTATGTTGATTTTCTGCTGATTGTAGTAATGATTAGTTAATCTGTGCGGTTCACCTCAACAGTTCTGTGTCGAACATTAATGAATGTATTACAAAGCAAAACAGTACTTCCATCAGCAGAAAAATCACTCAAACTTCGACGCGTATATCGTTTTGTATGCTATACAACTTAACTGTATTTTATGACTTGTAATACGCACTTTTTGTTTCTTTAAAAATATATTGAAAACTCCCATGCGTCTTCAAGGCAAATGTGATCGATTATGGAAAGAGGTCAACTTAGGGTCTACTAAAATGACCTTTCATACAGACCAACATACACCTTTGTGCAAAGTAATTGAAACAAATGGTCATTTTACAATATTTTCAGTAGGGCGGCTGGTGTAAGCTCGCTGGACCCGCTGATTTCCTTTAATAGTCATTGTTTCACAAAGACGGCGACATTAGCTGTGTTTTGCAGGGTGGTCAATCTATTTATGGAATATATGGCGAAATCTTGAGGAATATTACGCCATTCGAAATTACGTTAGAAGGGCAAGGAGATCAGTCAAATACAACTTCTTACCAACTCAATGAAGAAAAAACGGTATCAATGGGGTCTGAAATGCAAGAACTGGACGCAAGAACAATGGAGGAAGGTGTTACTAAGTGACGAGACTCATTTCTTCGTACAGGGCCAAAGAAGTCTGCATGTTCACAGATCTCCAGGTGAGAAACTTCGAGAATCTCACATCAATCAGTTCGTAAAATATCCCTTGAAGGAGATGTTTTGGGGCTTTTTGAGCTACTATGGCGTCGGAGGCTTACATATCATAGAAAGTTTGATGTGAGGACCACAGTACATCGAAGTTTTGCAGATAAGAGTCGTTCCAGAATTGAAAAAAAGATTTCCAGATGGATCTGGCATTTTTCAGCAAGATCTGGCTCCGTGCCACACATCAAAACTTGTGAAGAATTTTGACTACAACCCGAATAAAGGTGCTGGACTGGCCTGGAAACTCTCCGGACTTAAATCCTATTGAAAATCTTTGGGCGATTTGTAAAGATAGACGTCGGGGAAAAGACTGTACTACTGCGAATGATAAGCTAATTGAGGTGTGGTACTGCGATACAAAAATTAGTAAAGATTGCAGTCACCTCGTGGACTCGATGCCAAAGCGGATTAATGATCTTCTGAAAAATAAAGGCGGTCATATCATGTATTAATTTTGAGTAATTTTTGGATTCTCAGAAATAAAACGCAAAAAATGAAAAAAATCGTAATTTTCCGTCTTGTTTCAATTAATTTGCACAAGGGTGTAGGATCTACTAACAATGACCTTTCATACAAACCATAATCGCATTACTTACCAATTAAAAGTACTTTTAATGGCATGAAACATTCAGTTTAACTAATATTGTCGATATACTGTGAAAAATGTAATGTAGGTTAAAAACAAGTCAAGGCTATATCAAGGTGATGGTTGCCGAGTTAAAATATAATTTTGGAAAGACAATTCTAAGAAAAGAGTGCGTATTCCACAATGTAGCGTCTTACAAGGCGTAAAATACGGTATTAATCGGTGTGTATCAAATAATGACACAATATCAAAGTATACAGTAACAAATAAATAGCAAACGTTCTCAAACTTAACGCATTTCAAGTGAGAACAAAAGTCATGATAACAATGTTGTATGCAGATTGGTATATTCTAACTAACGTGGTAAGAAAAACATACTTTTGAAAATATGAAAAATTAAACACAACTTGATTGCTAGTCGAAAAAACAACTTAGATATATTAAACTGATACCAAAATAAAATGCAAACTTTGCAAAGTTTAAAAAAAAAAAGTCACGAAAAGGGTTTTGAAATACGAATAAAATTTTATATAAGACAAGAACCTCTGTCACGACACATAGAACAAAATAATGTCCAACAAACTTTAGCTTACAATGCGAGCTTTTATGTTTTCGTTTCAAAATTCGTCCGAACAAAATACAAAAAAAAATATTAGATGGAAAGCTGAGAACTAATAACTTTAAAATCTAGATTTTAATCCCTACCTTTCACTGGCACAGCGTAGAGCTTTTCGTTTAAATAAAAGAGACGGAAAGTCGCTCAGCCTTAAACCTCTCTTAGCATGTGTATATTTTGAAAACTGCACCAAGTTTCTAGTTAGTGTTCAGTGTGCACTGGCCTAAAATTTATCAAACAAAATCAGTAATTTGTGATATTAAATTGCATTGCAAAGTCGAATATGGCTGAGATTTTTCGACGTCACTTGATCGACTTCAGCGTGTAACTACCAAAACCTGTCCACGTTATTAGAGTGGACATTTTAGGGCATCTGAAACACATGGCGATTACTAACAGCATGCTTAATACACTTTTCGTAAAATCGTTTCAACTGTTCACACGCAATCTTAAATCTTTCAATATCAAAGTAGACGTAACATTTTAATCTCAGACGTCATGAAATTACTAAATTAAAGAATGTGAACTGCAATAAATTTATGATAATTAAAAATTATGGACATTGTTTACCGTATGGCAAACAATATCCGTTACTTTGTTCTCCGTACGATTTCAGAAAAAAACATTATCACAGTGTTTGGTAACCTTCATTCAATATTGAAAATCATAGTTTAAAATGGAAACGTTTCCCAACAAATATTTTAATCCAGAATTACTGACAGTGTCCAGAAGTCATACGAAAACAAGCTAGCAAACGTGTGTAACAACATACAAACAGAATGGGAATCTGATCATTGTATTGCAAATAAAATACTTGAGACTTGTTAACACTAACTTTCATATGCATATTTAATCATGCAACTGTTTTCGCTATTTGCTGTGCACAGTGTCAAGACAACGCACGTTGTTTATCACTTCCTGATAAAATAAACAAGAGGGAGTCCTCAACAGCCGCGGCATTTGAAAATCATTTAAGTTGGAATAGAGTAAACTAATTTATGAAAGCTTTTTTGTTTTATTCTTTTATTAGCTATATTTTTACATCATTGTGTTGTAGTTTGAATCAGTTAAGACTAAAAGTGAGCGGAATTTTAACCAACAGTTCCTAATTTTTTCTATTCCGTTAGATTCCTCCCCTCATACGATATTTTTCCCTCACTCCTTACATGTAAGCGTCATTTTCTATTTAAATTCCAACAACGCTCACAACAGAGTATTAAGACTGTTTTTAATTCATTCATTATCCTCACAACAATCAAACATGAGAGTATATATATGTAGCAGGCAAAAATATATAAAATATTTGTAATTCACCAGTAATACATGGAACAAAAACAAGTCTAATTAGAGGGGAAAGACAGCGTGTTTTAAATGCTTTGATCATACGTCTGTGCGATATTTAATACAAGTCATCTGTTAACTGTATGACTAATGCTTAAAGACAGCCGATAAGTGACTGACTAAACCTAAGTTCCTTATTTTTGTTTCTAAATCTGGAAACTGTTAAATCGTTAACTAGAGAAATCAAGTATCATGAAACCACATTAAAAAAAATAAACGACCTAATTTAATTTACATAACTTAATAGTAAAAAAACAACTCTTCAATCTGTCTGGTTGTAAGACAGTATATGAAAAACAAAACTTGTTAACAAAGTTTGTTTTGTTTTTGAATTTCGCACAAAGCTACTCGAGCGCTATCTGTGCTAGCCGTCCCTAATTTAGCAGTGTAAGACTAGAGGAAAGGCAGTCTAATCATCACCGCCCACCGCCAACTCTTGGGCTACTCTTTTACCAACGAAAAGTGGGATTGACCGTCACATAATAACGCCCCACGGCGGAGAGGGTGAGCATGTTTGGCGCGACGGGGTTGCGAACCCGCGACCCTCAGATTACGAGTCCACGCCTTAACACGCTTGGCCATGCCGGGCCCATGTTAAAGAACAGTGTTCACTACTCGTATCACACAGATTACAGTCCAACACAAGTTTAAAGTACAGTTGTAATTTACATGAAGAATACAGCAACCGGTGCTTGTACAAAATCTAATGGACCGTAACTCCACACATACCGACAATTACGATTGACGGTTAGATAACATTGTTGTATGTTAATAGCATTCCAGGGAAATCAAAAGCATGCCAGAATGGTGTAAAGTAGACGTTGTCATGACTACTTTAACATATAAAACGTGTGGACAACCAGAATTTGGGATTATGATGAAAAATCTAAATACTTTTTCAGTTGAGGATTTCCTGTTTGTTAACAGTGGCTAAAATATATTAGGATTTTGAATTTGTGAGGCCAAATACTAGGACTTATGTTTCATAAACCAACCACACAACATAAAGAAACAAATATCTGAATCTTCTAATAAAAAATAATAATATAAATGAAATAACATTATTCATTAAGTTACTAGTGACTTCACTGGCTACAGGCTATATATACATCAATTTTAATGGTCTTGTTCATCGATAGCGAAGGAGGGAAAGGGGGAGATACGCTACGTAATTAACGTTAAAATATGGAACGTGTAATTCGCTTATGCAATACCCGTTAAACTGAAAAGCCGGAAGTGGTTGTTTTATAGACAGGAAATGAGGTATGATACGCTGATCTTTCATACGATTCAGTTTGAAGAATAAAAGCGGGACGGAATATTTTATACTAACAATTATACATATTCGTTATATATTTATAATGTAGTCATAATTGTATACAAGATAAAATATGTGACACGTACGTAAATGAATAAACAGATTTAACTTAAGAGTGTTACACCAAATTCGTTTCGCATGGATGTCTGTACTTCTCTACGCAATAAAGAAAACGCAGTTGTACTTTTCTGTTGATGTATTTTGATTTGTTTTAAACAGTTGGCTGTTTGTTTGTTTTGAATTTCACGCAAAGCTACTCAAGGGCTATCTGCGTTACTCATGCCCTAATTTAGCAGTGTAAGAGTAGAGGGAAGGCAGCTAGTCATCACCACCCACCGCCAACTCTTGGGCTACTCTTTTACCAACGAATAATGGGATTAACCGTAACATTATAACGTCCCCACGGCTAAAAGGGCAAGCATGTTTGGCGCGACGGGGATTCGAACCCGCGACCCTCAGATTACGAGTCGAACGCCTTAACCCACCTGCGCATGACGGGCAATTTAAGCAGTTGAAGTTTCATATTGTTCAGTGTAGTTCACAATGGCCTTCCTATAACCTTACAACTGCCATAAACCCATTCAACGACAAAAAAATATTATATATATACATATATTCAGGTAATTCATTTAGTTTTCAAAATTGACAATTTGTAAACAGCTTATAAAACAGCATAAAATTGTTAGCCCGGTTTAATGCCCGATTTTCTAAACATAAATTTACATTCCCGTAACTGAAAACATGCGATAGTAATAAAAAAGATTTTAATACAACGATTATTTTTAACACACACACGAGTGTTCACAAGACAGCTCAAGCAATGCTGAACAGACTAATGGGACAAGAGTTTGAAACTTTAGACATTTCATTCAAGTTTGAAATTCCAATAACGTATATGAAATATGCCATTTGACTGTAGCCTCAGTTTTTGTCGGGTTTTTTTAATCAGCTAAGTAATCTGGCAAAACCTAATACAAAATTTATAAAAAAATTAATATAATTTCATTTTTGTATGTTTAACATAATGCTTGAAAAATAAAATCAGTGATTGGACAAATCTACATGTAATAACATAAAACACGGCATTTTCTAACTAAACCTCGTTTAACTTACAAATTAATCTCATAATAACAGATTTTTAATTTCAAATTTCATTTATTGTTTGTTTGTTTTTGAATTTTGCACAAAGCTACTCGAGGGCTATCTGTGCTAGCCGTCCCTAATTTAGCAGTGTAAGACTAGAGGGAAGGCAGCTAGTTATCATCACCCACCGCCAACTCTTGGGCTACTCTATTACCAACGAAAAGTGGGATTGATCGTAACATTATAACGCCCTCACGGCTGAAAGGGCGAGCATGTTTGGCGCGACGGGGATGCAAACCCGCGACCCTCAGATTACGAGTCGCACGCCTTAACACGCTTGGCCATGCCGGGCCCAGTTTCATTTATAAATTATTAAATTCCCAAAAAGTGATACAGGAAAAGTGCAGGTCTTTTAATTCAATGCAAGATTGTTTTAACACATTTTTTATGAGGTTTGATTTGTGTATGTTGTATTTCATCTTCTTGCATCAATTATTTTACACATGCTGATGTACCCGCTTCCTTTGTCTGGGTTATAAACTTAGAAAAAAAATATGGAGGTTGCACTATCTTCTATACAGATAAAATTCAAAACAAGTGCATGTCTGTCTGTTTATCTGTTATTTAACTACTCCTAGGTCGCTGGGTCAATTTTAACCAAATTTTGTGGGATGATAGTTTGGAGCAAGATACTTTTTAGTGTGGAATCACAACACTCTCCACCCCCATCATTGCTTATTGAACATTTTTTTAATCTTTCACATAAATTAACGTTAACTACATTGACAGATGGCGCCACATCCACAAAACAATTTGATTTATTCAACTTTTAACAAAAGATATACACAGTAAGTGTGAGGGCACACAAATGTCTTGTATATATCCAAGAATATGCGCCAGTATCCTCTACGTTGGAATGCAATGACAAACAAAGGCCGCAACTATTGCAATAATACATAAATTCATCTAAAGCTTCAACTTCAATAACCACCACAAAGCTGATATAAAGAACCGTTTCTCAATTATACTCACTTCCTGCTTTGACCCATGGCGTTTCAACTTAGGCCAATAAGATACTCCCTACAGCCAATAATAAATTAATTAATTAACCAACTGACATACTGGGCGATGACATTAAGAACTGGGTGTTGAAAGCGTGTAGTAAAATGCACCCTTACCACTACTTATAAGACGCTTATGCGTCTTCTCCTACATTGTGTGTGTGTTGTATTATAGAAACTTTAACGCATATTTTGTAAGGACGTCGCACTATCTACGAATATAGTTAAGGTTAATGTACGTCAAAGATAAAGCATGTTCATTAACAGCATTAGTGGTGGTGTGACCCTTGTTCCAAAGCTATCATCCTATAACGTTTGATTGAAGTTGACCAAACGACCTAAGAGTAGTTACATAACGGACAAACACATATTCCTGTGTTTTATATATACAGAAAATAACATCCACCCTTACTTGCAATTTACAAATGACACTTTCACATTAGCATAAAATATCCTTGTAACATACCATGTGCGCATGTAAACGATAGGCAGACAGCAATCACCTAATAACATACGAATTTATTCAATACATAAAATGTTAATTTGGACTTTCTACCTAATTCTGGTGGCGTAGAACTGGAGCAATTTTCATTCTTTCCCAGTAAATAAAGAGGAGGATCAAAATTAGGAAAATCAATCTAAGGAAAAACATGAAAATGTAACCTAAAACCCAAGATCTTCCAAGGCACTAAAGTCCAGACTGAACCTAGGCCTTATTGGGTGCGTCTATGATGCACATTGTCTACCTCATATAAACCTTGCTCCCACTTTGAATTTGCTTCTAGGATCTCCGACTTGATCCCTTATATACATCTGATACAATGGTCTCTTAAAGGTTAATAACTGCACGTCTTTAAAAGTTAATTTTCAAACATGACATACGACAAGTTTGCAGTGCTGTTCCTCATAATTAAACAAAAACCCTTTTATATGGCTGTGGATCTCCTAATTGACCCCTTCACGTCGGCTATGTGTTAATCAATCATTAGAAGACAGCTTTACATGAATGAGCTGGATTTGGAGAACTACACCCTATTGAAGGAAACAAAATAGGCTCTTGTGCGATTACAAAATACATAAAATAAAATTTAAAATAGCAATTTAAATCAGTGAATATAAACCTCGGCTATAATTCTTCGGCAACATTTCGTTGGAAATAACAGCGATTTCTACAATTAGAAATAGTGTATGATATACAGACAAAATTATTTATGAATGTACATGCAGATAATATTATTTTTGTGTTTACGACATCTCTCTCTATAGGTTTTTTTAAACGCATGCCCACTGAGTGACCATTTCTGCATATCTCCTTTATACCATATATGGAGAATTAGCTAACCACAAACCAGTCCCTACCAAACGATTTATAACGTCATTCCTTTATTCCAACCAAGGCAGTCTCTGAACGCTCAAAATATTTCTGTCGGTCAATAACACACAGGCACACCAAACACTCCTGAACGGAGCGCCATCTTCCCTTAGCTTTTAAAATTAACGCTTACAAACAGTACTTAGTTTATTATTACGTAACGTGCGTCACCAAGGTGACTCCGTGCAAAGCGCACTCTCAAATTTGTTTTCGCATGAGAAACAATTCCATTGTTAATATGGGCGTGTATTTAATTACGTAATGTAACATAATCATTAAAGTGATGGCCATAAATACTTCGTGAAGATATAATAATCTGGATATAGGTTTTGTATCTCGATTTTTTATTTGCTACTCCCCAGCGGCAAGTCTATAAAACATCAATACAAGTGTTACACGTGTAACATCATTGCGAGTGTAATTTTGTGCCTAGAGTAAACTAAACTTTTGCTTGTTTGGGTTTTGCAACTGAAGTATGTTTGCAAGCCTAATGTCAATTTGCTTAAATTAATATAAATAACCACATTTTATTTAGTGAAAATAACAACACTGTAAACTGTTTTGCCAATTTTGCAAATATACGACACCTAGTTTATACGTATATACGCTGAAAAGAAAAAAATAACGCGAGTATCACGATATTTTATTTTTCATGACAAGATTTATAAGAAAAAGAGCGCCACCTATAGGAAAACATTGTGTCTTATATGATATTCAATATTACTTATTTAAATTGAATAATAAAAGTAATTGTAATTTATTAAGTTTAAATATAAAGCAAATATTTAGATTCAACTATAAAGTAAACAGACACAAATATTTAACTTCTCAACCGCAGGCTTGTAATACAATTCCGTAAAAAATTAATGACAAAAAAGCCTTTTACCACGATTGTATTACTTGTTCTACAATTTCGTGCAAAGTTACACAACATGAACTACCAAGCAAAACTATTCTTCTATTTGAGCTAATATACCAGAAGAAAGAAGACGGTCAACAATGCCGTTCCCCCACACACACACACACACAGTGTCATAGCAGCATGTCCGAGGAGGACTCACACCGGTAAAAACCGGGTTTCAATACCCGCGGTGGGTAGATCAGAGATAGCTCTTCGTGTAGCTTTGTGTTTAATTACAAAGAAGTCAATAATGCTCACAACGAACTCCTAAGATACCGTGCTCGAACTGGAGAATGGGACCGTTCTCGAGGCAATGTGTTATATTATTAAAACCACAGAAGCAGTTCGAGAGTCGTGCTACTTTGCGCTCGTAATTTTCGGACTTTAGTTGCCCCACAGGAAATTAGACAATTGAAAAACAATCTCAACACTATCGACGTCAGTTCTTATTTCTTGCCAAAATCATTCGCCAGATTTATAACAAAGCGCGTAATACCTCGTTCTTTACCATCACGGTGTTGCAAAAATAAAGTGCGTCCACATCCTTCCTTCCGGTTTAATGATATCTGATAGAGTGCTTCTCAAAGCGCACTGCTCATTCAGCTTAAATTAAACGCATGCAGTGAACTTTCAAAAGCCTTTAAGGTCTAAGTTTGTTCAGGTTAGAGACTAAACTATCTTTCTAAGAAACTCTAAAAATCAGAACTAATTGAATGAGACTTCCTGTAAGTTGGAAGAAGGTTTGTCTTTTTCTTTATAAGAACATTGCAGTACAATAGGGCAACCTGCGACATCTGGCGCACTGTTTTTTCAGTACAGGTGCTAACCCTCTTTAAATATCTTGTTAGAAAAACAATTTGGAGAGAGCTGTCAGTTTTATTTTAACAGCTTTGGTGTCGTGTTTATTACATACACATGTATGTTACCGTATACATTAAAGTAACATTTATAATCTCGTACACAACTGTACAAGTGGTCCAGTAGATTTTGGTTAATTATGTGTCTGAACGCTGCAAACAGGGTCGCCCCTTTACGTGTGCCCCCTCAGAGAGCGCTCACTCCAAGACGCGCCAAAATCGGCATTGCAATTAGTAGTTCTTGTCACTTTTACAGAGGCAGTTCGTACAGTTCACAATTTTGCCTACAGGCGGCTCTGACTGCAAATTGAAACATCCTTTTCGAAAGCTGATGTGACCTCCAATACAATATATATTCATGGAGTTCGTCGGGTCACGCGTAACATCACTAATCTCTTAATCAAAGACGACACAGTTCAGACAAGTAAAAACATCTCGCCATTGTTAAGACTGACCTTTTGAGATCCTTAGGCCTAATTAAAAAAAATTGTGTTCGATTTCCATGCAAAGCAAGTTTAACTCTTGAATCTTTGAATACTCCTTGAGCAAAACAAAGTCTTATTTTCAGGAAGTTTGAAACACCGCTATAACTTAAAATCACTGCTTGACACCACAAAGGACAGATTTTTTTTTTACTCGCGAATATTTTGCAAGAAAACTTAATATAATGTCAATTCAAATATACAAACTACACAGTAAAATATATTCAAATAAGGTTCAGAAATGCGTTTAAGAGGTCAATTTTGTAATTCTATAATCCCACTGAAGTTCAGTTTACCAACATAAATAATGCGATTGCGTTTGTCTGTTCTGAACTTTTTTCGCAAATTTCGCAGTCAAATGCTATAAATCTCATATCGTTAGAAAGGCCCTTATCCGTGGAGTCCGGATTCATATTGGCTTTTCCATTCAGAATCACTTTGCCTGTTTTTTGCTTGGTCAAACTTTTTTAATGCAACGAATGCGTTACACGACGGCGCCATGTCGTTGTCATCAAGTGACGACTGGCTTCGATTTTAACTTTTTTTTTTGTGAAGTATTTCACACAGACAGCAGTCAGCCCATGTGCAATTTTTTTTTTTAAAAGATCGTCACATTAAATGTAATTTTTATAGGCTATCTCGAGTTATTGAGATCTAAACTACGCATGCGCAGTTCATTCAAAACCACATGCTTATCACTTTATGGACACGCATTCATATGTCTTTGCTTATTTTTTACTTTACAATAATTTAGCTTCGGACTGTTTCATAAACTACTATAAACACCTTTTCGTCAGTTATTTCTTTAGTATGGAGTTTAGACGTTGTTTCTTCTTTCAACTTCTAAAACCATGGCATACAATGATCGCTTATAACTGTTTCATACTCTGTACACTATCATAAATAAATACATTACTATACTTTACTGTCTACTTCTCATGTGGTGTTAGTAAATAACGTTACGCCTACCTGAGTTTGTCCGTCTAACCGCGTAAATTGTTTTCAAATAGACCAGGGTTTATCAGTTTTAACACATAATGCCAAAAGAAAGCGTAGCTTAAATAATGCGCTTGAAAATAACAGAATAAGGAAAATTCAAGCGAAGAGCATGAAAACTACAACTTAAGTTTTGTAGGTCGCGACTAGTATGTATACATAAGACATATACACACACATATCTTACTTGCAAATATGGCCAGGTGGCTCAAGCGTTCGACTCGCAGGATCACAACTCGTGGCTGAACACGATCGCCTTATCAGTCGTGTGGGTATTATAATGTTATGATTAATACCCCTATTCATCGGTTAAAGAGTTGACAGTGTTGACAAATTAGCTGCTTTCCCTGTTATTTAGAGGTTACTAAACTATGGACCCTTGTCCACAGTGGTACATCAGTTCTCTTCAGATTGTCCATTGTAAGGTTTATTCATTGCAGAAATATTCCGGAAAAAACAAGACACTTGAAACTTTATAATTTAAGCCAGAAAAGTTGGGGAAAACATGTATAAATTAAGTGGAAAGCCTAAAACTACATTATATGGCTTTTGAGTTAAATATGACAAAAAAAATTAAAAATTTTCGCGCAAATTAAGAAAAACGCTTCTTGGATATTTCTTCCAATAGATTACTGAAGTCAGAAATCCACCCTTAGAAGTCTTGGATTCAGAGAACTGGAGAGTACCCAGAACTTGTATGCAGAAAAGATAGTTCTCTGGAGCCATTTGTCACCAAGTGCCTGTGCCAGGCGATGTTTTAATCACTCCACGAAATACAGAAGGTGGATGAATAGAGAGAGTGACTTTGAGGCTAAACCTAACAAAAGTTACATATAACATTAGCGTCCAAAAACAGTCACTCCATCGCAATACAACTAAGAAAGATCTGTGGTTAGCATTAATATTATAGGGATTTACAGTGTGAACATCTTTTACAAGCTGACGAAACACGCCTATGAATAATTACATTTGTTATAAGAAAATTATTATTTAGTCTATTACATTATAAAAACTGCATTGTCCGTTAGGGGTGTTCAAGAATTAGATGAGTGTATAATACTAGTATTATAACGACACTATATTCGCCATATTATTAAATTATATATAGATGCGGTTTATATAAACAGTGTTCATTTGTATCCCAGCAGGCCTGAAGATCTATAAATTGAGAAAAACGTGGTGCCAGCAATGGATATGGCGAATATATTATAGCTGGAATACTACTATTATACACTCATATAACTCTTGAAAATTCCTAGGAGACTAGGTAAATAATGTGGTGTTTAAAAAATTAATAGGTTACATGTTAATGTCTCTTTACATGTATAATTAATTATAGTGATTTATATGTGCTTACCTTTTGTAAAATTATACTGTTATTAAGTGGTTCGCTGAGCTCTCCAACCCCAGGTGTTCTGGTAGAATAATAACAAAAAACAAAACAAAAAGTTTGGAAACCACTGCTCTAGTCTATCGCTTCTAAACCAGGTGGAAATCAATTGCGCAAAGTAAGATTCCGAGTAGCTCAGCGCTAATTCAACAAATAAACCTTACAAATGGTGTAGTAAACCATACCCTAAGCTTCTGTTTTCTTTTGAAATATCTTTTATTTTTTCAGCATAAAATATTAGAACTGGTGTAAAATATTAGTTAGTCTCATATCACCTACCGATATTAAATATTGTGAAATGTATGGGGGGAGTTCCCTATAATAAATACCTTGAACAGGAGAAATTGGTTTGTTTTGAATTTCGGGCAAAGCTACTCGAGGGCTCTGTGCTAGCCGTCCCTGATTTAGCAGTGTAAGACTAGAGGGAAAGCAGCTAATCATCACCACTTACTGCCAACTCTTGGGCTACTCTTTTACAAACGAATAGTGGGATTGCCTGACACATTATAACGCCCCCACGACTGAAAGGACGAGTATGTTTGGGGATTCGAACCCGCGACCTCCGGATTGCGAGTCGAGTGCCTTAACTACCTGGGCATGCTGGGCCAAAGAGAAATTCTCTATCAAAATTAAATACAGAAAACAAAAGGGGGAACAGAAATTCCCTATCGATATTAAATATGGTGAACAGTGGGGGGAGGAAAAGTTCAATTACAATACTGTGGCATAAGAACCAAGATTGAAAATGTTTGTTTTTCTCATAGCAAAGCCACATCGGGCTGTATGCTGAGTCCATCGAGGGGAATCGAATTTCTGATTTTAGCGTTCTAAATCCGTAGACTTACCAGCAGGGGATAGGTTGAAAATTATAAACAAAAATGTTGAAGGATATTAAACATAGTAAGAGCATTCTGAGTCAAACAATTAATCAAATTACCGGTATTTTTCATATTTATTTATTTTCAGACGTGTTTAAGCATATATACAACAAATGTCATGCGTTTAATCAATGTTTTATGGGTTTTCTTTTACCCTTAACTAAATTGTTTTGTAGAAAACTTTCAGCTCGTATCGTTCTCCATTGAATGATTTTTTCCTGGACTAAGTTTGTTTCAGATATTCACGCAAAATTACATGAGGGTTATACGCGTTAGTTGTTCCCTAAAGGCAAAACAGTCAATCAACAACATCACTGGACACTTTTGGGGCTATTCTTATTGAATAGTGGGATTTGACTTCACTCATACGCAATAGGGGGCCGAAAATTCGAAGGGCGTTTAAGTGGTCCTTCTGGTTAACAGCCCCGCACGCAAACCATTAGGCTAAAACCAACTCCTGCCTAAATGATAAAACGGGAGAATATGAGAAAAATGTACAATAAAAAACGTTGGTACCTTATTTGTTGATTAAAGTGGTATCAGTCCCACTCCAACTGTTTGGCTACCAGTTTTGTAACTCTTAACCCTCTATTCAATCACTTGTAAGCAACTATTGCTTTTTTTACCTTCACTAAACCTTATCGCACAAGGCCCGGCACGGCCTGGTGGGTTAAAGTGTTAGACTCGTAATCTGAGTGTCATGGGTTCGAATCTCCGTCACACCAAATGTGCTCGCGCTTTCAGCCGTGGTAGCGTTATAATGTGACGGTCAATCCCACTATTCGTTGGTAAAAGTGTAGCCCAAGAGTTTGCGGTTAGTGGTTATGACTAGCTGCCTTCCCTCTGGTCTTTCACTGCTAAATTAGGGACAGCTAGCGCAGATAGCCCTCGTATAGCTTTGCGCGAAATTATAAAACAAACAATTATCGAACATTTCACACAAGAGATAACGTTTAGTAATCTTGAGGAAAGAATATAACGCCACCGGACGTTAGAAGAAAAAGAAGTACACGTTTCAAATTCTGTGAACGAATATTCTCAATAGATGGCGCCTTAACTGGCCTATAATGTTACGCCAGTTCTGACTGCAATTGGTATGGTTCCCGCAGAGCTCCATGATCGTTTGTACCTCGATGTCATGATAGTTCTGATTCGATAGTCATTCAGCGTCATATACTATCCAGCCACGTACTAATAACCTCAACAATCCTCTCACTGTAGAGAGTCGTTTTATGAATTACGCAAGTTTCAATATTTTTTAAAGTTGCTTTCCTCCATCTACTCATCGTGAGTCCAATTATTTTATCATTTTTCCTTTGCTATTTAAAGAAAGGCAGTACTACTACAGGACATAGAACCTTTCACATCAGACTCTCACATGAGTCTTTCACCACTTCCTGTGATCCTCGTTCATAGCGCTTCATTGGGGTCAAACGGTTTGTTTATGCAGTAACAAGAACTGGAGTACAACATCCGAGAACCAATCCACTAAAATAACAAATGAAAAACACTTTTATGCACCTACCTCCAAATTAACACATAAAATTCCACATATATTTACATTGTTTCTTTTTTGAGTGTTGCAGTAATTAAATAAAATTGTGTTGGGTAATTTCTAATAAAAGAAATGATTTACCAAAGTGTTATGCATATCGTATTAAGTTAAGCCTATAATAGCTTTTCTTCCCTAGTCTAAACGCTTTATCACAAATTGACATAAAAACAAAAGGTCACAAATTAGAACGAGAAATACTAAGTGCTTATTAACATTTTTAATATTTCCAAATATAAAATAGCTTAGAATGTACATTTTAAATTGTGAAATTATAAAACAAATGTTGTTAAAACTGCGCTGAAATGTGTGGTATTATGTTTATTTTCGGGGTGATTCAAAAGTCATTTAGCATAATCTTCTCCTTTGATTCAGTAAGGAAGCTATTTTCTGTCTGACAGGTCACGTGAGTAAGTTCAGCTTTCGACAGAACATGATGATATGAGATGTGTAGTAACTTGAGAGTCACCGATGGGAGATCCCATCAGCTTTTAAAACATATTTTCTTCTGAAACTTAGATACTTTGTTGGTTAAAGGGTCCCCGATATTACGTACGAGTCCCACGAAAAATATTTTACGAAAAATCATCAAAATTATAGTTTCTCCAGTAATTACTGATACAGTTCTCTATATACAATATTTTAAATCGAAAACGAGTGTTAATTAAATGCTTTTGACTAGTTCTTTATATTTAACATTGTAACAGAAAAAAACAACAACAACAAACAAGCCGATGATTTATGGATTAAGAACTCGTTTGATTCAATCAACTGTTTTCGATGGTAACGCCACTAGTGGGTTAGTTCGAAATGAGACAAAGTTATCGAATTACTTACGTTTGAAAATAATTCAGTGGCCAAATATACTAGTAGAGTTCCAGCTAAATGAGACTCGTTATGTAACGTTAATATTTCTTGGAATTTTTTTCTTTTTTTGAAGAATGAGATGGCAGGAAGGACTCTGTGGAACGGTCATCTAAAGTACCCTTGGGACTGTTTCTTGCGTGACCATTGCGACAAACTACCAGCCACAACAGCTGTAGAACATTAGTGCTGAATGCACAGAATGTTAGAGAAGTGTACAGCGCTCATAATTCAGGCATACTTAGATACCTTTAGAAAGAAAAGTCTCGAAACAGTCCTAACTGAAAAAAAAAAAATCTTAAAAAGTTAGATTTTATTACATAATATGCATTAAATATTTCCAGCGATCGAACACGCACTACGTTAACAGCATGTCCATTACTAGATAACAATCCACTATTTTCATTCTTTCTAATCCATTCTTTACCCATTTCCAGACATCAAACACGTCACTGTTGTTTGAGTTAGCAGACAAATGGACATTATCAGCTAACAACTGACCACTATGTTGTTTCTCCTACATTATTCCCTTCCGAGATAAAATCTTACGTGGCAAAAACAAACCTGTGGCTCCGAGTTTTAAGAATTATAAACATTTCTATCTTATCATTACGTCTTCATACATTTATCGCTCACTGATCTAAAATGCATTATTTTAAAAATGTATAACAATGTAAGTTACACGCATCATTACTTTTAATTTCTCTCTCCGACTGCAGTCAGGAAAGAAAATAAACATATAGACAGTTAGTCATCTATAATAACTATATATATTAATAATAATACAGTTTGGATTCCCTTTTAGATGTTTAACGGTGTTGGTGTTTTGTTTTTGTTTGTTTGTTTTTGAATTTCACACAAAGCTACTCGAGGGCTATCTGTGCTAGCCGTCCCTAATTTAGCAGTATAAGATTAGAGGAAAGGCAGCTAGTCATCACCACCCACCGCCAACTCTTGGGCTACTCTTTTACCAACGAATAGTGGGATTGACTGTAACATTATAACGCCCCCACGGCTGGGAGGGCAAGCATGTTTGGCGCAACGGGGATGCGAACCCGCGACCCTCGGATTACGAGTCACATACCTTAACACGCTTCGCCATGCCGGGCCGTTAGGTGTTTTTGCTTCTCCTGTATGACATATAAACTATAATATAGAGAAACATTTGTCCTTCAGACTCCCCTCAACATATTGTTGTGATTTACTATTATCATATAACTATTTACAAACATTCCTCATTAAAATGCCTTATTTTTTGCTAAATAACGGAATATACTTCTACTTTCAGATTAGTCTAGAGCTTGTATTGGCCTAGCGAACGTCCATGCTCGTAAACCAATGAGATATTGCACTGAAGGCACGTATATTATACATAAATATATCGTTTTTTAACAAGCTACAAAAATGTAGTGGAGACAGATTAAATTCATATACTAAGCGTTGACTTACACAGCTGCAATACAGTAAGTACTTGTTAGGCTAAGCTATCAGCCATACACAAAAAAGTAAACTTTCAGTACATGTCTACATTATACTTATTAACATAAATAATTATGCTACAGAATAATATGACATATAGAACATTTTACGCTTTTGAAACCTTTCAACAGTGACACAACCTTTATCTTATAAGAATCCGGGTGTCTGTCTGAGGGTTTGAAAACTGTGCACAAGGAAATGTTCAACATTAACTTTTGAACAACAAAGAATTATGCTGATGTCAAATTTTATTTCTTCCGTTAAACTATCATTCACCTTTCAAAATGTGACGTAACTTTAATACAAACGTACATTTACCGTCTCTTACTGTTAATCGGCTCTTAGCATGAATCAAATGTTCAATTACTTTTCGCATTTGACGGTACAAGTACTTCAGAGATCTGGCTCGAGTGCAAACAAAAATTCAACACTATTAACCTTTTTGAAGTCCATGAAATAATTTAAATTGATAGATTAGGTTAAACGTTTCCTCTCACTGGGGACGGGTACTTTGTATGTGTCTTTGAAGACTTCAGCCTTTTGTAAGTGAAAACGTGATAACTGGAACTTGACTTCATCTACGAATGAATTCGAAATAACTCTGTAACATAATAATATTTCAAAAGTAAAACATAAATACAACACTAACCCAATAAACCATTTAGCATTTTACACATTGTGTAAACCTTCACTTCACATCCAAAGTTTCAACTTAATTTTAAATCTGTATCCTTACGGTAAATGAACATCATCCCTCTGAGTAACAAACTTCTACCTCCCATTCAGAAATACTTCTATTTCCTCCTATGAAAAGCACATTTATTTGTTTGTCTATTCAAATTTCGCGCAAAGTTACACGAGGGTTATCTGCACAAGCCGTCCCTAATTTAGCAGTGTAAGACTAGAGGGAAGGCAGCTAGTTATAACCACTAACTGCCAACTCTTGGGCTACTCTTTTACCAACGAGTAATGGGATTGACCGTTCCCACGACTGAAAGAGCGATCATGTTTGGTGTGACGGGGATTCGAACCCGCTACCATCGGATTACGAGTCGAGTACTTTAACCACCTGGCCATGCTGGGCCCACATTTTTTTTTTCCACCGGGTATAATGCTTTGTGAATAAATTTATACTTATTGTAGTTAAAAATGTTACGGATATCAGTCAAACAGTTAACTAATCAATAAAGAATCTTCTCGTTTCTCAATACGCAGTACACACAGGTCTGAATTAAACATTTGTACACTTGGTGCAACTGTATAAGGCCCACAAACCTTGAGGGAATTCACGGCTACAAGGTAAAAAATACCTCAACGAGATTCCAGACAATCATAACGGGCCTAACTTGGGTATATATATACACACACACGTCTTTTACCAGTTTATGTGTTACAATTACTTCAATGGAATAAGGTACAAAGACGTTTTAATTAATTATATATATATATATATATTTGACAGTTATTTTATAGAGACAGAGGAAAAATTATTTGTATTGCCAGTGGTAGTTGTATGTTTTCTTCTGAAATCATTTCAACAGCAATATAATGTACCGCTCTAATATTTGCAGGCTGTATATATCATAAAGAAGAAACAAACTTTCCAATCTTCACAGGACCCCAAACTGATTTAATCGACAATGTATATGCAGTTATAGCTTCCTTTTTACTGTAATGTTTTCACATTGGGAAACGATAACTTTTTGCTTCTCAGCATCTATGTTCTCCAAAGACTCTGTTTGGTTTTGAATTTCCCGCAAAGCTACACAACGGCTATCTGCGCCGTCCCTAATTTAGCACTGTAAGAAAAGAGGGAAGGTAGCTAGTCATAACCACTAACCGCCAACTCTTGGGCTACTCTTTTACCAACGAATAGTGGGATGGACCGTAACTTTATAACACGCACCCACGTCTGAAAGGGCGAGCATGTTTGTTGCGACCGGGATTCGAACCTTCGACTTTCAAATTACGAGTCGAAAGCCTTAACTCACCTGGCCATGCCGGGCCTTCCACAGACACTGAACAGCTTCAAATATCCTCTTGCGAGTAGCATCTTCTTATTATTATAGTCGAGACATTTTATTTTATTGTACCTTTGCACAGCCTTAATGAAACAATGAATTTTCATGACATCCTTTTATGTCATGTATTTCAATTTTAAACTCTGAATGAACCTGTTGTGATACAAAACTTAAACGGTCAGGTAAAAAAACCTTAAAATACAGCTATCCCTAATGTAAACTAACAGATCATACCAGCTGTCAATGAAGCTACTCTTTACCAACAGCGAAAGTGACTATTATAGTTATAATGTTCCCACAGTTTAAGTTTTAAACGTGCTCAACAACACACTGTGTCTCCTACCCAGAACCTTCTAATCAATAGCCTGATACGTTAACTAACTGACCACCTTTGACCCCTCTATTAACGGGAAAATTATATTCCCGATTCCTGACTAAATGTTAAATTACTTAAATCAATAGTTCTGTTCATACATTGTGGTTTGTACAATTTTGTAACGAATGTCATCTTCAAGACATTTGTACACGACGTTTTATTAATTTTTGCTAAAGGGTAGCGACAACAGTATATATGAGGTATATCTTTTGAAAAATGTAAACTCGTCACAACGTGAAATATATCCTAGTGCTATCTTTTCTTTGTATTGTCAAAACAGATTAAAATGTAGTTCAATGAAGCACATTTTCATATTATGACATTTGAAAATTGTCAGAAAATGGATGGTAAAACTCATACGAAACTCAAACTGTCAAATTAATTCATTCACATATTTTTTTTTAGTTTCAGTTATATATATATATATATATCTGCACATTTAATCTCAACACTCAAGCAGTAAAAGTACGCATCTCCATCATTATATTTGCTACTGTTTTTAGATTCGGGCAAAGATCCAAGAATGCTAACACCAATTTTTTTGTGTGCGCGTTCGAACGCGAAACTACTGCAGTTGATATCCATGTCAATTTCAACGGATAGAGTTAACATAGAAATCATCGGCACAAACCCCATTCAAATATGTTTTGCCTTTATGGTTTCTCCGGGGTCTGTAACTCATGCTACAAGATAGACATGTATCTATCTTCTACGTAAGATTATTAAAACAATTCTTGTTTTCTGGTGTGTTTTTTTTTCAGCCACTTTCTTTCAAAGCAACCAGTGGAGCTTCATTCTACAACTCTCATACATCAAAATGTTGTTCTACATTTACAAATGATTTGTTTTTAATTTCTGTCTCTCTCTGACTTTCACTCACAGTTCTCTAATATCTGAATTTTTAGAAAGTTTTTACTCTTCTAAAGTTTTTTTATTCAAGAAAACTTTTGGATCTGCAAGTCACTAGACTAGCTTTACAATACCTGTTACATTACAGAATTATATGAAATAGTAACATCACGATTCATTCAGAGCGTTTCGGGATAAAAAAAAAAATCATACGTTGTCTTGTTTTAGTGCAGTTGGAATATAGTAAATAAGTGTCACTGATACGTCCCTTGGAATATAGTTGAGGAATAATTTTTGAGCGTTTTTTTCAAGTTAAAAAAAATATTCATAAATGAAACGCTTTCGCAAAATATTTCATGTCATTTGTAGATAATTTTTGCTCTAATAGATGGTGTGTTTGATTTTCATATGTCTTTAATTTTTGCTTTCATTTTCAGCTCATTAAATGGAATGTCAAGTGGACAAAATCGAGCATTTTCGACACCATCTGCTTTTCGCATTTAATTTCTTGCAATTTCGTTTAAAACAATGCATACTATATACCTAGGTATTACATGAAATAAAGTATCATAATAAATGTTTTGGGGGTAATGTGTTCATGCATTGAAGTATTGTATAGTCTTGCATGTAATGCTTGAATGAAATTATTTAAAAACCCTCACGAATTATTCCTCAACCTAATAGTAAATAAGTGTCACTGATACGTCCCTTGGAATATAGTAAATAAGTGTCACTGATACGCACCTTGGAATACAGTAAACAAGTGTCAGTGATACGCACCTTGGATTAAACGGCTACGTTAATTAATATAGAAACTGCGTTACATATTCATCTGCTTCCATATTATCTCCAATAGAGGGCGAGGTTATACATGAGGTAGAAATGTTTCATGTAGTTTCTTACATTGGTGTATATCATGCATCTTCCATAATACCAGATAAAACCACTGAGTTATTCTCAAAATACATTTATTTCCATTGTATTATTTTTGTTGTTAACACTTCGCGCATAATTTATTGTCACGCGTAAAAACTACAAAATGAAATACCAGTGGTATGTCTACACCAAGGGTATTACAGCCCAGTTTTAACTTTGCAAGTTCTAATATTGACGTTGAGCTACTGAGGGTTATAATAGTAATAATACTAAAACATTGTGCCGAAAAGTTAAATGAAGTTAGATAAATGAAGTTTAATATGTGTTTCAGACAGCAATAATAAGCAATAAAAATATAAATCTTAATGAAACTTTGCAAAGTAGAAAGTTATATATTTTCCACTATTTATATTGAGTTCACAGATTACTTAACGTCAATTTTCACAGATATTTAACATTAAGAACACATGCATAACATGTCAGTTCAAACCCAAGAAGATATTTTACTGTAATTACACTCAATCATCCTTTATTTATTGTAATTATCATAACAAATTCCTTAAAATCTAGATTGTCCATTATCATGAACATACCAAAAGTAGTCGGTTGTAAAGGCTAATACTTAGAATTTATAGCAGTGTTCCTTATAGTTCTGTAGTCAATTGTTAATCGGAAACAAATACAGTATCTTTTATTATTTTTGTTCAATATCACATTCATGTAATATATATAGTGTATGACTTAATTGAAAAGTTTTATCTTCGTATATTTAGTTCCAGCCAATTAGTATAAGCAGGTTGTGCACTTACCCAAGTAACAAGTTTCTAATTTAATAACCACACATACATCACTACAAAAACTTGAATAAATCTATAGAAACAAAAGAAGCTACTGTTATTCTTACACAACCAATTTTGTTATTATTCTAAATAAATGTCTTCGAGTAGCACACGTAGTACATATTTTAATGAATTGGTCAAGGACAATTATCATACCGGTATATTGAGTTTTTTCAACTATAACAAGTTCATTTAAACATTATAGTGCATGTTTAAAAAACAGTTAATATCCCACAAGATTAGAATCAGTTTCTCATGTAGTTAAAGCATTATAATAATTAATCTATTTGGTAACATCAGGTACAATAATTGGTCCGTTTCGCCTTATAATTACTCTAAAATTAATTTATTTAGTCATGATTTATAAATAATATTCCATTCATCGTAAGTATGAAAATATATTAACGTGTGTAATATAATTGTTTAAACATAACTCATTTTGTTTTAACATTAACCTGTTGACTGCCAAGTATTTCAGCTGCTACGGCAACTCCGAACTAAGTTCAAAATACAACTCTAATGCTTCTTCATTTTGTAACCTTTTTCGTGACGCCATTTTTGATCGAAAGTGAAACAATTTGTAAGCAGGTCAAATGCATATATGGTGCTGACATCTAGCGTTAAAGGTAGGTATTACTGAGAACGAATTAACTCGTTCGTGGCACTGTGTTACCGATCGGCTTGGACGAGTTACCTCGTCTACGGCACTGAACAGGTTAATATACTATCTGTTGCAACAGAACTACTACAGTTTATGCTTGCTTTGTTTAACGTAAACAAGGACTAACTAAGGTACGTCCATTTCAGAATTAAGCCTCAAATTTTAGCGTTATAAGCCCTCAAGCGCATCGCTTAGCCACCGGTGGAAAACTGTACTATCCATGACGTTTTACATTACGTATTTTCAGTCTTACTTGCCATTTTGTTTTTCTATTAACCATAACATGAAAGTTTATATTTAAAGACAAAAAATATACTGCTCTGTTTAATTTTTTCTTGTGTCTATCAAATGCATTCTGAAATTATTTATTTTCTCTGATTGAATTCAATATTATTAAATGCATTTGGAGTAGATGGGCAATCTTAAAGATTCTACTTGATTCACATACTAGAGTTTCAACCCAAGCTAAAAACTTTTACCCCGCTAATACTGAGTCACGCCGCAGAACATCTGTCTGTTTATTCAATCCAAGTAGCGTGGCGCCACCTTTAATTTTGAACCAACGATTCAGGTAGCAACCATTTTTATATTTTACTGTTTCATTAGTGTATTTTTATGACTTATATTAGATGACCTTTGAAACCAGTGTGTGTGTTTTCTTATAGCAAAGCCACATCGGGTATCTGCTGAGTCCCCCGAGGGAAATCGAACCCTTGATTTTAGCGTTGTAAATCTGGAGACATACCGCTGTACTAGCGGGGAGCTGATCTTTGAAACTATTTTTATTGTAATCTCTTCTAAACAGTAGAATTCACGTGGTACATGCAACGCATGCATCAGAAAATAGTGCAACTCTAATTTTCCAATCACTCCTATAATTTAATAATGCAATTTGTAAGTATTGCTACTTATACAATTACCTATCATATAACTCTCAGCTGATCTATCTAGCTATGCAGATAAAACATTGCATAATTTTGTTCAATAACTGCATTTCGGTCTATTATATTAATAACAGCACTTTCAAAATCTCTACAAAATTCTTACGTCACTTAGCAACATATACGCGAACACGATACAAGAAAAATTCAGAAACATTCGTGTTGTTATGAGCCATAAACCATAGTGTTTACTTTCTCTGGTGGTGAAGATAAAACTTTTATTTAACTATATTATAAGGAACTCTTAGTATTTTCAATGATTTCTATGTTTTAGAAAGCATACCAGCGAATTAAAATCATTTTGAAAACTGTACCATTTCAGAGATAAAGAGAGTGGATAAAAAAAAACAACCAAAAACAAACGCGTTTCTGTTTATTTTTGGACTTGCCCCATGTCAGCGAGTTGGACGGGTCTCGCGGAATTCTACCACTACAGTGTTCATGAAAAAGGTCAACCCACAAAACAAATTGAGGCCTCTTACAGTGGTGACTTTATGAGGTGTTCGTACTAAACTTTGTTCACTACGTGTGTAAACTACACGATACACACATTTCACGATAAGAAGAACAAAAACCGTTTTTGTCACAAATTGTTCGGTGAATAACATGAAATAACCGATTAAAATTATAACATTTTTTTTTTTTCGTTAGGAACATTAGTTCAGCTTACTTGTGGTCAATAGAACACAATTGCTATTTACTTCTCCACTAGGAAACTTAAGTATGCTTTATTCAGAACAATGTACATTACACGTACAATTACAAAATAACGACATAAATTTCAATAGTATAACCATGGTTTATTCTGATGAAAATTTTCAGAAGTTAATGTCTGTTTTCATTGCGGTCTTAATACAATACTTAACACTTCTGTACCGAAATAAACACTTTTGAAACACACAAATGCTTGCAAGTTGTACATAAAGGTCAGAAAAAATAAGAACATTTTCCTCCTTACTAAGAAAAAAGAAAACGGAGCAAGACAAAAAAAAAATGCGCATAATGGATTTTGATCGTGACTGTGTAAAGATATCGTGACTGGGAACCATGCAAGTAACTCTTTACTGACAAAGTTTCAAATCCGATTGAAAATAATGTTTAAGCGAAACCTGTAAACTAAGATTTCTGCACTGTATTAGCCGCAGAGATCGAACCTGGAATTTTAGTGCTATGTGTCCTCAAGCTTATACGAAGGTGGTCGGTCGGATGTAATGTAAATAGTTCGTTAACTATTAATATTATGGCTGTATAAAAAATTCATTAAAACACACCAATTATAGGAAATGTCTTAGTTTAAACACCTCATACAGTTTGACAAAATGATGTGAAATATAAACAAATGTTTCTTATTAAGAACTTATGAAGACATATTCAAACAAATAATATTTGTACTATTTTAATGGAGTATGCCTGTATAGAGAAGTTCCGACGATTTGAAGCACAGATTATTAAATTCGATATACAAGTTGTTTTAGGATTAATATTTTTAAGTAAACACATTTCAAAATTTTCCAAATAGCTACTAACAAACACGAATATTTCAAATAATATCTTATGGGTCACAAAACACAACTCATGAAATACAACAACAAGGTAACAGGATATGATAAGCATTTTTTGGGTTACATTCTGGTGCAAAAACTGTTATTGATAAAGAATAGAATGGTACAGATTTTCGAAGGCGCCCTCTAACGGACAGTATGTATAAATCAACATGTGCATAAACTCTTTAAAATCAAAAGCTACAAAACAATTTTATCACATCTGTCCTTACGATATTTGGGATATAATTTAATTTAGAAATAACTAAAATATTTTTATCCTCTTCTGACACTAGTGCAGAGTATACAAAAAACATTCTTCTGATAATAACAGAGACATTTGATGCTTAAAAATAAATTCAATAAACCTGTTTATTTTCCAAACACTTCTAGTGACGATGTTTGATAAATTACATTTTAACTTATACTACGTAATGCGAACTTAATTCAAACTGATGTTTTTATTGACTTAATAGCTTATTTCATATCTTTAAATATTATTACAAATTCCAATTGCATGGGTATACTTACACAATCCACGGATCACGTATCAAAACTTTAATTTCATAAATAACTTATTTTCTAAATTGGTGTTATTGAGTTCTTCATGCAAAAATATCTTAAATATGAAATAACATATGCATGCGTTGCAATTACAACAGTTTATTGGAATTATTTCACACTGTTCGTGCAAAACTACACAAACGACTTTCACAATACAGCCGTTCGCATCTTGAGTTGTCACATTATGCTTGAAAAGAAACTAACAAACAGCACCCATTACCAACTCTCAGGCTATCCTTGTGTGACCGAATAGTGGGATTTGACATCAATTTCAATAGCGCACTCACGAACTTAAAGTGCGTAGCGCATTTCACGGCAACAAACAGCGAACCATGAAACCTTTACACAAGTTACCTGAGTAACAAACAATCAACGTGTATCAAAGCCTTTTCTAATATTATCTAAGAATTGTTTCATTTGTGGTTGAATTGGGCCAGTGATTCATCGATAGAACTTTATTTTTAACTCTGTTCATATCAGGCTTAATAAGGTGAATGATTCATTTTAACTATTAAACGTAATTACGTTTTTTGATGTGAATAAGTGTAAGTTCCTGTAAGTTATACAGGCTTACAACTTACTGCTAACTCCTGCGGAAGGCTATTAGACGTGCGATCTTTTCTGAAATTGTCTCATAGTTCTACAACAACGTACTCACACTTGACATTCAATAATGTTCACCACCCACAAAAAAAAAAAAAAATGTATCGAAAGTTTAGTTTAAAAATGAGCTATCATTACATCAGAGTAGATTTTATTGAAGTATTTCTTTATAGACACAGTTATCAATGAAAGTGCCTTGATTTTCCATTGCAACACTTACGAGATTTTCAGTAAAGAAAAACACATCATTTTAAAAGTTTAGTTTCAAACTGATTAAATCTGAAACTTATTCCTTTCTATTTGCAGTTTTTATTGGTTAAATTTGAAACATAACATTTTTGTGGACTTTTCAACTGTTTTATTTTTGGCTCAGATATAAAAATACTGCCTAGTTATAAAAATATTACGCAGTTATATAAGATTGGTGCAGTAGTTTCCAAGATCCGAGTTTTGGATACATACATTATAGTAAGGACTAACCACACAATGTAATGTCATCAAAGTTGACCATATATAACCAAACCAAAAATTGATACTAGCTGAAAGCACGAGTAACAACAAAAAACACACATAACGAAGCATCAACTAATTATTATATAACATCGCCAATATAACACGGCGAACATACTTTCTACAATAAATTCACACACGACTTAGGATACAATATAACACGGCGAACATACTTTCTACAATAAATTCACACACGACTTACGATACAATATAACACGGCGAACATACTTTCTACAATAAATTCACACACGACTTAGGATACAATATAACACGGCGAACATACTTTCTACAATAAATTCACACACGACTTAGGATACAATATAACACGGCGAACATACTTTCTACAATAAATTCACACACGACTTAGGATACAATATAACACGGCGAACATACTTTCTACAATAAATTCACACACGACTAATAGCATTGCAACATCAAAAGGCAAACGCTCGAAAAAATTACAAATACAAAAACTTGAAAACTTTAGTTACTTATGTGTTGAAAAGTGTAACACACACTAACAATACTACAAAGCCATTTGAAGCTGCCTCTTTGAAAGAAAACACGAAAAACACGACTTCCTCAATCCAAATTCGTTTTGGCACAGAAACGAATATACTTAAATACAGTCAGGCCTCCTAACTTTTATTTTTCGCACGGTCTCGTGTTAACGTGGTGTTTGTTAAAGAGACGTATCAGTTATGGGGTTTCATAAAGATTCGTTTTCGTGACGATTCAAATTTGTAGCTTAAAAAAATAATGGCTGATTTTAAGAAACGACTAGTCTCTTGATCCAGTCTATTTACGTATGGCATATGTAGTGTTCGATAATTCCAAAATCGTCCCTTACCACTACATAAAGTGTCATCTGGAAGGCTTTTTTGCCAACTTGAATCACATAATGAATTATCAAGCCTTTCTTTGAAAATTAAACGTAAATATACGAATTAATACGTATACAACTATCATTCAGTTATGGAACACAAGTTCACAAAGAAACAACTACATAGATCAGAATTCATGTAATTTGAAAATAATACATACAGTATACATTAACGCAGACTATTCCGTATAAATAACCGACCAGAAATATTTAAAAGTTATAATCTGTACTTAAATATCAGTTAGATAACCTCGATATTGACGACACTTGAAATCGTAATTAGGTTCCTACGCATCACGTGATTGCAATTGCGACCTATCTGAAAGAACGGTGAATGGCCTTCAGCTCTTCGTTTTACATCCTTGTATACATACCTTAGTAGAATATGGACCCACGTTAAACCAATTAAAAACCTTGCTATATTCTGAGAAGAATATTAATTGAGGTTTATGCACTATTATTTCTTTACAAATCGTGCTTGACTTCCATTAACAAATAATTTGACATCATATATGTGTGTGTGTGTGTTTATAAATAGAAAAACACATACATTAACCAATTACATTTTAATTTATACACATATATTCTATCAATAAGTTGACACACTTTCCAAAACACGTCGTTTTATTAAATAACGAATCATTGAACAAAGAGCCCATGATTATCATTCCTTTGCAACATTTAAGGTAGAAACATGGTTATTTACAAGACCTGAAATACGAGCCTGTGCGATTTGACCCACACCTGGTGACGAACTCGGATAAGAGTGCCTATAAAGTTGGTCAATTTTTTTTCGATTTTCGTTGGTAGCGATCAACAATTGTCAATATTTGCTCTATAAAGTTCATGTCCAGCAACTGGACCGGCCATGAGATTGTGGCAATCTCCTGACCTTAAAGGCATCGTTTTAAGAATCGAGTTGAATGAGCAGAAACCCATTTTTGCGTAAACATATTGACTTCTCTGGTAAGCTGGTAATTTGTACAGACACGTTAAAGGTATTGCTCCAGAACTATGACATAACAAGCGGTAGTGTCCATGTACCACCAGCTGTTCAAATGACACCCACATCGTAACAATGTTTAGCTGTCTCTTGTAAATGGGACACTGAAAGTCGTCAAACCCAGGTATGTACAAAGTGAGAATCATGCAAACAATATTGGAGATATATGAGCTTGTACCGTAACCATGGTTACCATTACTCTTCAAGCTTCTTTTCACAACATGAAAAAAACTATTGTTTTGTTTAATACAAAATCTGATGTTTTCTGACGTGAGTGAAGGTACATTGTTACCTTTCTACTGGCAATGACACACAACAAGTGGCGCTTTCTCGGTGTCGGGCCCAGCATGGTCAAGGGTATTAAGGCGTGCGACTCGTAATCTGAGGGTCGCGGGTTCGCATCCCCGTCGCGCCAAACATGCTCGCCCTTTCAGCCGTGGGGGCGTTATAATGTCGCGGTCAATCCCACTATTCGTTCGTAAAAGAGTAGCCCAAGAGTTGGCGGTGGGTGATGATGACTAGCTGCCTTCCCTCTAGTCTTACACTGCTAAATTAGGGACGGCTAGCACGGGTAGCCTCGAGTAGCTTTGTGCGAAATTCCAAAACAAACAATTCTCGGTGTCGTTTACTGTAAACCTATCGTTCTGCCATACGACCTCCTGTAAATTCTGTTAACTCTCAGGAACTTCTCATTCGTGGAATGTTTTTGGTTTTGTTTTTTATATCTTGCGGTCTTTACTATGCTGTAACCGTATTTATATGTAGGAGTTATTTGCATATTGACGTCATAAAAGTGTATTTATGTTTTGTTAGCCTGTATATAATGAATAACTAATTAAAATAAATTGTCTTTAGTATAAGCGAAAACTAATTACAATATTAAATATTACCAGTCAATTTTCTGATACAGTATTGATTAAATCTCCAGTAAATAAGCCTGTTATTTTTCTTTCCGCTATGGCCCCGGGGGTTAGGGCGCTTGACTCGAAACCTGAGAGTCGCGGGTTCAAATTCCCCTCCCACCAAACATGTTCGCCCTTTCTACCGTGGGGGTGTCATATAGTGATGGTCAATCCCACTATTTCTTGGTAACAAAGTAGCCCAAGAGTTGGCGGTGTATGGTGATGACTAGTTGCCTTCTCTCTAGTCTTACACTGCTAAATTAAGAACGGCTAGCGCAGATAGTCCTCGTGTAGCTTTGCGCGGAATTCAAAACAGATTCTTTATTTTCAAATAGTTCACCACTGTTATCGTCACACTGATTCACCCTTAACGCTTGCACGATTTCTCCTTCTATCTCCAAATTGTTTTGACAAGTAAGATAAAGCAAACAAAACTCAGAGTTAAAAATGAAAAAAGTACAGTGCTAACTATTCGTTTCTATGATGTTTATCTATACGGTTATTCAAGCAATAACATCAAAACTTCTCATGTTATATGTATATTTTATAGTCCGTCGTAGAACCATGTGATTTGAATATTTTAAATTCCTTTTTCGGTATGTTGTCAAAAGTTATTTGCATATCTTCTTCTAATTTTACTGTTATTTTATGTTACTGCTAAATGTCTTTTCTTCAGAATACCTTTTAAAGTTACTTATTCTTTTATTTCGAGTTTAAGCTATTGCTGAAGTTCTGTTTTCCTTCAAAATTGACTTGACTTGCTGTTTACAAATCACTCATTACAACTCTCTTCAAAAGAGATTGAATTACGCTATTTATAGACTTGTACCTGATAGAGTTGGCATTTATCCCTTCTAAAGTCTCATCATTTTTACGCAAAGGGTTTCCAGTATTTCTCCCAACGGACCTATAGAGCGCCGATTCCAGTAAATGTTTGAAATACAACTTATGAGCACTATTTGTGTTCAATAATTCATTTGTTTGTTGTTAAGCACAAAGTCACACCACGGGTCATCTATGCTGTGCTAAACAGGAGTATCAAAACCAGGGCTTAAGAGTTATAAGCCTGCAGACTTACTACTAAGCCACTTGTGGGGTGGGGGGGCTCGACAATTTTCCATTTTTCGAACGATGCTTTAGAATAATTTTATCTAAAGTTCGGAATGCGAGTTAAATTTCACTATTTTATCAATTGGAGTGTATTTAATATGTTAAGCCTTATCGCGCTTAGACAAATAATCTCGACTGATTTAAGTTATTCATTTCAAGCGATATTTAAATATTTTCGCGGCAAAAGAAAGTTCATTTGACTTAGCTAAACGTATAATTAGTGGTTCGAAAGAGTGAGATTTAAACGTTATAAACAGAACATGACACCTACAAAAATGTCTTACAGTTTTCGTTGTAGAGTTGATCAAGGTATGAACATTTGTGTTTCTTTCTTTTCATTACTACACAATGATATAAAGTAACCAAAGCAATGACACACGAGTATTCATTGTAGTTCGTGATACATACGTACCCATAATACACGAGTATTCATCGTAGTTCATGATACGTAAAAAGTTATTTTTTATTCTGCAATGTAGTTTTGATTAAGCCATTTACCGAAGACGACAACTTCCAGATTTCTCATGCACAACCAAACAAAGGTTGGTTGTACTGCGCCTACCGCAGGAGTTGAATCTCGAATGTCGGTGTTATATTTCCTTAGTATTTATATATATATATATAAATACTATAATATTTAATATTATATTTTATATAATATGTTTAATATAAGAAACATTTTCAAGGGTGACTGCCTTTCCTCAACCAGCTGCAGACAGTGAAAGGCAGTAGGAATTGAGATGTTGGAATCATTAGCACCAACCCCGTACCCTTATTTGATTTCCACGATTGTCCATTAATTTTTCATCTGCATTTGGAGTTTGTCTGAAAGATACGCTACCCCCAACGCTTTTGGGCGCTATCACCATAGAAAAGGAATTTTAAAATAAACACAGTTTTAAGGCTTAACTTGTACACACACACACATGATTTAGCGGATTAAGATTTGAAGTCCCCCGCTGGTACAGCGGTAAGTCTACGGATTTACAACGCTAAAATTAGGAGTTCGATTCCCCTCGGTTGACTCAGCAGATAGCCCTAGGTGTCTTTGCTATATTAAAACACGCACACGAAGATTTTAAAGTCTTTATACTTACATATTAAGATGAAAAACAAGACTGCTACAGAAACGTTGTCAAGTGCTAGAACTGCTCTTGAATGGTTTAATACAAAAGACGTTCATGTATTTCAACAATAAATTCTTTACACTTTTATTTCGGGCACTTTTCCAGTACGATATATTGTAACTTAAGTAGTTTGTGAAGTATCAGTATTGTTCAACTAGTTAATACAAACAGTAAAGAAGGCGTACCCACGCTGCTCACATCAAGTGATTCTGACGAAACGAAAGCTGGTTTCTGGTTTCATTTCCATCCACCCACCTACCCAAAAAAACAACAACAACAACTTAACTTCTTAACAGAGCGACGTGCCACCCTTAAACAATTGCTGTCATCAAGACTTAAAAATGTCAAACGCAGAATAAGCTAGACGAAATAAATAATAAATATTCTTAAAACAAAATCATAATAAACTGAACTGTGAACATGTAAATGCTTTGCAGCAAGCCTCCAGCATGTCGTCACTTCCAGTTTATTAGATGATGATGATGAAAGTTCTCTACATCAGGCCACCAGAATGTCACTTCTAGTTTATTATTTGATGATGAAAGTTCTCTACATCAGGCCACCAGCATGCCACTTCTAGTTTATTATATAATGATGGAAGTTCTCTACATCAGGCCACCAGCATGTCACTTCTAGTTTATTATATGATGATGAAAGTTCTCTACATCAGGCCACCAGCATGTCACTTCTAGTTTATTATATGATGATGGAAGTTCTCTACATCAGGCCACCGGCATGCCGCCACTTTTAGTTTATAAGATAATGATAGAAGGTCTCTACATTAGGCCTGCGGCATGTCACTTCTGGTTTATTATTTGATGATGAAAGTTCTCTACATCAGGCCACCAGCATGCCACTTTTAGTTTATTATTTGATGATGAAAGTTCTCTACATCAGGCCACCAGCATGCCACTTTTAGTTTATTATTTGATGATGAAAGTTCTCTACATCAGGCCACCAGCATGCCACTTCTAGTTTATTATTTGATGATGAAAGTTCTCTACATCAGGCCACCAGCATGCCACTTCTAGTTTATTATATAATGATGGAAGTTCTCTACATCAGGCCACCAGCATGTCACTTCTAGTTTATTATATGATGATGAAAGTTCTCTACATCAGACCACCGGCATGCCGTCACTTTTAGTTGATAAGATAATGATGGAAGGTCTCTACATTAGGCCACCGGCATGCCGCCACTTTTAGTTTATAAGATAATGATAGAAGGTCTCTACATTAGGCCTCCGGCACGCCGTCACTTCTGGTTTATAAGATAATAATGGAAGTTCTCTATATTAGGCCTCCGGCATGTCACTTCTATTGTAGGAGATGATCATGTAAGTTCTCTACTTCAAACTTCCGGCATGTAGTCACTCATAGTTTGAAAATTCAACATGAAAATTCTCTACTTCAAGCCTCTGGCATGTCGTCACTCCTATTTTGAAAATTCAACATGAAAATTCTCTACAACAGCCGTTAGACATGTTGCCACCCCTAATTTGGAAGTCACCCCGATTCTGGAATACATAAACTTTTAGAATGTTTATATCCATCCTTATAACAAAAATGTTCGCTATGAAATACCATATACGATCAACAATGTTGCTTCATCAGACTCTTGTTGAAAGTTTCACCGAAAATAATGTTCTAAATGGAGCTGATGTCTGGAGCAAAGGAGTCCCAATTCATTCTCAAAACACTTTTCTCCTTCATGTAAACAGTGACGACACATTCACGTTTAGAAAGGCAGTATTATGAATTACAATGAACGACCTGCAAAATATTATCAGTATTATGTCCATATAAAATACTGCCTTTACTGAAGATACCATTCCTAATGTTCCTAATGACGTACAAACAAGTTTGTCCATGGTAGGTAGGCAGAGACTTTCATGCTTTTCCTGCTAGGGGGATTTCTTAAAGTCCTCTTCAGTCTCTCTCATAAACAACGGAATCAAACAGAACCCGAGCTTATATGGAAAAATAACTGGACGCCCTTACTAACTAAGTTCATCCCACCACCACTGTACTAGAACTCGTTGATAACAAGGCAAGTCTTAATTTTACAGTAGAGTGGATATCCAAATTAAAAAAAAGACATTTCCTTATTTGAATCCTAGTAATTTCATGGAATTATTTGATAAGTTTCACAGCACTAACATAACAAAATCATAAAGCTGAGCCTTAGTGCCATATTGTGGAACGTGACCCACCACTTCATGGATATTGTCTGACACTGCTAAATGTGATATTTTTTCCACGTCCTGGAAACTACACTTAATGATACGCCTACGTCAACAACATAGTAGTTTTAAATATCTCGCCCTGAAGCATATCAACGTTTCAGTTATCCTTGTATAGTCTTAAGTGATATCGATTAGTCATTTCCTTATTTTTTGTTTCAGATATTTACAAAAGCTTATGTAAGAGCTATCTATGCTAGTCATCCCCTATTTCAACTTCACAGACCAAAGATAAGGCAATTAGTAAACGGCTCACACCTCCAACTCTTGTTCTATTCTCTAATGAAGTAACGTGATTTAAGTTGTCATTAGTACAACGCATTCACGATACAAACATGCGGAGCGCAATCTTGCGGCAACTGAATGAGAACCATGGACCCTTGGATTCGCAGACGACACGCTGACCATTTGATCACGTTCGATCCTGATGTGGTTTGAAGGTTTAGAATTTTCATGTTTGTAGAAGGTCTTATTCGTGCCATGAGTGTTATAACTTTTTCTTCACAACTTGCAGCCTTCAGTTCCAAATTAGATAATTATAAACATAAAGCGGTTAAGAGAATTGTCCGCCTTCCGAAGACAAATGTTTTGACACCACATTATTTTTTTTATTTTTTTTTTTTCATTTTTCAAACAAGCTCAACAAAAACCACCATTTGCAAAGTGTGTGTGTGTGTGTAAGAAGGGGTGATGTCCAGTTTTACAGATAGAGGGACCAGAAGTAAATTGCTTTTTCTCAGGCAAAAATAAAGCAAGAAGATGTAACACAACTAAACTATGAAACAATTCAGTTTTCTTTATTTAATATTAACAGTAAGTAAACACATATGATGGTTTATTAAAAAAAAAAGGTGGGGTTGGTTTAATTTGAATTTCGCGCAAAGCTAAACGAGGGCTATCTGCGCTAGCAGTCCTCAATTTAGCTGTAAAACACTGGAGGAAAGACAGCTAGCTAGTCATCATTACCTACAGATAATTCTTGAACTACTCTAATCAACGAATAGTAGGACTGGCCTTTACATTATAACGCCCCTATGGCTGAAACGGCTAGCATGTTTAGTGGAACGCAGAATTACAACCGAGACCCTCAATTGCGAGTCAAGGCTCCTAACCACCTGGCCATGCCATCCCCGCCGAAAAAACAGGAATGCTGGAAAAAAAATGTACTGTGCTCGTAAGATAACGAGTTAGCAATAACATTGTGAGGTACTAAAAATATCCGCATGCCATTTTTACCTATAATATTTTTTTAAAGAACAAATACTCTTTTGTCAACCAATTGAGTTACTCAAGCAATACAACTGATGTGCAAGTAATATATAATTAGAATGTTATTAAAAATTATAACGTTAAAACGTTATCATCACGTTAAAACCCCGAAGTTACGCTTATTTTACAGTTATTTATTGTGAACTTGTACATTGTAACCGAAAACTACATATTAATATAATAATAAATTGTCGTACAACGATATGGTTCCATAAATAACGTATATATGTACATCTACAAAACAAAATACGCAACAAAAAACTGTTTTCTGTAATATTGCTTTTTGTGTAAAAAATTACGCGACTTATATAAAGTACGTCTGTGGGCTTACAACGCTAGAAACGAGTTTCGATACTCGTGGTTGTTATAACACAGATAGCCCCCTTGTGTAGCTTTGTGTTTAACTTCAAAACTAACTTTATATATATAAATAAAGACCAGATAATAGTCAAGTTGTTTTATATTCAAATAATTGCTCGTCTTTTCAGGTAACCAATATCATATATATAACAAATAGTGAAAATTATGCCAGAAAAACATTAACACGGTTGGTACAAAGTATAATGTCTTTGCTGATTAACATCTACAAAAAAAAAAAAAGACAATTTTCAATTTAAAAAAATGACTATACTATATCAAAGAAGATATACATACAAACCCAGAATTAAAAGAATAAGACAGTATTTCTACAAGTCGTAAAACTATAAATAAAAGGATATACAGATGATTTGATGCTTGGAACACCATTGAAAACAGTTTCGATAAGTATTTAACTAGAAATTTACGTTAGCAGGAGAAGTTGTGAACCTGACATGAATCAATGAACTGTAAAACATGTGATCAAAGTGTGGTAGAACTGATTAAGAATAATGCTGAATTGTTAGCTTGCCCCATCAACTAAAGGAACCAATGATCTCGGAGAATAGAAGTTCAAGGTACGTGGTTATTACAAAATGAAACTAAAGGGTTACATGCACAGCTACTCTTCCTTAACGTACAGATAACCTTAGTCGAAACGCTGTTTTCTGCTTCATTAGTAAAAATGTTAACACTCATACCAGCCGTCCTGAGATGTATATATTTTTACTTCAAGCGGGTTTCTCGTCATCACGAACAACTACTCCTATAGTACAGAGATAAGTGATTTTAAAAACACACTATGCTGACAACGCAATTTGAAGAACTAAATAATCAGAATAAAAAAATAATTATGAAGAATCACACAGAGCTTGAAATGACAAAGGTGAAAGGGCAACCTGAAATTAGACGTGCTGGCCACCAGGATTTATATGAATGGTAAAGAGGTTTGACGTACACAATTCTTCACTGGTCGAAAGACAGTCCTCCTTCCAAACGTTTACAAAATCAACCAGAAGAAGTGTAATTATAATTAGTCCAATCAGAATTGCAGACCCGACATGGCCTAGCGGGTAAGGCGTGCGACTCGTAATCCGAGGGTCGCGGGTTCGCGCCCGCGTCGCGCTAAACATGCTCGCCCTCCCAGCCGTGGGGGTGTATAATGTGACGGTCAATCCCACTATTCGTTGGTAAAAGAGTAGCCCAAGAGTTGGCGGTGGGTGGTGATGACTAGCTGCCTTCCCTCTAGTCTTACACTGCTAAATTAGGGACGGCTAGCACAGATAGCCCTTGAGTAGCTTTGTGCGAAATTCCAAAACAAACAAACAAACAAACAAACAAACCAATCAGAATCAATGGGCGTGAACGAACGTGCTATATTCTCACCTATAGTTGATAAATGTGCGAGATATTAACATTAAGTTATTCTCATACGAGAATTTCAAGATAACATGTTTTTAGCATCTACGACAAAGATAAAGCCAAAAAAATTTTCATACTATATCAGGTAAAGATATTCCTGTGAGTGAAACAGGAAATTATATATATACATACACACACACACATATATATATATATATATATTTCACCATTTTGTATGTATATATATATATATATATATACAAAATGGTGAAATTAAGGTACAGGGAAGATAGCAAAAAAACAAACACACCTTCAAACTGTAAGAAATCACAGCGTTAAGTGTTCAGTTCTGGATAATCTGTTATATTAAAATGAACAAGTGGACAGTCGGCAATACCTATACCATATCAGTACTTTAATTAGAGACATACATGATATAGTATTCACTACTAGTTGGAGTCCATACACATTGTATTATAATGGTTAATTTTGTTTTTATCTGTTACAGCACTCACCGTAAAAAGAAAAGAAAAAACACATCACAATAATTAAATAAAAAACTCCTTTTATATTTACAAATACAACGAATATCCCAGAATGAATTACAATTTGACGTTTATTCGTGTTTACTATTTTCTGTAACTAATATTTATGTGGCATTACATGAACCTTCAAACCTATAAACACACGAGAAACTTGGTACATAAGTAGGTTAGAAAAATGGGTTAAAAACCCAACCATATGGAAAATTTACCACATCAGCAACTCTCCGGCTTAATAATTCGATCTCGTTTCAGAATAACTATTGGCTGGGCATTGAATCTCCACTAGGTTTGATTCTGATGTGATCTGAAGATTTGCTATTTACAGGTTTACGATTAAGGTACTTTCCGTTAGCTATATAGATCAGTACCTCTTTGGGTTATTCTCACATCTATAGAGGTAAAGGTGTTTTCACTGTGTGTGTGTGTGTGTCTATATTCAATGAAGACAACAAACGACTCCACACAAATGTTTACGTTTTCTACCTGACGCTACGGGTTACGCCTTTTTCAGGGTTTATGAACGTCACGAAATACTTAATGAAACACGCATCATTTGAAACACATTCAAAATACTCAACAATTCGCACGTCTTAAAACTTCCTTAACGTTTTTATACATGCACCATTTATGTAAATAATACGTTACACAGTGTTTGGTGCTCATGTAATTTGCCTCTCACAGGTTTTATATAAAACCCGAAATTCCTGAACAACATAACAGAGTATACGCTCCCAGTTATTTTACACGAATTATGCAAGTAATTGTTATACAAGTAAAATACTATATCAGCATAAGTCCAGCATTAATGTTATTTGCATATAATTAGAGTGTATTTCCTAAACCTTTACCTCACTTCTTCCTATTTCCTATTTATCAGCCCCAATCTTGAAGTTTACATTTTTATTTTTATAAGTATACAATTTAAGATAGATTCACTTTATTCAACCCATTTTAATCGCACCTCAAATTCCTATATAAAACTATTATGCCAGTTCTCCACTCATTTTATAAGCAGTTCCTTGCTATTACTGCATTTGCTGCTTCAAATTGCATTTATATCCTGTATTGGAACAGCTTGCCCAACACATGCATACCAAACTCCTCGTTTTGTTTTTCCAGTTAGGAAAACAACTTCAATGAATTAGAAGACTCGTTAGTTGGCTAATGGGGCGGTATTAACAATTTTGTTATGTATTTACATGTTTAGCTCTGTTGTAGACTTAAGTGTTTTTTATGCACAAACTTAAACCCTTTATCTCGCTTTGTCGAGTTCTTTAAAAACTATATATTACTCATCCGACCTAAATAGCAACAGGAAGTGTGCTGCTATTACGTGCAGTAAATTAGGATACCGCGTGCTGTTGTCGCTTGGTCAACTCTCATAATTAAACTAAGTGTAGTTTATGCAGGGTGTCCGGAAATGAATATACCAAATAAAACAAAATTGAATAACTATTGTTATTTGAGATAATAACAAAAATTCAATATTTTGAGAAGTAGTGAGTTTGAAAGTTTTAATAATTAATCGACTTCTACATTAGATATAATTAATCCAATTCTGCGTTTAAATTTTGAGAAAACGTTTTCCAACACATCAGCGTGGATGGATAAGATACTATTATGAATCCGATGTTTCAGTTCTTCAAACTATTTTGGTTTGGTTTGAATTTCGCGCAAAGCTACACTAGGGTTATCTGCGCTAGCCGTCTCCCTAATTTAACAGTGTAAGACTAGAAGGAAGGCAGCTACTCATCACCACCCACCGCCAACTGTTGGTCTACTCTTTTACCAATGAATAGTGGTATTGACAGTAACACCATAAAGCCCCAACGGCTGACAGCGCGAGCATGTTTGGTGTGACGGGAATTCGAACCCGCGATCCTCAGATTACGAGTTTTTAACCATCTGACCATGCTAGGCCTCGTAAAAGGAACAAGAACAAAACAATAATTAATACAACAAAAATCTTACAAAGCTGCTACTTGTAATTATACTGTTTTGTTGTTGTGCTAAAGTTATTCAGCTTTATTTCTGGTGTATTCATTTTCGGACACGCTGTATAGCTCCACACAAAACACAACTTACTTAATTAAGCTAAAGTCAGCCAAGCACGTTTATGAAATTTTCGAGTTGTTCTTTTTATAATAAAGTCACGTGAGGCTATAAGGTTGTGTTTACAGCAAGGAATCATACCCCGGATTTCAGCATTGTAAGTCAATAAGCTTACCTACAAGGAGACGAGTTATAAATGAAGCGTGTAATTTAACAACGTAGAGTATTTACATCGCATTAAAGTTGGTTTGCATTATAACATATAATTTGAAAGTGAATAATGTATTGTATAATAATCTTAGGGCTTCAACATAAAATTGTCAAGTAAAATAGATTTGTTTGTTAAAATGCTCGTTGTTTTATGTCGTTTCGTTAAAACGTTTTTTGTTTGATAACGTTAAACCACAAATAATCGACATAAAGTCTATAGTTGTGAAAATACGTGTACGACGTTTTATGCAGGTATACTGTTTCCCATAATTAATTAAATTTAGTATTCCTCTCACACATTACCTTTTTATTGCGTCATACATCTAATGACACGAGAACCCAGACAAATTAATGTTTTTAATAGTCAGCTAATTATATATAATTCTGGTATGTAGGACGCTGTTACCATATAATTATACATGTCTGAAGCCGCGTGTTCTCCGTTTTATTAAAAACGCATGCACAGAACTTTACAACATTTAAAAATTAACCGAGCTCACAACTTATCCACAAAAGATGTGGCGATACAGTGATACGAGTATTGTATCGTGAAGCCGTGGTATGGTTGTACTGATACAGCATATTTTACGCGTACAGAATAATGGTATCACAATCTATCTGTTAACAGGTAGGAAACTGACTATTATATCACAGTTAACAGGTAGGAAACTGATTAGTATATCACAGTTAACAAGTAGGAAACTGACTAGTATATCACAAAAGCGAAACATGAATCGAATTCTATATTTCTTCTATTAATGCACTCTCTCTAATTACTGCCTCCCCTGTATCTCTATAAAGATTACCTAGTGTGACGGAAACAGTAATCCAATATATAATCCTTTTATTACCGTAATTCTGATTTGAGGAAACAAACACACATACACTTATTCAAATTAAAATCATCAAAAAATACATGAAACATAGAATCTGAACTACACAAATATTATAATTATGCCCCCCCATGTAGTTTGCATCACTCCAGGACGCATTAATTAGGGACAATACGATATGCTGGAAAATAAGAAAAATATACCAAGAGAAACAAAATCATTCATGTTCAGATATAGAAGTCCAGCGAGTGCCTTCTTTTCGAAGCAAAACAGAACATATATCTTTCATCGTGACATAGCAAACCAAACATTGAATCTGGTTGAATCTCGTCCGTAAATCCGTTGTGGAGCGTGGGTTTTCATCTGTCTGAAACGACACTTATATTTGTTGATTGTCCCACAGAGATAAGATGTTGCTTCATCGAATATTATAACGTAATGGAAAGGCTGTCTTCATAATGACCTATTCATCCAACGAGGTTAAAACTTCTTGGGTACTACATACATATATATGTGGCGACATAAATATATTCCCCGAATAGTCACGTACAGTTCTTGGATCACGCAGACACTATACACTATAACTGCTTATAAAATAATTTCAATAGCATTGCCCGCACCCAGTAATTTCTGAACTTATGTTTTCTTTGCAGTACTTGAAACGTTGTACATAATTCTTACAAAGAAAGCAGGTTAGTTCTGATCTTCCTCAATTTTAAAGTTTCTTCTAACACTAAACAGAATTACAAACACTGCACTGTGTGCTAACACTCAACTCCGTGCATAGTTAACTTCTCGAAATTGGAATTCCAATAACCTCAAAACACACGACGCTATTTGACGAAATCCGATCAGTGTGCACTTCAACTATGACTCCTACAATCTCCTATCTTTAGAGGCTGGTTCCTGAACGAAATGGCTAATGACCCAGTCCTCTTCCTTCCGAAAATAGTGGTGTTATAAGTGGTCACCTTATTAATATAAATTATTGGTTGAGTTGACTGTGCCATGAAGTGTCCAGGAACTGCAGCGCCACTATGTGGTACCAACCAGTAAACAAAACTTAGATCGTGATTTAGACCTCAACTGTCCAGACAAAAATAATGATTCGTGGCCTTAAGATAAAAATGTATTTTAAGGCTTATTTTGCTAGGTTTCTTCTTTTCAAAATTACGTTTAAATATGGTGATATTACTGAAAACCTGTTTTGAAAATAAGTTGCAAAAGTAAACAATCTCCTACATCAATAAACGAACAATTTTTGCGCAAAGTCAGCTAATTATTACCAAAATAGACACGTTTGCAAAGAAAATCAGGCAAAAGGTTAAAATTAATATTGTGACTTCCAAGATTAATTTTTTTTGCTGTATGCATAGTATATTACTGTATATAAATTTCAGCAGCTGCAAGAAGTGATAAAGTCAAATGACAATATTTGTTATAGGGACGCATCGTACAAGGTTGGTTTTAACAACGCAACCTTTAATAATTTGTACCATCTACCAGTCTTCAATATTCATAACTTACACTTCGGTTTTTTATATTAACTTTCAGGCTACACTGTAGCTTTATAATAAAAAACAATACCTTTTTTTCCCCTTTGCATTCAAATATTACCTATCACACTTTGTTGTTACAAGTTTTAAAATGTAGCTCTACTAACATAACTCCCTTTTGCTCTAGTTTGCTTTTATCGTGAGATTCTCAGCATTCGGATTAACCCAATCAAGGTCTAAACTGATAGACCAGTGGGAAAAACAGCTAGCTAGTCAATGACACCCACAGTTAAATCTTGGGCCACAATAACTGAGTAATGGAAATATATATGCAAAAACGGCTCGTTTGGGTTGAGAAAATATTTTACATAGAAGAGCGAACACCGTTTCGACCTTCTTCGGTCATCGTCAGGTTCACAAAGAAAGAGGTAACTGAGTGTCGGAATGTAGAGGGCGGTGTTAGATGTTTGAATATATAATTTTATTTATTTTATTATATTAATATAGGTATAAAAGCGTTCCTTTTTATGTTCTTTGAATCTGGTTTCCATTTTTCTACTTGTTTCTCCAATATAGAAGTCGTGGCAGTTATCACATTGTATTTTATAAATAATGTTGGTGTGGTGTTTGTCAGTGTAGTTTTTACATAGTATAGACCTTAGTTTTGTGCCTGGTTTTTGAATAAAAAGTCGTCTTCACACGTTTTCGAACACTGCAAGTCAAATAAACACAACATAACCATAGAAAACACTCAAATACTAAATAAAGAAACAAACATAAACAAACGCAAAATTAAAGAAGCCTTACTTATACAACAACTTAAACCCAAAATAAACCAATATAAAGGAACGCCTTTATACCTATGTTAATATAATAAAATAAATAAAATTATATATTCAAACATCTAACACCGCCCTCTACATTCCGACATTCAGTTACACAACCCCTTTCAAACATGTGGTCAGCTTCCGGTCAGTTACCTCTTTCTTTGTGAACCTGACGATGACCGAAAAAGGTCGAAACGTTGTTCGCTCTTCTATGTAAAATATTTTCTCAACCCAAACGAGCCGTTTTTGCATATATATTTCTCTACAAGTGGGTTTTCTCGACATCATTGATGAGTAATGGAAACGTTTGACCGTTTTTCATATAACGCACTCATGGTTTCAACGTGCGGGGGCCGTTTCTACGGCAACGGGACACGAACGTACTTGTCAACCCTCACGCATCTTACACGAGACTCACGCTCTCACACCTGGAATAAAAATATCACGCATTCGAAAGATATATTTTTTAAAATGTTATATTTCATCATTTTTAGTTAAATCACGAATTTCCACATTTGTTTCGAAGAGGAAAGAAAGAAAACGCTACAATGAAATATAACATAATTTCAAGTTAAAATTTACATTATTGTAGCCCTTGCGTTTTAAGAGTTTCCCTTCGTGCACGAGCGCCACGCAGTATACAAATTGTCACGAAACAAATTCCAGGTACCTGGTACATTCAACTGCAAGTCTGAAAATCATGTGTAAGCTTCTTTATATTACACAAATACATTATTACACGTATCTTAAATATTCTAACAATTGTTGTGTTTTGCAAGTCAAAGTGCAAGTTCTCAGGACGGAATGGATATAGAATAAAAAAAAACGAACTTAAAATTGTAACTGATGTTGTCATACAATAAGAAACCGAGTTATGGAAACATTAATGCTGGAACTGATAGAATAAGTAGAAAATAAAATTCACTAAAAGTTTTAAAACCAAAAAAATGAATAGTTCTATTCTTTAGACTGCTAGTGAAATATTCACTCTTTGTTATTAAAGTTAATTATACTGTTATTTACGATAACAAAATAAAAAACTACAAATAATCATTTCTAGCACTTCACTAGAGGTGAGGTCACTTGCATGATCCCTCTTATAACTTTGAGGTGAACTTAAAATGACACTATAACACCAACAGATGCAAACATACTCAGATGTACATGCATACTCAATGAGAAAGTAACCTGTAAAACTATCAGATATTTTTCTTTTGATGTTTTATTAAAAACAAAAGTATAAATTCTGCACTATGGAATAACACCCCAGTTTTATCATTCACATATTCTAACACAATTTTCTTATTAATATACAAAATATTATATGTTCAACAAAGCAATTAACCCTTACACAGTCAGTCTTTGTCAGGACTAAACAAAAGACCTTTTTAAAGTCGAACAGGCAGTCCTTTTATAAGCCAATCTACTAAAAAAAAGTCAAAGCCAAACAGTTAGGCCTAAGAGGTTACCCAAACTGATAATGAGTAGTGAACTTAACCTTTGCTATTCCTCAGTTGCTCTATTTTGTTTTTAAGGAAATACACGAATCCAATAAAATCTGCCAAAAAACAAGAGAATATTGTAAGCAATCATATTTTATGTTCAGTCTAATTATATTTTAAATAATCAGATAATTAAGTAAACCAGAATACTATAATTGTTTATATCAAAATGTGTCCACTTTAAGACAACCTAAACATGCACTTCAACAAAAATTAAACAAAATAAATTGGTGAGATAGAAAACTAACAGTAAAATAATATAACTAAAACAACAGACTATTAAATTGAACTGACAATTTAGTAACTGACGTCTATACCATGATACAGTAACTTGGAGTTTCTATAGGTTTTAATTGTAGATTGTGTATTGAAGAAAAAAAATACCTCTACATACAACATATATAAACAAATTATCTTAGATGTTTGTTTTTTATTTTTGTGGTTGTGTTTTTAGACTCATGTTAAAAAAAAAGACAATTGAGAAAGATGGAAAGTTTTCTTGATATGAACGTCCTACATGAAACATTGTAGTATGAAAACTATACATACTGCTCAGTTTTAAAAGAAGTAAAGCCAATAATTTTAACATCTCTTCTTAATAACATGGCAGTGATGAACTCCAGTAAAAAATCTAATACAATATATCACAACAAGTCTTTCACCACCCATGATAAACAAAACACTATAATGACTGATTGAATGTTATATATATATAGATGGTGTAACAAAAATACCACCAATCAAACATGGGACTCTTTGCTTGCTATCTGTTTATATATACAGATGGTGTAACAAAAATACCACCAATCAAACATGGGACTCTTTGCTTGCTATCTGTTTATATATACAGATGGTGTAACAAAAATACCACCAATCAAACATGGGACTCTTTGCTTGTTATCTGTTTATAAGTACATGTACAAGCCTAAAATGGGTTGTCTGTGACACAGCATGAGATTTTTGAACAGTGGTTGGTACTACTCAAAGAATTTTCCTGGAACATTCGTGGCTTTAATATGCTTCATATGTTCAGTTCCACACTTGGGATACTTATTTTGTTACACACTGTACATAATTCTTAAGTTATAGGTTACAACAGTGTTTTGTTTAAGGCAAAAACAAAAATGGTACTTATTACAACACTTCTTACAATATATTTAATATGTTTCGTTACTGAATTTGGAACAAATATTCCCAGCTGATAAAATATCTACACAAAAATTTCCTCATCCAGATGCTCATCTAACAAAATCTCAAATTAATCAATCTATCATTAAAAATCTGTTTAATAGTTAAATGTCTGGACAATTTAGTGTTAAGTTGGCAGCTAACATACAAATACTGTGTTGACAGTGTAAAATATAAGACTTGGAAACCTAGATCTACATGTAAGCTTGTCTTCTGACAAATTTACTTTCCTCTTAGTATGAATTTCTAGAATAATTTAGGGAATAAAGTAGATGTCACTGATATGTTGAGAATAATAAAGTTTCAGTTCAGCAGAAATATGAATTTAACCGGTAACCATATTGTAGTTAATGTCAATAGTTCTTTATGACATTTTGCAATAATATTATAGAGCAAAAAAACATATCAAAAGATGCTTTCTTCAAATTTGTAATATGGAAAATACTAAGAAACAAGGCAAAACATCACTATGTTACTCCTTCATAATAACTACTCTGAATACTTGGAAAAGAAGAAAGTAAACATACTCTCCCAGGTCAAAGGTCCCTCAGGAATCATAATGGATACGTAGTCAATGTAACAGCATTCAGAAGCCACAACACACATACAAAAAAACCAATAAGCATAAACCAAACTCTATAATATCCAAATAAAGAGCAGTATATAAGTATCCCTCATAAATATGGACTTTAATATACTGGAGAAACAAAACAGTCTAAGACAAATGGATAGTAAAATATTTGCATAGCTGTTATTTGCAACATCCAATCATGCTAGAAAAGACCACAAAATAAGATGGATCTGTATTAAAATACCATGATATTAGCCATACATAAGATAAAATAATTATTTTCATAACACATTCAGTGAACCTAGAATTGTTGTCAGCAAGTTCAGTTAGTTGAAGTCCTTATAGGGTAGGGTGATCTTGGATGACTAGGTAGCACCACCAGCCTCTCTATCAAGAAAATCATAACCCAGCTGCAAACAGTTCTCCTTCATGTCCTTGTGAAAACAAGTCAAGACATTTCAGTCTCCTTGAAATCATCCTCTGAGCTCTTTCCAACAACTAAACATCTTTTTTTAAACAATGTGACTAAAACTGAACACTAAGATGTAATCAGTGTCTGACAGAATAAATTGATGATATCCTTGAACCTGAAACTCTTATTTGCCTTATTACAAACCAACATACATTACTCAGAAGGTATTCAAAAATTTCCAACAAGTTTATAAGACTAGTTAATGTGACAACCAAGCTGAAAAACTTTACTCTTAATTAAGATTGAAAGGTATCTGTCAGGTATTGTTGGCCCAGCTTATCAAACAGTCCAAATCTCACTACAAAACCAGTCTTTTCAGTATATTTTAAGCTGCTCATTAATTTGTCATCATCTAAGCACAAGCATGAGAACATGGGGAGCTGTTGCACCCCACCTCCACTTTGCAACTCTTTCCTACACCTCTACTACCTCTACAATTATCAGTTTGTTTAATGAAAATACCTCCGTATCAACGTTCATTCTTTCATTATTCTATCATAATAGCTTAAATTCTCCCAATAAGCTAGCTTGAAAGGCTTTGCAAAAGAAGTAAATGAAATACAATACCTATTCTCAGGGATAAAATTTTCATAAAAAGTAGAGGTACTCACCTGGGTGAAGTGGATCTGTTTCCGAGAAAGAAACTAAAAATGTACATGTAAATATAAAAAAACAACAAAGTAGCTCAAATGAGTACCAGTATTATGTACAAATAAGTACCAAGACTGTATAAAAACAAGTTCTGGTATTCAGCATCAGCAGAATTTTACACAAATACAGAATGTCCCTGTTATACAGTCCTACTGACTTTACTAAGAACCTCTTTACCACCCTCTCTCACCTTATTAAAATCAATGTATAACATATAAACTAAAATACTTTTACCAATTTCTTGTATTTCTACAATATTAGCTTTGATATGAACTACAAAAGAGCCTCTTACTGAACTTTTAACCATATCATCCATACTCTCACCTACATCACTGGTTACAGCTCCTTGAAACAGCCAAGTTCTTCTCTTACTGTTTACCACATGTATTATGCTATTACATACTTGACCAGGAAACAATGAACCATTACCATCTCATTATGCATGTCTTTTACAGTCTGTGTAACACTCTCACCTGTATATGAAAGATATGTTAATCTTTATCTCAACCAACCCTTCGTCTAACTACCTCAGGACACTGACATGCTATAAAGTGACCATCTAAATAATCTTTAAGATCCTTTCTTCTATCACCATCATGTTCCCGATAACTAAATTCTTCATGACTTGTAATATGAGACAAGTAACAAAAAACATTTTGTAAATGTCGAATGATATAGGGATGGCAGTGCCAAGAATAATACACACAAAAATACAGGAATAATACTGACTTAGAAGTCTGCACAGCCCCAGGCCAGACCATGATCTGTCCATGGTTGACTAATGCTGCCAATCTGGTGAGCAATATTTTGTTTTAGCTTTGGATCTAAATTAGATTTACTGTAAAGAAAATTGAGAATAGGGGGGACTTGGACGAGATATTGTAAATACCCATTGGTCTCAGACCAGGTAACTACCAGCTTGGATAAACTTATAAAATTTTAGCCCATGCAGACCTCTACCTTAACTATAATTGTAAGACTGTTCTTTTCTAGCACTATAGTTACTAACTATGCTTGTGTACATATTAGAAAGCCAAGGTTTGAAGAGGAACACTAAAATATCTTAGAAAGTTGAAATTAATTTATAATTTATCTCTGATTTTCAGATCTCAGTGACCATTATGGAAGAAACCAAACACTCGTGTTCAAGTAAAAACAAACAATCATGAATTAACATTTTTTTACACTGCAAATTTATTTCTGAGAGTCACTTACCAACATTTACATAACAGCTTTCCTCAGTTTGTTTTGCCCTCTGTATGCCAAATTTTTGCTCACTACTAGCCTCAAGGCTTCCACCTAACATCAGGTGTTTACACATCATATAGCTGCATTGTAGAGTACAACACACCCTCCTAGTGCAGCTCATTTCCTCTATACTGTAGAGCTTAATCACTACTTTAAACTATGCAACAAAAAGATATACTAGAAGCAAGGAAAATAGGTGGAAGTATTTACTGGAAATAGGAAGTAGATTTTTAGTGTATGAAAATGTTAACTGCTGGCACAACATGATTCCTCACTTCTCCTCTGTAATAGTTAACATCTTACACTAAAAAGGTGGATGGACCAATGTGAAGATTACCTAGATGAGCATTTTTCAGAAAATGCCCAAAAAGAACCTGTGAAATGAGATACTCTAATGTATAGTCACACTACACCACATTTGTACAAGCTATACTCTTCACTTATTGTAAAACTAATGTACCACTGAGATGGGTGGAAAAGATGCTAGTGCAATCATTAATAGGACACATTAAATTGTGTAGAGTGCCTATGGTACTAAGGTGGGTCAACTCGAGTCCAAAACTAGATGGCATTGAGTATATGTCCTTTAGTCGACAATAGGCAGAGGATGTCAGCTATATTTACCTTAAAACCAGGAAGCAGAAGGCAAAAATAACTTCCTTTCCAACAACCTATACAGGGTACATGTGTGTAGACCCAATACACAACTAACACCAAGCCACCTGGGAATACAACATCTGAGCAATGATGGTATGGGGGAATGCAGTAGATTTGTTTTGTCCAAAACCAGGCAGCATCACAAAGTTATCTTCTGATACATGGTTGGTGTAGAGTACTCATCATCCACATCGACAGAACATCCCTTTGCTACTCATGACTGAGTAAAAGTGGTCAACTTAGAAGGAAGTTTCCATAGTCCACCACTTCAGTGGCTAGGAAATGGTAAGTGGCAAGGACTCTTGTACTCTACTGGAAGATGAAGGGGGGAGGGGAACAATGTAGTCCCATCTTACTTAACTAGGACTGGAGGGATGGACAGTAAACCTGACACTGCTTTACTCATGATAAGTCCGTGTTTTGGTACAATCTGGTATGGGCCCTATTAATGAACAGATTTCAGGTCAAAATCAAGAACGACTGCAAGAGAAAAAGGTGAAGATGGCAAAATGAACTAAATGGCTTAAATAAGGCAGGATGATAATAAAGAAAAACAACAACCAAAATATTAGGTTGAGCTGCTCAGTAACCAGCCATGTGTGGTCACATAAGCACTGAACCTTGTTTGAACAAAAAAAAAAAATCAGAAAAATGGGGTATAGGAAAAAAGAATGAAGAAAAACATGATTTAAAGGAAAACTATGGAATGTGAACCCTTGTCATAAATATACAAATATAGAGGAAGAAAGAACCAAACAACAAAAAAAAACACTATGCACAATGAGTTTGGAATGTCTTGAATAGAATTGGACAAAACCTACACATTAAGTCATAGTGATGACATAGTTGAATGGGAGAGGAAGGAGTATGGAGAGTGATAGAGGTTGAGAGGGCAGAAGATGCAATAGTGGAAACCACAGCTGAGCTGACCAGTAAGTAGTTATCAGAAGAATTCAACACATTGTCCAGATTGTGAGAAAAGACAGACGGAAGGGAAGGCACAGAGAAAAAATGTTGGACCAGTTCTGATGATCCTATGTCCTTAGCTAAGCTGAAGGAAAAGGAAAAGAGGACTAGAAAAAAGGGATGTAAGGTGTTGAGAAGAGTGTCCAGATGCAAAGACAAAAGACTGATCACTAAAGGTATGAGGAACCACTCTGTAAGTAGTATCTAGGCAGGCCTCAATAGGCAATCCATGACAAGAATCAGGACACCCAGAATAGAATAAATTAGATGTACTGAATAAGCTCAGGAAAGGAGGTTGACAGTATGAATATAAAGAAAGTGAATCAAAAAGTCTTGCTGGTGACTGATCAAGGTGACAACTAGAAAGCTAACCACATCTACCATTACAAGACATCTACAAACCCTTCTAAAAATCCAAAATTCAACATTTTGCCAAAACTTCTAACAGAGGTATTTGAGGGAATATAGCATGGTACAAATAACCTGAATTTACGTGAAAGTTAAGACATGCTCCCCAATTTTGTCATAATGCCATCTGGAAACAGAAGACTTGGACATGAAGAAGAGGAATGCACACTATGGAAGTAGTTTGTTTAAATCACAAGAACAATGAACCCCAAGCAAGGCAACAAAGAACATATAATTCATTTTAGATGTTGCAAATTAGCATTAGCCAAGAGCATACGCGAATGCATGAAAACCCACATTTCCAAAAGAGAGAGAAGAACCACATATACAGTGAGAGAAGAAATGGATATGGCATGGGAAACCAAATGCTCAATGTCAACCTAAAAAAAACCAGTAGGCTGTGCTCTGCACATATACCAATGAAAAAGCATACAAATAAATGAGAAACAAAGTGGATGTGAGATAATATTCCTACAAGGTAAACCAACCAACTCAGATGTGTCACCTGTCAAAGGAGGAGAAGAGTGCCTGTAGAAGGCAGATTGGGACAAACCCATATAAGAGAAGAAGCATCTGAGATGTCCACCTCGATCATCCAAAGATCTGGGGTGATAGATGACCACAAGCTGAGAAATTCCCCATGTGACAGCAATGGAAGATGAGATACCAAATGAAACATGTAAGACTTGACACCTATTTACAGATTCTCTGGGAATTATGAAAAGACAGGAAAAAAAACTTGGAAATAGAAGGAGAAACCCATCCATTAATAATTGTAGCCATTAAACAAGAAAAAAAAGATCCCTAAGTGGATACAAAATAATTGAAACAGTGCACACTGGAGGAGGAAAAGAAAAGACAAAAATGAAGGCTCTCTGGCAGAAATCACAGTACTCACCAATCTGCCACAAACAATTGGAAAATGTTCTCTACTGGCCCTAAGTTATTGCAAAAACTGAAAGTATTACAGTCTTTGAGAAATGAAAAGACAAATGGAAAGTTGTGACAGAAACAGATAGATGCAAAGAAGGAACAAAGGAGAGACAGTAAACCAGTAGCATTTGGCCTTAACATGACACCAGAGATAAAGCATACCAGTAAAACCATATTACACAGATGAAAGGAGCCAGAAGTAGGCATAAAGACATAAGGAAAAGAAAAGCAATTGAGGAACAAAGGTACCATGTTCCAAACAACTACAGGAACAAAGTGATTCACAAACTGTTACCGTAGTCTGTGAATAACCTTCTGTATAAGATATATGGATAATATACACAGACATATATATACATATCTTACTAGTTGTTCAGAGATACAAATTCTTAGAAGTCTGCACTTTCTTATACATGAGAAGCCTCTTAACCTTTACTTTGTGAAATTTCAAGAAATATGCTATAATTCTTGAAGAAAGAACCATTATTACTAGTGATTTCATTTCATTAAATGCAGAAAATTTCTTTAGGAGGGGGGATAATCATGATTTCGCTTCTATCTGGACATGAACAAATATATATAAATCAGAAAACATATGCATACAACTAATTTTTGAAGTGTACAAGAATGGTCTTTTAGGCACTTATACAGCTACTTCTTTAACTTGTTGTGAAACTGCATGAAAGTGGATGCTAGTTATAGTACATATACACTACACTAGATTATATATATAGCATACCAAAACAAATTTGGTTTCTCAGTCCTTCATTATTTATGATCCACGAAACTATATTTATCTAAGTTCATACAATTTTATAATACATAAAATTTTTCAAATCTCACTATGCAACATCAATAATGTTTATAGAGCAATGAAGTTTTAAAAAGCAACACTCATAACAGTCCAAGCTGTCACGTGTTCTTTATTCAGTATCTCTGGACTCTTGCCAGTTTGCGCTTCTGAATCCTAACATCAGCATTCACTTTACATACACACATATAAATTTAACACATTTACTTAATGGTTATCATAACAAGAAAAATTACTAAACCTAATATTTCCATGACACCTTACTTTTTTCAATAAAATAGTTTTGTGATAATAAAAAAAAGCAGTTAATACTTGTAGAGTATATTTATTAATATTTGAAGATACTATAGATACTTGTAGTTTCAAATAATAAAAATTCAATAGTCTTGTTTTCAAATAATTAAATATATCTTCATAAGCTGGTAACAGATAAAACTGTTTCAAGCACGTGTGTGTCTATACATATATTTTATGAAATCTGTCTTTATATTACAAGTGGTTAAATGTTTCAGTTTGATGCAAGTATTCGAAAGCTTAAATCTTCTATCATCTCATATATGTAATTTTTTGATGAACATAAAACTTATTTTAGTAAGGGTAATTATTCTCCAAGATAACACACAAATTTAAGCACTGCAAACTTTCTCTTTGTTAACCTAAGATGCCCTATGAAGGTCAAAATGATGTTCTCTGTTTTAATAGTAAAAGTGTTAATATCCATACTAGTTGTTCTGAGATACAAAGTCTTAAAAGTCTGCATATGAGAAGTCTTTTAATCTTTATTTTGTAAAATTTCAAGAAATATGTTACAATTCTTGAAGAAAGAACCATTATTACTAGTGATTTCATTCCATTAAATGCAGTAAGAATGAAAAGGTTTCAGACTTAAAACACTGGTGAAATTATGGTACTAGTCTTCCTATTGATGAAATTTGAGACTTTCAACAGTTATGTTAACATTTTCCTTACCTAAAGAATATATTTCAGACAGTCACGTCTCTGTTCCACAAAAACTGTTATCCCATGTGCACTGCTGTGTAAATTATTATGAATGTCATAAACCTTGAACAAATTTCCCATCCATACACCTGTCAATGTATTGCACCAATCAATGATCATTAGACTATACTCTTCCACCAACAGGAGAGTGACACATCCTATATACACATTATTCCCCATTAGCACTAGCACTGGAACAGAAACTTATTCTTGACAAGGCAAGGTAAAGGTACTCAAATTGGACAGGATGGGTGGGAAGTAGTGCAGAGAGGCATTTACCTAAATTATACTTTCAAACAAGGATATTAACTTCTGAAATTATATTCACCTTATTATACCCTAGATAGAATCCCACATTAAAGAAGGAGAACAAGGCTGGTGCAGAACAAGAACTTACAAGGATGATCTTTCTGAAAACAGCACCAAAAAAGGAATCCCAATTAAATGTGTCATCCACATGACCAGGTTTGAAGGAGGGGTTAAAACAGTGTGGCATGAATCAGGGGGAGACTGTATTAATCTTAAGCAAAAATTCTCTCTATCCAATGTTCTTGTTGTATTTCTTGTTAAGAGATAGAGCAAAGAAAAATGTCACAAGAATCTTTTTCATAGTACTTAAGTGAAAGGAATGTAAGATTGCTAAAATGGTAATTATTTCACAGGCAGGCAGCTGAGTATGTGTGTGTGTACCATTACCACATATATTTGTCATGTCAGTCCATATAAGAGAAATACTTAAGTGAGATACCACTAGAAATAAATGTAGAGACAAGCAGCCTAGAACAAAATGAGCCCAAGACCCAGCTGGACCAAACAAACCACATGGAATGGCTTAGTTCATAATGCAGTAATATGACCTATACTACACCATCAGTTAACATCCCAACCTTACTTTGAAAACAAGGATCTTGTATCAGTAGGACTGCACCTTCTGCTGTTGAAATCTCCATATCTACTTTCCCAGTCATTCTTCCAAGTTCTGAAAAAAAAACAAAAAAACAAGAGGGGGAATTCACATGAAGCAGAAAACTGAAGATGAGCTTGAACCACATCATCAGGAGCAACCACCTGGAAATATGTTACACATAAATAGACAGTACAATGGGTTACCATGACTAAAGATAGCAGGAGCAAGCCACTTATAATTGTTACTAGTTTTACTTTTGTTTTCTGTTCACAAGTGAAGTTTGGCTAAGAAGATAAAATGTAGGAGACGTTACTGAAGCAGCCTCATGACAAAAACTCATCTCCACAACAGGCACTGAGCAGGGATAGACAGGCTCAACACTTTCCATATCACACCATTCAATGTAGACTTTGAGTAAGTATTCTCTACAAAGCAACACTGGACGCTTGTGTATTCCATTGTCTCCACAATATCAAAACATATATAATGAATAAGGTGGTTGTGAAACCTTACAAAGAAACAAAAAAATAAACATTTCACCTTCAGAGCCATCGTACAGAGTGAAGAATTGTGACTAAAGTTAGATGAATGCCAAAGGTTAGTTAAACTGACTTATGATGGGAGAGTAAGGGGTCACATTATTGGTTGGAGCTCAGCCATATCCCCAAGCTGCAAAATCTCCTATAGGAGACAATAATGGTTAGAGACAAGAAAAGCCATGAAATGAGAAATAAGATGGGAGAAGACATTAAGAATAAGAACAGGGTCATAATCCAAAGACAAAGAAACAAGCTAGATGGGATCAATAATCCAGCTACACAAAATGGAAAGAGATAAGTTATGAGATAAATCCTACAGCAAGAAAAGTTGAGTAGTGCCTAATAGTGGCAATATGAGTAACATAATAATGAATAGACTGTATGGAACAAATGAGATGATCTGAGTTGGAATGATTTCACAGAGAAGAAAGTAAAAGGAGAAAGACTGAAGACCACATCCACTCGCATTTTGGGGCAGCCAGAGAAGAAGATGGACTTTTCCTTGTGATAAATAGCATAGGAAGTAGCCAAGACCAGAGTAAGTGATGGCTCCTACACTGTAAAAGAAGAATAAATGTGTGAAATGTAAAAAAGGATGATGAACTACAACACAAAGCATCCTTAACTACAGCTGAAGAACCTCAGATTGGAAACTATGTTAATGAAAGCACACAATGGAGGTGAAAAGGCAGTGACTGGAGGCACATTACTGATGCAAATCCATTAAAAACACCAGAAGACAGAGAGGTCATGCTGCAGGAAAGATCCAGGCCTAGGCAAGATAGTAGGTCTGCTTAGCTTGCAGGACATGATAAATCAGTAACTGAGCATTGTCGTCATCAGCCCAAAAGATGATAGCCAGGAAAACAAAGATCTAAGTAAATAAGTGACTCCCTATTGGGGGGGAGAAGAAGAAATTAAAGAGCAGAACTTTGAACAGATCGTGTCAGGACTACCATAAAAACATAGAAGATAATAACACTCCTGCAGTGTAGCCATCAGTTCAAGAACATAAAAACAGAGAAACTTTTACACTAGGCATTTGACCAAAAACCCACCAGACCAAACAAAAAGTATAGGGCCATAGCCAATTTGAGAGAAAGGACCAAGAACCAATTGTTTGGCTATTATAGACAAATCAGACAAACAAAGTTGGATGTGGAGAAAGTGCCCAAGACAAAGTAGAACAATTTATCAAGGGGAGGGCTACCCATAAGAGTAAGAAAACTATTGAGAAATAAGAAGAAACCAAACTTTGGTCAAACAGGACAATAACCTCCAGTCTTCATGTGAATAACATAAAATTATAATCCCACAAAGGGTTAAGAAATTACTCCATGGCATTTGAAACAGAAATAGAATAGAAATGTAGGAAATATTCTGAGAAAGCACCTGAAGAACTCAACAGGCTGTAGTGAATGAAGTCTACCAGTGGACAAAATGAGAGAGCAAATCTTTCACAGGACTGAAGCCAAGGTGTATACTAAATAAAGAAATCTTTAAGACTTATGACAGCAACCTCTCAAAGAAAGACGAAATACCAGCAAGAGGACAAAAAACAGAAGAACAGGTGCATACATTGACGAACCTGATGGCATCCCCAGATTGCAAGAGCAAGAAACTAAAGTGAGAAGCAATGACTGTTGAAGAGGTGCATCAACCTAAGATGCCCATGTGTAAGAAATACCAAAAACACTGTATTACAAATTAATTTCCAAGACAGAAGTTCTAGAGAAAGGATTGAGAGATACAAAAGTCAAAAGGTAAGGCAGTCTGACAAAGTAAATCCTAGAAACAAAGAAACCAGGCAAATGGTATAAAATGGAAGAAAAACATGGGCAAAGTGGAAAACAAATATGTTGAAATTTTCTACAGAAAGCTAATAGGTCTGAGAGAAAACTTTGGAATGGAGATAAAGCATGAGAATTAACAAAGTTGAGTAGATATACAGAATGAAAAAAAAAAAAAGAGAAGATCCTTCAACTGAAAGAAAAGATTCAGATTAAGAAGGTTCATGTAACAATGGTGCTAAAGGTTCAACAAAATATTTTTGGAGAAAAAGAAAAAAACACATACCTGTGGAATTTCAGCAGTGAAAGACAAAAGAGGAATTATCTGATCAATGCTTAGAAGAAGAAAACAAGTAAAAACAGGCAAGGAAATAACAGTTGTGAAATATATACACAATGGAACAGGCTCACTGAAGGAAAAAAGTGGGAGTTGAAAATCCTGCGCTTAAGATCAGGACGGAACCAATCATCTAATGCACAATGATGATAATATCACTAACCATTAGAGATTCCAAGTTGCCATTACAGTAGTTGGTGACTCCTATGAGGAGTGTTGAAAGCCTTAAGAGATGCCAAAAACATGGGAATATGAATTCATTTGAAGATTATTATTGCTGAGGAAAGAATGAGCCTGTGTTCAAGAGCTAGTACTGATGGGAATTATTACACATGGATGATGTGTCATCCTCCTACTGGTGGAGGGTTGTAGTCTAACAATGATTACATCATAAGCTGGCACATTACACTTTGATACAAGTAGTGACAGGAGCTTTGTTCAAGGCTCATGGCATGTGCAGATGAGCACATAATGGTTGATGCATGCAAGGTAACTGTGCTTTCTAGTGCATAGAGGTGAGTAGCATTTCTGAATTATATATCACATATAACACAAAACCAGCTCCTATCACTTAAATATCTGTCCAGTTTTTTTCTTAAGCTCTCTTAAATACTCTGCATCCATCACATCTGAGAACAACCCATTCCAAAGTCCAGCCACACTGTTTAAAAAAATAACTTATCTAGAAACAAGTTTCAGTCTTTCAAAATTTATATTTAGATCTCCTACTCCTATCATTCTCGTTGTTAAATACAAAAACAGATGATGTATCAACACAATCATTTCCCTTAACAATCTTAAACATCAACAGAAAATAATTTCATAAATTTTAAATTGTCCTCATTGAACAATGTTTTCATGCCACACATCATCCTAGTAGTAGTCCTAAAAATTCTTTCCAACAACTCAGTGCCGTTTCTAAGATACGTAGCTCAATACTAAACACAATACTCCATACGAGGCCTAATTAGCCTCTTCATGAAAGAATCATCTAAGTTTCTCTGGCTTTGCAAGATACTCTCTTTATGATTACTTATCATCTTAACTCAGGTCTAACACCATTAGTTTTATATTCTGTCAGTTTAAGCTCTTACTATGTATATATATATATCTTAAGGATCCATGAGTGAAAGCAAAGGAGGATATTTTACAATATGCAAACTACACTATATCTACCATATCCAATGCCAACAAGACATTCTGCTTATTACAATGGCCAATTAACTGGCTGAGATATAAAAAAGTAGTGATCTAGATGCTATATATCAACTTTCATGAACTGTCATGGTGCAAACCAGATTAAGCACATGAATCTCAGTTAGTGCTAGCCATATAACAGTTCCATATACAGTGTAACATTACTTACATTAGTTTTTCCTATTTACTTTATTTGCCATATTTCAATTCTTGTAATCTGATTTCCAAAGACTTATTACTAAACTTTTTCAAATCTGATAACTTTTATTTTCTGGCTTTCACAAGAGATTTTATTTATTATTTCTTGTTGCCCACTCCAAGTGTTTTAAGTAATGGAGATTAGTTACAGTCATATTTATCATGTTAAATGCACCTTATACTATGTTCAATCTTTTGCTTTTTTTTTTATTACATATCACACTGTTGTATTTTTTATAAGAATGTCATTATTCTAGCTACTTATTGTATAATTTAGCTTTTTATTTAATTTCTTGTTTATTTTTTACACCTTAACTATCAATATTTCTGGCTGTACTATTGGTAATGTTCTGTTATTTGACTCCACAAGTAAACAGAAATTTATCATAACAGTTTATCTCAAATTCTACATTTCCCTAAAGTTACATCATACGTCATTTAAAGAGTTTTCACTGATAATAGATCTTTAGAGTTTTGCTTATATATGATTATAAATTATGTTGTACAATATTACATGAAGCTAACAGCTAATGTTTGTACATTCTGAATTGAAGGGTTTTTTGTTTTAATTTTTACTAAAAGTATTTGTTAGAATGTTTAAAATATCAAGTTTTAGTATTTTTTATTAGGACTAGCCTACATCTCCTAAATTGAGCAAATCTTGAGATATTATTGGGTTCATGGCCAAAAATATCATTAACAGTAAGGGTACCCAACTAAAAAAAACAATGCAGTGTAATCTTTATAGATAAGAAAGTATATTTAATTAACTACAGTCATTCTAGGGTGGTTTGTAGTTTTGCCCTAAGAAGGTAGCTTGCTCTGATAGGAAACTGATATTAATTTCAGAGATAAAATATCCATACATTAACAATTACCTCCAATAAGTTGTATATTCTTACTCAGAGACTTACCCTTATAGGCTGCTTAAACTTCATGCATGCATGCATGTTTATGTTTAAGCAGCACTTATATACATACACACACAGAAGAAATATTTACTTTAAAACTTCAAAGAAGCATTTAATTTCTCTTTCCCTTCAAAGTTATCTTCTACCTGAAGAGCTGAATGAATTTTTGAACTTAAAATTTGATTCTAATGTTTAAGCCTTGAAATACAGTAACTTAAGAATTTTTATTTTTTTCACAATACTGAGAAATCTACCAACATATGTAGCCAATACATCACATACTGCATGAAGTTTATCATCATGAGTCATCCAGTGGCACAGTGGTAACTCTGTGAACTTGCACCTCTACAACAAAGGTTTCTATACCCATGGTGGACAGAGCACAGATAGCCCATTGTGTAGCTTTGTGCTCAACTTAAAAACAAACAATCATTACCAGAAATTAACAGTACTTCCAAAGAAAAGAACCAGTGATTCCCCACAAAAAATTACAAAATAAAGTCTGAAAACAGATATAAACACTTTATAACTTAGGATATTATCAAAAAATAAACTGGCATTAAATAGATATGAATAAACCATAAAAATTGTAAGCTTGCATGACTAAGATAAAATAATTACTAATTCACTTATCCTCTGTGTTTTTGCTTTTATTAAGTATCATTCACCATTGATAAAAAACTTTTAATTTACTATTTTTACTTCTTTAACATAAACCAATGTTACTTTTATTTACTAATACTCATATAACATTAATTAACAATTATAAGCTAATTTAAAATCAACAGTCTTTAATTTGCAATATATATGTTTACAATGATTACAGACAGCAACATTAAAAATGCACATTTATAAACATATTATGAAGACTCAGTGCAAAACAGGCATTCCTATCACAGATTGTCTGCTGAAGTATTAGCTGTAATAAATAAGTTATAAGATTTTGTTATGCAAAACATTTTTTTGGATGGAAAGATATTAACATAGCTGGATAATGATTAATATTTCTTATTATCATTATTGTATCTAACAAATGATTGCAACCATTAATAAAAATAAGTTACATTTCGAAATTAAGAAAATCTTGCATATTATTTAAAAAAAAAAAAAGTATAAAACGTTCATAATATTACATAGTGCCGCGTTAAAAAACCTTTTGACCCTGTACGGCTTGGAAAGTTAAGTCTCTCCTTCCTCAACTAATATAGATAGAGAATATGATGATATCAGAACATCTTATATTATTACTCATCTTTCTCTAAAAAAAACCATAAGCAACAATGAAAGAACGAAGATTTTGTGTCCCTAATCTAATAATTTAAATGTTAATGTCAAATATAATTTTAAATTTTTATACCCTAGTTCTTTCTGCTATTACTATTATTACACAGGCTGAGAAAACATTGTTGTAAAACGTAAAATGAATGACATTTATGGATATCCTTAATTTAGGGCTTTAGGCCATTTGTAATTGTCATATACACCTATTTCTGGAATCTCGTTGAGGGTTTTTTTGTTTTGTTTTTTTCGTTGTCGAGGGCTTCCTCTGAGCTGGGTCGTTTACACGTACAACGAGCGCCCTTTAGTTAATACATGCCTGCAGTATTACATTACTAAAACTAATACTAAAGTAAAAATGCCTCACCTGAGTTTTCGACAAGATGTTGCCGGCTTCGGGGGCTTGGTCTTCGGCATTATCGTCGTTGTTCTCGTCAGTCGCTCCATTTACGTGAATCGTATCTACCTTTTTTGTCATTCTTCTGTTTATATCACAAGCTAGTAATTGTTACGATGTTTGTAGTTAACTTCCCGATATTAATTTAATTTCTATTTCTGAATTAGTCTCCACAAAGACCCGCCCTTTTAAAATTCTGTGACGCAGTAGGTTTATATTATTTTTACTTATTCCACGCCTTTGGAGAACGACGCTCATCTCACTTAGGCGTTTATACTCTCGCGGTACGCGAGATTTTAGGTGACTTCATCTTGTACCAGCCATTAACAGAAACACCATCAGACTGATTACAGTTTTGTTTCACAATCGTTAGATTTAATTAATTAATTTATCAAAAGCTAGTTTTAAAATAGGAATTAAATGCTACACGCAAAATCTTTCAATTGAAATGAATATTTTCGATGAAAATGTTCAAATTTCAGCCACGGACAGGTTGTGAATACAATCATTGTCAAATAGACAACAGAAATTTGCGCGACTATTTAACTGTATGTTTGAAATAGCGTAGACTTATTTCATTATTAGCATAAAGTTTAAAGAAATACATTAATATTGACATTAACATCTTTCAGTGAAAGTGAATATTTTCGATGACAATTTTTCTTATTTAACTGCAGACAGTTTGTAAATATAATTACAATAAATGAAACAAAATAAAATCTCCCACTGTGGCTCAGTAGTAAGTTTAAAAGCTTATACCACTACAAATATGGTTTAGATACCGACGATGGGCACATTATATATAGCCCATTATGTTATTTTTTATTTAACAACAAACAAACAAAAACAGTAAAGACTGCTCGTGTTAGTTTGAAATAGCACAGTTTAATGTCTTCAGCAGCATAAAGGTTTAAAGAAAAGACATTAATAAAAAGGATGATATTACAGATTCGTGAACCGTATATCACAAGTGTAAAGTAGAATCAATTAATATATAATATAAATAATATATAACGCATTTTTGAAAGTAACAAAACTGCACCGTGAATTCTCAGTACAGTCCACAGTTGCCAGTATTTGGTTACACAGCAAGAATACAGCGACAAACTAGGATATGATATTTGTTTAATATAATATCCACAGGCTATATATGGAGCAGTGAATGATAAAAATATTAATATGCGTGAAAAAAAACTGCACCCAACATTCTTCCAAGGTCTATGAAAAACCATGAATCCGTTTATCTATACGTAGCTACCGCCATCTATGCACACACTAAGAAATAAAACAATATTTTGTATTTCTTACAGGGCACATTGTGGGAGCAGTATAAAAAAAATAAATTATTTGTGAAATTCACGAAAAATAATAGGTATGAAAGAGTTTGCAGACCTTGTTACAAATTACGTGTTTTTGTCAGTTTATAAGAAAATCTGTGCAGCCAAGTCTTAGTCTTCCAGAACCCACTTGGGCGCCCATAAGGAGGTTCGAACGTGAAAATTTGAAAATTTAAACGTAGATACAGCCAATGCCCTTTAAACTTCTATAAGAAATTTCATCTATATCAGTTCTGTCAATTTCAAAACCTTCTTTGATTTCAACTTTTCAAGCTCTTTCACGACGCTCTCAAATTTTTTTCTTTCATTTGTAAGTAGAATAGAACATTTAGAAAACAACGGAAAATGTAGAGATTTGCTTAAAGAATGATTTAGGAAATAAGAAATGGCTTATGGAGAATTTTTAACTATCGTTAAGTAAAATATTTTATGTCCAAAAGATATATATAAATTACATAAATTGTATTCAGGTGATCAAAGTTGGCATGAAAACCAAAACCGAGATATCTACTGTCAGATTCTAACTTGAAAAATTGTCTGTTGCTAACCTTTATCGTTATTAGTTAACTCATATATATATACCTAGTGATGTATTTTTGAAAATAATAAAAATCTTAAATAAAACTTACAAGAGAAAGACAGGAAGTCTGGTGTTTTGTATTTCTGTATGCAAGTCCCAAACACGTCACTCTTGTATTATATATTTCCTATTTGTAAAAACATTTTAAATTCTTCTTATAAAGTCCTAATTCCAAGCATTCTAAATCCGGTCGTGATAATCCTCAAGTTCAATGTTTGGAGCTCCCCATGGCTCAGTGGTAAGTTTGTGTGTTTGTAACGCTAAAGTCGGGTTTCAATACTTGTAGTTGGCTCGTTGTGCAGTTTGGGATTTAACTACAAATAAACAATATCATTGTGCAGCTCTGGGTTTAATCACAAATAAACAATATCAATCCTTGCCCTTACATTTTCTCAATGTCCTGTTAAATAATTTAGGGGCCCTGTGCACCATGGGAATTTACATCTCCTTCCTTAAGCTCGATAGAACAGATGACGTATACAATCTGTAGGTATTAGAATTTATACAATCTATAGGTATTAGAATGCCCTCCAGTGGTTCAGCGATATGTCTATAGACTTATAAGGCTAAGAACCGTGTTTTCATGCCCATGGTGGACAAGGGAGACACCCTATTGTGTAACTTTACACTTAGCAACAAACAAAGAAAGCTATCAGAATAAGTTCCTATGTTATTATTATAACACTTAAATCTTTCTCATTACAAAATACGTAAGCACCAATGACAGTGCAGAATTTTTGTTCTATTCTAATAATTTCTGTCCCTCCGTTTTCCTGTGGTAGACAAGGCAGATTAGTTCAATGTGACGTTGCTCTATAAAAATAAACTAATAACACGATGCCAAATACATGTAATTAAAAAAATTCTTGTAACCTGTCCAGTTGAATTATTAGATACATTATAAAAACATAGCGGTTATTGCAAAACAAAAAGGAGTGAATGGAGTTTTTATGTATTCTTAACTTGTGATAGTCATATATAATTGAAATCTCGTGAAGTATTTCTTCCCTCTTGTTGTAGGGAGGCTACGCAAGTGAATCAAGTGCAATTTACTTAATAAGAGCCTGCTTTCAGTACTAGAATTCTGTCATAAAAGATATCTGTTGTGTGTTGAATTCTGTTCTATTCAACTGTGTTGTTTGTAGAATTACTTTACGGTTGTCACACGAACTCAACATACAATTTTTTAATTGATCAAATGCATAAAAAATATGAAATACGAGAACAGATTCGTCGTTTTCCTTCAGAATCTTCACGGTCTTGAGAGAGTCAGGTAGACGTACGTTTAGAGTGTATACTGTGCTACACGTTGTTTCTTTTATTCCTTCTAACTCCTGACAAAGGACTTTCCATTAGTCTGAAAGCTTGGGATTAAATGAAGCTCTCTGTATCATTTCAAAAAGCCAAAATTAACGAGTAAAGTTTCGTACTTCCCACAGTGTTCGATTAAGTAGGTGCTAATCATGTGTGTTGTGAGCTAACTTGTACTTAAATGAGCAATTATTTATTTATATTGTAATGAAGTTTTGCTTTCTAGCCGCTGTAAAATACAGGTTATATTTATTTTGCATTTTCTTAACTCCAGTTCAGTTCATTATTTCACTTTTCACTTAATTCATCTATTAATTTGTCCTGAAACTCTAAATATCAATTATTCTTTCGGTCGTTCTTCTGTTTCCTATCTTGAGTAACTATATTTTCTGTCGTTTTTTGTTTCCTATCTTGAGTAACTATTCTTTCTGTCGTTTTCTGTTTCCTATCTTGAGTAACTATTCTTCCTGCCGTTCTTCTGTTTCCTAACTTCAGTATCTATTCTTCCTGCCGTTCTTCTCTTTCCTATCTTGAGTTACTATTCTTCCTGTTCTTCTGTTTCCTGTCTTGAGTAACTATTCTTTCTGTCGTTCTTCTGTTTCCTAACTTCAGTAACTATTTTTCCTGTCGTTCTTCTGTTTCCTATCTTGAGTATCTATTCTTCCTGCCGTTCTTCTGTTTCCTGTCTTGAGTAACTATTCTTCCTGCCCTTCTTCTGTTTCCTATCTTGAGTTACTATTCTTCCTGCCGTTCTTCTGTTTCCTGTCTTGAGTAACTATTCTTCCTGCCGTTCTTCTGTTTTCTATCTTGAGTTACTATTGTTCCTGCCGTTCTTCTGTTTTCTATCTTGAGTTACTATTGTTCCTGCCGTTCTTCTGTTTTCTGTCTTGAGTAACTATTCTTCCTGTCGTTCTTCTGTTTCCTATCTTGAGTTACTATTCTTCCTGTCGTACTTCTGTTTTTTATCTTGGGTTACTATTTTTCCTGCCGTTCTTCTGTTTCCTATCTTGAGTAACTATTCTTTCTGCCGTTCTTCTGTTTCCTATCTTGAGTTACTATTCTTTCTGCCGTTCTTCTGTTTCCTACCTTTAGTAACTCTTCTTCCTGTTGTTCTTCTGTTTCCTATCTTGAGTAACTATTCTTTCTGCCCTTCTTCTGTTTCCTATCTTGAGTTAACGACATGTTTAATTTGTCTGATTATCAGATATGTTTCATCTGTTTCTTTTTACCATCAACTGACCTTCCACTTACTAGGTTCGCGAATATTGCAAAAATAAGTTCTTTTTACTTTGTTTATATTTAAATTAAGCCAGTTTATCTTGATCAAAATAAAAGTTTGATGCCATTGATCAGTTTCTAGTAACCGTACCTTTGATCCATCCAGTTTTTTTTCCATATTTTTCTTGTTGTTTAAGAGATATCTTTGTGATTTGATAAAACTCGTGTCAGAGAGGAAGAAGAACAAAATGTTCAATAAACAAGATTTGTGGAACTCTGGTTAACTTAGAGAGGACCACCAAGATCTGTGGAACTCTGGTTAACGTAGAAAAGACCACCAAGATTTGTGGAACTCTGGTTAACTTAGAGAAGACCACCAAGATCTGTGGAACTCTGGTTAACTTAGAGAAGACCACCAAGATCTGTGGAACTCTGGTTAACTTAGAGAAGACCACCAAGATCTGTGGAACTCTGGTTAACTTAGAGAAGACCACTGTTCAATAAATGATGTCTGGCTATTAGCTGATGTTTGAGACTTTCTTAATCATTCATCCAACAAGATAACTAACTGTTACATTATCCATTCAGAAATGTTGGCAATGTCAGTATCTCGTAGGTAGATCAGTCGAAACTGAGTACAATGATGGAAAGTGACTAAGAAGGAGTTACTGCTTTCAGTTACAACGAAGCTTTTTGACGTGGTCTGTACAGCAAACTGTTTAGGTTGCCATCCGCTGTTCCTTAAACCCATTGTAGCTGAACCACCTGCAAGTGGCTGGACGAGCTGTAATATGTGAACAATACTTGCCAACCAAGCTTATCCACCTTCCAAAGGTTTGGTTACATCACACTCTGTATGTGATGCATACTTGATGAACCAGGAGCTTTCCCATAAAGAGTGAGAAAATGCAACAATAACCTTACGTGTAAACAACCTAGAGCAGTGACACTGTTGTCATTGCAACATATAACTTGGGTGGGAGTTTGACATTTAACAGAACATATGAATTATATTCACTAGAGAAAAGTTGGGTACGTGTTGACATTAGTTCTACAGTCATTCAAGCTGAATGACTTAGATTATGTATACCCTTCCCGTACCTAGCAGGAAGCAAGAAGGTGAGATAAATCTCGCTCTCATATTTCAAAGGCTTATCAAAATATATGAAATATTTCTTTAAGAAATTTTATTAGGTAGTCACTTGGAATTCCTAAACAACATAGTATTTACTGCTTAATTTAGATGGTTAAGTATTATATGTCATGAAGAACTTTAAATCTTATCAGTAAAGGGGCTATTGTAACAGAATTGCATTGACATTTTCAAGTGGTAGAGAAAACAAACATTTACTAGGTGGGATTGAAAGGTTGTAGACATGGTACAATCAAGAATTTAACCGTGAACTCGGAAAGCATTGTTAAGAGACTGCTTCTATCTAGGAATTTTTCGATGACGTTTAGAGCTGTCAGTGCAGATATGCATTAAGATGAAACATACAAAATCTTCCAGAGCGATGCATTCCATTAATAGTGCCTTTTAGATACTGTCTCCTGTGTTTAAACCTCTCAAACATATAGTTGTGGATATAAATGAGCCACAATGCTTATATTGTAAGACATGATGGTAGCTAATAGAAAATACGATTTGGTTGTTAAGTTTGAGGAAGGGCTACCTAGCAGGTTCAAGCACCAACACTTGCATATTAAAATAATTATATTTTTAACTGAAGCTGTATCAGTAACGGCAAGGTTGAGGTGCTGAAGTAGAAGAAGTGAAGCAGCTGAGATTCTCTGCTAGAAACTTGGTCCCTATTGTATTGACTCCACATTATGAGAATCTACAAGTTGGTACTACCACTTACTGCGCCCTTCCTATATTTCCAGAAAATTCTACACCAGCTTGTTTCAGCCTGAATGGTTATCTGTAAAATGAAAGAGCTATTCACAATCTACTGATCCAGATGTATGAATGACGAGGATATAAAACATCCTGGGCAATGAAAAGCGAGCAAGAAAGAGAAATACTTGTTACAATTCTAGATTATTTGTTTCTTTCCCTGTGCCTGCGTGAAGTTAATACGTCAATCAACTAGACTAAATAAATGGTAAACATCCAAGTCAGGGAACACAATGAAATGTAAATGTTTAAAATGGTACGCTCCACATCAGGTCTGGCAATTTAACTGAGAGAGAATACATATCATTCTGTTCCTGCCATTCTTCTGTTTGGTTTGATGTATGTGAAGACAAACGTGTTTTGATATGTGCTTATGAAAGTACATAGATGCAAGTTATAGTTTTTGGTTTGCAGTAGAGCAGTTGGAACTGTACTTAATGTTTTACTAGAATAAGTAACTATCTTATAAACAATTGCTTTGACTAATATGTAAAGACTTTTCATTCATAACTGATGAGAAGTTTCAAATGAATGGAGAAACTCGACGCCTTATAACTGTTGGTACTCGAGTATTGAGCTACTATTGAGACTGAAGTAACGTCTGAGACACTTTATTATCACTAACAGTAAGATATATATTTTTTATATTCATTTTGAATATGGTTAAAATTCAGTCAAGGCACTGACTTGAATGGGTGTAAGTACGGTGCATGCAACGGAAGTGACCTAAAACTGGATGTTTAACCACAGTTATACAGTATAAACTTATAAATATACAATTGTTAGTACATGTGAGGTTACTAGTTGTGGATTGTACAGACAATCTGAGCTCAAACCATCAGAGAAATTTTATAAGTTACTGATTGGGTTTTGTAGTGTATTTATGAATCAGATTATTGGCTTGGAAGAGATAACGTCGCCCAAGTTCATATAGAAAAACAAAGTACTAATATAAAAAACAGTCACTGTGCAAGTTTCCTAGAAATACCAGCTATACTGTCAGTGCTAAGATATATCAATTGTAAAGAAAGGAAGGGGGTATTCCGAAACTCAGTGTGGACTTCAGGCAGGTAAACAAACTAACACGTGTTATTACATTTTTATTGTCATATACAAATGAATGTGTTGATGGTTTGAAAGAATTCTAATATTTTAATTGACTGAGTCTTACCTGTGGGTACTGGCAGGTTGAGCTAGACGACAAAAGTTAGGGTAATATTAATTTTAGCACCCTTGAATTTTTTATGAAGCTATTTCGCTCCAAACACTTTTGAGTAACTGATGGCTTTTCCAATATACAGTTTTCAGTTGAAATAGTGTCACCTTATACGGTATTAGTTTGGATATTTCAGGCCTTATTTAAAATATAGTGTTATATTTCAATGTCCATGGCAAGTGGGTCTAAACCTATATCTAGAGTAATGTTCTCTTAAACGTATTCACGTAGAGTTTCTCAGTCACATAGCAAGTAGGAAGAAAGTAGGCTGGTCAAAACCTACAGTAAAGATGGAAATCTTTATATCATTATAATAATATTACTATATGAATAGGAACAATATCTTGCAGTTTTTATCAAACAAGTTTGAAGATTTTACTGGAGAGTATATCATGTACCACTGAAGCGGCCGGTGAGTTCTGGAGAAAGTATAATTACATATTGAACCATTAAGTTACAGAAGTGCATTTTCACTGTACAACATCATCCTGGCCAGCAGCATAGAAAGATGACCATACTTTCTCATTAACAGGTGAGCTTACCCATTCATAGTGCTCATATTCTGTGCAACTGTTATTATACATCTTGTGGGTGGTGAGGATTCCACTAATGAATGGATACCAAATACAATGAACAAGAAGTAAAGAGACAAACAATTGAAGGACTATAATATAGATTGGATACTACTTTCCAAAGAGCAGACTAATGCTCAAACGTCACAGACTGCTGAACATAGTACTGAAAAACATAAACTTTCACAATTATTGTGTAACTCATCCAAGAGTGGTCCTAAATAGATGTTACAGCTAGAGATTTCTAACTCTCTGAGATCTGAGACATTTTGCAGATTATATGATACATAGATTGGACAACATCAAATAATATCTCGCATTACAGCAAAGTTTAGAGACAGTTTTACTGGTCACAATACAGAGAGATGTAAAGAAACGGTAAAAAAAACTTTCTTATTTGTGTGAGTGTAAGATAGGATTGTTTGTACCAGCGAAAAGTTAATCACTGATATCTAGGTTCTGTATTCTACAGAATGCTCATGGATATTAATAGACTCTTCCTAATATTAACCATGGTTGACATTATAAGTTAGTGTTAATCAATTTGTTTATCAAATTATTAGAATTATAGGCACTAACAGATATGTTGGTTAAAGCAGTAGTTGAAAAATTAGCGCATCAGTAAAGAACTCACTTCAGACGATCAGAAGAACTTGTTTCTGTTTAAGAGCAAGCTTCAACAGCCAACTCTTTGCTAAGATGTGTGAGATATTGAATGCGGTAAAGGCTAATAATTCACCTTTTCACTTTTATTACGAATACTCCTGAGTGATTCAGTTGTCCATAGTGTAAAACGTATGGTCTCTATGCTTGGGAGTCGAAGTACAATTTTAATAATTGGGATAATCACCTGATATAAAAATATATAATGGTGTCACACCGTGCAACAAAGCAGAAGTTTAATGGTTGCTCTTTAAATATTCGGATGAAAAGTTGCATTCCCAATATCTCTCAAGTACAGTTTCCCACCAACATCAAAGCTGCAATAACGAGTGGAACGGTTATGACCCACTTTAACTGATGCAATGCGTTTGCGGCTGAGAAACATAAAACTGTATATAATACATTGACGAAAGAATACCGGACATTAGAATGTGTTGCTAATACATTTTAAGAGTATATACACCACTCAGAACTGGTTTTTGCAGGACCTCGTGTCTTTCTGCAGCAACTAAATAAATAAAATTTATGATTGAGCAGTTCCTTGACGCTTGGAAAAAAGTAACAAATCCAGCACTTCCATGGTGCCTAAACATAGATGTGTCACATGTTGATAAACTCAAATTTTTGCGGTACCTATAAGCCTCTGAAACATTATCAGCAGAAGACGGAAGAATTGAAGTGCAGACTATGTTAAGGGTTTTATTTGTTTTGAATTTCGCGCAGAACTACATGAGGGCTGTCTGCGCTAGCTTTCCTAATTTAGCAGTGTAAGACTAGAAGGAAGACAACTAGTCATCACCATCTACCACCAACTCTTAGGTTACTCTTTTACCAGCAAATTGTTATATTTACTGACTCATTATAACGTCTCCACGACTGAAAGGGAGAGCATGTTTAGTGTGATAGGGATTCGAACTCGAAACTCTCAGGTTTCGAGTCAAGCGTCCTAATCATGTTAACCGAACAACCATATATTACTTTATGCAGCAAAAGAGGAGAATAAAAAATATCAAACGTTCCATGGAATTTTAATAAAGAGTCAGTAGAAATGAAGTTATTGTATCAAACGTCTCAGGGAATATTAATGAAGAGTCAGTAGAAATGAGGTCCTTGTATCAAACGTTCTAAGGAATATTAATGAAGAGTCAATAGAAATTAAATTCTTGTATCAAACCTTCCATGGAATTTTAGTGAAGATTCAGATGAAATGAAGTTCTTGTGTCAAACTTTCCATGGAATTTTAATGAAGAGTCAGTGGAAATGTAGTCCTATTATCAAACGTTCCATGAAATTTTAATGAAGTGTCAGAATATTTTTTGTTTTTGAATTTCGCACAAAGCTACTCGAGGGTTCTCTAATGTAAGACTAGAGGGAAGACAGCTAGTCATCACCACCCACCGCCAACTCTTGGGTTACTCTTTCACCAACTAAAATGGGATTGACCGTAACATATAACGCCCCAACGGCTGAAAGGGCGAGCATGTTTGGCGCAACGGGGATGCGAACCCGCGACCCTCAGATTACGAGTCGCACGTCTTAACACGCTTGGCCATGCCGGGTCCGAAGCGTCAGAAGAAATGAAGTCCTTGTATCAAACGTTCCAAGGAATTTTTATGAAGAGTCAGAAAAGTGGAGTTCTTGCCTGAGCGTCTACTGTAATTAGACTTACAACGAGAGTGGTAACGTAAACTTCCCAAGTTAATGGAATTGGGAGCTAGATATGAAATTTGATGGTTAGAATGGTCATGTGATCTTCAACCCACTTGGCCATTACATGACATTAATTGTCTTATTTCTAAGTTATCTGTTAAAGACTCCACAATTGCCGAGAAACTTGTTTGATCATTTCGTTGGCTAATTGGAATAAGAAAAGTTAAGAAACTACACCAGGTGCGCAACACTTTGTACGAGAAAATACAACTAAAATCATGAAACATTCACGAATTAATGAAAGCCAGTGTTAAAAATTAGGATTTGAAATCATATTTGAACAGATCTCGTAGAGTGCGTTCTAAAAACATATATCATTACACATTTTGCTGTTATCTAATAAAAGGTATAAAAAATTAAAAACATTTTCAAGAGGGACACTATTTCGTCGATCTCCTGTACATGAGTTAAAAAGTTAAATTCACGTAAATCAGTGACTGGAGACATCTTATAGTTTATATAACTACTTATGTACCTACACAAAAAATCGTTATAATAACATTAGAGGCAAAGAATCCATAAAATATAAAACATTTCATATACCTTAATCTGTCGAAAGAATGAAATACCCTACACTAAGATAACCTTTAAAAGTAAAGCAAAAATACCAAACTAAAAGTAATTTCTGTCAGGGAGGATTAGAAACAGAAACTGCAATTTGTGTAATGTGAAGGTCGCGGGTTTAAATCGCGGTCACACCAAACATGCTCGTCCTTTCAGCCGTAGGGGCGCTCTGTTCTTCGGTAAAAGAGTAGCCTAAGAGTTGGCGATGGGTGGTGATGACTAGCTGCCTTTCCTTTTGTCTTACACTGTTAAATGAGGAAAGACTAGCGCAGATAGCCCTCGTGAAGCTTTGCGAGAAATTCAAAACCAACCAAAACGTTTTCTCGATGATCGAAACTCTTTAAAACTCTGCCTAGCACAGGTATCGAAATCTGGATTCTAGCATCGTAAATCCGCAGACATTCCGCTGTGCCACCGGAGGGGGGTCTAGAGAAACGATATTGGCGTTTCTTGTCGTAGTATATCTTTCTGTCGGAAATGTGTAAAACTTTAGAAAATTTCATGTATGATTGCAACATACTTAAAATATCATTTTATGCATATATATTCTAAATTTTTTACAACGTTTCCAACTGTTAGTTCACAAAATTGCCTTTAGATGACACGGTATGACATAATGCGATATTTATAGCTGATTTTTGATTATCACAAAACTGCAAAAGGTTATCTGTACTGGGTTCATCACAGAAATCGAAACTCATTTTAACATAAAATGTTCTCAAGATTACATGCGGAGTCACAAGGGAAGGAGGAAAGTGGGCATCTGATGTTAAGAAATAACATGATTTCCTTTATTATGCAGTGTGTTTTTTAAATGTTACAGCAAATGTATGTTAGTCTTTTCATGTTGACAGGAGTTTCTTCTAAAGGTTAACAGGTAATGTCGAATCTGCTATATCTAGTACCTGGTTAAAAAACAAGGAGTATGGTAACTGACAGAAACACAAATAACCAGTTTCTACTATGCTGTGGTGCAAATCGTTGCAAAAGCCTATTATGTTTTAAAATGACCTCAATAAATATTAATGAATGTCAATTTCTTGAATTACTGTACTCAGTAGAACGGTTGTGTGATACAACGTTACCAGAGAGAAAACTATGGTTTAGGTTAACATAAGCTGTGATTAGATTTGTGATATTCCGCGTAAGATCAATGTTGTAATTCGTTTCTGGATGTATTCCAACTTATTTGTCAAGGAGCTTCGGATCACAAAAGGTTCAAATATTTCTAAAAAGCCACAGTTGTGGTGATAAGTGCATTATCAAGAGCTACAAAAAGAAAGAAGAATATTTATGTGCTTATGTGTTTTCTTTTAGCAAAGCCACATTGGGCTATCTGTTGAGTCCACTGGGGGCAATCGAGCGCCTGATTTTAGAGTTGTAAATACGTAGACTTACCGCTGTACCAGCGGGGGACAAAAATTTTAAACTTCAAAACTATAACATTAAAAATAGAAATATTTTATTAGTTTCTGTATTTACAACGGTATTTTTAGCTTTTAAAATTTTGTTAACTTACAACGCAAAAATTCGAGGTTCGATTACACATTGTAGACAGAATGCAGATAGCCCATTGTGTAGCTTTGTACTAAGAAAATAACAATGACAATATAACAGCTTTAAATATTTTTACAAACGGATTAGTGATATTTATAAAGATGCTAATTATTTTCATAATGTTGTTAACTCGTATATCTATCTTTTTAATGAATGTTCGTTCACTACTGTACTAAATTAAGATATACTTAAAAATAACATACGAGGACATTGTTTATTTAATCATTTTAAGAAGGAAAGCATCAGTGTTTATGTTACCACCTCATATTCTGCTGAATTAAAAATAGAGAATAGTACATATACATTACTAAAACGCACAGGAAAAAGTAAGAGATGATTCTATTGAGACAAACATTTTTGACAAACAGTAAGTTTTTTTAAAAAATATGTATTTTCCTCATATAATAATAGTAACGTACTTTCAAGTTTACAAACCAGGAATACATAAAAAGTAGCTATAGTCCTCTGTTGTTTTTTACAAAAATATAATAAAGATGTAACCTTGCTATAAAGGGAACGAGAAACAAGTCTTTCTAGCAAAATTTCTTCCTACTTTGTAATGAAGAAATATATAATAATAATACAGAGAAAAGGCATAACAAAATAGAGTTTGCACATTCCATAATCATATCATGTATTAATCACTACTTCCATAGGAAACGGTATAGACACACAGTATGTATTGTTTCTATCTTCTCAAACATTCAGTGTTTGTTTTCTTGCAGTAAAGCCACATCGGGCTATCTGCTGAGTCCATCGAGTTGAATCGAACCACTGATTTTAGCGTTGTAAGTCCGCAAACATACCACTGCACTTATCCAACTGTTAAAATGTTCAATTTTATTTGCGTTAGTGCAGTTGGGTGCTTATGTCCATAAAACACGTGTGCTGTATAGCCTGACTAAACTAAGGTCACCAGTGAAAAATGTGTACATTTGCAACGATTCTCGTTTTGATAAGCATTCCTTTGTGTGTGTGTTCCATAGGCATATAGATAAGCAAATAATTATGTACAGTAAACATTCGTGGAGCCATATTTTCCAAACTGCATAAGTCAGTCAAAAATATCTATGCCTGAGAAAATAAAATCTGAAGGAAAAGAATACTACTTCTACCAAAGGGAATACATTGTGATAATATCACTAGCTGACATAAAACTATAATAAAATGACATAGTATGGAACAGATCAGCACACTCTTCAAGGCTGATCTTTAAAGATGTTACCTTTTCTGTTGAGAAATAATTACGCTCACATTAGATCTTATACTGTGATCCACCGACTGCAAAGCTAAGCTGCAACAATGTAAACGGCTAAAAGAACAAGCGTGGTTGGCGTGAGAGAGATTTGAATCCGCGACCTTCAAATTAAGATTCGAGCGCCTTAACCACTTGGCCATACCGGGCCGGAATGGTTATGGTACAAATTAGTTGGCAGAAGTCAATACGTATACCAAAATGGTGAAAACATAACAAAAGACTCGAATGCTCTGCTGTTATACTTTAGATACGTACGACCCACTCAAATTAGATTTGACAGGATTTCTTGTTTTTATGTAGCAACAACATCTGCAGTCTTGATCGAGAATTACAGGGTGAACGAGTTGGAAATATAGACAACGATGAAGTGAATAATCATATGTTACTCTAATCTGACAGCAAAGGGGGAGGGAAAGAACATTATCAGTTTTTCTCTGACTGTTTATGAAGGTTCGGAATGAGTAGATTCACTGCCTAAGCTGCTAATGCACTTAGACGCACACCCAATTTGGAATACGATTTAGCAGCTGGGACAGTCACTCGGTCTCTAGTCTGTGTTGTGACGGAATTCCACAATTGGAGGGAAGAGAGCCCATACTGTGTATTGCGCTAAAGTACTCTATAATGTGAATAGACAAATAGATAATTTCTAAATCCTTCACGTTAGTGTTACTAGCACTGGCTTATGCAGTGATAAACTCTGAAAATACACATTAATTATAAATTTCCTAACGTCTTCAGAAATCACCGTATGAGAAGAACACCTGTCTTAATGTTGAAGTCTCAACAGTTTTATAATTTTACTGTTTTATATGTCGGACTCACAACGTATATTTAAAAAAAAAATGTTTGTTTGTTTTTGAATTTCGCCCAAAGCTACTCAAGGTCTATCTGCACTAGCCGTCCGTAATTTAGCAGTGTAAGATTAGAGGGAAGGCAGCTAGTCATCACCACCCGCCGCCAACTCTTGGGCTAGTCTTTTGCCAACGAATAGTAGGATTGATCGTCACATTATAACGTCGTCACGGCTAAAAGAACAAGCGTGGTTGGTGTGAGAGAGATTTGAACCCGCCACCTTCAGATTAGGAGTCGAACGCCGGGCCTTTCAAAAAAGAACTAACAGAGATCTATAAACATTTGCGGGTAAAATCAGTTCTTTATTGCAACAGTACTTCTTTAAGCACGGGACTTTTAGAACAACACAAAACAATTCTAATAGCAAACACCGAGGCCCGGCATGGCCAGGTGGGTTAAGGCGTTCGAATTGTAATTTGACGGTCACGGGTTCGAATTCCCGTCTCACCAAAACATGATCGCCATTTCAACCGTGGGGGCTTTATAACGTGATGGTCAATCCCACTATTCGTTGATAATAAGAGTAGCTCAAGAATTGGTTGTGGGTAGTGGTAATTAGCGGCCTTTCCTATAGTCTTACACTGCTAAATTAAAGACGGCTAGGGCAAATAGCCCTCGTGTAACTTTGCGCGAAATTCAAAACAAACAAGAAACAAACCAGTCCACTTGTCTTAGGCCTAACATTAGTTAAGCCTTTATTGTGCATGACCTTATTAAAAGAAGAGAAATGAGTTAACACACTAAATTGTGTACGTTTTTTGCTTCAGTTTAATTATAGTAAAGTTTTACGATGATTAATAATATCAATAAATAAACTTATAACGTTAGTCTATGACCTAACGTTAGACGTTTTTTGAAAATTTGGATGAACTTTTAATATAGTGTTTTAAAAATGTCGACTAAAGTATAGTTACATTCGCCTTTTATCTACACCTGTTAAAATAAAGTGCACGCGCATATGGGTGTCAGATAAAAACTGAGCATTATAATAATAGGAGTTGATGTTTCCTCCAGTATGTCGACAATTTGCTTCTTCTTTGTTTTCACTTTGTCAGTTGCCACGCCCATCAGACTAGCATTAACCAGATTCATGCTAAACTTATCAACCCTTTTAGCCTAAAATGATCAATAGCGAGGTTGAAGGAGGACTATTTAGTCTTCCAACGCCCCTTGGAGTTAATATTTTTGAGGAAATATTTTCCTTATTCCAAAACAACTGAGAGAATAGGTGTTAACTGTTGCATATCTTGTTTTGTTTGTTGTTAAGCGCAAAGCTACAGAACGTATTATCTGAGTTCTGCCCACCATTAATATTGAAATACAAATTTTAGATCTATAATTCTTCAATCTGGGGGTTTAGTTGTGTCTTTTAAAAATCTGAAATAAAAATTAACTTATGAGCAAAACAAACTATACACATAGATCAAAACTAAATATGAGAATACTTTATTTTGCCAGAATAGAGACGAACTTGCTCACAAAACATATAATGTGTTATATAGTATCGCATATTTCACGTTCCTTAATAAACTAGTCATCACTACATACAAAATGCAATACAGTTTGCTTTAAGAGAGTGTTGAGACCTACGAAAGTCCGTTAAAACCGCTTTAACAATGAAACATTAGAGCATTGTAAGGTATGTGTTAAACTGCTACAGCGCATGTTACTGTTGAGCTGTGGTGTTAAGTAACAGAACAATACAAATAGTACAATAAAAGACTGATATTTGTGAAAGCCTAGTAACAGAACAATACAAATAGTACAATAAAAGACTGATATTTGTGAAAGCCAAGTAACAGAACAATACAAATAGTACAATAAAAACTGATATTTGTGAAGGCCAAGTAACAGAACAATACAAATAGTACAATGAAAGACTGATATTTGTGAAGGCCAAGTAACAGAACAATACAAATAGTACAATGAAAGACTGATATTTGTGAAGGCCAAGTAACAGAACAATACAAATAGTACAATAAAAGACTGATATTTGTGAAGGCCAAGTAACAGAACAATACAAATAGTACAATAAAAGACTGATATTTGTGAAGGCCAAGTAACAGAACAATGCAAATAGTGCAATGAAAGACTGATATTTGTGAAGGCCAAGTAACATAACAATACAAATAGTACAATAAAAGACTGATATTTGTGAATGCCAAGTAACAGAACAATACAAATAGTACAATAAAAGACTGATATTTGTGAAGGCCAAGTAACAGAACAATACAAATAGTACAATGAAAGACTGATATTTGTGAAGGCCAAGTAACAGAACAATACAAATAGTACAATGAAAGACTGATATTTGTGAAGGCCAAGTAACAGAACAATACAAATAACAATAAAGACTGATATACAAGTAATAGAACAATACAATACAATGAAAGACTGATATTTGTGAAGGCCAAGTAACAGAACAATACAAATAGTACAATAAAAGACTGATATTTGTGAAGGCCAAGTAACAGAACAATACAAATAGTACAATGAAAGACTGATATTTGTGAAGGCCAAGTAACAGAACAATACAAATAGAAAGACTGATATTTGTGAAGGCCAAGTAACAGAACAATACAAATAGTACAATGAAAGACTGATATTTGTGAAGGCCAAGTAACAGAACAATACAAATAGTACAATGAAAGACTGATATTTGTGTAACAGAACAATACAAATAGTACAATGAAAGACTGATATTTGTGAAGGCCAAGTAACAGAACAATACAAATAGTACAATGAAAGACTGATATTTGTGAAGGCCAAAACAGCAAAACACAAATAACAATATGCACACCGCAGAATGCATAACAAACCACTCTGAAAATACCAAATCCTCTTCCGATGTATTCCGAGTCTTCTAAGGTAGATATATATGTATTATCAATAAAGTTTAAACATTTAGCTACCCCATCATTCTATAACTGCTAATGCCCCCCTTCCATAAATTATAGTTTATTACTTGCTCTTAAAGAGGGTTAAGTACCTTACATTAAAACGATTTTAAGAACGCCACTCAACAAGCCCCATGACAACCACAGTTGGATAGCGTGACTATGGAACTGGAAGTTGTTTGTCATTGTTTGGCATTTTGTACACAGAGTGATATCACCGCAAAATGATCGTAAAATATTCGTGCATTCAGATGATAAAGATATATCGATATCAGAGGTCCAGAACTTCTAAAATAGAGATATGAATGGCAACATATCAGTGGAGTGCATGCAAATATACTCTTTTAATATACTTCGTATTATTTGAATATTTTAGTTATCGGTTTTGAAAAGTGCATCTTTAGAATGATTGTCGGGCTAATTTTAAATGGTTGAAAAATTATCTAATTACGTTCTTTTCTTTCCGCTCGTATTTTCTTTATATTTTTAATGGACCCTTTATAATAATATAATAATACTTTTTAACACAATTTATTTCTCTTTTAAAGGGCCCGGCATGACCAAGTGTGTTAAGGCCTGCGACTCGTAATCTGAGGGTCGAGGGTTCGCATCCCCGTCGCGCCAAACATGCTCGCCCTTTCAGCCGTGGGGGCGTTATAAGGTGACGGTCAATCCCACTATTCGTTGATAAAAGAATAGCCCAAGAGTTGGTGGTGGGTGGTGATGACTAGCTGCTTTCCCTCTAGTCTTACACTGCTAAATTAGGGACAACTAGCGCAGATAGCCCTTGTGTAGCTTTGCGCGAAATTCACAAAAACAAAAGTTTGCAAAGATCATTTTGACTTTGTAGAGCTAAATTACAAAGTGACCAACAATTAATTATCTTCGGTAAAAGGAACGGGTATCTTGAATATAAATACTGAGTGATATTGTACAAGGATACCCATAACATTTAGCCGGATGACTTGTAATACTAAGGTTCGGAATTCGTTGCTCGCAATGTGCACAGTGTAAAAAACTAAACAAACATTGTCAACATATCCTTCTTATATTACTTTTTGTTCGTTTATGGAGTTGTTTTAGTTCTTTAATTATAGTATTTATATGATCCTCATACTGTTTTGTTATGATATTTATATGATCCTCATATTGTTTTGTTCACTATCTAAAAGCTTTATTTTGTTTTGGCATATTTAAATTTCATCACTCTCCGGATCCTTAAGTATGGATCCTTAAAACTGGTCGAAGATAATAACATTCAGAACACGTAACATGCATACAGTATGGCCATTTATGTATGTCATGCATTTTTGACTATCCAAATCCACTTATCTTTTTCAGGATTTCTCACAATTTTTCCACATGTAGGCTTCTTGTTCTGGCAAGTATTGCATTAACTAGCTAACGTAATCCAACTCTCACATGAACAACATCGTCTCTGTCATTGCAGCAGAGCACTGAATATAATATGAAAATGTATATTTCCTATGCTAATAATTTAAAACACACAGTCTTTACTGGTAACACCACAAATCTAACCTTCTATACTTCCTTACTTTTACAGAGTGTGACCAAAGATAAATCAGATTAATGCCACATCTGAATTGCTTACTTACACCATACTTAACAAAACGTCACATCAAACCACATATACAGAAAAAAAACAATTACAAAAAAGTGTATTAATATCTGCAAAGATTCTAAATGTTTCTGTTTCAAAACTAAAGAACATTCCATGTCAGAATTACATAAACTAATGGGTTCACAAATTTCATTTTGAGGTCAAATGATGTATTATGATGTTACTTTATTAAGATAAAACTGCTGAATTCACGGATATTATAATTACAATTTCTTCAAGAACAACAGTATAATAAAAAGTCAAGTAAGTCTGTTCTTTGTCATGATATAGATTTAAAATTCGTATTTGATGGTAAATCCTAAACATATTTTATTGAGGATCAAATTCAAAAATATTTCTGTGTACAAAGCCAAACATAAGAAACATTTTCTAACTTAAGCTGATTTCTGTACTATTTCTAACACATTTCTAAAATTCTAATTTTGGTTTTGGATTTCGCGCAAAGCTAATCGAGGGCTGTCTGCATTAGCCGTCCCTAATTTAGTAGTGTAAGACTAGAGAGAAAGCAGTTAGTCATCACCACCCACCGCCAACTCTTGGGCTACTCTTCTACCAACGAATAGTGGGATTGACCGTCACGTAATAACGCCCCTACAGCTGAAAGTGCGAGCATGTTTGGTGTGACAGGGATTAAATTATTATACTTTACTTAAATTTTTTTATTGTCTATACTTTTCGTGACTGTATTTTAATTGTTGCAGACACACAAGATGTAAATATATTGTTGTAAGCGAATGTATACCAGCATGATAAATATTGTATGCACTCGTATGTGTGTGATGTATAAAGTGTTTAACTAGTTTATAAATTCATTGGTTTGACGCGATACCTATGGCAACTAATGTTCTCATTATGGCACACTACCATAATGTTCTTTTCTTGTCAATACTTCCGTTTAATTTGGCAACATCCTCCATACCTGTTTGATTTTTCTATAGTTTCTGTCCCAGGCTCTTACTTACCTGACTATCGACGACTGCCAGATAAAAACTACTAGACTTTACCTTCTCATTGCTTTGGTTGCGATTGTATAATACAGGATCTTTGCTCTCTTTAGATTCATTACGCTTACGCACCTCAGATTCATGGTAAAACCAGCTTATAAGAGGTATGTTTGTAACATAAGGTTTAGCTTACCAACATGTTCAAAGTGAATTTGTTTCACGCGTGGTTGCTACAGCCCACAAGTTACCTAACTAAACATGTTATAAGATATAAACAACTCCAGCCTGAACACTTATGTTTTCGCACAGATGGCATGTTTCAAAGCCACATTCTACCTTTTTTGTCGAAGTTTCATGTTGACGCCGTCTTGTAATAAATTTTCCCATGTTCTATGGCTGCTTTATTTTTTTTTGACATGTGAACATATATACGTTAACTACCACGAACGTAATCCTCTTAATAGATTCTTGTGGAATCCATTACAAAATACAGAGAGATGTACATGCATTGTTTAAGCATCAGGAGGTTTAGAAAACCCTCAGTCAGTTGTCGTCCAAATGCACAATATGCCATCACCAATTGGTGTGTCCAGAAGTCTTGTGCCATATTGTCCATTTCACATTTGTAATTGCCCATACATGTAGAAAATGTTATTTTCATCTGTCTCTATTTGTTAAATCTAAAATAGTCACACTTCACCTTCACAAGAACACGTGAGTCTAGTGATTATTCATCTAACGTTTCAATCCTGTAATAAAATCATCATCACTCATTGCTCGTGCTTTTGCAATGATTTTAACTACTACACTTAATCCAGACAATCAGCGAATGGACATATTCTTATTTGCTAGCAAGGTAATGATTACATTTTTTAACTCCACACACAGTTGGCTTTCTGCCATGAAATTCTACTCTTGCAACATGGTGACCTCTTTTATAATCAAACCTTTTGGATTTTTGGATGTCAATGTCAATTAAGTGACATACAACCTGTATCAGAAGTGAATATTTTTCCAATACAGATAGTTTCAGTAACGTTTAATAATTGTCGAGAAAGCAAGCTGTTACTTCCAGGTCAATCAGTATCTAAAGAAAAAAAATGTTTTAGTGAATGAAATCCTTATGTGTCACCTCATCATCGTTAATGTTGGTAGTGAGGTATGTACCTACTGGTGCTTTATATAATATTTTTAAAAACAGAAGAACAGAACCTCAAATGATTAAGATGCACTTAATTGCAACCAGTTGAGCATGACCACTTTAAACTGTATTAGCATCAAGCCCCTTTTTTTAAGAACGTTATGTTACAGAAGTCAAAGCTGTTCTCACTCATTGACCGACCCAAAAACTTACAGGTATGTCTTCCCATGAAGACATTATAATTCATTAACATACATATCCAAGTTGTTACTGGATCCATCTTGGGCCCGGCATGGCCAAGCGTGTTAAGGCGTGCGATTCGTAATCTGAGGGTCGCGGGTTCGCATCCCCATCGCGCCAAACATGCTCGCCCTCCCAGCCGTGGGGGCGTTATAATGTGACGGTCAATCCCACTATTCGTTGGTAAAAGAGTAGCCCAAGAGTTGGCGGTGGGTGGTGATGACTAGCTGCCTTCCCTCTAGTCTTACACTGCTAAATTAGGGACGGCTAGCACAGATAGCCCTCGAGTAGCTTTGTGCGAAATTTAAAAACAAACGAACGAATGGATCCATCTTTTTGAGTTATGAACCCAGCCCTATGAATTGATTGGTTCTCCACAAGGTTGAATTTATATCATAGTTAAGCTATAACTTAGTTTCAATTCAAAAACTCATTTGCATCAAGCGACAAACTGTTCACGTCGAGCAACAGTCATTCATCTGGCTATTTGCTAATCTAATCATTCCAAGCAACAACTTGTATAAAACATTTGAAGAAACATTCTATGCTTTCTTGCTCTGATATGTTAAAAGTTGGAAGATTTATTTCCTATGTTTCATCATCGTTTGTCAGAGGAGGTGAAGACAGACTCCATAAACAGGAAAACACTTCAACTAGCGTCTGATTAATCCCATTGCTCTTGAGTCTTTTGTTTGGGCGCTGCATTTATGTGGATACAGAATTGCCATTCTTTTCCAACAAAGCAGCAACATGATAATGGAGTTGTGCCCACAGTCAGTTCTGCATTGTCAAATATCGTATTGCGACATCTGAGGGCTTCTACTGTACTGTTCTTTTCATGAAGCACTTTGAGAAGCCAGGAATCTTTTAAATTTTTCATTGGTGCTTCTTACTTAATTCTTGTTATTTAAACTTCTGCTAAGGATAATCTATATCTCTGTTGATTTGTAGAAATCTGGGTTCTTGAAATATACCAATATTTGAGGTTTCAGGGAGTCTGGATCTCTATTTTCATGGTTGTTGCTAACTTTATACTATTTTGGTGTGCTAGTGCGCACAATGCTAGATAAATATATTGGGATGATACTTCAGGTGCATCACATGTTCCATCGGCTTCAACTACACACCAACAGATACCATCTACTTTACACCATATAATATTTTATGCTTTTCAAGAATATTTTATATGCGGGCAAAGTTTTAATTAGGTTTCAGAAGCTTAGAAGGAGCAATAAATAAAAGCTAGGATTCTAGAAAAGAAATCCTCAGTCACGAAAGCGGTATTTATAATTGTGATATTTAATCTACAGGTTTTACAGATAAAATAAATCTGACAGAGAAGCAAACGTCTAAAAGTTTGGTTTGAATTTCGCGCAAAGTTACACGATGGCTATCTGCGCTAGTTATCCCTAATTTAGCAGTGTAAGACTAGACGGAAAGCAGCCACTACCCACCGCCAACTCTTGGTTATCCCTAATTTAGCAGTGTAAGACTAGACGGAAAGCAGCCACTACCCACCGCCAACTCTTGGGCTACTATTTTATCTTTGAATAGTGGGATTAATCGTAACTTTATAACGTCCCCACGGCTGAAAGTACGAGCGTGATTGGTGTGACAGGGATTTGACGACCCTCGGATTACAAGTCGAGTGCCTTAACCACCTGGCCATGCCGGGCCACATCTGGAAGAATAATTAACAAAATTTTTAAACAGGAAACGTTTCGGTGAATAATTAACTGAAAACTCAACCAGCAAAACGGAAGATAAAACAAAAAATTAGTTATTATAAAAGGATAACATTTTTATTTATTTCAGAAACAGACACAGTTATATGTAAGCGTATTTAATTATTTATTGGACAACATTCTAGAGGTGGCTGTTGGAACAAATGAGTTTTCACTGAAATAAGATAAAGTAAGAATTTGTTTTTCACATCTGAGAAAGAGAAATATAAAGAAAATTCTAATTTGTAAACACCTTTACAGCTTTGGTTTTTCTACAACTCAACTTACAACTACTATATGTTTAGTATCTCACATCAAGGATCAAAACATTACAATATTTTAAATTTCTCTTGCCTACCAACTGTATTGTTTAATCTATACACGACTCATGTAAGCTTAGAGCAACATAATAGTGCTGAAGGAAATAACAGATACCTGGTTCATCTCCGCTGTTTACATTCTGTAAACTAAGGTTTATTAATTACTTTTCATGAGTCATTAATTAGTAAAAAAAATAACGTTTCCGAATGCATTTAAATAAAGCTATTTTATTATGTATTATTAAAATGTTAATACAAAGGTAACTTTAGTTTTCGCATATCTACTAATATTAATCGTTCTTATTTAGAGTCTTTGGTTAATAAATTTGGATAAAATATTTTAATTTTTCCTTTGAACTTGAAATTTACTTTTTTCCAAACCGTTTTCTCAAAATTTCCGGTTCGTGCAGTATTTGTTTCTTTATATTGTTGATTACTAGCAACGGTTTTATAGCAGTGTTTGATTTAACTATATCACAAAATTTTTAATTTTTATTGTTCCTGGGCAGAAAGTGTTATTTCTCAATTGTTTATGCCTAAACTAAATGGAAAGGGCGTATTTTTCTCTTCAAACTTTGCTTTTGTGACCTAGGAGCGTATAGCGAAAACATGATGGGAGACTGTATTTGGAGACTGATACATGAAAGTGATTTACATTACAGTCGCAAATCTCAAAAAACTACTCACTTCTAAACATTTTTGTTCATTTTTGTATAACTTTAGTATAAATACACGTACGTCTTTATTCACATGTTGCTGTATTCAGACCTTATATAAATGAAAATGTACAAATTTGTCCCTTTTCACATAGAAAATAGGTCAATTTTTAAATTTCATTATCCAGGTCACAAAAGAAAAGTTTAAAGGGAATAATGTCCATTTTATGTACTTTTACAACATAAACAATTAAGAAATAGCACATACTATCAGGAACAAAACTTGTGTTACATAGTGTTATTAATAACATTACAATTTTACTTTTGTGTGATAAATTTCTATTACCTCAAAACTTCAGTTTTGAGTTCAGTTCAATTTTTTCAGCTGTCTTTTACATTTTAAATGGGATAGCGTAAGTATTCCCTTCTAATCACAGCAGTTTTAATGAAAAGTCAAAAAAGATAAATTTTTAGTGGAAACAAGTTATATGTAAGAAATGATATAATAATACGTAAAGCAAAAATAACTGTATTTAAATTTACAATATATATTTTTCACACATTTCTTGTTATTTGGTGTAGTTAACATTGTAGTGTTTTGTATGTATTAACTGGTTTGTTACTACCGAATTTCGGACAAAGTTACACGAGGGCTATCTGGACTAGCCGTCTCTAATTTAGCAGTGTAAGATTAGAGGGAAGGCAGCTAGTCATCACCACCAACCGCCAACTCTTGGGCTACTCTTTTACCAACGAATAGTGGGATTGACAGTTACATTATAACGCCTCTACAGCTGAAAGGACAAGCATGCTTGGTGTGACGGAGAGTTGAACCCGCGACCCTCAGATTATGAGTGCCTTAACCCCTGGCCATGCTGTGCCTGTGTGTATTAAAGACTAGTAACAACCATTTTACATATTCAGAATGCCACACACAAAAACCCTTGAGAAAACATAGGACGATAAGTTTCCTACTGCAGCATGTTGATAACTTCTGAGTTGTAAAACACTCGTTGTCTTATTAGTCAGAAGATACGTTCGAAGAATGAAATTTGCGTGTTTGTCGTGAGTGTGGTTACAAAAAAATTATGATTGAACAGTTCTATGTTTTGTTTTATTTTGTATTCTTCGGTATCAATTGAGTCACTGAAAAACAAATTATTTAATGTCGTGACATTTTACTGGTCCAACAACGTGGAAAACGCAATTATGACGTTTTTATTCAGAATTATTATTTTTAACGTTTAAATATTTTTGTGTATTCTTGTATCTTATAATTTAATCAGAATTTGATATACTGGAATATTTTATGTTAAATTAGGTTGCAACATATATTAAAATATTGTGATTATAACCATGAAAAATATGTTCACTAGTTTAGACATATCACAGGTATAAATCTTCAATTATAAAGAAACTATCCTAATATTTCTGTAAATTATATAGAGAATGGTTCACATATTACCGAAAATTGATTAATGTCGAAACAAAAAATGAAAAATTGTTCTATAATATATTAACCAAAAGAAAAAATTAATATCTCATTCTCCAGGAAGACAATCATTTTAAAACACACCTACAGGAAACATTTTCACAAATAGTTAAACCATTCTGAAAGTTTTAATATATTTTACATGAATAGAATCTATCTCAGATAAACATTATAAAACATTACTGTTTAAAAGTGTAAATCGTCTTTTTGGCATGCTATTTTTATCTACTCTTTTAAATCAGTAGACGGATATTTAATTAAGATATGATATATGTAGCTCAATCTTTTTAAGTGTGTAAACAAATCATATACTTACACATTAGTGTAACACATAATGTGATGAAAGATGGTGAGTACAAATTATTAGCTCATCTTAGATCACACTGATGAAAGATGGTAAATACAAATTGTTAGCTCGTCTTAGATCATAGTGATGAAAGATGGTAGATACAGATTGTTAACTCATCTTATATCACAGTGATGAAAGATGGTGAGCACAAATTGTTAACTTATCCTAGATCACAGTGATGAAAGATGGTAAATACAAATTGTTAACTCATCTTAGATCACAGTAATGAAAGATGGTAAGTACAGATTGTTAACTCATCCTAGATCATAGTGATGAAAGATGGTAAGTACAAATTGTTAACTCATCCTAGATCACAGTGATGAAAGATGGTAAGTACAAATTGATAACTCATCTTAGATCACAGTAATGAAAGATTGTAAGTACAGATTGTTAACTCATCTTAGATCATAGTGATGAAAGATGGTAAGTACAATCGGTTTGCTCGTCCTATATTTGCCATGACGTTTTAATGAAATATTAGTATCTTTCCTTAAGTATAACTTATTTCACTTGCACATTGTTTTTAAATTTTTGGTCAAATAGAGTTAAAGTTATTTCTTAGCAACTACAATTTTAAATTAATTTCATTTAAATTGATTGAAATGTATGGTTAGAATCACTTCTGTGTTAACTATGTAATACTTACAAAAATTACCGCTCTTCCTTTAAAACAAATATTTCGAATAAGACTTCATAGAACACAATAATATAATATTAAAAGATCCGAAGCGAAAAGCTCGTACATAACGATTATATACTTGAAATAAACTAAACTTATGCATCTTCACGAGCTAATTTTCAATTAGAATTTCGGTGAAATACAAAACATTAATAAAGCGAAATTATTTTAGTTTTTTACTTCTGTTTTACACGAAATTATTCTATACTGGTTAAGATAGAAATCAAGCTACACAAATATAGAATTTGAATTAACGAGACGAAAATACATTTTTAAGTCACAAGCATAAATAAAATCTTTATTAATGTTTTATTATGTTTATATAACACTATCACAATATTTTAAATTCACCACTTATAATTTCCAACACATCTGTTTATTCATTCCGTTCTTTTTTAAAATTAGTTTATTTTTCTATTTCACTTTTTCTTTTCCTTCAGACCCTTAATTCAGTTTAATCCACTTTTTCTGCTAAAGAATATTACTTCATCTTTCATTATCACAAATCCCCATCAAACGTTTCTTTTTCTGTTGTCATGAAAGTCTTATTTTTCCATTTTAGCTTGTTACTTACTCGTCTCTCATAGTGTTTCCAAGACTAATCCATTTAGTCTTAGCTTTCGCTTTTCTCTAAACGTGTGTTATCTGCTTAACTTTTTCATGACTTTTAGCTTCTTTCTCTGCTCCCACGACATGCTTCACTCGTAATTCTCTTTCAGTTTAATGGCAGTTTTCTCTTCATTTTCGTCACATATTTTCCTTAGTTCTAGTTTTTATTTTCGCATTCTTCTCTTACCGTGGACTTTCCGGTATAATATACCTCATGCAAAATGTTATACACACCGCACACTACCTAAACACTGAAGTAAAATTACGTTATTTTAAACATTTTTCCAGTCGTTAGTGAAACAGAACGTCATGCTATTACAACAACAAACATCATTCATATAATTTTGGATATATATATTGTACACATTCAGTGAATTTTAATTATGTAAGTTCCTTTTTGTTTCTTTAAAATTACACAATAAAGATGGGGTGATGTCGATAGTCTCATCACTAAGCCTACTTTTACACATCATTGTTTCTCTGTATTATAACACGACAAATTACGTTTTCACAATGAAAAATGCACAGTTCTTGTATTAAACAAAGGTACCAAATAAAGAGAAGGAAATGTTATTTTGAAGTATTTCCGATATGTATGTATCTCATTTAAATAAATATCTGAATAATGTGGTTGATATGCTGGAGACACCAATGAATTAGAACGTAAAGTTAATGTGTAAACTGTTATGAGGGTTAATATATTTTATGGTTAAAAATATTTTTAAGATCAGGAAGACAGACAATGCATTTCTTGAGATTGTAGAAAGTGCTTCTGAAGAATTAAAAAATAGTAAGTGCATTTAACGTGGTGTCTTACCATTTTTTTAAAAGAGTATTATTAGATACGGAACGTTTCTGTTAATAAATATTTTTATCGCGGTATCAAGCGATTTCTAATATCCTGGTAACCAGTGGCTTTTGAAACTCAGACGATGCTGTTGATTCTTCCATTTTAAAATTCAAACATTACCTCTGAGACGCTGAGTAGCTTTTAAAAATGTAAATTGCCTTTGGTTTATTCATACAACTGAAATACTGAAGGTAATCAGAAACGTTCGAAATCATATGGAATAAATTGGTCAAAAGCTATCACTTTCGCGGCAAGCCTAGTTACTTTTAGGCTTAAGAGAAATGTTCCCAGTGGATTAGTAAATCGGTTTGGGAATCGAAGATTCTGGACTTTGAGACTTGATGCCACAGAACACACTTTGAATTTTTGAGGTGTAAACGCGTTATAAAACAGTCAACTTCTTTATTTGCTTCCTAGAGCCACACAAAGCTCTTGCACTAGCCAATTTTACTCTGTAGCTGAGTTCCATCTTCGAAGGTGTGATAATGTGCGCAGAATGGTAAAGAGCTACAGGTTATATTGTTCAGTAACTCAAACTAAAGTATTATAAGTTCATCATTATCAATTATATCAAATCATTTAGCATTATGCTGTCATTCAATCAAAGCTCACCATTAATCCCTCCTACTGGTTATAATGTTAATCTGTAATTCAAACTAAGTTAACCTTGTTCTGGACTGGTTTATCTTCAGGCGTGTCGATTATTTTAACAATCTCTTTCTGCTGCCTCAGAGTTTGTTTCTTGGATTAAATAAAGGCCACGTTTGGCCAATTTAATAGACCGATAGTGTTATAACGTGTAACGGATATATTTATGAACATTCACACTGCAAAACAAACCGATTACCACTGCTACTTTTTCTTGTAATATATAGCATGTATATCCACTCTTTATAAATGAGGTCTTTAGATACACCTAACACTATCTCATATGCCTTTCCTTGTGGACATGAAACATCAAAGATATTTATTCTCTAAGAAATAGGTCATCGCTCTAAACAAAGTTCAGTCAAATTATAAACATAATGGTTAACAGAAGTAAACAATAGCTTTAGGTGTGGATTATTATTCACCTTTCTTTAATAATGTATTCCTCAAACTACAATTGTTAGCACAATTACACGTGTACTTCTTCAAGTCATACAGTTTTGAAGTAAAAAACAACAACTTATTTTGCCACCAGTTAAATCTTTTTCCATGGATAGTCTAATCCTTTGATCAATATTGAAAGTACAGTTTCACGTGCAGTTCTTCAAGTCGCATAACCTCGAAATAAACAAAATATTATTTTCCAACAAATGAGTCTTTTCTTTTCTTATGGATAATTTAGTTCTCTGTGTTTTCTTATAGCACAGACACGCCGGGTTATCAGGAATCGAAACCTGATTATAGCGTTGTAAATATAGATACTTACCGCTGTTCCACCAGTGTACTATAGTTCTTTGACTAATATTGTAGCACAGTTCTAGTGTAGTTCATCAAGTCACATGGTATTTAAATAAAGAAAACATATTTTTTCAACACATGAGTTTGGTATTGAATAATTAGTTCTCTGACTGATATTGTTAGCACAGTTCCACGTGTAGGTCTTCGAGTCAAGTGGTCTCAAAATATAGAAAAAAAGTTACTTTTCAAACAAATGAATGTTGTCCTCTGAAACTCACAAATTTGGAAAGAAAAATCACATTAACAGATAAAATAGGGTACTTATGCCGCTAATGGTAAGTTCAATACACTTTTGTAATTTATATTTTTTTTATAAGAACACTGTTTTCATTATTGTTAAGGATTCTTAGTTTCATAAAGAATGAATTATAATGAGAATCTGAATTATAATATCGGTCTAGCTTTCTTAACATACACGTTTTCTTCTTTTACGAAAGAAACGAAAAGTCAGTGTTTATATATACATTTCGTTCCTGTTAATTGTTATTTAAATTTTAATAATAACTTATAGAGGTCAGAGTTCGACAAAAGTTAAACTTTTGTAATTTTGTTTTCTGATTTTGAACATGATAATAGAACAAACTTAATGTTTTTCTGTGACATTTCTTGTGGAATCGCTGTAATTGTGTCACTAAACAAGATTCAAAATTATATACTTTCCATTTGTAGGCGTCGGTATAGAGAGGTTACGAAAGTACATCCATTTCAAGTGGCTTCTCACGAGATTCATTGAGATAACATGAGACCGAGTGAAAGCATTTGTGTTTCTGGTGTTCTATACCTGTGTAAAGTATATTCGATGGTAAACTTTGAGAATCAGTTAAAAATATTTCTTCATGACATCTGCTTATGGTTGATGGTTGGTGGTCAAGTGGTTCTTCCAGTTTTTGTTTCAACGAAGGATACTGGAGGGAAAAGCTACTTTCATTTGATATGTGTGATGGCGAGGGAATATTAAATGATTTTTTCGGTTTGACGGATTCATTCAAAACATGCAGACATATAATTTTTTTCTTTAATTCGGATTTGAAGCGTGGGTGGCTTAAGCCGTAAAGAAATGGGTCTACAACAGAAGCTGTTTTGCAGAACAAGGCGGGTACCATTGAAGTGGTGGGTGTAAGTAACTCGTGGTTGAAGGAGATGCCGAACAATGCAACCATAGCGTAAGGTGTCCATGATATCACCCACAAAGAAATCAAAGTGAAAGCTATTTTCGCTAATTTGATTTCTGTATTTCGATGTTTCTGAATGTATAACCTTTTATGGTTTATTTGAAATCCTGGATTACGAAAAAGGAGCTTATTTCTTCGGACAGTGAAGATTATTCCACAATAACTCACCCAAATCATCGCTAGAGGAACACACCATGCAGCGATAAAAAATATTAGTACAAAGAGTCGACTCGTTAGATCTGTTGCTAAGTAATCAAAACTACAACTACTTAAATAGCCTTCGGGAACATATCTGTTCACGTGAAATAAAGGCAAGACACTGAAAATGAATGCGTATATCCACACACATATCACAATTGCTGACGCTCGTGCTCGAGTCATCCTTCCACTGAGATCTAGAGAACGAGAAATGGAATAATATCGTTCAAAAGCCATTGCAGCAATGGTCATGATAGCTGAAGTTCCAGTCATACCACCCACAAAACCGTACAACTGGCAACCTATCAAAAAGAAAGAGTAGAAATTATAAAAAAAATCCATATTTTAAAACAAAACATTAGTGAAAATAAAAAAGGAGGTTGCATTCTTTTCCATTAAATCTACGAACAGCAAAACTAACATTGGCTTAAAAGACACTGCTTGTATGAGATATAAAATTTCTCAACCGTTTTCATACAATTTGAAAGTTGATGTATGGTCAAATTAAAGATAGGTACCAGACATCTGATGTTTTTCTTCATATCAGATATTTCTGTAACTTGTGAGTGCATAAATATTATGAAGATTGAGAGAAAAGAGAATATTTTGCGGTAAAATAACTAAATTATATGCGCCATTTATGAATAAAACTGAGATTTCTTTAAGCCACAGATAATGTTTGTTTGTTTATTTATGAATTTTGCGCAAAGCTACACGAGGGCTATCTGAACTACCAGTCCCTTATTTAGCCGTGTAAGGCTAGAGGGAAGGCAGCTAGTTATCACCACCCACCGCCAATTCTTGAGCTACTCTTTTACCAACGAATAGTGGGATTGATCGTAACTTTATTATGCCCCCACAGCTGAAAGGGCAGGCATGTCTGGTGTGACGGGGATTCACACCCGCAAAATTCGTATTACGAGTCGAGTGCCTTAATCACCTGGCCATGCCAGACATCCATGGTTTATATTTTGCTGTTGCAAAATCACGTTCCGCTATTTCGTCGTCTGGTACATTATAAGAGTGACTCTAAAATCTCATTGTATTTCAACTCAAAATTAAGGACAATAGTTCAAAGCTTTTTATAGCTTTGCACGAATAAATTAATTTTTGTGAGGTGTGACATGTTGCGAGTCTTTCTCTTAATGGTCGTGGTACCCCAGATTGTTCAAAATTCTTTTTACTTTTAATATCATTTGGTACATAGGATATTCTCGTCTTGGAAATTCTAAATCTCCTGCATTCCTTTTTTTAAATCATTACCTCGGAAAGGTTTAACATAAGTGCAAGTGGCGTTTATACGGAAACGGGCTGCAAGTTATAAACTATCAGATTTATAGTTTAGACATACTAACAGAAGGCCACGCCCAGCTTATTTCAATATAAATGATTCAAGTATTTAAATATGATATTTGGTGTTTAATATAATCAGTTAAAATTAATCGTTGCGTTTCAAGCAATTTAACATTCGTTTCCTTCCTTTTTACATGGATCTAAACTTTTGTCTTAGAGCACTGTAGTTTTGAAAGCAAACTACGCTATGGACGTTGGGCTAATATGCTATGTCACTACCAAACGTACTGTTAAAATAAAGACATATTTTAGAGGAGTCATGAACACTTATGGCCTTCTTTATTATATTAATGTTGAACGCATGCCTGAGGAATTTATTATTTTGGATACATATATATCTAAGTTTTTTTAAAAAAAAACAACGCTTCTCTCATTAGAACGTTACGTTATAAAAAAAATACCTGTTTTCCATTTTCTTCGGTGTTAGAAGATAGGCCTCCAGATATGATAGCTTCACGTATTTGTTAAATTAAATTCCACAAGACAAACAGATCTTGGTTGTAGAATGTTATTTTTAGACACGTTAAATTAAGATGAGATGATGGAAAATAAATTAAGAATAGAAAGATATTAAAACACAAGGTAGTGGGGCTAAAAATACACTGCTGAAGGCACACTGTAGGTTATTTACCCCCTTCTGTATCTTGAACTGCAGTAACGCAAACGGTCACATATTTCGAGTGGGTGTATTTTAATGGACTGATTCTACACGCACTAATTTTCAGACAATTCTTTAAGAAATACTAGAGATATTAAATTCCAATACTGATTGAATTTCTTCTTATTTTTTCTTTTCTTCTTCGCATCAAAGTGGGGAAATTGTATTCGATATAAAAGACACTTATCTTTTATGATTGTTTTAAAAATTTGGCACATGATAGGTCATTATAACCTACAATTTGAAATCTTATTTTGTATAAGCCACTTGTGCAAAGTTATTAAATAAAATCCGCTCAAATTTGACGAAAATATTTGTGTAAGCCTACGCAAAATATCACGTGTGCTATCGGTATGACAATTTTACCACTGAATCTCAGAATGGCTATTGTTAACCTGAAGATGACCTCAGATGGTTGAAACGTTGTTCTCTCGTTAACAATAGAAGTTTTGATACCCATACCAGCCCTTCTGAGGTACATTTTTATATTAACTGGATTTCTCGTCACCAAGAAATTGTACCACTGCTTCAGCTAATAATAAACATTGACTGTTTCGAGATTTTTTGTCATTTGGATTAAAGACGGCTGATGTAGAGCAGTAAAAGTAAAAGGTTGTAGCTACATAAGTAATGGTAAGGCCAAACAAACTATCATGATAGATTAGCAGTTTCTAGCTCACTTTTTTAAAAGAATCATATGGGTAGAGGTTATTATTCATTGCCAGCTTTTCAGCACAAATACACTAAACTTCATAAAATTATCCTAAGTAAAGAACGTTTAATGTCACATGATATTAGCTTAAACATATAGTTTAAATATTGGTGTTTGATACGGCTGTACCGACTGCATAAGAGTTGTAAGAAGAAACTGTTAATCTAAATTTCATGGCGTTACTATAAAGGAAACTATGGTATTAACACTGTTTAAGAGAGGAAACACTATTACCTTTTAGATTTGAAAACTTGATTGGTTCTGTAAAGTGTAGATCTGTTCCGAATAACAAAGTTGCAATCCTATACCAAAAGCGGGTTACTATCGATTGTCATTTTCTTACATGCTGTCGTTTGTTTGTGTATGTTGACAAAAACTCGTAATATAAAATCAAAAACATCTTAAGTGTAAAAAAAAAGATACAACCAAAAAGGAATTACTGTGCTACTTAAAGAAATGAAATCAAAATTAGAGGCTAAACTGGTAGCTACACTTAAGAGCATTGACAATACTTGCACAGCAAATATTCATTCATTAGTCAGGTAGTTCTCATCGTTTGCTTTACTTACCAACAACCCGCAAATATTGGCACCGAATATGCTCGCCATTTAAACCATCGGGACAAAATAATGTGACGGTTAACCTCACTATATGTTAGTAAATGAGTAGCCAAAGAGCTAATAATAGGCACTGTTGACCAGCTGCCCTCCGTCTGGTCTATGTCTGCTAAGTTAGGGAACGGTTAACACAGATACATATAACATTATTTAACAAAATCTTTACTTTTTCTTGTTTCTGAGCAGAAAGTGTTATTTCCCAATTGCTTATGCCTAAAGTAAATGGAAAAGACCTATTTTCTCTTCAAACTTTACCTTTGTGACCTGAGAACGTATGATGAAAACATTATGGGAGACCATATTTGGGGACTGATACGTGAAAGTTATTTACATTACAGTCGCAAATCTCGAAAAAGTACTCACTTCTAAACACTTTTATTCATTTTTGTATAACTTGAGTATAAATACATATAAATATTGATTCATACGTTGTTTTATTCAGACCTTATGCAAATGAAAATGTACAAATTTGCCCGTTTTTATTGGGTTGAGGAATAATTCGTGAGCGTTTCTTCAAGTTAAAAAATATATATTATAAATGAAACGCTTTCGCAAAATATTTCATGTCATTTGGTAGATAATTTTTTGCTCTAATAGATAGTGTGTTTGATTTTCATATGTCTTTAATTTTTGCTTTCATTTTCAGCTCATTAAATGGAATGTCAAGTGGATAAAATCGAGCATTTTCGACACCATCTGCTTTTCGCATTTAGTTTCTTGCAATTTCGTTTACAACAATGCATACTATATACCTAGGTATTACATGAAATAAAGTATCATAATAAATGTTTTGGGTGTAATGTGTTCATGCATTGAAGTATTGTATAGTCTTGCATGTAATGCTTGAATGAAATTATTTAAAAACGCTCACGAATTATTCCTCAACCTAATACATAGAAAATAGGTTAATCTCTAAATTTCATTATCCATGTCACAAAAGCAAAGCCTGAAGGGAATAATGGCCATTTCTGTACTTTTACAACATAAGCACTTGAGAAATAACACATACTATCCAGGAACAAAATTTGTGAAATATGGTGTAATAATTCCACAACAAATATTCGTTCATTAGTCAACTAGGCCTCGTCTTTTGTTTTACATACCAACGTACTCCAAGTATCGGCACCGAATATGCTCGCCATTTCAACCATCGGGACGAAATAATGTTACGGTCAATCCAACTGTATAGTAGTAAAGCAGTTGCCAAAGAGTTGATAAGAGGCACTGTTAACTAGCCGTCCTCCGTCTGGTCTATGTTTGCTAAGTTAGGGAACGGCTAGCGCAGATACATGTAATCATCCCGATGGCTCAGCGATACGTCTGAAAGATTATAATGCTAAAAACCGGATTTCGATACCCATGGTGAGCACAGCACAGATAGTCCAAGGTGGTAATTAGCTACAAAACTATGAAAAAAATCTTAAACCCATGATATTTGAAACATACTTAGTACTAAAATGACACCAATACGTTAGTTTTAATTGAGTCCAATTTAATTTTATTATTACAAAACTTGAAATATTTCCTGTCACTCACTTTCCTTTCATAGGACTTATTTGAAAATATACCCTGCAACAAAAAATGGTCAGATGGAAAACCTATTAAGTACAAACCACGTTTGCAAGAGTTTGTTTGAGTTTCTCTTAACTTTTTCAGTGAAATTGGTCAGTATTACTTCATGATAATGTTGAAAACAACAACTGACATTTTTCTCAGCTGAAAACTTTTATGTTATGCATCAGACGTTTCATTGAGAAAATTAAAATTTCGTCGTGTTGTATAATTATCTCATAAATTATTAGTTGTTGTGCTACATAGAGGCCAGTTGAGTGTTAATATATATATATATACGGAGGTTTCTAGCATAAAAATTGGTAAACTCAGTCAATCTCATATGGCAAAGTCAGTTGATTAATCTTTATCGTTTGGGAATCTAACTGTAAGTCACATGATGACACCTAGTGACTACTTATTCAGTTTCCATTTTATGTATTTAATAAGTTGATCTATAGAATATTTGTTATTATTTTTCTAACAGATTTTTAATTGATATTGGTTAAAAGGAAGCTTTAACTACTTTTGTTGAGTTTGGTATATTTGATGTGGTCTGTTGCCGTGATTATAAATTTTCAGACAAATGCTTGGAACAAAGTTTGTTACTGTAATTCATTGAATTTTGAAATCGATATACTTTATAACATCGTTTCCATATTATTATATTAACATTTATTAACCATGAAAATCTATACTTAACACCAGGGAGTATCGTTATCGGCGAGATCTAAAACTCTGGTTATTTCGACATATTTATAACATAAACTCTTCAAAAAAAGGAACGCAAAAGGCAAAATTTGAGACAAATTGTTAACAAGTTTATTCCGGGTAATTCTGTATGACATGTGTGAAACTTTGCACATTCACTGCTGAACATCTAAAGTCTGCAAAGGCGAAGTCCACGCTCACTAGGTGAAGTTTAACGTCACTCAACGTCAATAACGAATATGCCCCCGTGAGCATCAATAACTGCTTGGCATCTCCTGCTCATGGAAGCGATGAGATGACGAATCACATCCTGTGGAATGGATGTCCACTCAGTCTGCAAAGCTGCTGCAAGCTGAAGTAGAGTCTGCGGTTGAGGTTGTCGCCGTCGCAGACGTCGGTCCAACTCGTCCCAAAGATGTTCGATGGGGTTTAAATCTGGTGATCTGGAGGGCCAGAGAAGAACGTTGATGTTGTGGTGTCTCAAGAAGACAGTGGTGAGTTGTCATGTTGAAAAACGTCGTTGACGTTCACCATGATGGGTTGCACATGGGGCCAAAGAATCTCGTAGACAGTTGCGTACGGTCTGATCGGAAATCCTACGCAGCCCTGGTATGGTTGAGGCAGTAGACGTCGCAGTGGTGGTCCTATCCCGAAGATGACGTAACCGGATGTAGCGATCTTGTGCGGGCGTGGTCACACGAGGTCTGCCAGATCGTGGACGGTCACGAGTTGATCCATGTTGTTGGTGACGATTCCTTAGCCTTGTGATGGTGCTTGGGTGGACATTCACAGCTCTGGCAACATCTGATCGAGATTCGCCTGCTTCCAAGCGACCAATGGCGTTGTTGCGTTGTGCTTCTGTCAGTCTTGACGTAACTGTATTGCGTGTCGGTCGCTTAACACTGAGCTATGGAAACCGAGAACCCGTCACTTTTATAGGGATTTTGCACATGTTGCACGTGCAGAACATGCAGATCTCTCAAACAAATTTATTGGACACGAATGCTTTTTGGCGAAAAATCCGATGTTTTCCTCCGTTTTCAAAGTGCACAACTTTTATTGTCATTTTGGTCTGACAATCAGTGCCTTAACACGTGTAACATTACATACTCTAAGCTTGTAACGTTATTACATATATTTCTCTTTAAAATAAAAAAATATCCCTTTTGCGTTTCTTGTTTTGAAGAGTATATTATTATGGCTTAATGTAATTGCAAAATTATCAGGTCTTTCTTTTTCCAGTAACCAAGAACGTACGTCACGAAAACTTAAGTGTTCATAACTGTTCAACAGCACATACTGATACATATATTATACATATGTATTAGGAAGCATGTTTCAATGACTTACCCCAAACTCCAAGTGCTGGCTTTTGGTGGAAGCTGTTGTATATAAATATTGGCATTTTTGCTAGCATGAAGAAATCACTGATAGCGAGATTAACAACGAGGAAATTCGATGGTGTCCTTAGAGTTTTGGTTCTGGAAAAAAAGAGAGTAAAAAATACCATATTTATAATGTAATTATAGTTAAGAAAAATACGGAATACTGGGTTTAAAAGTTAAAACAAACCAAAATACATGCATTGTTTAGAAAATGTAATTGATATACTGTGTTACATTCAGTTTGTATCATTGATTATAAGATGTCAAATAACAGTCATGCTGTGGTTCATATTTTAAGATCATTTATTTGCTTTGAATTAACAGATATTTGTTATATATAAGAATGATCTACGATTAAAAGTATCAGTTAGTGTACTGATGTATTTCATTTGTCCGATAGCACAATAATTTATAGTGAACTTGAACGGTAAGCTTTCGTTGAAAATGCCATGCACATTCGTTTTATGTTCTTATGCGACCCTTAAACAAATATGTTATGATAGCGTATTGTGTATAAATGACGTGTGTTGCTTTTCCAGATGAAGCTCCTGGGGCACTTGAAAAACTTTTGCTGATGACTTATTTGTTCAATGGTTCTCACCTGCTACAATATGTCGCACTTTGCTTAACACTGGTGGACTATTTTTTGATACAGACCTTTTTGGAGGTGGCTCTGTTACCCCAAGTTGATCCATATTTCTTTGTATTATAATGAAATTGAGCATAAGACATATCCTCGTCTTGATTATTCTAAATTCAAATTATGAACACGTCTGCATGATCTAAGTGTTTCAACAGTTTACATACAAAAGGGGGTTACATACCCTTCCGAAAAGCGATGGATTTTCGGTGGCATTACTCTACGTACGAACGCCAAACAATGTTAAAGTGTAGTTCTGATACATACCATATCACCACGACTTCATATCGGCTGGGGCTGTCACGTAAATTGGGGATGTGCATATTTAATATCACGCACTCAGCACTCCTTATATAAATTTTACATTCTTAATAAAATTTATAATTTTATATAGCATAATTAACTAATGTTTATATTTATGTTTACATAGGTATCGTTAGATGACTGTGATTGTTTTTGTTTCCAATAGTAAAAAAATTAATAATTGTACTATCTCCGGTGACTAAGCCTGGATGCTTATATCGTCAAAACCGGGTTTCCATACATGTGGTTGACACATCTCAGATAGCCCATTTTATATCTTTGTGCTAAACTAGAAACAAACAAATAAATGAACTTTCTAGTGTAATGTAAACACATAACTTACATGTTTGGAGTTCGAAGTACATTTGAATCATTAAAATAAGCTCCCAACTCAACAACACGTTATCAATTATTTAAAAGTACAACTAAAATCACGATTTTGAGCGTTAAAACTATACATTATTAACTATTGTTTTTTTTATTGCGCGCAAAGCTACACTAGGATCATCTGCGCTAGCCATTTGCACTGCAAAATTAGAGAGAAGGCAGCTAGTCATCGCCACCCACCGCCAACGCTTGGGCTACTCTTTTTACAAACGAATAGTGGGATTGACCAGAACTTTATAACTTACCCATTGCTGAAAGGGCGAGCATATTTTGTGTGAGGGGGATTCAAACCCGCGGCCCTCAGATTACGAGTCGAGTGCCTTAACTACCTGGCCATGCTGGGCCATTAGTAACGAACCATAAAGTCGTGCTATTGCATAAACGTTTCTTCTTGTCTAAGTCACACAGCTACAATGGTTTCGAACGTGCCGAAAGAGAATTAAGTTTGAAACACAAACGATTAACAAATGTCTATAAGACCTGCCAATATTAATATGAACGTCAATCCATTTAGAATGAGTCATGGATAGAAGCCACATGAACACAGGTATCACTACAAACGTAGCAGCTGAATGCCACATGTTACTATGGTAATAGTATTTAATCACCTACGTGATTCACAACAGATATTTGCTATCGAAAAAAATACCAAGCTGTATTGAAAAACTTGCTAGATATTTTAATAATTAGGTTTTAATTAAATTGTTTTAACTTTTACGTCTTGAATTTAATTTCTTTTCCCGTATGTGTCGCTAAAAAAAAAGTTTTAAATGTTATCTACCCAGTCGTTTTAACTCTTATTTGCATTACAGTAGTTTAACACTGCAAATGAAAGTATAGTTCGTTTGTAGTTCAGCACAGAGCAACGCAAAGTGCCGTCTTTTTTCTACCCATTATGGGTATCGAAACACACCGATGTGCCAGTGGGGGGCAAAATATAATAAATGTTATTTCCAATGTGCATTAGATATTAAATTTGAAGTATTAATATTCTAACCTGTGTAGTTTTATATTTGATATAAATGAACTAAACAACAACAACCAAAACTTTCGGTCCGGCATGGCCAGGTGGTTTAGGCACTCGACTCTTACTCTCAGCAGCACTCGATATGAACCGAGCTACGGAACTGACTGTCACTCTGATAAGCATGCACAATTTAAAGTGCTGAGCAAAGTTTCAGTGTAAATCTTGGATATTTCAACTAGGCTATATATAAACTTACAGATTACTAATGGGAAAAAAAACATGTCATAAGCCAAGCTCTAGTTTGACAGCAAAGAGAAATGAGTTACAGTACATACTATTTACTACAAACCTAAGAGAAATAACTGCTTGAGTAAGAAATTTGATACATGCAGATAAGATAATTAAATACGTTACTATGGCCTGAAAAAACAACAGAGGAATGATTGTAATTATGAAAACATACATTGTATGTTTATTTATAATGTCATTATGCCTGACACAATAGAAAACCTTTGTTGAGCCAAAACAAAAATAATACAACTCTAATTTCATCTACATTATTCGTATGCAGCCAAACCTGAAAATATGTAATCTGATTTGTGTTATTCTCACCCATGATTCGCGTTTATTTACAATTTTTGAAGGTTGGTCCTGTAACTGGCATTTGACGCAATAACTTTGTTTCTTATATATTTGCTGCAACCTATGCTTCTAGACCACATGCTAGTGTAAAAACATAGCTGGTAGACCATCTGCTAGAGTGAAGTAATAGTTGATTTGTAGACAAGATTTCTGTGACCTTTAATAACTCTAAGCTAAATTATTTTCCACACAACTGTCATCAACTACTCCACCAAATACACTAACAACCATTTTAACGAATACAATAAGATTTATATGACAGTTTTTACGGTGTACAATTTTGCTATAAGCTGGTGAAACGTGATTATAATTAATTATAATTGTCATAAGGCATTAGTGTTAAGCCTATTACAATATTTACACCATATTATTTATTTAGTCCCTCAGATTTTATTTGTTAAAAAAATGAAAGTGTATAATAGTTCATTAGGCCAGCAGTTCTAAACATTATAAAACTTCATAAGTTATATAAAATAATGCAATCACTTTTGTTAACAATTTAGTTTCTTTGGAAACCAAACAGATCAAGAAAGCCAACTAATTTTCCACAAGCAAAATATCTTTACGCCTTTCCTACATAATCATCAAATCACCGTACTGAAATAATTAAAGGGTTATTCAACGGAGGTAAAGAGTTTTGGTTTGTTTTGAATTTCGCGCAAAGCTACACGATGGCTATCTGCGCTAGCCGTCTCTAAGTTAGTAGTGTAAGACTAGAGGGAAGGCAGCTAGTCATCACCACCGACCGCCAACTCTTGGGCTACTTTTTTACCAACGAATAGTGGGATTGATCGTCACATAATAATGCCCCCACGGCTGAAAGTACGAGCATGTTTGGTGCGATGGGGATTCGAATCCGCGATCGTCAGATTAAGAGTAGGGCGCCTTAACCCACCTGGCCATGCCGGGCGTTTTCAGGAAGTTAGAGTCTCATTTTCAGATACATCAAGCCGAAACCAAATTAAAAGAACCTAAACGTAAAACCACTGCGCACCACTTCCGAATAATCTATATGTAAAGAACTGCGTATCACCCCCAAAAAGGTTAAACGTAAACTGCTTTGCATCATCCATCTTCTGAGCAGAAGAAATACGTGGTTAACAACACAGAGATTTGAAATGTTTTTTCTTACTTCTCTGGTTTGAAATTCATACTTTGCTCACTAGGAAAAGTAGAAAAGAAACCATTCTGGGGCAAAAGGTGATGCTTTAAAGTTACAAAATATTTACGTTTCGTTAACTCGTGCATGTAGCACAATTGAAGAGTAAACACTTTACAAGTCTTCATTCATTAAAATTATCGAATAAATTTATACAACATATTATAATGTTAAAAATAAATTTTCTTCTCAGAAAAGACATAGTTTTCCTGAATAATAAAATCCGGAATATTTAATAACCGACAATAATTTATTTAGCTGTGAGATTGAAGTTGTGCTGATACACAACATTAATTCAATATAAGTCTCTCATAAAACAAACTTAATTTTTCCCGCTTCTACCCTTAAACCTTGAAGTAAAGGACGAGCATCTGATATAAATATTTGCAAACAGTGACTTTGTTTTTGCAAGTTTTTTTCAGATAAACGCGTGAAGAGAGCGGATACACGAGAAAGAATATTATGACCTTAACTGCACACATGAATCGTCCGCTTTTCGCAAAGTTACATTATAATTATATAATAAGTGCACAGTTGCACACAGCACGTCAACAGCTGTGTTTGAATAGTTAACGTTGACAATATTTTAATCACATTTTTAGTTTAAAGATTTTTTAAGCATGCCTTTCAGAGAAAAAAATGCGTATGTGAAAGACTAAATGGGAACGCAACGCCTAACGCACACAAATTTAAATTACATTATTTTGTGTTTATTTGAGGTGTGAAGATGATCTGACGTGTCCAGTATGTAGTATTACATAAATTAAAGTAATTTGCATCTTTCTTACAGATCGGATGTAGCGTTAATTTGAAGACCTGCAGTTCGAATCATGTCGCATACTTTGAGGTTGCTGGCACATTAGGAGAATAACACTGAAATTACGCTATTCAGTTAGAGTAGCTCGAGAGCCTCGAGTTAACTAGAGAATTCCCTTTAATCTATCAGCTCAAAATTAGAAAAGACTGGCATAAGTAACCTACAGTTACTGCTTCGTGAGTGTTCGAAACAAACAACACACGAAATAAAGATTAAACTGGGAACTTGGGGCGAAACAAAAGCATTAGTTTTTGAAATAGTTAAGATCATTCGCCCTTTGCATACCACTGATAGACATCTATGTTTTATCTCATGTTTGACAGTGCTCTTTTAGGATAATTACCTTCTAATCAAAATTAGAGAAATACATGACAGTATCTATATCTTCAATGTTACTATGAGGAACAGGGTGAACTATGATATGTTATGTGTCACAACATTACAAGCAAAAATATATATAGACAGATAAAAATATCTTCAACACTATGTCACTAAAGCCTGACATTATGTTTTGTATAACCTATATCCTCAGTGATGGCTAGATAAATACATGCTGTTGAATAATATTTTTCACAAAATCTCTAACAATAGCCATAAATCGTATGCGTTCCAATATTCGTTATTGCGAATATTCAACCACAGAATTACTAACCGACAAAAGTATCTAGGAAGAAAATACCGCTAAATAAAAAGCTATGTAGCTAGGCTAACTATTTAATTTGAAAAAAGAAAACAAACAAGATAGGGATGGAAGTGGACATATCACTTGACCCGGCTAAAGATCACATAGCAGACTAAACCGTCTCAACTTTACATGGAGATTAAAATCGTTACATTACTGGCTTCTTCAATTTGTCTCTCTAAAGCTTAGAGTTTGAATAGAATATCAGCTTTCATCAATATATTTTTCCTTTAGTTAACTTTAGAATACTGCTTGTATATCTATTTGACAATAGAGTAAAATATTTAAAATTGGAAATTTTAGTTCTCTTTATTTCCTTAGTGAAGAAGACAGTAATGTAGGGATCTTTTTCGCCGTTTAAAGCTGAGACAGCTTGGTCTGCTATATGATCTTTACCCGGGTCAAGTGATATGTCCACTTCTAGTCCTGTCTTATTTGGTTTGTTTCTCACCTTTTTATTTAGCGATAAATTTATTTCCGAATACTTGTTTATTTTTTAATAAGATGCCGAAATGGGTTACTACTTTTTGAGTGTATTTTAAAGCTTTTATATAATAATAATAATAAATAGGTAGTCAAGATTGTGAGGACTATTTTGCTCTACCGATTTACGACAAAATTATAATTATTGCTAGAAGAAAGATGATGATAAACAAAAGTAACAAATCTTAGTTTGGGCTATTCGTTGGTTTTCGACTTTGGGACGCTCGATGACTGACTGAACGTTTACCTGTTTTTGAATTTCTCGCAAAGCTACAAGGAAGGTATCTGCGTTAGCCGTCCCTGATTTAACAGTGTTAGAGTATAGGGAAAGCAGCTAGTCACCACCACCCACCGCCAATTATTGGACTACTCTTTTAGCAACGAATAGTGAGATTGATAATCATAATGTAACACCACCACGGATGAAAGGGCGAACATGTTTTGTGTGACGGTAATTTGAACCCGCGACCCTCAAATTACGAGTCGAGCACCCTAACCACCTGGCCATGTTTCATAGTTGAAACAGATGTGCAGTATTACACAAATATAAAACATGCTTGACAAAAGTTAACAAAAAAGAGTTGTTGTTTTGAATTAAGCACAAAACTACACAACGGGCTATCTGTGCTCTGCCAACCACGGGTATCGAAACTCGGTTTTTAGCGTTGTGAGTCCGCAGACATACCGCTGAGCCACTGGGGGGCGATGAAAAGAGCACACAGTCAATTTTGTGAAAGATAATAAAGGTTCGTTGTAACAGTTGTTCTTAGAAATAAAATCACCAAAAATTACGTGTTTTTTACGTTGTAGTATTTCTTAATATTTTATTGATATGATTAATTTCTATCGCGAAATACGTATTTCTTTTCGTGCCATTTGTTTTTCAGAAAACTTTGATGTTACTGCTCTCTGCTATTCTAAACTTTTAAAGTTTGTTCTACAACCGACTGTTGTAAGGTGTTTCTGCAGTTTAAAACAAAGGGCTTTTGGAGAGGAGATACACATTGAAAAAATTAATATAATTCAGAATATATCTTTTGGTTTTATAATGATGTGATGGGACCCTAGCTGGCAGAAGTGCAAATAAAGTATGTAATGCTACCGTTGGGAATTATTTCTTTTAAACTTAATTGTACCTTATGCGTACCAGTATTAAACAGCCTGGTCAGAAACCTCTAATGTTCGGGCAAGACCGTCCCTAATTTTGAACTAGTAACCAGGATTTGTCTAGATTTTCGATCCGACTAACGACACTGGATGTTTCGTTCATAATATATCCGAAGTTAAAGGTAATGAGTGTGTTAAAAGACATCACATCGTTAACCTTGAACCTTACTGTCTTCAGCCCCAGACGATAACCACTGATCCACGCTCATCCTACAGTTTGGATACTACCATCCAATATACCAGTTTTTCTACTAAAATGAAAAACATAGATAAGAGAAATATATATATATATATGTTTACAAAATGTTGATAAACAGATGTAAGATAAAGATATATCGTCTACAAATATTATTGATATAAACAGCGAACTACTGCCACGTAATGTTTTGTTATGAACATCAAGCTGCTACTACGTATTTTGTTTTAACGCAATAGGAAGCAAATGTTTATTACACTTCAACATAAAATAACACTTTTATTAAAAATAAAGTTCTGACGTCTAAGAAAAAACACACACCTGTATCTATTTATTTCACTAAAATTGAGGATTATTCTAAAAATCCAACTAGTTCAAAATATTCTGACAGTCAGGATAAAATTTCAACAGAACCTTCGAAGACTATGCCATTTAAAAAAAAAAAAACATGTCATGTTATGTTCTATTGGTGGTGTTTGAAAAAGAAAAGGAGGCAACACCCAATGCGTTCGTGTCCACATATGGACTTAGTTTCACCAGATCATCCCCTGTTCGTGTCCACATATGGACTTAGTTTCACCAGATCATCCCCTGTTCGTGTCCACATATGGACTTAGTTTCACCAGATAATCCCCTGTTCGTGTCCACATTTGGACTTAGTTTCACCAGATCATCCGATGTTGTCGATTCAGCCACTTATATAAAGGCTGATGTGGGAAGAATTTAGACCATTTTTGTCTGTTGGTTCTACGTCTTTGACAAATGACAATCACATGCCCATAGGTGTTCTACGTGATACTGGAGTAACTCAGTCATTCTTATTAGCAGGCATATTGCCTTTAAATTCAAGTTCTGCTACTGTTGAGTCTGTTATTGGTCAGGGTATTGATGGTGACGTTGTTAATGTTCTTATTAATAACATTTATTTAACATCAGACCAATTTCTGGACTAATTGTGGTTGGAGTGAGAACTACTCTGACAATTAAGGGTATATCACTATTGTTTGGAAATAATTGTCGAACCCAAAATGGTTTGCGAGCCAATCATCGTTTCATCTAAGAATGACGTTATTGTTGAGGAGAATCCCGGTTGCACCAAACATGCTCGCCCTCTCAGCCGTGGGGGCGTTATAATGTGACGGTCAATCCTATTATTCGTTGGTAAAAGAGTTGCCCAAGAGTTGGCGGTGGGTGGTGATGACCAGCTGCTTTCCCTCTAGTCATACACTGCTAAATTAGGGACGGCTAGCGCAGATAGCTCTCGAGTAGCTTTGCGAGAAATTCAACAAAACAAAACAAACAAACATTAACTAAAGTTGTAGAAAATTCTCGAGTGTCGGAGCTAACAATATATGTGTGTACGTAAACGCTAGCGTATCGTTTATATTGCTGTACAGGCTCAAATTTCTAGAAACTCTTCTCACGCCTATGCACATAACCAACGCGACATGCCTCGAAAGAGTATATATTATAGGTTTGCTATAGTTGGTATATTATAAACTTCTGAATCTACAACCGTGATCAACGCTTATTAATTGGAAACTTTAGATACTTAACCAGGAATGTTTGTAAATTTCGAACATTACAAACCATTTAACATCAGAGGATTTGCATTGGACATTAATATTTTAACTAAAATATCGGGGGAAAATCTGGATGTGTGCCCGGCGAAGAAAGAAGAATACAGAACTAGTTAGCTTCCTGTTAAGTCATTTGTTTGTAAATTAACTCGAAATTAATTCAGTCATCGTAAAACGCCGATAAGATATCAGGGAAGTTACGGACCAAATAGAAGATTGAACGTTGTTCGTAAGATTGTGAAACTTTTGTATATAGATCATCATTTATAACAACCGTTAGCGTAAACTGCGTTATTATTTGTATATTAAAATATATTTGAATTAGGAAAGAAAAATGTGTGTATTGACAAATATCATAAATTTGATATATATCGACATTAATGTAACCTCTCATTCTAAATTACAGGATCGAGAGACTAACATTTGTGTGATAAAACACGTTGACTTACAATGGAAGCGCAGTTTTAAGCTATATCAACTGAAAATAAATTATCATAATATACAAATTAAAAGCTTTATTCTGAGACGCCACCCGCTAGTACAGCGGTATGTCTCCGGATTTACAACGCTAAAATCAGGGGTTGGATTCCCCTCGGTGGGCTGAGCAGATAGCCCTTCGTGGCTTTGCTATACGAAAAACACAAAAAACACACATTCATTCTGAGACCAGTTACGATTATAAAAAAAAAATACTGTACGTGTTTCGACGTTATCTTCAGTAGTATAAAATAACAGTAATGTTGTTTTGAATTCAGCACAAAGCTACACAATGGGCTATCTGTGTTCTGCCCACCACGGGTATTTAAATCCGGTTTCTGGCATTGTAAGTCCACAGATATACCGCTGAACTACTGGGGGGCAATAATAGTAATAATAATAATAATAAAACAAACCATACATACCAAAATTATTAGTTACGTGACTCAATACTATTACTTAATTTACACACCGAAATTGACGAATATCACACCAACTGCATACCTTCTGATTTACCAACCTTTCATTCTCATTCAAGACATGATAATTATTTCTACAGATTCTGTGATATTCATAAATATTTAATTATTCGGTTGAGCCAAAATATCAGCATTTTCCCCACTGAATGATATGACCGGTATGACTTCAATGTTCAGCTAGTTTAATGTTTGAATTGTTGTTATTTCTATCATTTCTCCTATATTCGTTTATCCTAAATTTGATTATTTTTATTCCGATCTAAAAAAAAAACTAGGTGGGGACACAGGACCTAAAACACGAAAATTTAAATTACATTATTTTTTGGGGAGTGATGATGAGCGGACGTGTCCAGTTTGTAGTATTACATGAATAAAAATAATTTTGCATATTTCTTATAAACCGGACGTGGCTTCGTGGTTAACGTGCCAAGTGTCAACCTGAAGACCTGTGGTTCGTATCATGTCGCATTCTGCACTTTAAGATTATTTGTGCATTAGACGAATAACAATCGATTGGAGTTGTTCTGTCGCTGATCTTTAGTTTATGCTTTTAAGAATGACCAGATTATACGTTGAAATAGGTACAGCTGTCTATTTTGGGGCAGTCGAAATTAAAAACAAACGCCCTCTAGTGGCACAGCGATATGTCTGCAGACTTACAACGCTAGAAACCGGGTTTTATTATTTGTGGTTGGTAGAGTACAGATAGCCAGCCCGCTCTGTAGTTTTATGCTTAACTTCAAACAAACAGAATAAAGTTTTAAAATTGTATTTATTTATTTTTAATTTCTCGCAAAGCTACATAAGGGCTATCTGCGCTAGCGGTCTCTAATTTAGAAGTGTAAGACTAGAGGGGAGTTAGTCATCACCATCCGCCAACAACTCTTGAACTACTCTTTTACCAACGAACAATGGGATTGACGATTGATCGCCACATTATAACGTCCCCACGGCTGAGAGATCGATATGTTTGGTTTGACGAGGATTCGAACACGCGACCCTCAGATTACGAGTCGAGAGCCCTAACCATCTGGCAATGCCGGGTCTTAAATTATGTAGAATGTACTTAAATTCATCGATCGTTTGAGCGTTTTAATAATACCGGTTGTAACTGGAATAGCCATATGTATATAGAGAAAAAAATCATTCATCCTAGATTTATGAGTAAATGTCCACGTTTTCATATTTTTCTTCATCTCTAGACATATCTTTTTTATTCTTTCACTGCAAGTGTTTGAGATTGTTACACCTAGATTCAGGTTTCCTTAACCTTGTAAATCAGTTTAACTAAAAACAAAATCTTCTATTCAATAAAAGCAATGAACACCATGTGCTTACAATACTATTTACTCCTTTCCTTAGAAATCAGTAACAAAAAACGTGAATAAAGATTATAATATTAAAACTACATTAAGCCTAAACCTATTGTTTTATGAAAGATATAATATATATGTTTATGCTATTGTTTCATGACAAATACTATTTATGCGCATTAATGTTTTATGATAAACATATTGAATGTATGTATAATTTTATATCAAAGTAATCTCGAACGACGAAGGGATGGGAACTCTCCTACCTTCAACAAAATGTGTCTCCTCATATTAATAAAACAATGAAAGTAATATGTAATTTTTTCGTTTGTTTGTTTGTTTAACTCTCTGAATTGGACGATCCCAAGGTAAGGGTGTAAAGCCAGCTGACACACAACCAGACAGGGTTAGTTTAGTGCATAACAGTTTCTTTTTTGAATTTCGCGTAAAGCTACATGAGGGCTATCTGCGCTAGCCGTCCTTAATTTAGCAATGTAAGACTAGAAGGAAGCCAGCTAGTGATGACCACCCACCGCCAATTCTTGAGCTGCTCTTTTACCAACGAATAGTAGGATTGACTGTCACTTTATAACGCCCCCATGGCTAAAAAGGCGAGCATGTTTGGTGCGACGGGGATTCGAAAAACCCACGATCCTCAGATTACGAATCAAACGCCTTAACACACCTGGCCATACCGGGCCTTGACGCATAATATAAACACTAGTTAAAATTATGGTCGAGATTTACATTATTTATATTCACACTCAATAAAACGGAAAGTTTAATAACAAACAAGTATTTTAACGAAGTGACAAACGATTATTACTCTTTCATAGTACACCTTTCTTTTGCAAAGTCTTTTAATATTAACAGTTGAAACGTTTCCTTTCGTAATCTGCTTTCTTACCAACCTCAAAACCCTGATTACGCCAGTGATATTACAACACTGTTTTATCGGATTGCTTTTCTGTTCGTTACCGTGGCAACGCCAGAGATATGACAACACTAGATTTTGTTGAACTGATTTTGAGCTTGATTTTGTATAATTATATCTTTTTTCTATGAAAATGAAAATAAAATATTTTATTTTTTATTATGTTTATCTTTTTCTTATTCCTATTTTAACTTGAGAGAGATGTCATCTTCCCACAACTGTCTGCAGGCAGTGAAGGGTAATATAGATGTGGGACGTTGTGGGCTTGAGCATCCACATCTCGCTCTCCTAATTTCTAATTTTTTTTATGTGAGTCTAGCTAATTGGAGGTTAAGACTGATAGATAGTGTATCCTCACTGCAATGTGGGTTCTAATTCTGCAGTCACCATCAAAACCTCGGATACATTTTGTAATCTCACGTTGTAACTTGTACCCTAGGCTTCTTTTTAAAAATATGCAGCGTATTTTGTTTCATGTTAATGTATTTTGTGTATATAATATATACGTAAATGTTAGTATTATTGTCAGCTGAATTTTCTAGAATATCTCTTAATGAGTATAAAATATTACAATCACAACACGCTGGGAGACAGTATAATATTGTTAGGTCGCTACACTCAGTATGCTGTAAATCTCTGAAGCTATAATTGTAATAAGCGTTTATCATAAAACTACAGATATTTGACCAAGTAGATTTAGAACATTGCGAACAGTTCAACTTCAGAGAAGTAACGTTGGACTTTGTGTTTCCACGAAGACAATGTATAACTTTGGCTGTGAGAAACTTATATGAGACCAGATAAGAATAGAGTTAGCATTCTCGTCACGTTAATTGTACCTGTGTATCAACCTAGAATTACTTCGTTCACCATGAACCATCGGTAAAAAAGATTTAGTTCGAGACCTGTTGTAAGACTCGGTATTGTCAGCGAGTTTATGAAACTGTTATACTTAAATCATTATTTGTAATAACCATTATTCACTAATTCTTGATTACGAGAAACCCACTTGAAATAAAAATGTATCTTAGAACGGCTGGTATGGGTATTAACACTTTTATCGATAAGCAGAGAACAACGTTTCGACCTTCTAGATCATCTTCAGGCTAATCTAGGAAGGTCAAAACGTTATTCTCTGCTTATTAATAAAAGCGTTAATACCCGAACCAGCCGTTCTCAGATACAAAGTATGTGTGACTAATCCAGTAACCAATTTTGACAAATGTTTATCATAGATAGCGTGTGTGTGTGTGTGTTTTCGCATAGCAAAGCCCCATGGGGCTATCTGCTGAGCCCACCGAGGGGAATCGAGCCCTTGATTTTAGCGTTGTAAGTCCCTAGACTTACCGCTGTACTAGCGGGGGTCCCATAAATAGGGACAAAAGAAGAGAGTTACTTCATAATAAGAAAAATTACATCAAGTGAAAATATTTTCCTTTAACGTTCTATACTTGAGTAAACCGTTTTATCGTTGTGCTTTAAACAAGTAGTTAAAAGTAATAATCCTGACATAGACACACAGAGATCTGTGTATGTTTTCGTGTTTATCTTTTTCTTGAGGGGAGAATTCGTTCTACATACATATTTGTGTATGTTTTTGTGGCTTTTTTGCGTCGTTAATCATTCGAAATCTATTGTTATTAGCATTTATTACTTATCATAGGAGTTCCCTTAAGTCGTGTATTGACGATTGCGATCCATATTCTTTGCAACTCTTCGACGTAACAGAATTATTATACATTACAAGTCGAATTATCACTAACTCAAGTGTACTTTCAGAATTTCCTGTAAGTCGTGTGTTGAAAACAATACAGAATTAATATATTCTCCTGCTGTGTTATGAACAAGGTGCTAAAGCATTGGACGAAACAATATAATTGTAACAATACTCGGTACAAGTTTACTTTGAGCTAGTGTTGGTGCGACCACTTAATCAACATTTTATGTCTCATCTTTGGAGTGCACATTTCATGATACTAGTATCTTATTTTTAAATAACAAAGCCAAGCTACTTAATTTTATTAACTAAAATCAGTGTTAATTAGAAATAACTTCGCACAGTACCAGACCAGGTAAATGCTGACTTCTTAAAAATTAGAAATAATATCTTGAAAATTGGGATTGTTACAGTGAAGTATATTTATTTTAGAACGTAAAAAATCGTGTGCATTACAATAAAAAAAATTGAATTTATCTCTCGAAAAAATAGAAAGAAAAAACCTAGAGTAGCACAGAAGAATTAAGATATATGAGAAATCTGAAAAAGGTAAAATAAAACTGAGTTAAAAAGATTTACATTGAGGTTTTACTCAATATTTCAAAACTATATATTTTAAGAAAATATATAGCTACTTTTGTAGCTTCTTTTAAAGGACGTAACTTATTTTTAGTGATACACACAGTGATAATATGTCCAGTTTATTAATTACAATCTTAAACTGGTTCGGCATGACCAGGTGGTTAGGATGCTCACTTCATAATATAAGTTTCGCGGGTTCAAATCCCTTGTACACTAAACATGCTTACATTTTCAGATAATCACAGAAAACCCTCGTGTAGCTTTGGGCAAATTCAAAAATCAAACAAACCTTAACCCAAGCGACTACAAATATTTCTGATCTGTGTTTTTTCTCATTAGCTTGAAACGATGAATGTACTGAGTATAAACTTTGTTGAGAATAAACGTGGTAATATATGTAGGTAAACACTGGCGTATCGTCAATACTGTTGCGTAAACTGAAATTTCGAAAAAATATCATCACACCTCTAAATATAATCAATGCAACACAAAGAGACAGTGTATATATACATATTATTGGTCTGCCACAGTGGGGTTGCTATAAACTTCAAAAGCTATAACTGTGATTCATATAAACACTTATTAATCGAGAGTTTCAGATATTTGATCAGAAATGTTTATAGAACATTACACACCATGTAGCTTCAACGGGCATTAGTATTTTTACAAAAACATTATATAACTTTAGTTGTGAGAAACTCGAGGTGTGGCCGACAAAGAACGAAAAACTAGCTAGCTTCCTGTCAGGTCAATTGTACCTACATCAACTCGAAATTAATTCGCTCTTCGTGAAACCTCGATAAAGTATCGAGAAAGATTGAAACCAGATAGAAGACTTAATGTTGTTTGTAACTTTGTAAAGCTTTTGCATATAGATCATTATTTGTAATAACCGTTATTGTAAATTGTGTTATTATCTGTATATTAAAATATATTTGTATTAAAAAAGAAAACTATGTATCAATCTTGTTGGCAAGTATCAAAAACTGGATACATACCCACATTTATTTAACTTATAAAACTAAATTATCATTTAATTTAATTTCAGGTAATGTATTACGTAAAAAAATTGGGGGAGGGACCCATTCGGGATAAATTCTAATATAATTTCATTACGTTTAAAGAAATCAATATGTTTTGAAGTTTGATCAAATGTTGAACGACGTGTTCCAGTTCTTAATAAAGAATATGCTTAAATAAGGACCTAATGAAAAGGTTAGTACTAATTCCATAAAATCGCTACTGATACTTTTATACCGGGATCAATGGAAATGTTATACTGAAATCAACAGTACGTGATCAGAAGAGAAATTTACTTTTCATAACGACCTTAAATATAATCGTATAAATACAAAACTCTTACAGAAAACAAATTGTAAAAGACCCCCCCTAAGCTTCTCAACAATCATTATATACGACATCTGATCTTCTGAAGATCCTTCAAAATGCTTTTGTAGTAAATGTATATTCCAAACCCGAGGTGAGTTACTAATAAGATCACGTGCCTATGTTTTTAAGAAGAAGCGAAAACGTAAGTCTACGCTCAATTATGTATATATGCAGAACATTCAAGGTTTAAAGTATTTTGTTACTAACATTGAATTTCAAATACAATTTATTATACGCGTAAATGAAATAAGTTACAACTCACAGTACACGTTTCAATACTTTAACGTGATCGGCTTTCCAAACACTACTGAACAAAAATAATTAACTATTAGAACACGCTCGAGTTTTGCATTTTTTTTTAAATACATTTTATTTCGACACAGTGTCCCTGAATTTAGTTGCCACTGAAGCACTGGGGTAATGGGTATTGTTTTTATTTTGTTTTCGTTTCGTTACGAATTTTCTATTATAACATGGAGTGTTGATAAAGGCACAAATTCGTATTCAGTATAATGCTTTGGTTTGTTTTGAATTTCGCGCAAAGCTACACCAGGGTTATCTGCGCAGGCCGTCCCTAATTTTGCAGTATAAAACTATAGGAAAGACATCTAGTCTTCATCACTCACCGCCAACTCTTGGGCTACGCTTTAACAACGAATAGTGGGATTGACCGTACCATTAGAACAATCCCACGGCTGAAAGGGTGAGCATGATTGGTGTGACGGGGATTCGAATCCGCGAACCTCGGATTACGAGTCGAGTGCCTTGATCACCTGGCCATGCCGGCCCACTAAGAAGAAGGAACCATGTTTACCTTGCTTATTGTCTGACTTTTTTTTTTCAAATAAAAGAAAATACCACAACAGTTCATTAGTTTAAAATAAAATCAGTTTCTCTGTTTTTTTTTTTTTTGCGAAACGATTACTCGTCTCAATAGACATTTTGAAAAAAAAATGTAATGCTTGCAAAAAGTTCAGTTAAGTTATAATAACAAATACAAATCTTATTTTATAAACTTAAGCTTATTTAATTAGATACTTGCTGTTTAATAAGTCGCTAGTGAGAATTCACTGGGTTGAACGCGGGCAAATGTTAGTGTACCGGACTAAGTATCCATGGTTCGAGTTTCATTGCTGGAAAATCACGCCCCGCCCTTTTGGGGCCGTAGGTACGTAACAATTGTAACAGTAATGTCGATGATTTTATTAGAGTAGGCGGTGGGTTTAGATGACTAATTTTTTTCACTTTAGTCTACCAAGTCAAAACTAGGGACAACTAACGCGAACAGACAGTTTGTTGCTTTATGCGAACATTTAAAACTTGCTTCTGGTCGTATTTAATAATTACTAGGATGCTTCGCAGTTTACTTTACAATTGTTAAGTTATTTTTTATTGTTTCTATTTAGAGAACTTTGTGTTGGAATGGAAGTATTAAAAAATCCTCCTTTTGGGTGGAAGATATTTCCAAGATTCTTCGGAAAAGTGAAGCGAAAAGAATGCGTTCATCAGAGATCCACGTTTTTCGTTACGTTCTACGATTACGCGCCGGATGTAGGCTTTCCTTTGGTTAGACCGTTAGAGCATTAAACAGGCCACCACTTTTAAAACGTATAGCAGAGGTCTTTAACATTCTATAGAGATACGACGTCTACAATGAAACAGAGAAATATTACAGAATTTTTCAAGAAGAAAGGCATAAAGTAGAAAATACTACATTATATATCTTTAAACCTATGATGGTGCACCGACAGATTTTGCCGATTTTTGGTTCTAAGGTGAATACTGATATTTCTTGGCTTATTTGAGATGACGTTGTTGTTTTGAATTAAGCACAAAGCTACACAATGGGCTATCTGTGCTCTGCCCACTAGGGGTATCAAACCCGGTTTTTAGCTTTGTTAATACATATCGACATAACTTCTAAATTAAAATTTCAGGCTATTTCCAATTGTAATACGTAACGTAGTAAATTGGAGAATTGTTATTTTGAATTAAGCACAAAGCTACACAAAGAGCTGTCTCTGCTCAGTTCATCACGGGTAAGTCCGCAGACATACCGCTGAACCACTGAGGGGCTATTTGAGATGATACCTCTGTTTTGTTTTGAATTTCGCGCAAAGCTACACGAGGGTTATCTGCGCTAGCCGTCCCTAATTTATGAGTGTAAGACTAGAGGAAAGGCAACTTGTAATCACCACCCATCGCTAACTCTTGAGCAACTATTTTACTAAACAAACAGTAGGATTCACATTTACATTATAACGCCCCTATGGCTGAAAGAGCGAGCATGTTTGGTGCGACGGGGAATCGAACCCGCGACTATCAGATTACGAGTCGAACGCTTTAACCCACCTGGCCATGTCAGGCCACCTCTGTTTTGATATTATAATCACAAACTATCTTTTTTGCATTATTACTTAAATATGTTGTTTTGGAGAGCTTTTAAGTTTAGTTAGCTTTGTGTATAATTAGTTGAAGACTATCAGTCATGGCTGGAGCAAACATTCAGAAACTCACGTATTCTGCATTTCATAGACAGGTGCACCCGCACTGATATCAGCTCGTGTGAAGCAAACACGTCTTCTCGTTTAATGTGAATAATGTTATTATGACTGTGAGAAACTGGGAACTGGGAAAATTAACTATTATTTTCAGTAACTATTTTCTTATTGTTGCTTACTTATAGGCCATTACTGCTAGTCTTCCCGCAGTAGAAGTCACCTCGGATAGGGTAAAGTATGGATACAGTATGGACAGAATAACTCACATTTCGCGGAAGATATCTGGACATTAAGTTAGTTGTAGTTGCCCTACTGAAATTAACAATTTTAAAAGCTCCATAAAAAAAGAAGTGAAAAATCTGTGCTTCATGGGGAGTTGTCCAAATTAGGATGTGTTGTTGAACCGGTACGTTCTTTGTCAGTTTCTATTGATATGAGAAAATATTCTCAAATTAAATGTTTTCGACAAGTTTTGTTAAGTTGCACTATGACATTGAGATTTCTGAACGTGTTGCGATATATTTTACGAGATTGATGTACAGGTTTTCTAAGCCACTATGAGCTACTTCCATTATCATAAGTTAGGTCACATGAAAGGTACTTTTACTGGATGCCAATTTCGAGAAACAAAATTTCCAAATTGATGTTTTAAGACTGAGTGAATTCGCTGTTTCGAATTCAAAACTTCGAATAAAAAAAACACCATTTGTAACAGACGTGAAGGTGGACAATTTATGACTTTCAATAGACAGAAAAAATAGTTATGGATAACTATGAAGTGTTTGCTACGAAAAAGTATTTATAGACTTATGGAAATAATCATAATTAGTAATACACTAGAACTAGTGAAGAATCTAAAGAAGTGATTATTTAATCGTAGGGTTGACAGACCCCAACACTGAAGATGTGGAAATATTTTCCAAGTTTTTTTTTTTCTTCAAACGAATCACAGATTAAAAACAGACGTTGGTGGATCGGCCAAAAACTTGAAAGTGCTTAAAATGCAAATTATTTTTTAAGTTTAATTTTGAGTTAGACTTTGTTTGTTAGTTTATTGTTAAGCACAAAGCTAAGGAAGGGGCTGTTTGTGTTAAGGTCACCACGAATATCAAAACTCGATTTTTAGCGTCACAAGTTGTTTTTGTAGTTACGCGTAAAGCAATAAAATGGGCCATATATATCTGTGCCCTATATAAGGCATACTTGGACCAGTGTAATTAAAATTTTGATTTTGATGCATTTGTGGAAATCAAGAAATAGACAAACCAATATTATATATTCTTATATAAGAAGAATATTTTATAATGGGATCCAATATGATTTGGATATTTACTTTGGAAACTGGTATTTTGTCTTGTATAAAAGATGTAATGTTGTAACAGGAAATCTGCTTTTATAAATCCCATTTTTTCTTTTCTTTAACGTTTATGAAATTGCATTGTGCAATTACTTGTAGTAAAAAAGTAAAGATTTTTAAAACACTTTTGCAGTTAATAAGTAAAAATATCTATTTAATAATGACATTATGGAACTTTAATATATGTAAAATGACAGCGAGCATACGTTATAATAGAGCAAAACTATTCTGGTTAAGAAGTTAGCACATAAGATCACACATAAAAGTTGTAATGGATTTTAAAAGAATCCCAAAACTCGAGTGCTTTCGGATAGTCCACTATTCTTCTTCAGATGAATAAAAAAAGTAAAAATATTGTTATTCAAGTGACTTAAAACAATATCCAAACAAGCAACGATAAACTCGTAAGAATCTCTTGCACAGCAATCTAATAATGTTCACTTTATTACTTAGTATTTAAATATTAAAACCACTAAGAAAGGTAGAACTGAACGCCATCATTTTCTTTTGCTGGTGCTAAATATGTCCCCATCTGATTGAGAAAAAAATGTACAAGATAAAGTAGAAATTTTGAAGTAGATCATTGTTATTAACGAGTGAATGATGCAGTCCACAGCACAGACTATCAGAATAACCTGTTAAACTTACATAATTTTGACTGTGGAAACGGTCGAAACACCATACAGAACATTTAAAATACAACAGCCTACTTACGAACAAACGAGCCAGATTATCAAGGCATTTCCCAGAACCCCAGGCACCATTATCAAGGTGTAGAGAACTCCTAACGTTTGGTGAGCTTCTTTTGAAGGTGGTGGAAAGTGAAGCCAGAAGTCTGGAACAAGCTCAAAAAATTCCGGAGTTAAGACCTCCTTCCATTGTTCGACAGAATCAGAGTATGTAGAGTTTTTTAAACCTACATCTATCGAGTCTGATTGTTCTACATCACGTGTCCCGTTCGCTAAGGTTGTGAGATCTGACATGTTTGATATTATCGGCTGAAAATGTTATGGGATACAAATTTTAAAACCTAATGAAAGAACTGGAAACTTGAAATAACAAGAGGATCAATAGTTTGATACAAAATTGAATAAGTTAAGAGATGCTACTAGAACATGAGAATTTACCTTAAAATTGTGAAAAATGTTTGAAGTCCTTAACACTTACGGACAATAAAACAGCCTTGTTAGATTGAGGTCGAAATTCTGGAAAGCATTTTTAATCTCTTAGCTTTACAGCTTTTACATAAGGTGGGTTTTAAGCTAACGCTGCGTGACAGAACATCGTTACTGTCAGACGTTGGAGACTCGCACTGTGGCAGCAGTGAGTGGCTGGTTTTCTGTGGCACGCACGGCTTCGTTGGTCTAGCAATTGGCTATTAGAGCTAAACGTCACGTGCTAGAACCACATATCTGCTGTCATAGGTTTATAGATGTGAAGACATATGGAAAATGTGCTTGGAAATGATAACATAATTACTGAGAATATTATACATACAGACAGTCGATTGTTTTTAGACATATTGATGTGCACGTTAACAACACTTATTATTTCTATATTTATCGTTTGTAATATTAGGTTTATTACACCAAAATGTCTTATCATTAATAGAGGGGAAAGCTCGTTGTATAATATAAAATAAAAGTCTGTTTGTGGTTAAACAAGTTCTCTGAAGGTAACACTAATTTTTATGGTGGATGCTATATTAAAGCACATGTTTAAACATATATTTCTAAAATACTTATTCAAAAAATTGTTTGTACGCCTTTAATTTTGTTGGATACATGGCCCTTAAAAACAAATAAGTTACATAATATAATAATAACATTAACCAAAATATGTAATCAATATTGTAGTTAATCTAAGAAACTGTTATGTATTTACGTAGAAAATGAAAGATTCATCTAATTGTTTTGGTTAGTTCCTTACACCGAGTGTTATAACACGAAAAACATAAAATTACTCAGTATGATTCAATAAGAACCCTTTTGGAAGCAAAAAATTAGTATGGTTCAATAATAACCCTACAGGTAACATTAAATTAATATGGTTCAAGAAAAACCCTACTGGTAACATAAAATTATTTAGTACAGTTGGATAAAAACCTAACTGGAAGCATAAAATTTGTATGTTTCAATAAGAACCCACTTGGTAGCATAAAATGTGTGGTTCAGTAAGAACCCAACTGGTAGCATAAGATTTGTATGTTTCAATAAGAACCCACTTGGTAGCATAAAATGTGTGGTTCAGTAAGAACCCAACTGGTAGCATAAGATTTGTATGGTTCAATAAGAACCCACTAATAGCATACAACTACGCAATATGAAGTAGTGAGAACTTTACTGGATAAAAAACAAATCGTTAATCAAAATTATTTCTCAAAGAGAAAAATATTCATGAAGAAAGTTTTAATGGATTTAGCGACACATGAATGTTTCATCATTTACTAAAGCCCCCCCCACTAGTACAACGGTAATTCTACGGATTTACAACGCTAAAATCAGGGGTTCGATTCCCCTCGGTGGACTCAGCAGATAGCTCGATATGGCTTTGCTATAAGAAAAACACACATACACACATTCATCCAATAAGCCTAAGTTGTCGTTCTTCATTTGGTTCCTTGTCGAATAATCATGAGGAATTTATTTAGAGAACCATTTCAGTCCTAATATTGGGTGGTTCTATCCGCTTTATTATGAATGGCCTTGTGTTTACCATTCTCGAAAACTATTCTAGGACAGAACTAAAAAAAAACTCTTCAAATCATTATTTCGAAAGTCATAGAAAACGTTTTATTCACGTGATTATGTTAACTAAAAATACTCTATTATATGGTATTTTTTATGAATTTTATAAATTATATTATACCGGTGGGGTTCACGTATTGCGTTATATTGTGTAATATTATGCCGTTACAAAATTAAGCGTGACGAAATTATCAGATTTTAAGTAAAATTAATAATTTTTATGTAAAACACGCAGGAGACCCTTCAGACATTAATGAATACAATATTAACGATATATTTGTTTTATATGGATCATATGTTATTATGGGTTCTGTAACCAACAAATTGTTGACTCAAAAATACTGTTTGTTTGTTTATGGAAGTTCACGCAGAGCTACATGGGGGCTGTCTGCCCACGCTATCCCGAACTTAGCAGTGTAAGACTAGAGGAAGGCAACTAGTCATTACCACCCACCGCCAACTCTCGGGCTACTCTTTCACTAACGAATAGTGGGATTGATCGTGACGTTATAACGCTCCCACGGCTGAAAAGCTCTTGGGCTACTCTTTTACCAGCGAATAGTGGGATTGACCGTCACATTATAACGCTTCCACGGCTGAAAAGGCGAACATGTTTGGTGTGACGGGGATTCGAACCCGCAACTTTCAGATTACGAGTTGTACGTTTAAACCATCTAGCCATGCTAAGTGAACTCAAAAGTAATTTGGTGCCCAATATAGTTTAAGAATTGTGTTTCAAAAGCCAACAGGGTTGGACCCCATCAGTAATTGTAAGAATTAATAAATAATAACATATGTTTAAACAAATAATTAACTTTTAGAGCAAATAGAAAGCCCGTATTTCGAATGGCATGATTTGAAAGTTGTTTCAACATTTAAAGTGAATTAATTCTACTAATATTTACATTTTGTTTATGCAGCTCGTGAAGTGGTCTAAGAAATACGAAACCGATTCAAGAAGAGGACTCTATTTACTACTTTCAACCTTTCTTCTTTTGTGACACAAAAATTAAACGACCAGGTTAAAGATCTCAAGTTTCAAATATAGTCAACTCTAATTTGGAACTGATGACCAGATGGAAGTCAACGATTCGAAACCGCTCTTCGCGTTATGGCTCCTCTTAAAAGAATAGCAGAACTGACATTTAAAAGTGCGGAGTGTATTCATCAACATATCGCGGATTCAGATTTTGGACTTTGGGACCCACAACCCGGCACGTTAACTACAGTGCATCGACTTACCTACAAGAAAAAGTAAAACATGTAATGAATTGTTTATTTGTTTGAAGTTAAGCACAAAGCTGAACAATAGGCTATCAGTGCTTTGTTCATCATGGGTATCAAAACCCAGTTTATAGGGTAATATGAGGGTCTCGGGTCCGTAATAACACCAAACAAGCTTGGCTTCTTAGCCGTGGGGTCGTTATAATGTGACGGTCAATCTAACTATTTGTTGATAAATAAGTAGTCCAGCAGCTGGCTGTGAGTGGTGATGACGAGCTGCCTTCTCTCTTGTCTTACACTGCTAACTTAGGGAGGCTAGAGCAAATAGCCCTCGTGTAACTTTGCACAAAATTCAATTACGAACAAAACAAACAATATTATCGGTTTTCTACAGTTAGTATACCATAAACCTTGGAAGCTATAAGTGTGATAAAAGCCTCTCAATCAGAAAACTACAGACATTTGATTAGGAACGTTTACAGCTTTCGAACAATATAAACTATTTAACTTCACAGAATTAACTTTAGACGTTAGTATTTCTACGAGGACATTATATATCTTCGTCAGTGAAAAGCCAGTTTGTAAACGGCGTGAGACCAGACAATAATAGAGAACTAATTAACAATCCATCAGTGCAGTTCACTTGATATGACGATCAAAATTTAAAATAGTCTGAAATTTTAACATTAATTTAGAACTTAAATGAATGTTAAAATTTCAGACTATTTTAAATTTCAATACGTAAGAACACATACATATATAGTGTTATTAAAAGTAAGTTTAAATATCATTCACTTTATTTGGATTATGTTTTTACATTACGGTATATTATAATGCAGTATATTTTGCTCACATAAACTCACACACGTATATGTATAAAATACATTTCCTGATGATGTACACGTTTACTTCTAGAATATAAAAACGTGAACAAGTTAGTTTCAATATGTAATACCAAAGTATAACAGCTGATGAAAACGCAGACAGAACTTGAAACACTTATGAAGTGCTGAAAGAATATGAACTGTTTACAAGAAAAACAACTCGTACAGAGATGTTTTAAGAATGTTGCTTCCTGCCATATTTGTAATTGGGAGAACTTATTAGGTATAATATTGAAGTATGTGTGCTGGAACAACGAACACTTTCATTTGAATAGATCAATTGTATTTTAATATTTACTTATACTAGTTTAGAGTACACAACTAAGTAAGATATTTGTAACGGCTGATTGGTTTGAACGGGTTTACTGTTTACGTGTTTACTATTCAAGGACAATATTTGAACTTTGTATAGAAGTATACGTATTTTTTGAAGTTAAACAGAAAACTCTTTGGGTTGGGTACCAGCGTCACGAAGTGGCTAGACTGTAGAACTGATGATTTACGAGTTGTGGCCTCTTGCTTAAAAAAATAATAACTTTGTGCCACGAGTTTGTCATAACAAAGATATTCAAATCCCACTATTCGGTTAGGATACCTTAAGAAATGGTGATTGGATTAAGGACGGACTTATGTAGCTGACCACGAATATCGGAGATAAACAAAGAAACCAATGGCTGAGCTGAACTAAAAATGCCTTTTTGGAGAAGAAAGGATTTAAGAGAAGCATAAGATTAGTACTGTAAGCACCTATTGTCACATTTCAAACGAATGACCAACATCAAGATAATTCGAAAGTGACATCTAGCGGATTATTCTTACATATTTAGCTCTCAGTTGCTGAAGTATGATCTTTCTAGCCAATAGCAACAAATTTAGAACATTGACTTATTCTATTTACCACTTGGATTAAAACTTCATGAGTAACTTTTGCTCCTAAAATAATTCATCTATTAATACACTAATAGCCTAGGACCACTCCTACTTTGTGGCATCAACTGTAAGAGTCATAAAAGCAGAAGATGAGTACAACTGAAGTAGATTTCCAACTATAACTGTACGCTGAATTGACCATTTTATTAAGACCTCCATATAGTTTTGGGCTGAGCCATTTCTTGCCATAATAGCAGCTTGGATTTAGTGTGTTAGAAATTTAAGATGTTTGATAGTATCTTGTGTTATAACGTGATCTATCAAAGGGTATGTATGCACAATAAACTGGTTTAAAACTGTCCGATGAGGGAAATGTTTGAAAACGTAATATTTAAGTGCATTCAAAAATTTCTCTAATGGACTGAAGTTCAATGATTTTTAGACCAACGAAGATGAATGAAACCACTGCCTTACTCTTGGAAATATATGGGACAGCACCATTCCTACGACTTTTTTTTATCTCTTGGAAAAATATTTGTCATTAATGTCGAAATCAGGCATTATGTGTTGAAGTAAATCAGTAACAACCTTCATGTACACTATGGATGTAATTCACACCACAAATGGAGTTAAAGAATCCTCCCGTGCCATGAAAAACATTTCCTTTGCCATTACATATTCTACATCACTGTTCTAACATTACAAGAAGGTTCACATGTCTGTGTGATCTTCTCCATATGTTTACCACTATACCAGTACTAAACATGGAATAACATAATATTTCTGATTCAATAGTCTGTGTTCTAACCACCATTTAAAACGTTTCTTCTGTTCGTAGTTTTAGAAGAGCAGATGGTTGGTTTTTGATTGCCATATGACATTTATTGTAATAATCATTTTTGTATGGACAAATGAAAATAGTTGAATCTTAATCACTTAGACCAAAAGAATCAACTGGATCATATTCTGTTTTCTGTTCATCTTAACAAACGTGTCCAATAAATAAAAATCAGACTAAATTATTATATTATGAATGTATTGTGTATACTATGCTGATAACAAATGATATTACTTTGAACAGATGATTACAAAACAATGGGTTTTGATAATGATACCCTTGCTGAAAAACCACCTACAGTACCATAATGTCCATCTTTAAGACTTACTTATCCATGATTTTGCTGAAAAACTACCTACCATAATGTCTATCTTTAAGACTTACTTATCCATGATTTTGCTGAAAAACCACCTACCATCATGTCTCTCTTTAAGTCTTACTTATCCATAATTTTGCTGAAAAACTACCTACCATCATGTCTCTCTTTAAGTCTTACTTATCCATGATTTTGCTGAAAAACTACCTACTATCATGTCTCTCTTTAAGTCTTACTTATCCATGATTTTGCTGAAAAACTACCTACTATCATGTCTCTCTTTAAGTCTTACTTATCCATGATTTTGCTGAAAAACTACCTACTATCATGTCTCTCTTTAAGTCTTACTTATCCATGATTTTGCTGAAAAACCACCTACCATCATGTCTCTCTTTAAGTCTTATTTATCCATGATTTTTCTGAAAAACCACCTACCATCATGTCTCTCTTTAAGTCTTATTTATCCATGATTTTGCTGAAAAACCACCTACCATCATATCTCTCTTTAAGTCTTACTTATCCATGATTTTGCTGAAAAACTACCTACCATCATGTCTCTCTTTAAGTCTTACTTATCCATGATTTTGCTGAAAAACTACCTACCACAATGTTTCTCTTTAAGTCTTACTTATTCATGATTTTGCTGAAAAACCACCTACCGTCAAGTCTCTCTTTAAGTCTTACTTATCCATGATTTTGCTGAACAACCACCTACCATCATGTCTTACTTATCTATGATTTTGCTGTTGTTGTTGTGATGGAATATAATTGACTACATAAAGAGTCAACTCAAACATAATAACCAGTACCTGAACTTTTAAAATGTATTGGCATTTCTGAAGAATGTTATTAGTTTTCACCCATAATAATATATCAAGTCAAAACTGAGGGTAACGTTACCTTAGACCCAGTACTTAATTACTTAAGGTGCAGAATTATTGGTCCGAGTTCCAGCTACACTAAGTTCTCTTCAAAAAATAAAAATCCCTAAAAAGACACCTGAAAAACTCACGAATGAATTATCGTTAAACATATGAAGGATGAGGGACAACATTATCTCCACTTTTACTCAGGGACTGTTTTCGTACTCTTTTAGTGGCTAAGAGAAAACCTTGGGTGTTTGTAAAGCTTAAACCAAGGGTTCGATCTCGGCGACACAAATACCCCATTGTGTTGCTTTATGCTAAAATAAATTGTGACGTAGTTACTATCGTATATCTATCTTAATATCGTTGTTTAAGTTAAATTTATTCTCTCATTGTGAACCATCGCTAAGATATCAAGGAAGTTCCAGACCAGAAAAAAAGACTCAATGTTGTTTGCGAAACTATTTTACATAAATCATTGTTTGTCATAATTGTTACTGTAAATTGTGTCATTGCTGTATATTAAAATACACAGTATTAAAAACTTTATATCAGTCTTGTAAACAAGTATCATAAATTGGATACATATCCACATTTATTTAAGTTACAAAACTAAATTGTCATTTAAATCAGTTTCAGGCTATTCAGAATTATAATACGTTATGTAAAAAAAAATTAAATAATTATGCCACGATTGACTTAGCTAAATATCGGTATCTGAAACGTAATTGTAAACGTGGAGTAGATTTATTTTTTTCGTATTAATTATGTTCGATTCTTCTAAGTGGATTAAGCAGATAACCCGATGTAGCTTTGCTATAAGAAAACACACACACTCACTTATACATACGCATTACTTACACATTCACACAGACAAATTATCTCGGTAAATACAAATTGCGGATAGAGTTTCATTCTGTTTTTCATCCAATTTTTTACAGTTGAACCAATTTCACTCATAATTGGCCCAACATGGCCAGGTGGGTTAAGGCGTTCGACTCGTAATCTGAGAGTATCGGATTCGAATCTCCGTCAGCCGAGGGAGCGTTATAATGTTAAGGTCAATCTCACTATTGGTTGGTAAAAGAATAGCCCAAGAGTTGGCGGTAGGTGGTGATGACTAGCTGCCTTCCCTCTAGTCTTAAACTTCTGAATTGAGGATAGCGAGCGCAGATAGTCCTCCTGTAGCTTTGCGCGAAATTCCAAAAAACAAACTAAACTGTTAATGAAACAGTTTAAATTTATTTATTTTTTTTTGCTCGTAGTTAAGGAAAAACTACACAATGCAAAACGGTCTGTTTGGATCATTTCCACCACAAGTATTGTAACTCGGATTAAGCGTTATAAATTCGAAGACTCACTCAATCACTCATAATTTATTTTCATATGTGGTTTAATTCAATTAATTTTTTCCCATTTTATGTAACACTTGGATCATAGTTTATCGAACTAGTATGATGAGTCCAATTTCACTTTAAAACTTTCTCAAAAATTAAGTTTTCAGGATCATAACCACTTTTCATCTTGCCATTTGTTAACTCTTGGTGGCTTGTATCTGAATAAAAATTCAAAAGATCAGCATAATTTTTCTATGAGATAACACATTTACATTTATCACAAAAACGTGAAAGATATAACAAAATATTGAGTATTTTTCTTTTAGTTATTCGGTTATTTTTCGTTACATTCAGCAAATATTCAAATACAAAGGTGACATTTCTTAAACTATTTATTTGAAAAACAGCATATTTCAGAGTTTTTTACACAGACACATTTTTGTTCACGTTTAGCAGTTAAACTAATTGAGCGTTTTTTTTGTTGTTGTTTATTCATGAAGACATTTCGTTAGGCCCTCGGATACTTGTAACAGTCAAATAAACTACAATCACTAACATGACGCCTTTTTATAATCCTAGCAAACTTTCCATACTGAGCCTAACTAAAATATGTGAAATTCATAAGTTATAAATTTGTACTTAATTTTGTTAGAAAAAATAGCACGTGAGAAAAAATTGGTTACACAGATATAATGTAAGAGATGGATAAAACGAATCCGATTTTCCGATTATTAAAACACCGATGTCAACCTCAGAGTAACAAAAATGTGCTTAGCTTTAGAATTGAGTACACTATAAGGAAGTAATTGTAAATGGTGTAATAACGCAGTCGTACTTAAAGTTGTGCATTGCAGAATAAAACAACATTTGTATAATCCTTTTTAATGTATAGAGAGAATTACTGACATTAGCATGTACAGTAACACGTCAAAAAAGTTTAAAATACGTGTAAGTATATTTTTATTAGTGAATAGCACAAACCTTTGCGAAGTCCGTCTTCGTTGGTTGTTTTTTTCATTATCTTGCTAACATGTAAGCCTAAACTTGGTAAATTCGATGACAGCAATTAAACTATAGTTTGATGATTTAATAAGTTGTTTGGTCAAGTATGACAACTTCTTTGTGGTTTGATAGTACCTAAGTCGTAGTTTGTTATGGTACTTACTTGGTAGGTATGGAAACTTAGTAAAGATATGGTATGATAAAACTTAAGACATTTTAATACGATGCTAGATGTGTTAAAAAACTTAGTAGGTTTTTGGTATAATAACATTTAAGACAAAATTTGAAAAGCTGTTTAGCAGGATAAGCCACTCTAGTTTATCATAAAGAACCTTGTTTCTGTCATCATCATTATATTCAGAAAATTGTAGTTTAAACTCATTAGGAATGAATAATGTTGTAGCCTTTTTGCTACAATTTCTGCTTCTAATATAGTCATCGGTGAACTATTTTTCCTTAAATTTTTCTTAAGAAACCAGTCTTCATGGTCGAACGTGAAGCACAGAAAACTTTGATCATGTGAATTATTAACTTTAACAAGCTTGTACTTAAACAATAATTCAAAAAGATAAAAAACAAAATAAATAAAATTCGTTCAGATTTGCACGTGCAATGATAATATCACATGACTTTATGTAAAAAAAATTAATGTTAATTAACAACGTATTTTTCATCAAAGGAATTTCTCGGAGGATTTTATAAATATCCTATGTTTGTTTGTTTCAAGTTAAGCACAATGCTATGCTCGTGGCCACCATGAGTATCGAAATCAGGTCTTTAGCGTTGTACGTCGGTTGACATGCTGCTGTGCCACTGAAGGGGTGTGTGCAAGTATCCTATCTTTTGATGGTATATTACGCCAGTTTCAAAAATAAAATTTAAGTAATGGTACTTTTACGAACTCGGGCGTTATGTGTTTTCAAAGGCTCATCAATGAGACGTTAAGACTAAACTTTCATAACATACGAAAAACGTATTAGATTTGTTACCATACGTTCTCCTCAAAAATATATATAAACCATCTTTGAGAGAAAGAGAAGTAATTAGGATATGACCGTAGAATATAAAACGTACAAGTGTTATATATTAAGTCAGTTCTTACGTATTATTACGATTATAAAAATTAAAACTCGTACTGGACACGCTGTTGATTGAACTTGTTTTCGTTGCAGTTTATTTCTTATCTCTGTATATCTACTGCTTTTAAACAACAAAGTTTTCTTACCCCTTCCTTGGCCCGGCATGGCCAAGCGTGTTAAGGCGTGCGACTCCTAATCTGAGGGTCGCGGGTTTGCATCCCCGTTCGCGCCAAACATGCTCGCTCTTTCAGCCGTGGGGGCGTTATAATGTGACGGTCAATCCCACTATTCGTTGGTAAAAGAGTAGCCCAAGATTTGGCGGTGGGTGGTGATGACTAGCTGCCTTCCTTCTAGTCTTACACTGCTAAATTAAGGACGGCTATCACAGATAGCCCTCGAGTAGTTTGTGCGAAATTCAAAAAACAAACAAACAATCTTTCTCCACCCCGTAGAAATTACACAGTTTAAAGTTAATTTTGTGGGAAATATTTCTTCCCTTGATGAACATTTTGTGTTAGTCTAAAAGTTTTATATACCGTTACCTGTGTCAGAAAGAACACTTTTCACGATACTTTGTGATCAGACATACAATAAACTATATACTTTCCCAAGAAATTTGTTTTCGAGTGGTCATTAGACCCAGACATAAATGCCTAAACGGTTTTGAAATGGTAGCAGTTGTTTTGGTGGTGATGGACTTTTGTGATCAAAACAATAAATATAAAATGCATACAACGGTATACTCTTAACCTCCGTGCAACACGGATGGTTTACGTAACTTACGTATTACCACGCTAATGTTGAAGAGGTATAACCACGTGACAGTTTTTTCTTCACATTATCAGTGTACGTTATTTCAAACAGATAACTCATTGTTATATAACAACCACACTTCATAAACGTTCACCACATCAGCCAGTAATGAGTTACTTTGTTGAGCATACAAAGGCTAGATCGTTAACAGCTTCTAAACAATAGTTCGCCTTGTGCGAAACAGAAACAAAATACACTGGCTACCAAATTGATAAAATGACTTTGAAGAGCTTTTTCTGAATAGCCGTTCAGAAAAACACACACACGCTCAAAAAATAAAAGCCTAGAATATCTCCTATTGCTACATTTATGTTATTTTTTCAAACAGGTAGCTGTTGTCCACATGAGTTTCTAATGCTTCATGTGTGTTGCCACAGTTTTACTGAAATGTATAAAATTTCCAAGCACGTGGTTCATCGTACTTTACAAATGTAACAAATTAAATTAAAAATAAATAACCTCCTTAACCATTTCTTCACTAACTTAAATATTGAATCATCACGAAAGACCAAGTACACCTATTTATTTTCTTGAATTCGCATGTTATTTACGTCTCTTTGTAACTCTTTACTTTAACAATTGTACCTTATGTCTGTCATTTTCTTGTTTTTCTTTATAACAAATACCGATTACACGAAGTAAAATATTCGAAAAATTTAAAAGAGAACTGAGACAACTAGTTTATTTTTGTTTGTTTGAATTTCGCACAAAGCTACTCGAGGGCTACCTGTGCTAGCCGTCCCTAATTTAGTAGTGTAAGACCAGAGGGAAGGCAGCTAGTCATCACCACCAACTCTTGGCTGCTCTTTTATCAACGATTAGTGGATTTACTGCACATTATAACATCCCCACGGCTGAAAGGGCGAGCATGTTTGGCGCGACGGGGATGCGAAACCGCGACCCTCAGATTACGAGTAGCATGCCTTAACACGCTTGGCCATGCCGGGCCTCTGAGACAACTAAGTGAATACAGCTTGTGATATTAGATCGCTTAACTGTGAAAAGTTTAATAAAAGTACAAAGTTTCAGATTATGTCATTAAAAAATCTAAAGTTTTTCTTAAAACGGTTTATTTCGTGCACATTTAGCGAAAAAATTAGTTTTGCAATTTTTTGTCTTCTTGTGAAAACATGCGTAAAAATCACAAAATGTATATTTTTGTTTGTTTTTTAATTTTCGATTATAGCTGCACAAAGCCTATTTGTGCATAACTGAAATTAATTTTGAAAGAATAGACTAGAAGGCAGGTATCTATTGAACATCTTCCGTCAACGTTTAGGTTTCTGTTATGTAAGGTAATAGTAATAGTTGAACTGGACTGTCTCTCATATAGCGCACCCAAAATTAAAAGCTGTGAGTGAATTCTATTGACGTGAAACATAAATCTTTGGATTAAAAATCCAGGCACGCTATCTACCGGGCAACGTCTGGGCATTAGATACAGTACAAATATGTTTACTTGAAACTGCAAATTTATTCTTATTTGAAATACCACTATATATTTTTTTTACTTTAGACCAAATGCCTTTAGCCAGGGTGTTAATAAAACTAGCATGCTAGATTAAAGACTACCACATTAGGCTAGTACAATTTGTTTGTTTGTTTTGAATTTCGCGCAAAGTTACACGAGGGCTATCTGCGCTAGCCGTTCCTAATTTAGCAGTGTAAGACTAGAGGAAGAGCAGCTAGTAATCACCACCCTCTACGAACTCTTGGGCTACTCTTTACGAATGAATAGTGGGATTGACCATAACATTATAACGCACCCACAGCTGAAAGGACGAGCGTGTTTTGTGTGATGGGGATTCGACCCGCGACCCTCAGATTACGAGTCGAGTGCCTTAACCACCTGGCCATGTCGAATCCGTACAATTTGTAAAGAATCTTGTTTTTTTGTTTTTTTACAATAAATCTAAGTTAATTCAAAAATTTGTATTTAAAATTACTTGGTTTAAATATTGTTGTAGCGTGTGTCTGTTTTATGTAGATGTCACCAGAAATTTCTATTTCTGTTTAACGAGAAAGAAGTTTAGCCTAACATGAGTGTGGACTTCAGGCCAAAGTTTAGGAAACAACTGAAACCATTTATAAAAGAGAAAGTTGTGCTAGATTAAATTATTGGGTTTGTTTGTCAGTTAACAACCGATAAGTTCATGATTTAGTTAATTTGTCTGCATTGTAAATTCTGTGATTATCAAATTTCAGTTTCAACCAAGAAATGTCACTGAATTGTAAGTAAGTAGGATCTTTGTTAGAAGTACTTTATTTGTCTATTCAAGCCTGTCGTTGAACGTTGATTACGTTATTCGTGAAATTCAAAGAAATGACGTTTGTGTTATTGTTACATGGACTGGAATTTTCGTTTTCTCTATGAAGAATAAATAAGAAGCCACCAACCATTACAACAATGTGTATTGTAAATTACTTCTTCCGTCTTGATCTTGTATAGCCAAAATAAATTGCTCTATACGTTTTGTGAGAACACTATCTGTACAACGACTGAACTATTGATAAAAAGACGACAAACTTCTATTTGTCATGAAGCTAAGAATTTAATTGAAAAAAGTATAAATTATGTATTCTATTTACTTCATGAGATGCATAAGCCAGACAATTCTGTTAGGCCTAAAGTTTACCGTGCACCTTCCCTAATAATTTTATTTATAGTTAACCCGATTCATTCTAATTTGACGTAACATTACTGTACAATTCCATTCTAAGGAAGATGGAACTTAAAGCTCTATAGCACTAGATTGACCACATACTGAAAACTATCACCAAACATGTTTTCTCGAAGAACAAATTATATAAACAAGTGAAGGATATACCCATAGAATCAAAATGAGTACCTTTTAGGCTAACTACGTTTTTAGATTGCATGTTTTCTACACAAGTGATCTCCCAACCTTGTTATAGATATATTGATGGTGTTTTGATGGAGCTGCACACAGAGTGACAGATTTACCGTTTTACTTTTATTTCAATAACTACGCTTGTTTCATGGATGCGTATTGTGCAAGACACGCCTGTTCTTTAAATTTGTAGAAGATTCTTGAGAACACGAATCAGTAATATTTGTTTTACGAAAACACTAGCGTGTTCGAACATTACCGAAAGTTCTAAGAGTCTCGTGTGATTCGTATAAAAGCAGCTAATCAATAAACAGAAAAAAGTATCGTTGATCAGCTACGGTCAGTATACTATAAGCCTTGGGAGCTGCAATTGTGATTAACGCTTATTAATTTGAAAACTAGAGAATTGGACCAGGAACGTTATAGATATCGAACATTATAAATCGTTCAACTTCCGTAAATTTCCTCGAACGTTTTTACTTCTATGAGGATATTAAATATCTTCTTCGGTAAGAAGTGAGCTTATAACCGTTGTGAGGCCGACCAAGCTAGGCAGCTTAAGCGACGTTTGGCAGTATCAACTTAAAATAAATTTGCTCGTCGTGGGCCTAAATAAAAAAATTAGTAAAATATTCAGTTCTAGGCTGGACATAAGACAATTATTGTCTGTAAGTCTGTAAAACTCTTGTATATAAATTATTATTTGTAATAAATTTAAATATAAATTGTATTTTGTATATATTAACATACACTTCATGGTCAAAAGTATGTCGACACCCAACCATCACACCCATATGTGCTTGTTGAACATCTCATTCCAAAACCATTGGTATTAATATGGAGTTGATCCTTTCTTTCCTGCTATAACAACCTCCACTCTTCTGGGAAGGCTTTTCACTAGATTTTGGAATATGGCTGCAGAGATTTGCTCCTATTCAGCCACAAGAGCATTAGTAAGGTCGGGCAATGATGTCGAGTGAGAAGGCCTGGTTCGCAGTCGGTGTTCAAATTCATCCCAAAGGTGTTCGATGGGGTTGAGGTCAGGGCTCTGTGTAGGCCAGACAAGTTCTTCCACACCAGCCTTGGCAAACCATATCTTTATGGACCTCACTTTGTGCACGGGGGCATTGTCATGCTGAAAAAAGGACCTTCCCTAAACTATTGCCACAAAGTTGGAAGCAAACAGTTCTCTAGAATGTCATTGTATGCTGTAGCATTAAGATTTCCTTTCACTTGAACTAAAAATCCTTGTCCAAATCATGAAAAACAGCCTCAGACCATTATTCCTCCTCTGCAAAACTTTACAGTTGACACTGTGCATTCAGGCAAGTAGCATTCTCCCGACATCCGCCAAATATAGATTCGTCCTTCAGACTGCCAAATAGTGAAGCGTGATTCATCACTCCAGAGAACGTATTTCCACTGCTCCAGAGTCCAATGGCGGTGTGCTTTACACGACTCCAGCCAAGTTCCCTACGAACAGTTCTTGTGCTGACGTTGCTTCCAGAGACAGTTTGGAACTCGATAGTGAGTGTTGCAACTGTGGACGGACGATTTTAACGCGCTTCAGCACTCAGCGGTCCCGTTCTGTGAGCTTGCGCGGCCTACCGTTTCGTGGCTGAGCTGTTGTTGCTCCTAGACGTTTTCACTTCACAATAACAGCACTTACAGTTGACCTGGGCAGCTCTAGCAGGGCAGAAATTTGATGAACTGACTTGTTGGATAGATGACATCCTGTGGCAATGCTACGTTGAATGTCACTGAGCTTTTCAGTACGATCCATTCTACTGCCAGTGTTTGTCTTTGGCTGTATGTTTGATTTTATGCACCTGTTAGCAATGGGTGTGGCTGAAATAGCCAAATCCACTAATTAGAAAGGGTGTCCACATACTTTTGGCCGTCTAGTGTATATTTGTATTAAGAAAGAAAATTGTCCGTATCAATCTTCTAGGCAAATATCATATATTTAATACATATTGACATTTAATTAACTTCTACATTCAAGTCACTACGTAACATAAGTAATCAGAGACTCATTCGAGATAAATTACAATATGTAACGTAATAGCAGTAATGATAAACTCGATTTTTAGTTTCAGTTTGTTAAATCCACTTAACATCTTTCAAATACACGTCTTCCGTTTCCTGGCAAAACACTTCATTTCAGACGTAAATATTTTGCTGACTAAATGGTGGTCATCTTACAATGTTGGTACAATAAGAGCGACGGACAGAGACAATTACTTACATTTCTACTAAGGCCATCCTCCATACGTTGATAGAAGTATCTTCATATGACAACATACTAGATTACATAGACTTTGCAGTAACGATCAAGATAATAATAATGAATCTATTAAGATGCTTCAATATTTTCTCAAAATGTGACTGCGCAGTACACTTCTTTCACCATAGTAAAATTTAAACGACACGTGAGTAACCTCATTTCAGTCGGCACGCTTCTACTGCTACTGAACACACGTGCATGCCCTTTACACTCACGTGCAATCTGTTCAACATGCCAAACACTCGTATAATTCTTGACAACTTTCTCATAATCATAAAGAACAATACGATCAACTCTAATGAACCTTTAACTTTTTTGTTTTATAAACGAGACATTAACATTAAAAATTAACTTTTCATAGTCAACTTCCCAATAAACTACAGTTATCATGTGATGCTAAAATTGGAACGAACAGATATTGATAACAGAACATCTGTTGAGGGCCCTAACTCAGTCTATTCTGTTAACAGCTATTCCACCCTCGCAAACCACTATTTACTTTACAATATACTTCGTAACAATTGCCACCAAATTTTCACCAGTGTGCTCGTTTAATACTTTCGTAGCATTTCAGTTAAGTATTTGAAAGTAATATGCATTATGGCATACTGTTCAAATAGCAATATATGAATCAGAGTTGAAAATGAAATAAATTAGTTACTTTAGTAGTACATTTTTTTTAGCTGTGGCACAGAGTTTCGTAGTGTACTTCTGGGTTTGGTTTTATTTTTTATTCAAGTACAAACTTTTAACTCCTAACTCTTGATCGGTTTTAGTCCTAACTCCAGTTTTGTACACAGAAGGTCAAATTGTTTTGATTGATATGTCTGATCACGCTCAAGGGTTTATATATTAAGTTGCTCTAATCCTGCCAAAAAGAATTCCAAGAATCACGGGTATTGAGAATTTTCTATTTTGTGTGTGTGTGTGTGTGGAATTTGGAGCAAAGCTACTCAAGACTGCAATAACTGTCTGTAGTTTTGAAATGATAGACTAGAGAGAAGACAGCTAGTGAACAACACCGTTACTAACTCTTCAACTACTATTCTACAAACAAAAAGTGGGATTGACCATTACATTATAAAGGTCTGAAAGTTTGCGAGCGGAGTCCGCTAGCTATCAAACGTGCACAGTGGGGTTGTGATGTTTTAGTATTAACTAACAGTTCGATTTATTTATAAGTTTAAAAAAAAACATTTCTTCTTCATTTATTCTAATCTTTCTAAATATTCTGTCATTTCTTTTAACGTTTTATAAGTTATTCATAATAACTTTGATTTTGTGTTTTATATATCTTATAGTAACTAATTTTTTACTTTCTCTGATATAACCAATAGCTTTGGTTGAGCTTTGATATATTGTCAGTATTATATTGTTAACGTGCATTATTTCTGTCTTGTGTAACATAGTTGTCACGTGTACAGTATCACTTCCAGAACGTCTTGTTTGTTTGTTGTTGTTTTTTTTTAAATCGCGCAAAGCTACTCGAGGGCTATCTGCGCTAGTCGTCCTTAACTTAGCAGTTTGACACTAGATGTAAGGCAGCTAGTCACCACCACCCACCGCCAACTCTTGGGCTACTCTTTTACCAACGAATAGTGGGTTTGATCGTCACATTATAACGCCCCCACGACTGAAAGGGCGAGCATGTTTGGTGTGACAGGGATTCGAATCCGCGACCTTCAGATTACAAGTCGAACGCCTTAACCCACCTGGCCATGCCGGACACTCCAGAACGTCATGCATTAGTTTGGAACGTCACCAATAAAATGAAAAACAAAACTAACGATTTTTCACATGCTTTATTTCCAAAAGTATAATTTCTTACTTTATTACCTTCCAATTTCTTATATTATTTATATACGTATAAATCACCCAAAGCAAAACAAAATCACCATTTCAAAGTAATGTCATTTATTCCTTCAGAGAACTTTTTTTTCTCTTATCAGCCGTTCACTGCGATTGGTAATGATTAATTATTCACCCTATGCCTGTATATGAAACTTCAGCAAAAGAGGCTTATATTTGACTTCATTATCAGACAGATAGTAGCTCTAAATATTTAGAAATGGTTCAGATTTCTCATCGAAATGAAACTTTAAATATCTCCTTATTAGGTCATTAGAACTTTACAACACTGTACAGTGTTTCTTTTATAACAATATCTATGTAATGATTGACTCACAAGTTCCAGTAATGTCTGTAAATCATAACAAAAAGTTTGTTTATTTTGTTGTTGTTTTTTCTTCTGGTTAGTTTTATTACATAACTCAAAAACCAAAACAATGGTGTCAACCAGTTTCGTTGAAGTGATACAGTTTGAAACGGAGAATCCGATATAATAAGTATTATTATTAACAAGTTATATCAGACTATTCTCTAATTTGCCCCACCCCCCAGGTCTCGATACCATGATGGGCTGATCAGAGACAGCCCTTTGTGTAGCTTCGTGCTTAATTCAAAATAACAATTCGTCGATTTACTACGTCACGTATTACAATTGGAAATAGCCTGAAATTTTAATTTAGAAGTTATGTCGATATGTATTAACAAAGCTAAAAACCTGGTTTCGATACCCCTAGTGGGCAGAGAACAAATAGCCCATTGTGTAGCTTTGTGCTTAATTCAAAACAACAACAACGATATTTATTAACTTTACGATATTTGTCAACAACACTGATACACATAATTTTCTTTCTTAACACAAATGACCCCCGCTGAGACGGCGGTAAGTCTACGGATTTACAACGCTGAAATTAGGGGTTCGTTTCGCCGCGTTGGAAACAGCAGATAGCTCGATGTGGCTTTGCTTTAAGAAAACGCAAACACTTAACACAAATATATTTTAATATACAAATAACAATACAGTTTATAATAACGATTATTACAAATAATGATATATACACAAAAGTCTTACCAACTTACAATCAATACTGAGTCTTCTTTCTGGTCTGGAACTGAAAATTTTATCGACGGTTCACAATGCGCGAAATCATTCTATCTTGACACACTGGTACACATTATTTTACGAGAAGCCAGGTAGTTTCTTCATGCGTGTGTTTTTTTTCCAATGTAAATATCTAATGTCCTCGTAGAAACACTAACATCCGAAGTTAATTTACAGAAGTTAAACAGTTTTTAATGTTCGAAATCTGTAAACGTTCCTGGTCCATACCTGTAGTTTTCCGATTATTAAACACTTATCGCAGTTATAGTTTCCTAAGTTTATAGTATACCAACTGTATTAAACTGTATCTTTGCGCGTCGATTTATAAGCATTCAGGGTGAGATTCTCGAAAGTTCAGTTGGCAATAATATTTGAAAATATGCTAATGCTTTCATAAAATATGTTGTTGATTCTTACACTAGAGAATCGTTAACAGATTTAGAGAATAGGAGAGGCTTTCACAATACACATCAAACAATACAAGTCACATGTATTTCTAAATATATAGTAAACTGAAACAAGCACCGTTATTAAAATAAATATACATTAGTAAATACATTACAACCCCTTGCTTGGAGGATTAAAAATTGGTTTTAAAAATATTTCACTAAAACATTACATATACATTACGAATAATCACTAAACATAACATACTGTCAAAGAATTATACAACTTCGATAATCATGACAGTATTATAACGCAGTCAATACAAGTAACCTTATAATTATAAAATTACATAGCACTTGAAAGTGCTTAATCACAAAGGTTATCTTTTTGGCTCAACACAACCAATAATGAGACGAATGAGAGGTTTTTTGAAAGCTACAAACAGGAATTTTCTGGTTAAATTTCCAATTAATTTACATGTATGAAAAGTTTCGCAAAACTAAAAAACATAGTACCTAATTTTGGCCAAAAGAAATGTCTCATAATTTTGTCACATGTCTTGTTGACACCTGAGTGACTTCCTACAAGGAATTCATGGGTAACTTTCAATATTTCAGAACAATATTCTTTTTGAACAACGAATTGATAACTACAGCCCAGTCCTCTAAAGCTGATACATCTGGTGGTTCCAATTTTTTCACGAGCACACAGGTTTTGAAAAACTAATCATTTGGAACTTTCTTCAGTTCATGTTTTGGGAGTGCATATTCAAATAATGAAGTGATCTGCAGATATTTTTCTTGCTCAGCAATCAGTTTACTTTTCGAAAATGGAACTTTACCAGGTGCGCCAGATCCATCACGCCCATCATTGTCACTTACCAGGGAATTGCCAGTAGGATAAATCTATTATTTCATCCTCTGAATAAGTGTACACCATTTGCTTTTGGCTTATTGTCAAGGTTGAGCCCGAGTCGCAACACATGAGGAAACACAACTTACAATCCTATATCAGGGATGGCTAGCGCAGATAGTCCTCATGCAGCTTGGAACGAAATTCGAACACAAGCATTAATATATTGATTGAGTTCAAAGTTGTCATTTTGCATTGGTCAATAAGAGCTCGTCCCTTCACTTTCTCTTTCAGTTTCGATACAAATTTGTTTCGCCTATTAATGTTTACTTTCTTTTCTCGGGTTTTATATCATGTCGTTCTCTTTCGGCTTTGATACGAGCTTGTTCCGCCTCGAGATGTTTATTTTCTCTTTCTGCTTCGATACAGGCTTGTTCAAAATTGATTTATTTGAGTTTTGACTGGATTTTTAACTTATCTTTATCACTCAATTCTGAGTGGCTAGTGGAGACACTAGAATATTCCCCTTACGCTTCCTCAGACAACAAATAATCATCGACTAATATTTCAATAACACACGTTTTTAGTTTTTTTTTTCTCACTGGTTTAATAATATTCTAATTCTAGAATTTTGACAATTTCGAATAATTCCTTTCTAGTTGTTCGCAGGAGGGTGATTTAAAACAATCTTGATAGTCAGACACGATCATATTTTGTTGGCACTGATAAATATAAATTAAATTAATATTTAAATTTTATTTTAGAACGAATTTTGTCTTTGATTCAGATCTTGGACACGAGCTCCCAGTTTATAATTGTCAGATAGTATAATTTATTCTGCATGAGTATTCGATTTATTATGTTGCACATTACTATTTGAAATAGCCTGAAATTTTAATTTTAATTCAGAAATTAATTGAATATCGATATGTATCATATATATAATATTTGCCGAGAAGATTGATACACGATTTTCTTTCTTAACACAAATATGTTTTAATATGCAAACAACAATACAATTTATAAAAAAAAAAAACAGTTATGATAAATAATCATTTATATACAAAAGTTTAACAAACTTACAACCAATACATAGTCTTCTCGCTGCTATGGAACTGAAAATTTTATCGACGGTTGACAATGACCAAATTAATTTTATGTTAATCGGAAGACAGCTAGCTTCTCCATACTTGAATTTTTTTTCCTATGAAAATATCTAATGCCCTCGTAGAAACATTAACATCAGAAGTTAATTTATGAAAGTTAAACGGTTTTTAATGTTTGAAATTATAAACATTCCTAAGCAGGTATCTGTAGTTTTCCGATTGATAAATGTTTCTTACAGCTAAAGATTCCTAAGTTTATAGTATACTAACCGTATTAATCTGTATCTTGGCGCGTCGGTTTATAAACATTTAGGGTGAGGTTCTCGAAAGTTAAGTTGGCAACAATATTCGAAGATACGTTAGCGTTTTCGTAAAACATGTTGATTCTTATACTCGAGAATATTCAACAAATTTAGAGATGAGCGGTACTATCTCAATACATATTTAATAATATAAGTTACATACATTTATAAATATATATTAAACTGCAACAAACATTAATATTAAAATGAATATGTACCAGTAAATCCATTACACTAGTAGTAATTCTAAAAACAAATAAATCACAATTCCAGTGTAAACGATGTTATCATTACCCCTTGAAGTTCGCTTTTCTACAGAAGTCTGGTGTTTCTTTAACTAAAGTACAGCGTTAAACCAGCTAATAATAGACAAACAATAAATATTACGCTTGGAACATCATTATATGTAGAACTTGATAATAAATAACAGGGATGGTGTTTGCATCATCACTGCACTTATTTCATTTTTTTGAAAAGTTTACACTTTACCTGTGCTATACTTCACCAAACACAGCAAGGCTGTCTGATGTCGGATGTTGCACGTTTCAAATCATAGTGTTGACAAGGCTGTGATTCTTCTTTAACCATTTCTCTAAAAGATATGTTTCCAGGGTTATCTGTAGTCTCGCCGAGGTGCTCAGTAGAAGTGAAGCTTGATGATAATGTAATCCAATGAATTTGATAAATTTCCTATTTTATTCAAAGAATTTTTCTAATAGTGTAATACAGAATGGAAGGAATTATCACTATTTGGTCTAACGCAGATTTAGGCCAGATACCTAAGTGTGTAACAACATGAATATTTATAACTCCATATATATAATGTGTGGCATCAACGGATCATTCATAGTTGTAAAACGTGATTTCCATAATGTGTGACATTAAGGCGATTCATAAAAACGATTAGAATATAGTTATGAGAATGTGTATGACCCGGCCTGGCCAGGTGGGTTAAAGCGTTCGATTCGTAATCTGAGGGTCGCAGATTCGAATCCCCGTCGCACCAAACATACTCGCCCCTTTCAGCCATGGAAATGTTATAATGTGACGATCAATCCGATTATTCGTTGGTAAAAGAGTAGCCCAAGAGTTGGCGGTGGGTGGTGATGACTAGCTGCCTTCCCTCTAGTCTTACACTGCTAAATTAGGGACGGCTAACACAGATAGCCCTTGTGTAGCTTTGCGTGAAATTAGAAACAAATTATGTGTACTTTTGCTTTATTATTTACGTATCACTGAAAATGTTTTGAAACAAAGCTGATTTTATAATCAGTTTGGTTTTGCTTGTTTTGAATTTCGCGCGAGACTACACGAGGCCTATCTGCGCTAGCCATCCATAATTTAGCAGTGTAAGACTATAGGAAGGCAGCTAGTTATCACCGTCAATTCTTGGGCTACTCTTTTACCAACGAATAGTGGGATTTATTATCACATTGTAACGCTCCCACGGCTGAAAGGGCGAGCATGTTTGGTGTGACTGGGATTCGAACCCGCGAACTTCGGATTACGAGTCGACTGTCTTAACCACACGTCAATGCTGGGCCTATAACCAATTTAAAAATCTCCATCCTGCAGCTGCTAGAAATTCATCATGACTTGGTGGGCGGAGCTTGTTTGTGACCACATCTGTAGCTGCAGCTTTACTAATCAACATTGTTGTAGATTGTGTACGTGTATCGAAGAAAGTTAAAAAGTAAGACAGGTGTAAAACAAAATATTGCAGAGGAGAGGTTGAAAAATGAAACAATATTTTCGTCATCTCAGTTGAAAAGCATTCCGTTTCTTGGTTACACAATATTGTTGTAAAAAACATTAGACATAAAATCACGCAAGACTACTTACTTACTCGAGGGTAACTATGCTAACCGATCTTATTTCCAAGTAGTAGACTAGAGGGCTTGGTTTTTGTTTTAAATTTCGCGCAAAGCTACACAAGGACTATCTGCGCTAGCCGTCCCTAATTTAGCAGTGTAAGACTAGAAGGAAGGCAGCTAGTCATCACCACCTATCGCCCACACTTGGGTTACTCTTTTATCAACGAATAGTTGGATTGACCATCACATTATAACGCTCCCACGGCTGAAAGAGTGAGCATGTTTGGTGTGACGGGGATTCGAACCCGCGACCTTCCCTCGGATTACGAGTCGAGTGCCTTAACCACCTGGCCATGCCGATCCCAGACTAGAGGGAAAGCAGCCAGTTAATATTACCTACCGCTAATCTTCATTTGACTTTCACTGTTAAAAGGTACTCACTGAGAAGTTAGTGTAGAGTGCGGTTTTATTTTTGTGCACGTGGCAGTGAAAAAGATGCAGATTACGGAACTAGATGTTTGGTAAAAATTGAGGTATTCTTCTTTGATGTGCGGTATAATAGTTAAAACAAAGGCGTCTTTGTAAGGAATTTCAACTGCATAATTTTTTACTTGCAGTGAAGGCAAATTTATCTAACTGATTGAAAAAATAAGAAACTTGTTTCCATAAACTGTGTCAAAAAGTCATGGAAAATACAATACTTTTCTATATCTCCATTTTTTGGTTCTATATTTCAAATAGAATCAAACTTTATATACCTCTATTTCTTATAATTAGTTATAATTATTTTGTTAATATTAAATATCTTACCAATATCCCTATTATGTAAAGATATTGCTACTCTTTGTCGTTGTTGTTTTGAATCAAGCACAAAGCTACGCAATGGACTATCGGTGCTCTGCCCACCACGGGTATCGAAACCTGGAGTTTAGCGTTGTAACTCCGCAGACATACCGCTGAGTCATTGTCAACTTAACCTTGTATCTATACCAAGGGATTAGGATTCATCATGTTACTATTTACTATTTAAACTTCGATATTTTTGTTATAAGGCAAATCGTGTTGCTATTAATATTTTATTATTGGAAAAATAAAAGTGTATTCTATACAGACCTATTTAATAAAAGTGTATTCTATACACAGCTGGGCTAGATGTAAAGGTTGTTATATATATATATATATATTCCTACTCATACCATGCTTCCACCACAGCCCTAATTACCATATTGCTTTTTTTTTTTTGAAAGGAGCATACATCTGGTATCTAGCTGTATGGTGAAACAAAATTCATGTGTAGAAAAAGCACTTCTCCATTCTGGTACACAAGCGGAATGTTTTGCATTTTGCTACGAGTAGAGAAAGCACATTTGGCTTACCTTCTATTTTTCTGTTGTGAAGTGAGATCCATTTGCATCTGCAAACATTTGAGCCAGTCTCGCACTAGTCGTCATAGCTTTCAGATAACAGTCTTCTGCTCCTGTTGTGAATGATTGTTTGACTTCTCTTGCTATCCGAACGATTGTGACAACAGGTTTGATTAGGCTTCACAATGTGACAACATCATTTGAAAAACTAACAATCAGTTCACAACAGCCTATTGTGACTGTCCTACTTTAAATTACCCCGATAATGTTCAGTTTAATAAAACAATTAAATGTATTATTTGTGGTTTATCTGTGATTCGTGAATTATTTTGCAGGAGTGTTTTTTATTGCCTTGTCTTAGTTAAATATTTATATATTTAAATTACTATATAACTCTTTTATGCAGCGTATGCGTAAATGTTGCTACAAAATGATACTATAGCATCCTGCTATAGTAAAAATAAGCACCTTCAGAGGATACTACAATGAGAACTTAATGTCGTAATTTATTAGTTTTGTTTTTTGAATTTCGCGCAAAGCTACTTGAGGGCTGTCTGAGCTAGCCGTCCCTAATTTAGCAGGATAAGACTAGAGGGGAGGTAGATAGTCATCACCACCCACCCGCCAACTCTTGGGCTACTCTTTCACCAATGAAGAGTGGGATTGACCGTCACATTATAACGCCCCCACGGCTGAAAGGGCGAGTATGTTTTGGTGCGACCGGGATTCAAACCCGCGACCCTCGCCTTACGAGTTGAACGCCTTAACACACTTAGCCATGCCGAGCCCGTAATTAATTATTATATATATGTTTATTTCTGTTCTGCTGACGAAAATATAGGAAGCCAGTCAGTGTACGTGTGTGTTTGTTTTCTTACAGCTAAGCCACAAGAGGATATCTGCAGAGTCCAGAGAGGGGAATAGAACCCCTGATTTTAGCTTTGTAAATCCGTGGACTGACTGTTTTAGCAACACTCTATTTCGAACCGTATACCGTATACGCTCAGATTAACTGTCACTCTTATCACTCATCCACAGTGTAAAGAGCGTGATATAAGATCTAGTATCGAACGAATTCGAACTCAACTCGTTAGGCTCAGGAATCTGTATTACAGGACCAACCCGCGTCCTCGTATTCCTGGATAATATGCTGCTAAAAAATTAAAGGAACAAGTACATTTTCCTATATTATTTATCTCAGTATTCCAAATGTGATAGTGTTTTTATTTTTAGGTAATTTGCCTCATTTCAGTTCCATCTGTACCTTTTTTTAATGTGTGATAAACGGTAAACCATGGAAAAATAAATTTTTTAAAAATGACCAATATCACCAAAACTGATATCCCGTATGAAACAATACTTTAAACAGTTTACATGCGTTTATTCAAGAAATGTTTGAAACATTCAATATATAGTGTGACCTCCACGGGCTGTGACACACTCCTAACACCGATTTGACACACTTTGAATCGATCTATCGATGTTATCTTGGGGTATGGCAGGCAGCCCAATCGTCTACCAGGGCTTGTCTAAGTTCCTGCACATTCTGAGGAGGGTGCTGGCGTTCACCATCACGCATCGACAACATATCCCAACGATGTTCAATCAGATTTAAATCTGGAGATCTGGCGGGCCACTCAAAAGTCTTTATTTCTTCCTCGTCAAAGAAGCCCATACACAGTCTGGCGACGTGGGCTTGAGCATTAACCTGCATAAGAATAACCCATCGCCGACAGCAACAGCAAAACCTCACAATGGGTTCCAGAACTTCGTCTTTGTATCGTCATGCGTTCAGAGCACCCCTGTCAAGTATAAGTATGTCTATGCGGCTACCAAAGCATATGCCTACTCAGACCATTACAGAACCTCCTCCATAAGCATCGACTTGCACAATGTTACAGGCGGAAAATCGCTCTTATCGGCGTCTCCACACTCTCACACGTCCATCATCATGAAACACAAAGAGCCTGTTGTCGTTGGTCTACAGCACGGTAGCCCATTGGCGAAGTTTCCAGTCCAGGTGCTGACGAACAAACTCCAACCTGGCTGCACGGTGCCGCGCTGTCAGAATAACTCATCTTGTAGGCCGTCTGACCCTAAGGCGTCCTTCGTGCAGACGATTGCGAACTGTTGTGGTCGACACACTGGTTCCAGTGGAATGCTGAAAGTCATTTCGCAGAGACCGAGCCGTAGCTAACCTGTCCCGCAAAACGGTAGTCACGATGTAACGGTACTCTCTGGCTGTTGTGCAGCGATGACGGCCTTGACCTGATCTCCTGTCATAAGAATTCGTCTCCTGGTAGCGTCGCCAAAGCCGATTGATGACGCTTGGTGACACACCGACGCACTGTGCCACCCTCCTTTGGGTCTGGCCATCCTCCAGCATCTGGACCGCCCTGGCCTCCTCGTTCTCTGTCAGATGACGCCTGACTGCTTGGGTCCACAAGATGAAGGTACACACTGACAAAACGAGCCGCAAAAGATCCATGTTGGTGTTTAATTAATGAGGAATGCATAGTTTCACGTAACAGCTTTATATAGGGTACGTTCAGTTGTATTCTCCTTGAGTGAGGTGGGTTTCGTTTGAGTTGCTTCAAACTTCACTCGCAAGCTTAAACAATACACTTGTAAAGGAAAGGATATGTTTTTCATACATACATTTAGTTATGACAAAAATATACTGAAATTTATACTTTTCCTTTAATTATTTTGAGCAGTATATCTAGTTTGTGTACAGGATACTTAGAAAGTTATGCTGTTTTCCTTACGTAAAACATTTTAGCTTTTGAGTATCAGTAGGCTTTGATAAACAGTTCAAATGTAACTTAAAGTTCATAAGTATAACCTCGCTCGGGCCACCATGGCCAGGTGGTCACTGGTTTGAATCCCTGTCACGCCAAATATGGTTGACCTTTCAGCTGTGGGAGTGTTATAATCTGACGGTCAATTCCATTATTCGTTGGTTAAAGGAGTAGCTCACAAGTTTGCTGTGGGTGGTGATGATTAGCTGCTTTCCCTTTAATCTTATACTGCTAAATTATGGATGGCTAGCGCAGAGAGCCCTCGTGTAGCTTTGCGCGAAATTCAAAAAACAAACCAAATAACTTTGCTCACGAGATTGTGATTTTTCAAGCTTTTGTTGTTTTAAAAATATCTAGCTCTCACATTCAGCGTTACAAGTTCTCAAGCTCCATGATGGGTCAACTGAATATTTGCAGATTTATTAGTCTAAAATTTGTTCCCTTTTATTAGTGGACAGAGTCCAGATAGTTCACAGTCAAGATTTTTACCAAGCTCAGATCGTCATCGGAATTAAGATGTTGTACAGGTCAGGTGTTGCACAGGTCAAATGTTGTACAGTTCAGGTGTTGTACAGGTCAGCTGTTGGTTGAAACTCTTCTTCCCTCTTTGAATGTTATTTTAATAGAGGTTTGTAGTCTTTCTATTGTTGTTGTGCTATTTTCCTTTCCAGGGATATGCATATTATACTACAACATTAAGCCTTTAAACTTCCCGCTGAGCCGCCGGAGAAAGCAATACAAATGAATATTATTTTTTCAAGCGTTTTTCTTTGTAAAAGGATGGTTTAGTACTTTCGTTATTGTTATCAATACATTGTTTAAAAGTGTTTATTTATTAACTATTGTCAGTTTAGCAAAAATATAAACTAACATAAAACAATTACCTTTGTATTTTATTATGATTTTCGCCACTTGTTACTTGACTGCCATCTATAGGCTGTAAAAAAAATTACAAACGCTCGAAAAAAATCATGTTTCAATTTAATTACCCCCAAATTAAAAATTACTTAATTAATGGTGTATCGTAATTTATTTGAAATATACAAACATAATAATTTTAATATCCAGTTATTAAGTCGATTTAAACATCCTAAGAGAGAGAGGATGCTGTGACGAAAAAACTTTCTTTCTTAAATTATTATAAATTGTAATAAGTTACAATAAGATTTGCTGTATATCATTAAACAATAAATGTAGCATGATGTAAAGACTGCGATAACTTTTATGTTTGAATACAGATTTCTTATATTTTACTTTATTTTCATTTAAAAAAAATTGCCAAAAGTACTATTGCTTAGGGGACATTTATCATTTAAGCAAAATAATTTCTTTAAGTCCCTAAATTCCAGAGTCTGTTTCCTGCACTGGACAGAGTGCAGATAACTGATTATGTTGATTTACTCAAAACCTTAACAACTTCTAAGTTATTTTAGAGAAAAATGTTCAACCTGGCGGAGGAAAAGTTTCCAATAAGAAACTTTTTCAATAACGTGTCAACATCTTTTTTTCTTAATATTTGATAAAATTGTGTACCTATCAACAGATGGCGTAACAAGTACGGATGATAAATATTTTGTTATAATAATGATACTTGTAATACCGCGTTTGGTATTTTGTTTCCAAACATTTATATTCTATCTGAAGAATGATTGAGCAGCTGAGAAGCGTTACGCAGTTCATGGAAGGAACATTCTATTGAGCATATACCAAACACAGAGAAAAATAATTATAACGTGGTATATTTATGAACGTGTGGGACAAAACTTGTACATTCATATGATTTTAAATAAATTAATATTATTTAGTTAATAAAATGGCATGAACATCAGTTTCTTTGTTAAGCAGGGTTTTCTTTTCCGAGGAGTTCATATTCTTTTTTTTTTCATATGACATAAAAATGTTTTAACATTAATATCCCCTGACACGCGTTGTGAGATGTGAGTTACAAAGTTTAATGAGGTTGTCTTCAAATGGAAAAAACAAATAACTGAGTCACCATCCAACAATGCTCTTCAAAAAGCAAAAAGTTAAATGACTAATCAAACAATACAAGTAACAATAGTAGTTTTTAATTTTTAAGTAAATCTTATTAAAATTTTAAATTTCAACTTTAGTTTGATATTTCAATAATGAGAAACACACAGTCATGTAGGTTAACCTATAAAAATACGACTCAATGTGATGGTACATATAATAATAATAACTTATAAATAAGTTATTATAGGATGTATATATACGGCCCGGCATGGCCTAGCGCGTAAGGCGTGCGACTCGTAATCCGAGGGTCGCGGGTTCACGCCCGCGTCGCGCTAAACATGCTCGCCCTCCCAGCCGTGGGGTGTATAATGTGACGGTCAATCCCACTATTCGTTGGTAAAAGAGTAGCCCAAGAGTTGGCGGTGGGTGGTGATGACTAGCTGCCTTCCCTCTAGTCTTCCACTGCTAAATTAGGGACGGCTAGCACAGATAGCCCTCGAGTAGCCCTCCAAAAACAAGTAGCTTTAAATTTCAACTTTAGTTTGAATTCCCAAACAAACAAACAAACAAGGATGTATATATAAAATGGCGCGGCATGGTCAAGCGCGTAAGGCGTGCGACACGTAATTCGCGGGTTCGCGCCCGCGTCGCGCCAAACATGCTCGCCCTCCCAGCCGTGGGGGCGTTATAATGTGACGGTTAATCCCACTATCCGTTGGTAAAAGAGTAGCCCAAGAGTTGTCGGTGGGTGGTGATGACTAGCTACCTTCCCTCTAGTCTTACATTACTAAATTAGGGACGGCTCGGTGCAGCGGGCTAACAACCTACTCACTAAAATTCCTTTTGAAGAATTCGCAAGCGATTGCGGCCATATGTTCCTTGATGGAATCTAATGGTGAATGAATGAATGAATATATAAAATATTGTTATATTTTAACGTTTTATTATTGCAATGTTTGTATTGTTGGGTGGGTTCTTTTTTATCATTCGCTAAAATCAATCGAGAAAAGTTCATTATGTTTAATGATAACATTAAACTTTACTTTGTTTCTAGCAGTTTATCTATACTCTTTCGGGAAGACAGTAACTCAGTGTTCGTGGAACTGAACTAACTAATTAGCATGTTTGTTATTTCAATAACTCATTTAAACATACTTTAGTCAACACACTCCGATCAAGTAACATCAAAGCTTCCACCTGTTGGACGTCTAAGTGAAATAAAGAAGTGTAATTTTAACACCTGACAAATACGTACATTTATTACATGTATATATTAGGAATAGATTACGCCGTTAACCAGCGTCTGTTGATAAGCTGTTTATCTGAATTTCACGCATGTAAACACTGTTCAAGATAAAATATACCTAAAAGCTTTTCCACGTTGATAGGAATCAATCAATTTCAATAGAATTTTCGTGAAGACTTCGCGTAAACAGAGCAAACTTATAAGTGTTTCATGATTTCATTTTTGTCTCCTATACGAAAGAAGATGCGCATGTGTTTGTACGTCTTTATGTTTAGACTGTACAACGAAACCACTTTCAAATGGTTACATTTGTAAAAAAGAAGATATTTTTTTAAAAAAATGTTGTAGCTAGTTACAAGAAATTGCTGTTGTTTTATAAGCTCAGTCAATGAAAGTTATACAAAAAGTCCTGGCCGTTTCGTACTAATTACATACACGTACGTTTCGAAGAGTCATTTGTCGCCGTCTTTTGTAGTTAGTCACAAAGCTACACAATGGGTTATCTATACTTTGCCCACCACTGGTATCTACACCAGATTTCTATCGTTGTAAGTCTACAAAGATTCCGCTCTGCCGTTGGGGGTGGACATTATAACAAGATGTCTTCATAATCTGGGTTGTCTTTAGATCATAAGTACATCTGCCACCTATTATCATCAATTAATCTTTTATTCACTCATATGAGTTTTTATAATGACCTTTATTATCGATTGAGTCCAGAACAGTGTTTAGTACCTATTGATGGTTTAACACAAAATATTACTATCAAATCCGAACCCCGCTACTGGCAGGTTTGGTTTGGTTTGAATTTCGCGCAAAGCTACACAAGGGCTATCTGCGCTAGCTGTTCCCAATTTAGTAGTGTAAGACTATAGAGAAGGCAGCTAGTCATCACCACCCACCGCCAACTGTTGGGCTACTCTTTTACCAACGAATAATAGGATTGGTAGTAACGTTATAACGACCCCAGGGCTGAAAGGGCGAACATGTTTGATGTGATGAAATTCGAACACACGACCCTTGGATTACGAGTCGAGTGCCTTAACCATCTGGCCATGCCAGGCCCTACTGTCAGGTAGGTATTAAAACAAAACTGAACTAACATTTCAGTCACAACAGTTAAAATATAGTTAAACTCAACTTGTTAGGGAATTGCGATGTTCTTTAAGCAACTTATAGATAAGATATAATTTTGAGAGCTGTTAAAATAATGTACTTTCCTACTTTTTCTGTTTCTCTTCGTCGATATTATTAAGCCAGTTTCTGTGAGAACAAAGATTAGTAATAATCAATAACAATTCATATCCGTCTTATTGATATTTTAAGCCATCATTTATGAAATATATTTTATTCTCTTTGTGTTTTTGCAGTATATGTGCAGGCTTACATAGCTGAAATCTGGGTTTCGATATCCGTGAAGAGCAGAGCACGGATAGCCCACAGTGTACCTTTTTGCTTAATCACAAATAAACAATCTAATCAGAGAAAACAGTTTTCACACCTAGATGAGTGAAACATTCCAGCTAGAGTTCGATGTATACAACTCTTTCTGACTGTGTATATTGGTAGTCAGAGATATATTAACTGCTTGTATTGTTTATTTGAAAAAATAAAAGAGAATTTCGAAATTTTCTCAGCATATATGTCTTGAACAAGTTTATTAGTAGCTAAATTTATGTATATATTATGATTTGGATTTAAAGACAAAATTTTGAAAGGAAATTATAATTTACGCTCCATCACATTAAAAAATAATATTAATGACGTAATTTTCTTTTATTTCTAATGTTGACTATGAAGAATAAGTTTATTTTTCAGGTATATTTAAATGTTCAGAAACAAGTTAAAATAATTCAGTTGACTGTATTTTATACGCACTGAAATGTACCATATTTCATTGTGAGCTTGTGAAAGATTTCTTTACAAGAATATTAGTGTCGTAAAAATGATTAAAGTTAATGTTTGAGTTTACTTAATGATATAAGACGAAACGTTCTGTAGATGGTAAAATCAAGAAATTCATGAAATATAAATTTCGTATTCTCTCTATAAGTTTGTTCGAAGTTAAGTCCAAGTCTACACAACGGCTATTTGTGCTTTGTCCTCCATGAGCATCAAAACCCGGTTTCTAGAGTTATAATTTCGTTGACCGCTGTGCCACTGGAGGGCTTCCTCAGTAAGAAACGTAGTAGTCGAAAAAATGGTATGAGAAACTTTCTAAGGTTGTGCACAAAGTGTGGAAAAACACATTAACCGAAAAATTTAAATAGTGTTTGAAATGTGTAATGACCATTTCAACAAGTTCTATAAAATAGTCTGTCTTTGAATAGAAAAAACAAACAAACTGCTGTTACGATTATTTAAAAACCTAGTCGTCAGTGTGTATATTTTTATAAATTATTTAGTGACAGTTTATTTATTTGTCCACACTGAGCCTTTTGCCCACTAGAGGGATGCTTTACATCAAAAGCTTGTGACACATCTACACGTGTGTTGATTATACAGAACAGTACTTTATTCATGATGGTTCACTATTAAACAACCCGGCATGGCATCGACTTGTAATCCCCATCACATCAAACATGCTCACCCTTTCAGCCGTGGGGGCGTTATAGTGCGACGGTAAATTATATTATTCGTTGGTAAAAGAACAGTTCAAAAGTTGGCGGTGGGTGGTGATGACTAGCTGCCTTTCCTCTAGTCTTACACTGCTAAATTAGAGCCAGCTAGCGCAGATAGCCCTCGAGTGGCTTTGCGCGAAATTCAGTATGAATAAACTCAATCAAAATATTAAAAATGAACAACAGAAACTGGTTGTTACCCTTTAAACGGCGACCATCATCAACTGGTGCTGCTACCTACAACATTCCCTCTGTTTAAGGGTTAAAATATTGACATTTTTAATGAAGGAATCTTGTAGTTCCGTTTGTTTTAGATGATGACTGTGCGTGAATATTTTTCACTTTAACGAATAATTAAAAAGCAAAATCTAATCTGAAACTCGATTTACTTTAATATCGACAAGACGGTCGAATCAAACACTAGATTCAGTACAAAATTTGACATTTGTAATCATTGTTTTATTAGCAGATAAACATATGGCACTAAACTGACACCTCATTTAAATATAAAATAAAAATATATCAAACAAAAATATTTTAGCTCGGACAGGAATTAATTTTCATAAGATAACGTTTTTGGAATAATGTTTTTCTCTTCAATTATGTATGTATTTATATATACGTATGTATGTGCGTATTTATATATATATGTATATATATATATATATATTAATAATATCAAAAGTGTTGTTATAGAAAACTCACCTTAGTAATACATCATTCGCACTGAAATGTTAAATTTGTATTTGATTCATATATGAACTGTACTGTAAGATTTATAAGCATTGGCAGCTGCCACAGACAGCTAATTGATATCCATACGTCACGGGGACACGAACACACAAACTTGTTTTTCTGACTAAACCTTTTTGAAACTAATTTTATGACTTGCATACAATAAAACTATTTGTTTTTATATATTATAGAATATTAAAAAAAACCGTTTTACTTACAAGAATAAGTAACACCGAAATTAAAATATGTAACGTAAATATGTGATTCGTAACGCTGTTTCTACATAAAGTAACTCTGACGTCAGACTTTTATTTTAACTTTTAATTAAGGTAGGCTTACTACGTGACGAATAACAATTGCTTCTTCAACATTGTTTTTTTTCCTGAACGAAGAAATATTTGCTATTTGTTTGTTGTAATAGCAAGCTGGTTTTAAATCAGTTTTTATCTATTCGATTAAAACGTTTAATTTCAAATTATTATTTCTTAGTACTATTTTTTTTTACTTTAATTGGTTTTGACGGATGATTAGAATATCGATTTTAGCCAACAAAACATTTTTGAAGTTATAAAACTAAAGACCAACGTTACAACAGTATCGGATCCACTCCTTTTAGAAGCTTTAGCAACGGTAATAAGATGGATTGAGCGGATGTTTCAAACTGCACGAACTGCAGTAGTTTCGTTTCTCACATTTTTAAACGTTTAGTACCATACTAATTCGATACTTTTGTCCATATGATGAATCGATTGTATAACCACCTTACCTGTTGTTTATATCGATTCTTTTTAATAACTGTATTAACATGCGTAACGGCAACTAAATACATCCATAAAAGTTCGATTTATGATACAGTAAGAACTGCCCCCCAGTGGCTCAGTAGTACGTCTGCGGACTTACAACGCTAAAAACCGGGTTTCGATACCCGTGGTGGGCAGAGCACAGATAGCCTATTGTGCAGCTTTGTGCTGAATTCAAAACAACAACAACACCGGTAAGAACTTGTTTTCTCCGTAAAGCAGAGACGTAGTGAGGATAAGGTGTTTTCAGATTCACTGTCAAGACAACCTATGTGTGTACCAGTAAAACTGCGAAAAGGGCTTTTCTGTCACCACTGTTGTGTACCAGAGGGCAAGTGGAACGGAAAATAAGCTGTCAAGAGGTGTGTGACGTGCAGCGGTAAACCAGAAGCTCACTTAAGCTACGTCATAGTCCAAACACATCACTCTACGGCTTCTCACGTAGTTACGTGAAATAGGTTTGAGGTCGAAGTACACACAAAGGGACGGTGAGTATCTGTTATCTAACATTATTGTGTATTTTCTTAACGATATATTTAGCATCGTGTGGAGTCTTTAATATAACTTTATTTGGCTTAGATCTGTGTAGTCTTACACCCCCTAAACTCTGGATGAATAGAATTTATTTCGAAATCTCTTTCAAAGTTGTTCTAATGAATTCATAGAAGAGTCGGTTTCACTAAATATAATTTAATTAATTTATTCGTGAGCTTTTGTTTCACACAAAGTTTTAAAATGTTTGTCACCATGTGTTTGTTCTTGTGTGTCCAGAGGTTCTCTGATTTTGTAGCGCCCTCCCTCTCTCCAGGAAACCGTCCTTAACTTAGCAGTGAAACACTAGAGGGAGGGCAGCTTGATGACACCACCCACTACCAACTCTTGGGCTACGTTTTAATGTAAAGAGGGATTGACCGTCACTTTATAACGTCACAACGGCTGAAAGGGCGAGTATGTTATAGAGTAGCAAATATTAAAACTGTAAACAGTATTTATAATAGAATAGTACAGTGAAAGCGCGTGACCAAATACGTCGTATATCACAGTAATGTAACATAGGAAGCATACCATCTTATACTGAGTAATAACATAATTAATTATTACCAGCTGAGATTTGAACTGGTACTGAAATACCGTATAGTACAGTAAACAATAGTATACCATAGTTAAGAATACTATAATTTAATAGAGCTATAATACACCATAGCATTAGGAAGGACTAATAACTTTAATAAAGTCGATATATATATATATATCTTACTACTGAATCACACACGTATGCAGCATATTACGCATATATATATAATAAATACGTGAGTACAAATACATCAAATCATTGTATTAACATTTGTATATATTTATCCTTAAGCACGCCTTCACACACAGGCTGTAGCATGTAATAGATATTTGTTAATAGAACTGTACGGTATGATTTTAATAATTGGTCACTACTGATAAAGCGAGTTTTTATATTGTATTCACCATTAATACAATAGTTTGGTCATAAGTGTCTTTATTAATAGAACAGCTGACCATATCGCAATACAGTAAACACAAACGAAATTATGAGACCTTTCAATTAGCGTTGTTGATAAAATATTTGTTTATACAAAATCATTCGAAGAAACTCTAAGAGATACATACGGTGTAACATTTGTGCTCATTATGATGTATCTCAATTGTTTTGCGTTGTTTTTTAACTGCACAGAAGCGAAGAGGATTTTCAACTATATATTCGACAGTTTATACTATTAATCTGATGAATGGTAAGCGTGCCAGAAACGTAGGTCTGAGAATTCGTGGTTCACACCCCGTTGCTGCACAAAAATAGGGCCCTTTCACTTCCCTCTTTAGAGTCGTGGTTTCGCTCAAAGACGATTAAGTCACATTTTTTGGCCAGATAAAAGTAGTTCAGAAGTTGACGATAGGTGGTGTCGACTAAAATGGTTATTCTGTAAATTATCAGTTTAAAATGAGAAAAGGTTATACGCAGGCAGCCTTGAGTATTTTCACGTAAAATTCTAAAGGATTAGAAATGCAATATTTATTACAGCCTGAACTATAAAAAATGAAATGCATCTTGGAAAACGAGTTTTGTTCTATCATTCAAAGACAAGATAATGAACATTTTCTTTCTACCAGTTCGTTCTTTTCTATAGACCTTTGACGTATAAAAGACAAGGTTTCTGGTTTCAGCATTATTAGTCTCTATGGAATACTTCAGAGTAAAATAATAACATTTTTCCAGAATGACACAGGAAATGTACTACTCCATATCACTTAGAGTTGATTACAATTCATGAGAAGGACCTTCCAGGTTCCTTACCTTCCTCAGAACTGACTCCTCTGATGACCATGATTACAAACTATTACCCGATGCTAAAATTTTCATTCTAGAAAAAAGCTATGTTAAATAAAGCAAGGTTAATCTTAGACAATGCTCTTGGCTTATATTTCTCAAAGCAAAGGAAGACAAATGGCTGATTTTTGATTGGAATTGCTGTGATTCCTGTTTCTTCAGCCATCATTCTTATGAAAACGGTTACTGATTTCGAGATTTACCTGGAATTTTGATAATTTTAAATCCTTGTTTATTTCGTTAAATGTGCCAGTAGATGTGTTTAGTTGCATCGAAATAGCGCAGGTAACCCTCGCGTAGCTTTGCGCGAAATTCAAAAACTAACAATGCATCGAAATTGTATCAATATTAACTACATCCTTCATCGAAATGCTGTATTTAACAGTTCATTATCCAATGATCCTTCATCGGAAATGTTAGTGCCATATTACTTCAGCCCTAAGTCTTCCTATGGCAAAACTGCACGCCGAATGAATGGGATTTCGTCACACTCCAAATATAAACAACACTAAGCATACTGTCTGTGGTGCCATGACTTTATCTGTAGTAAAATAACACCGTATTATCTTATTCGAACTGTTCTCATAGAGTAGGCCCAGCATGGCCAGGTGATTAAGGCGCTCGACTCGTAATCTGAGGGTCGCGGGTTCGAATACTCGTCGCATTAAACATGCTCGCCATTTCAGCCGTGGGGGCGTTATAATGTGATGGTCAATTCCACTATTCGTTGGTAGAAGAATAGCCCAAGAGTTTGCGGAGGGTGGTGATGACTAGCTGCCCTCCTTTTATTAAAGCTAATTTTAAACATCGGAAACAGATTGGACATTAGCTTGACTGTATTGATTGGTTTATAGTTCAAAGCTATAAAGTTCAATCGATTCCTATCCTAATTATCTACAACGTTGAAATTCAGGTTTTGACCCTCTTCCCAGACCTAAGGCATATAACTCAATGTTCAAGTGAAACAAACAACGCTGGTTCTTTTAAATACCACTACGATTTTATTCGTTCTTTAACACAAAACTACAAAGTGGATTAACAGTGCTGTGCCCACGGCAAAGGTCGAACGCCGAACATAAGACCTATAAGCTCTTAGGCTTATCACTGAGCTATGAGTGGGTTACTCGGTGTAATTTTTGATATTTCAGTAAGTCACGAACAAAGTTGTAGTGTCTTTGTTAAGTAAGAAATTTCACGGGAGTCATTGAAGTTTATTAATGAATACATAGTTGAAATAATAAGTCCACATAAGACATATGTAAGAGATTTGTGACTAATCCACATCTGTCGTATTCTCACTTTAAATCATGCTGTTTATACATATGGATGAAAAGGTTTCCTTTAGGTTTTTATAACTAAAGTCCTCTTAGCAACAAGTGTTTTTCTTAACAACGTTTTATTTAATTATGAGTTAACGAGGTGGCCGAAACACGTGCTTTAGATCTACTAGTTAAAAGTATTTCATATTTCACTATTCCATACCGTTGTTGTAAAACAAGTTAAGTAGAAGAAACAAGTGAAAACTACGTTTTATTATTTCATAAAATATCTGTTAGTGGAAAACTATAAATACTATATAGTCTGTTAATCGCTGTTCTACTAGTGCAGTCTATTAATTTTTACACAAGTCATGGTCCAATGTGTCTGATCTGTGAACCATATGGTTCACGGTTCGTACACTGTATCCGTCAAAACGTGGTTCGCTCTTTGGGACTAAGAGTATATGCTAAACGAGTGGTAGTCAAATTTCACTATTTGATCATACAAGAGTAGCCGAACTGTTGGCGGAAAGTGCTGTAGACTAGGTGTCTGTCTCGTCGAGTTTATTAGCTTGTATCTAGGGGCGGCTATGAACAGATAGACGTTTATGTGGATTTTAGTAAAAAATTCAAATCAAAATTATTCGTTTGGTATAATTAATAAAACGTTTTATAATGATATTTTATTTGCTATAAAAAATCTTCTCTTGTGTTTCGTAATTTTTTTTCTTCGTTAAAACTGACTATCAAATATATATATAGAGACTACATACAAAGTGTTTCACCTAACTAAATATGCTCTATTGATTTAAATTGGTATTTGAAAGTTTATAAGTTTTTTTTGCTCGGTAAGATATATATATATATATAACTACTACTAATAATAATTTCCTAACGCGTTTTTCGTACTTCATTTGGTAGTCTTTCATGCCATTATCACCAACTATTCCGCCCCTCACGGCAAAGTGATTAGGAGCGATCGAATCGCAATCTGAAGATTTCGGGTCCCAATCCCTGTCCTACAAACATATGCTCGTCCTATCAGACGTTGGGGTGTTATAATGTAACGATCAATTCCACTATTCGTCGGTAAAAGAGTAGCGTAAGAACTGGTGGCGGGTAGCGATGATTAGCTGCCCTTCCTTCCAGTTTTTCACTCTTAAATTAGAGACAGCTAGTGCAGATAGTGCTCATTTGGTCTTGCACGAAATTCAAAACAAACAAATAAATAAATAACTTCAAAGAATCGCGTATTTTAGCTGACGATGAAGAAAGCCTTATTTTTAAAAGTCGTATGTTTTTACGGATTGATTTTTGAGAGTTACTAGATAATCTTATCTTATTATGTCTAGGATCGAGTAAATTATACATTATATTAATATATTTATTCACTAGTGTTCTACTGACCTCGTTTTATTTCAAGTATAATATCACTGTAAGCTTGGGTTCATTGTCTTGCTAGAAACTAGATTTCTGCGTAACAGGTGCTGTTCCTCCGGGAATGATATGATGGATGACAATTTGCATGTGTCTGCCAACAGTCAGGGTGCCATCAGTTTTATATAGATCTTTAACATCACTGGCTAAAATGCACACGACGCATTTATTGGCTTCCCAGAATGCTTCACTGTACATGTCATACATTAACCAAGGTAACGTTCTTCTCCCTGCCAATGAACAAACTACTGTAGGCTGTTAACAAACGGCCCGGCATGGCAAGGTAGTTACGGCGCTTGACTATTAATCTGAGAGTAGCAGGTTCGAATCCCTGTCGCACCAAACATGTTCGTCCTTTCAGCCGTGAGGGCGTTACAATGTGACGGTCAATCCCACTATTCGTTGGTAAAAGAGTAGCCCAAGAATCGACGGTAGGTGCTGATGACTAGTTGTCTTCCCTCTAGTCTTACATTGCTAAATTAGGGACACCTAGTGCAGATAGCCCACGTGTAGCTTTGCGCAAAATTCAAAAACAAAACAAACTGTTAAAAACAGTTTACGTTTTTTTCATTCGTAGTTAAGGAAAAACTACACAATGGAAAACGGTCTGTTTGGATCGTTACTACCGCGAGTATTGAAACCCGGTTTAAGCGTTATAAGTTCGAAGACTTATTGATGAACCACTGACGATATTTAAGGTTGGATTTATCCGTAAAGAACACCATCTCTCGGTTATGATTAACCCATTATTTGAAATATAAACCAAATTTCAGCCGTTTGGTTTTGTTACTTCCCATTTGAGAAGCAACTTACATTGAAGCTACATTACGGTAATGTTTATCTTACTGTTCTGTACACTCGCACCTTTACTTTTCCTTTAAGACGTCAGCAAGATATCTAAAACATGTGGAACGTATCTTGAATTATGCAACACGCGTTTGAAGAACCAGAGCTTCCTATTCTTAACAATTTATATTATTAACGCTATTATATTCTCGTGCATTCGTAAGAGTTTCTGTACAGTTTCTACCTAAATACGAAATTTAGCCTCAATCTATCGCATGGAATAACCTTTACAAGTAGTCAAATACTTGACTTATACACATTTGTCATGTGAAATCTCTGTTCTGGAAATCATGAATGTATTCAATACACTACTGATGGGAACGGTATAACATTTATATCATAATGCTGGTTTGGCACTGTCTGTTTGGTTGAATTGCAGCAAATCACAATTTTATCTGAAGGCACGTGATTGTGGTTTGACGCAGTTTACTTTCACACAACTTGTGTACATTTTCTACGCATTTTATGTATTGTTTCCTTTAATATTTACAATTTTTCATCAATATATATTTAACTTTTTGTTTTACATACGAATAAAAAAATATATGCAGAAACTACCTGTACATCTGGTTCTGCTCAACACACAGTTGATGTGTACAGTAACATTAGATATAATGTATCGTCCTACATACTGACATAAATACTAACTATAACTATCATTTAGTTTACTCTAAACTGTCACAGAATTTAAGTAGTAAGTACATATATATACTCTACACATTGTAACAAAATAAACACATGCGTATTATGTACCGTCTTTCATTTCAACAAAATACATACGTAGTAACTACTAATAATATGTTCTGTTCTCCATATCAAAATACAATAAAGATAGCGGTTATTGGAACCATGTTACGTTCTGCGTACAACACCAAATATACATAGTGACTATTAATATTGTTTTGTAATCCATACCAATAGATATAATATACGTAGTGACTATTGAAATAATGTCTTGTTCTATACACCGATATATAATATACATAGTGAATATTGAAATAATGTCTTGTTCTATACACCAATATATAATATACGTAGTGAATATTGAAATAATGTCCTGTTCTACATAGTGAATATTGAAATAATGGTCTGTTCTACACACCAATATATAATATACGTAGTGAATATTGAAATAATGTCTTGTTCTACACACCAATATATAATATACGTAGTGAATATTGAAATAATGTCCTGTTCTACACACCAATATATAATATACGTAGTGAATATTGAAATAATGTCTTGTTCTACACACCAATATATAATATACGTAGTGACTATTGAAATAATGTCTTGTTCTACACACCAATATATAATATACGTAGTGAATATTGAAATAATGTCTTGTTCTACACACCAATATATAATATACGTAGTGACTATTGAAATAATGTCCTGTTCTACATACCAATAGATATAATATACATAGTGAATATTGAAATAATGTCCTGTTCTACATACCAATATATAATATACGTAGTGAATATTGAAATAATGTCCTGTTCTACATACCAATATATAATATACGTAGTGACTATTGAAATAATGTCCTGTTCTACATACCAATATATAATATACGTAGTGAATATTGAAATAATGTCTTGTTCTACACACCAATATATAATATCCATAGTGACTATAAATATAATATATAGTTATTGCTCTACACACCAATATATAATATACATAAATCTATAGTGACTATAAATATATATATATATATATAACAGCTACATTTAACCCACTAGTAGAGAATACATATAGTCGCTAGATATTGTGTTTTATAGTAAAGAATTTACATAATAACTGTGGCTATTCTATTCTGTTTAACCCGAAATTTGAGTTAATTCATAGTAACTATATTATCAATGATTGTTTAATATATCAGAAAAGGATATAAAAATACCTTTCAGGTTATTTATATTTTTTGCTTTGATATCCGAATTTACAATTAATCAATATGCTATGATCGTCCCTCTAGTGCATCTTAGCTCGAACACACATTTTGAATCTCAGTTTTATAAGAGTCTCTTATACCAGTGGAAAATTAATTAATCAGTCAAATTTTCACTAACTGTTCAGAATAGCTGTAAATCGCTTGTACTTTTGTTATTTGTACACGGAGAGCGTCCACTACATGAGCGCAGGGTACAGTCGATAATTTTAGTGATAACGTAGCAGGATATAAGCAATAGTTGTACTGTATTTTATGCCACAGGGAATACAAGTTATAGTTTTGGGATACTTTGCGGAAAATCTAACAGGACACAAGACGTAATTTTAGTGTATTTAGTGACAATAACAAGATCAAAGTGGTAAATTTTGTATATTTTTGAAATAATCGATCATGATATGAGCGCTAATTTTAGTGTATTTTGTGATAATTTTACTGGATAAAGCCCTAGTTTTAGTGTATTTTGTGACAGTCTAATGGGATAAAAGCTGTAGGTCCAGTGTATTTTCTTAAATTCTAGCTTGAATCTAGGTTGTAACCGCTGTCAGTGAAATAACAAAACATTTTGTAAGTATAATGGTGTCACATAGAAAGACATATTTTATATATTTTCCACATGCTGTTTTTTTGCCACAAGAATACATTTAACGTCTAATGGCTTATCTGTAATACAATGAAAATCGTTCAAATTGTCTGTTCTTTAAATCTTTGCTTCAATGAAAATGATGAAATTAGAAGGATAAAATTATTAAAGAATAGAATATCACATATATAGGAAGCATTCTTTCTTCGAAGCTGTGACTTAATAATCCCCAAGGAATTTCTCTTGCTTAACAATTTTATGATAACACATTTCTCTTTCACTGAAGCCCTGGCATCATTTGTTCAATATTAAAACATAATTATATTCTCTTCACGCTTGTCGAGTTCTCGCCATCCCTTTGGTTACTCTTCAATTATTTCATTATCTTGTGAAAACGCTGATTTAATGAACAACATTAGAAGCATGATTGGTTGAATATACAATGACGTGCTTTCGAATCTCGTGAATAATTTCAATTCAGGATTTTTTTCCCTTTTTGTTAATTGTATGTCCTTTTCCTTAGGTGAATTAGAATGAAAGTATGTTTGAGGGCTCTCATTCTTTCAAGGTTGCTGATTAATTACTCATTCAATGGGTTTAAGCTTTTGGACAATATGTACGATCCAGCTCCTAATGTGGAGAACAATAAGTTATTAATATAGAAAGATCTGAGGTAAGGGCAAACACAAAGCTTTCCTCCATCATTAGCGGTTTCTTAAATCACATAGACCTTGGGTATTTCATTTATAAATATATAAGCCTTGAAAAGTTTGGCGATTCTTGTTGCTATGCCTCTCGTAAAATTTAACAAATGATGTACACTATTCCTATTTATGAGAAAAAAATTACGTGTGCGAGATGCTCATAGATAGCTTTCTTTCATTTTTGCAGAATTTATCCCTATATTTTATTTCTTCATTATATTTTCTACAAAATATAAATGCATATAAACATGACTTAAACAGCTGCCTTATCTTTAAATTCTACATTATTATCAATGGACAAGAAAGGATCCCTGTCCATTCTATCGAGACCCAGTATGGCCAAGCGTGTTAAGGCGTTCGACTCGTTATCCGAGAATCACGGGTTCGAATCCCCGTTTCACCAAACATGCTCGCCTATTCAGCCGTGCGGGGGCGTTATAATGTGACGGTCAATCCCACTATTCTTTGATTAGAAAGTAGCCCAAGAGTTGGCGGTGGGTGGTGATGACTAGTTGCCTTCCCTCTAGTCTTACACTACAAAATTAGGGACGGTTAGCGCAGATAGCCCTAATGTAGCTTTGCACGAAATTCAAAAACAAACAAAGAAACAAACAAACCATTCTACCGAATTTATAGGTGCCGGAAATTAAAAATTACTTCAGCACACGTGTGCTATACAAAAACTCACAATCCTGCTGTTTCCGGCAATGGCTCTGTTCTGTAAAAAACACAACTTACTACCTTATCTAAAACTGTTCTTTACTAACGGTACCAAATGAGATACAAGTCACTGAGATACAAGTATTATCAATAACATTGAATGAGTGAAAGGACAACGTTAAGAGATGAACACACGAAACTCCTTTCCAGAAAATTACTTCGAATTTCTGAAATTTTCTCACGTAACAGCTCGATAAAACCTCACGTTGCTAATCATAAAAAATAATTAGATGTGTTAAACCTCACAAATTTTAAAGTAAATGCCTGAGAAACCTTTGAACAAGTGAAATCAACTTAACTAAAGATACTAGCAGCTAGCTATCGGTTGAAATTCTTTGTTTGTTTTTCGTGTGAATGTAAGGAAAGTTTATTTCTTCAGAGAAATAACATTTAAGAACTTTAAGATTAATGCTAAACTTATGTGTAGCATGTTAGTGAAATCGTGCATGTAGGTAAAACCATATTTTTGGTAGAAAAGTTTATTAAAAGTGAAAGAAGTTCAAAGAGTCAATCAACATAATAATATTGGTATTTACAAGACTAGTGGAACTTTACTTTTCAAGAAAGAATTTAGACGATAGGGTTAAAAAACAGCAACACATTATTGAATTTCTTTCCATGTTAACGTTAGATGTAAGCAATCCAAGTAGAGTTACTCCATGTAATTCGCAAAAACCAACAAAATATTTTACCAACATATAAATCTTTTTAATATACTGGAAAAAATGACTACCTTTTTCAGTTGTCCCCTCATGGGTTAGTGGAATGTTTACAGACTTTACAACACTAAAATTCATTTGTTTGATTCCTCGTGGGGAAAAGAAAGTAGATAGCCCATTGTTTAGCTGTGCACTAAATGAAATAAACCACAAATAAACTGAATAAGAAATATAGAATCATATCGCAAGTATTTCTATAAAGACAAAAATAAAGCTCATTTCTACTAATCACGCTACATTTACAGTATTGGCCAAAATCTTTGCATGCTATTCTATATTGATGTTACTATCTACGTAAATAGAGTGGTTATTAAGTAAATAACCAAATAAGGCCCGGCATGGCCAAGCGTGCTGAGGCGTGCGACTCGAAATCTGAGGGTCTCGGGTTTGCATCCCCGTCGCGCCAAACATGCTCGCCCTTTCAGCCGTGGGGGCATTATAATGTAACGATCAATCCCACTATTCGTTGGTAAAATAGTAGCCCAAGAGTTGGTGGTGGGTGGTGATGACTAGCTGCCTTCCCTCTAGTCTTACACTGCTAAATTAGGGACGGCTAGCACAGATAGCCCTCGTGTGGCTTTGTGCGAAATTCAAAAACAAACAAATAACCAAACAGTAATGAAAGAGGTAGAGTGTGATCAGACACCAGATTGTAATTTTATTGAGGGGCAGAATAAAGCCGTAAAATACTGATCATGACTACAAACCTGCAGTGCAGTTGAGTTCAAGCACTGTTATTTCATTCCAACTTAACAAGACAGCACTGCATGTCTCCTTGTGGAGGTTTTGTTTTAAATTTTTGAATTTCGCGCAAAGCTACACGAGGGTTATCTGCTCTAGCCGTCCCTAATTTAGCAGTTTAAGACTAGAGGGAATGCAGCTAGTTATCACTACCTACCGCCAACTCTTGGGCTACTTTTTTATTAACGAATAGTGGGATTGACTGTAACATTAGAACGTCCCCTAGGGATGAAAAGGCAAACATGTTTGGTGTGACGGGAATTCGAACCCGCGAACCCTCGGAATACGAATCGAGTAACTCAACTACCTGGCTATGCCGGGCTGAGTACGAGTGGGACAAACCAAGTACTTGAATGTTTGATATGAACTAATATAAGGTTATAGACGTATAATAATTTGATGTTATATTTTGTATTTATATGTGTTTTAGTAAGGTTTTGTTTGACAGGTAAAATACCAAATTAAACATATTCCTACAGGTGTTTGATAAAAATTATTTGCTCTTCTAATAAATCATTAATGACAGCCACAGAACCTATATCATTATATAAATTACATAGGTAGATGTTTGATATAACATTCGTTTCTCAATTTTATATTTTGAACCATTTGAGAAAGTTCAAAAAGAGTCCAAAGTCAAACGTGTATTTCTAATACACCTTAATAATAATGATTTTATGTGTTACAAATGTGAAGACATTTTGGCCAAGACTGTATAACGGATTCGATTTTTTTTACCAATTTTTTTTTATTAGAGAAGGGTTTATCATTACAGATTGTTAGCTGTTCTTTATGAGAAATGTTTGCATATGTTAATGTATGGCCGTAGATATGGAACATGACGCGATAATCAATAGGCTTAGTATATGTATATTTGATTCGTGGAGAATTCAGAAATATTTAACAGTGAAACGCTTGATGGGTAATTGTGCCACAGCTCTTTCTAGGGTTGAATATTCAAATAGTGATGAGGATGTGGAGCTAAATGGAAAAGAAAATTTCTATGTTCTCGATCGAAAAGGAGAAAAAAAACTCACTTTACACAGAGTTTAACGAGGACTCCGAAACCACGCCTTAAAACAATTTGGATAATTCACAAAATAAAAGATATTGTCGTAAAAGAGAACTTTCAACCCTAAAAGCAACTGTGTTGATACTAGCCACGTTTCTCACGGAACACGATAAATAAACTACTAAAAACACACAAAACTTTTAGCTACACCTCCAGATCAGTAGCTGTTTTCGTATGAAATACCGCAGATGAAAAGCTGAAATCAAATAATAATTCTATTCGAAATGTGTCTGGGAAGTTCTTCAGTGTATTTACTGTGTACTTTCGTTCCTATGGTCTACCTAAAAGTATACTAGTGAGTGGTAGACCTGAGACGTTTGGAAACATCACTTGGCCCTTTGATAAAGCTCACGGGATATTCCTCGTAGTAAAAGATGCGGCTCGTTGTAGGAATGGCATTACATTTCTAGGTTTGGATTGTGGATGGTAGAGTGACTGTGACTCGCTGCTTTCATGTGGTGAATATTTCAAAATTAGGGATGGTGGTAAAAGCCCTTAGTACGTTTCTCAAAAATACACAATACTAAGGCATTAGCTCATGGAAAGGTACATAAAAATGAGAGAACATTATCATGTCTTCTTCTAAAATACTTTGGATATGTTATTGTGACTGATCCACTTAAAGATATACAATTTCAAAGAAGCATTATTTGAAAAACTTTACAAAGGAGAGAATGTAGGATTTCAAATGTTACAAAACAAAACTCGAACAATAACTTCATCTTTAAAGTGCAGATCACAGTTAAGAAACAGAGAGGATCCTCCGGTTGAAAACAAACCTAGGCACTTCTCTTGGTACCGTTAATAAGATAATATTCGTGGCTTTTATACAGAGCACAGTAATCTACTATTGAAAAAGTAGTTCCTAGGTTCAGCGCGAGACTTGAACATAAATATTAGAAAGTGCGATTAACTTTCCGTATGTGACGGAAATGAATTTAGCCTGTTTAGTAAATAGAGCTTTTTAAATTTGGTGGGACCCTTTAAGTGATGTCTGCCTTTTTCCTTTTCTTTTAAACAGTAACTGTATCTACATGATGTAATATTTCGTGATGACGAGAAATCTCCTTGAAGTAAAAATGTATCTCAAGACGGCTGGTATGGGTTTCTTTTGTTTGTTTGTTTTTTTTAATTTCGCGCAAAGCTACATGAAGGCCATCTATGCTAGCCGTCCCTAATTTAGCAATGTAAGACTAGAGTGAAGGCAATTAGTCATCACCACCCACCGCCAAATCTTGGGCGACTCTTTTACCAACGAATAGTGGGATTCACCGTAACATTATAACGCCAAACGGCTGAAAGGGCAAGCATGTTTGGTGTGACGGGAATTCGAACCCCTGACTCTCAGATTACGAGTCGAGTGCCTTAACCACTTGGCGATGCCGTACCTGGTATGGATATTTAAACTTGGATTCAAATAAAGTTAAGAACAACGTTTCGACCTGAAGATGACTTGAGATCAGTTTTAATACCCATACCAGCCGTCTTCAGATACATTTTTACTTCAAGTGGGTTTCTCGTCATCATGAAAAATTACATCATGTAGATGACCTGAAGATGAGCTAAGAAGGTCGAAATGTTGTTCTCTATTTTATTCTGATAAACGTTTTAATACCCATACCAACCGTTTTGAGATACATGATGCAATTTTTGTTTGAGAGAATTATATAATGTTTGTCGGTATTTTGGTATTACGTAAACAAGTTAAGGCGTCAAAACACTTGCATTTTATATCATTTACTTCAACCAGAACAGTGAGTAAAATATTGTAATTTGAATTTTTCACTTCAAACGCAATAATATGACATATTTTATACGTAACTTTGAAAATACGTTTACTAAAAGTAAGTTTACAAAACCATTAATTGAAATATAAAACAAATATTTATTTGACTGGAGTACTCTGTCATCGTCTTTGGTATTACTACACAAGCGATATCTAATAATTAATTTCTTTCTTTATATGATCGAAGTAAGAAACGTTAGTTCGTTAAGATTAATTCTTGTAAAGACAGATTAATAGCTGAAGAGTAAATGTGCATTAGTGCTATTCCCAGTGTCTTCCATGATCAGTGATGATTACTTAGCGTTATTAACGTATAACAAAACACTCTATTCGACTTACTTTTGTCGAACCGAAGGAGAACTCTAAATCCTTAATATTAGGGCACTAATTCGTCCCTGGATATATTTGTAACTTTTTTTTTTTAGGCAACGTTTCTATCCAACTAATTAATGCAGTTATTGTTATTGCTACGACACGTTTACAGGGCAATGTAACACCCGATCGTACTTCGTAGTTAAAACTAGAACTGCAAACAAACATCGTAAACACTGCCCTCACAGTACATGTCCAAATATCCTTCTACATAAACTTTAGTGCGTGTAAGCTTAATGATTAGGCGTCACCACGTGTGAACTGTTCACCTCTTGGAGGCTAATGACGCGCAAATGTGACCGTTTCTCAATTGTGATTGAGAGGTTTTCCAGTCAACAAAACTTCGTTACTTCTCACTGTTTCTTCCACCATCTCAAGTTCAGGGAGTCAATATATGTGTGACATATTACTTACCGCTAACAAGGCAATCTTTATGTAATTTGATGTGTTTTATTTTTTATTGATTATTTCGTATACTACGACCACATTCGAAATTATTATAGAAACGTATTTGTCATGTAATACGAAGAAAATCACAGCAAATGGATCTGCTGGTAATTTTAAATTACTTATTGTGTTCTTAACAAATTACTCCGATTTGTTTTTAAATATTACTACGGTATTTATTGTTTCTTTTTCCACACTTTTATTTTAACTTGTAGAAAGAACAAAAGCGTAAGCTAGAACGAAATATTCGATGATTTTTCTCTGAAATGCCACTGGAAATTTTGATTTATTCACAAGAAATAACAAGCATACTGTAAATTTAAATAGCAAATTATAATAAATATAAATCTGCTATGGAGATATAACCGAGCTAAAAAACGGTGTAATAAAAATACAATTTGACATATACTTCCGATTAACCAATACCAGAAAAATTAAAAAATCATCCTAGTTGCAGTAAACGTGAAAAGAAATCTAAAATCAATAGGGTATGCCCATTTTATGAAAATTAGTCCTTAAACAATATATATTTTATAAATAAATCAGACGAATAAAGCAACTGAAGTAATGAAAGTAAGCTAATATATAACATAATATAATGCTTCGGGACAATAAGGGACCTGTTGTCATCTCGGCTGACCAATCCTCTAAGCCAAACTAAGATATTAAAAAAATGAAATTACCTCGTATCAATTATATGCTTATCAAGCTTTCTTTTGAACTCATTCAAATTTACTGCTTTCACAACATCCGAAGATAATCCATTCCATTGTTTTACCTGAAGACGGCTTCTACCTTGTCTAAATCTATATTTGTGTTTGCTCGTTCTATAATTCTCGCTGTTAAATATGTTGATGCATCAGCATTACCAATTCCTTTTACAATCATGACACTTCACTCAGATCTCCTCTAACACTTCTTTTTTCAAGACAAAAACATTTTAAGATTCCTAATATTCTTCGTATGACAACTTCTCCATCTCAGGTATCATTTTAGTAACCCTCCTCTGAACCCTTTCCAACAATTTAATGTTTTTCTTAAGGTAAGGAACCCAAGACTGAACACAACATTCCAAATGTGACCTAATCAGTGACCTATACATTTAAATTATAAAATCTTTATACTTTTATTCACTATTTCTGTAGATAAGACTAAAATCCTATTTACCCTACCATTAACAACAGCACACTGCTTGGATGGCTTTAGAGACTGATCGACTATGACCCCAATATTCCTTTCCTTCATAATGCTGTTAAGGCTATCCCATCCAAATTATACTTATCGTTCAAATTATGATAACCCGCATGCAATATCTTGATTTATCATAACTAAACCTCATCTGCCATTTATCTGCCTAACCCACTAGATGATCTAAATCTTTTTTATAAAGTAGCAGCATCCTCTTCACAGCCAGCAACACCCAAAACTTTGATATCATCTGCAACTCTAAGGAATTTATTTATCATTCTTTTGTCTATGTCATCAATGTAAATCAAAATGAGCAATGGTTTTTAGACACTATGGTCTCGAGGTCCTGAGGTACACCACATGCAACATAAATCTAACTTGACTGAACTTCATTTATTACAATCCCCTGATTTATTTTATCAAGCCACTCTTTTATCCAAAGAGTAAACTTATTCCCCACACTTACAGAGATAAGAGATATAAGTATCTTTACAAACCTTTTTATGTGACACTTTGTCAAATGCTTTCTGAAAATCCAGATATATCAAATCTACACCCTTACCATCACCTATATATACAGTAACATTTTCAAAGCATGTCAAAAGATTTGTAAGGCAAGATTTTATCTTAGTGAAACTATGTTGACTTTTCAATAACATTCTACACTTTGTAAACTGACTTTGCAAAGTATCTTTCATCAGACTTTCCAAAACATTTTCCACAACTGATAAAAGACTAGTAGGCCTTTAATTACTTGGATAACTTGTTGTTACTTTCCTTGAAGATAGGAGTAAAATTACCTAATTTCCATTCTGTTGGTACTTCCCCACTTACAAACGATTCTGGCAAGAGACTCACATGTCCAATCGTTGACATCCTTTAAAACCTTCGTGGAAGTATTATCTGGCCCAGGAGCTTTATCTTTTTATATACTTTCCAATTTAATTTTAACTAACTCAGAATTTATGCAGTTATAATCATTGACATCCTTTAAAAGCCTCGTGGAAGTATTATCTGGCCCAGGAGCTTTATCTTTTTATATACTTTCCAATTTAATTTTAATTAACTCAGAATTTATCCAGTTATAATCGTTGACGTCCTTTAAAACCCTCGCGGAAGTATCTGGCCCAGGAGCTTTATCTTTTTATATACTTTCCAATTTAACTTTAACTAACTCAGAATTTATGTAGTTATAATCGTTGACATCCTTTAAAACCCTCGTGGAAGTATTATCTGGCCCAGGAGCTTTATCTTTTTATATACTTTCCAATTTAATGTTAACTAGCTCAGAATTTATGCAGTTATATTGTTCAATTTTTTTTTCATCTATCAACTGATAAAGATGAGGAATACTGCTTAAGTCGTCATTAGTAGATGCTGAAGAAAAAGCAGAATTTAATAAGCTAGCCATTTCATAATAATCATATGGAAGCCTTCCTTTCTCATTCTTCAATGGTCCTATTCCCATCCTGATATTTTGTTTACACCTAATATATTTAAAAACCCTTAAGTATATATTTTATGTTTTCAGGCAAATTTTTCACACGTCCTCTTTCTTGATCTTCTATAACACCTGTAAATTTAAATTTGCTTTACTTGCAGCTACCCTTTTCTTTCTATAGGGAATATATTTGTTTGGAATGTTGAAACATTTTTCCACATTTGTTCAATGTCTCCAAATAACTCACCTGTCCAATTTACATCAAACAATTCACATCGTTCAAAGTTTTTTTTTTTGAAAGTTGCAATCAAAACATTAGTCCTGATTTGCATGGGCAATAAAACATCAAACCTAATACAACAATGATCGCTTGTACGCAGGTGTTCTCCAGTTTTCATCCTCTTAACCATTTTTACATACGAAGTTAACAATAAATCTAAAATAATATAATTTCTAGTAGGTTCTTTGACCAACTAGTGAAGCAATCCATGTTAAACAGTTTCCAGAAACCTTCCTCCTTCGTGGTTTGGCTCGAACATCAATCAATATGTCTGATTTTAAAATTATCCATAATTAGAAAATCTTAATCGCACATTAAAGTTTCTCGCTAATTCAATCAACTTCATCCACTGTTCTGTAATAAATTCCTACTAAGAGCTTTTCCCTTCATTTTCACTAAAAAAAAACACAATTGGATTTAGTCTTCCTGCTGTTATCCTTCCTATTCTCAATTTCAACAGAATGTAACTCACACTTTACATATATAGCCACTCCTGCCCCTCTGTTACTACTCTGTAACGATTAATTAACATGCAGCATCGTATTTCAAAGACATTTCTGTGATCAAAATAATCTACATTTAATCATGTTTCAATTATTTCCATTGTATTAAAATATTCTTTATTTACTAGTACCCTAAAATAATTTATTGTATTTCTTATACTTCTAGCATTACAATGGTAATAATAAAACCTATTATCATAACTACTTTTATACTGTTTTCCTATGCTAAACTTTTTTCTGTACCTCAATTTTTCGTATAGTTTATCTTTGCTCTCACCATTGTCTAATCCTAGTTTAAAATTTTCATTACAGTTGAGTTAATAGCCCTTGAAAATATATCAAAATATTAAGTTAATAGCCCTTGCAAATACACCAAAATATTGAGTTAATAGCCCTTGCAAATATACCAAACTCTTTCCTACTTAAGTGTAAACTATCCATTCGAAAAGGTTCCTTCCTCTCACTGAACTGATCCTACAAGTCTAGCCAGCTAATCTGTTCATCTTTACATATTATTTTCACCCTAACAGTTAGCTCTAGTGACCTACTCAAACTTTCATCTCCATAATTAATTCTTGGCAGTATCCCTGACAATTAATTTATAACCTTTAAATATTTTTATCAACACCATGTACTTATTAATCAGTTCCTCTAACTTACTTTTCTGCACATTTTTAGCTCTTACACGCACAATAAAAACTGTATTGTTGCCAGTCCCTTTCATTACATGTTTACTCTGTAAGTTATGTCTTCCACCTGTGCCTCAGGGAAGCCTAATTTAACTATTTTCTCCCTATTTACCCCACAGACTGTTTTGTACACGTACTATGTCAAGGACTCACCTATAAGTATAACTTTTTTTAAGTTCATAATTCATATCCTTCTCTATTCTTTTCGCTTTCCTTCCTTCCAATAGTTCCTCGTCTACATAAGCTAAGGGCTGAAAACTGTGGCTCAATAGAATAGGATTTTTTTTTAAAATAAGTTCACTACTGTTAACCCTAATACTACCCTTTCTTACGTCATGAGTGTCATTGTCAACTGATGCCTCCTTTGCATGTAAATGTTAACCTTTAACCTCCTCTTGAAGTCATGCTGTCGTTTCCCACAATTTATACTTCCTTCTATTTTCTTAACTTTAGTTAGAATAACTTCCAACTTTTCATCCAACCTGAAAACTCTACATATAAATTGAGCATCCTTACTACTAGCTTCCTAGAAAGACATGATAGTCTAAAGGTCCCAAAGAAAACCCATTTAATACATCTATCGCATTTAACAAACTGGAAACGCTTAACCCACAAACTAATTTTATTCATTGTATTATTTACAGAATTAAAATAAACGCTCGATATTATTATTAAATACCAGTAGCCTGTTGTTAGTAGTGTTAAGCCTATGTTTGATAACTAACTATTTTTATATTGTATTTGTTAAATAAACAATGTATTTAATTTTTCTTACAATCTCACTGCAACTTGAATTATAATTAAGCCTAAAAAAAATCATTACGTGCACGTTGACTATACTCACTTTTTTTGTTAAACTGATTGCAACTTTATAGAATCTGGAAACCTATCTAAAATAAATATTTATAGTTCTAAACGAGAGAATCATTGACTGAAAAATATTAAATTAAAATAAATATACAAGTCATTATGGTTTTCTCCATCTATGAGAGTTAATCTCCAAACGTGCAGTTAAACTGGTAAAAATTGCCAATAATCATTTTTGGTAAAATATATTTATTGTTGCACTAATTGCTTGAATGTGACTTACGAGTTTGCCAGTGTGTCAGATCAGTGAGTACGAACGTTCACGATTCACGTCACCTTGCTGCAAAAACGCGCTCTGCACATGCAATGCAATGGCCATGCCATTGAAGTCGTGAGTGCACTATGAGAGTAATGCTTAATTTCTAGTATTAAGTCGAATCATATTTACCCAAGAGTTGTCTTTACGACTTTAAAACAAATAGACAAAATTAAGGCAAGCTTCTAAACACACAGCCAAACTTATGTTAATGTTAGCCTGTTTGTTGATCATTAGTTTTGGTTTGTTTGTTTGTTTGTTTTGAAATTTCGCGCAAAGCTACAATAGGGCTATCTGCGCTAGCCGTCCCTAATTTAGCAGAGTAAAGACTAGAGGGAAGGCAGCTAGTCATCACCACCCACCGCCAACTCTTGGGATACTCTTTTACCAACGAATAGTGGGATTGAATGTTAAATTATAACGCCCCTACGGCTGAAAAGGCGAGCATGTTTAGTGCGACGGGGGATTCGAACCCGCGACCCTTAGATTACGAGTCGAACGCCTTAACCCACCTGGCCATGCCAGGCTTTCATTACTTTTAAAACAAACGCCGTGAATTGTTCAAAGATTCCGCAGTAAAGTTTACTGAAGTGGACTGTGGTGGACATGAAAATAAAGGGTAGTTACATATATGCTAAGCAAATACAAACAATTGCTACCAAGCAACACATTTTTCTGACACTTATTAGTAAAATATTTCCAGATACATGCCAATCATAACCAATTTTACCACAAAGCTACACAACGGCTATCTGCGCTGGATATCCCTCATTTAGCAGTGTAAGACAAGACACTGCCATCATTTAGGCTACGTTTTCACCAACGAATAGTGGGATTAACCGTAAGATTATAACGCTCCATGGCTGGAAGGACGAACATGTTTGGTGGGATTGGAATTCGAACCTGCGACCTTTATATTGTGAGTCAAGCGTGTAGATTAGGAAATTTATCAACCCCACGTAAATATTATTAATCACGTGCAAATATTAATGTGCATTTGCCAAAATACCAGATAAACACCATCAACTTTCGAATGTTGCAAACGTTTTTGACATTTAGCGTTCACTTACCTGTAATGTACCAATGAACTAAACTTGATAATCTGCGACAAACAGAAAGAATAACCAATGATAACATTGAGTATATTTCCCTACAGTTTTAGTCGTAAACCAGTAGTTAACAAAGATAAAATAAACTTTTAAAACATACATGCTAATTATTAGGGCTAAGAAACAGGCTTTACAAAATTTATCGATTTTTGTTGTGCATGTCTCAATTACAGTATTCGATACTCATGTGCTATTCCTAAGTGCTTGTCAAAACGTGTCACTTTTAAATATAACATAACTTTACCAGTCATATATGTATCATAAACATATATCTGTTCTGTGCCATTTATATTTAACACAACTTTAGCACCGATAAACACTTGTCAGTTATCTCTTAATTACCATATATGACCCAAGTTTAGTAGCCGTAAACACTTACTAGTTATCTTTGAATTACTATAAAAAACCCAAGTTTATTATACTTGTTACATATGTGTCACTTACAATGTGACTGAAGCTCACCAGCAATGAATGTTATAAATTTTACACTTACCGTGTATGACACGAACTTACTAGTCATAAACACTAAGAGGTAATCGATAGAATTAAAAGTAGTATTTAAAAAAAAACACAAAAGACTGACGAAACAAATGGAATTTCCAATTCAATTAGGCAGAATTTGTAATAACGTTTAAGAAAATGAAATAGAATAATAAATAAATTATCGATTTATACAGAGCACCGTTATTTTAAAATATTCTCAATAAATATAACTTTGATAACATTATTTTATAAGGTTAATAATGATGTTATTTTCACCTCAGTTTTTATCAGTTAACAAATATAAAACTAAAATGTGTTTATAGTCAAACAAATGTTTTATTACGAACTTTTCAATTACATTTTCTCTTGCATTATTTTCTACACTGTCATTATCCACGCTATGTTCACTCTGTTTTTTTCGTCTGTTTTCGTTTTCCACTTCGAGAAACACTATTAGTTCTGGCAGTAAACTTTACTTTGTTTTTAAAATGTCATTCATGTTCTGTTTAACAGTGCTTTTTGATCTCGGTTGCTAGCCACGTGCCTTTTATGCTATATCTTAAAACCGAGCAAGGTACCCATAAATAAAACAATAGATGTGAGTTAATTGTATAGGACAGCGCTAGTCTAATGTTTTATTTCTACTTGGATGAAAAAAACCAGAAGAACTAAATCATTTCTTTAGGGAAATGTCCAACAATGGTACAAAATATTGTTGTCTTGTAAAGCAGGCTAAAAATATGCGTTTCATATATATGAAAGAATTACTGTGAATGTTTGAGGAAGGTGGTATGAAACATTAATAATAATTTAAGTTACAGATCTACTTTCTGAAATTTTACGCCATTCACGCTTCTCACTACTACAAACAACTAATGTGGATTTCGCTATCCGACCCAGATTGTAGAATAAAAGATTAAGAAACCAACTGAATTAAATAAATAAGTAAAGTTTCCAAAGCTGAGGATTCGTAGTTTTAACCGACAGACTAGAAGGAAGGTAGCTCAGTCAACAGTACTCACCGCTTACCTTTGATGACTAGTTAGTGTGATTTGACTTTCACTCTTTTAGCGCACCACAGAAATATGAACTTACAAGTAATTAGATACTGAACTGTTATTAACGTTTATATTTCACTAATCAATAAGGAACAAACTACGATTCTATGAAAGAATTTCATATGTTTATTTCACTGCTTCATAAAATTTCATATTATACTTTTCTATCTAAAAATTTGTTTAGGTAGAAAGAGGAATCATTTATTCTTTGTCACCAGGGGCGCAGATTTTTTACACCCGATGGTGGGGATGATTTTTGCAACCACTTATGTGGACTGTTCAATTTGCAAATTGGTAATCTCTGATTACGTGAACCTCAAAGCTGTAAACATGCAGTCACAGAGTAATCTTGTTGCCACGTTACTTGCATGTATACTTAGGCCTACTGACTGATACTTCCAAACTATCGCTTAGATCGAAAAGCTTAGAAGCACACCTATATTAAAAATGTACATTTCGGCTACTGAAAACGCCTACATCTAGGCCTAATTATGTAATTCGATTGGTAAGAACACGAGAATCACAAGAACAAACACACAATTTGTAGGCCTGTGATGCAATAAAACAATTCAACAGACCAAACTGTAGGGGGGATGATTGTGTGCACCATACCCCCCACCTAAAATGAAGGGGAGGATGTATACCCTCCATTCCCTGTCACATTTGATGCAAACAGTGAAATTTTTGCTTTCTAAATACAGAAAATAGGAATGTTAAAAGACTGTTATATTTACGTATTTAAACTGGAACTGTTAACTTTCTAGTGGTATAAATCCGCAGACAAACCACTGTGCCATTCTATAAAACCAGTTATTAGGAGAGCTGTGAAACCTAGAACAATGGTATTTAATTACTTAAACAAAACAGAAGTACAACTAAACACAGTTACATACCACTAAAGAAAGAAAGATTCGACCAATCACATGTTTACAAAAAATGGAATAAGGCTGTAAAAGCTAGTTTTGAAATATTTAGTTACATGAGACGATATACAAATAATTTACATGAAAAAAGTTTTATTAAGTAAGAACCACAACAAAGACGTTTGTTTTTTCGAGCTAATGTCTCGAAAGTACCAGTAGGAAATGCCTTCTAGTGAAAGAATCTATTATGTGTGTAACATTTTCTCGGTCTAACTGTTGCTATCTTATATATTACGTTAAAGGGAACTTCATTGTAAGTTTTTTTCTAAAAGGTTAAATGTTTTCATCCTTTTCATCTTTCTGAGATAAAGAGCAACCTAGCGGGCTCGTACTTTGATTTATAAATATTATGATACCAGAAACAATTTTGCTGTGCCAATATACAGCTGAACGTTTTGGTTAAATATTAATACAGCTGCAAGGTTTTTATTATATGTCAATACGACTGTACAATTCTTTTACGTGTTAATACAGTTGCACGCTTTTATTTACGAGGTCTGTTCAAAAAATACGCGGACTGTTTGAATTGCGCGGCTCCAGTCGGTTCCAGAGGAATCCGCTTGGTGTCGCTAGGTTCGCACAGATCAGCTGATTACGACGCCATTTCCCGATTGCAGATATCTTCATTTGTGTATTAGCTACGCGGTTTTAAGTGAAGTGCGATTTTTTTCGTTTGGCGGATTTCAGAATGAATGACCTGAAGGAGCAACGACTTGCTGTGAAATTTTGTGTTAAACTTGAAAAATCTGCGACTGAAACTTTTGCTATACTTAACACGGCTTACGGTGATGTTGCTATGAAGCGTACGGCATGTTTCAAGTGGCATGAACGTTTTAAGGATGGTCGACAGTTCATTGAAGATGATGAGCGTCCTGGACGTCCTTCCACGTCAACTGACGACCCACACGTCGACAAAATCAACACCCTGGTGCAGGCAAATCGACGTCTGACTGTCAGGGGAGCTTGCTGAAGAGTGTGGGATATCAGTTGGATCTTGTTACGAGATTTTGACCGAAAAATTGAAGATGCACCGCGTTGCTGCAAAATTTGTGCCTCAGAACTCGTGAGTTTTTGGCCAAACACTCGATCGCTGTTCTTCGCCACCCCCCCCTACTCACCTGACCTTGCTCCTTGCGATTTTTTCTTGTTCCCCAAACTCAAAAGACCCTTGAAAGGAAGAATATTTGAGACGATTCCCGAGATTAAGGCAAATGCGACGAAGGAGCTGGAGGACATTACAAAAGAAGCGTACCAGGACTGTTTCAACACAAGTGGAAACACCGTTGGGATAAGTGTGTGCGTTGGGGAGGAGAGTACTTTGAAGGGGTCCCAGACCTGTAACTTCTAAATAAAGTACATTTTGTTTTATGACGTCAGTCCGCGTATTTTTTGAACAGCCCTCGTATATTAACATATCTGCACAATGTTATTATATATTAATCATATCTGGCTAGTTTTATTATACATTAATACAGCTACACAGTTATAGTATATATATAAATTTAGTTGCACAGTTTTATCAGAATAATTACTCATTAAAATTTATTGAAAGTACCAAGACATACATTGCTCTTATCTGGCAACTAAGCTGGCTATATTCAAAATTAATATAAATTGACTGAAGAAACTTCTTAAAATAAATACTTTTGTTGTATTTTTAAATTTAAGTACCAGTGTTTATTTTTATGCATTTACAAGCACAAGCTGGCAAGTTTTATTTTATAAAAGTGCTTGTATATGAATAATGTATATATGCTTATAAAGCTGTAATTTTGTAATAAATTGATTTATACATTAAAATATCTAAGTTGTTTTGTTTCTAATTATTTTGTTGCCTGGTGGCGTGATTTGGACATACAAAAAATGTTTTCTCTCATAAATGTTTCAAATATTGCAACGCCAAAGTACATTAAGTCATGTAGATTATTTGTTTCATTCGCGGCACATGGTCTGAAAGAATCGCTCTGATTTTTTTTTTTTCAAGTACAAACATTTAGCTCCTATCTCCGTCATCTCTTGAGCGGCTTAATATTTAATTGCAATTTTGGACTAAGGAGGTCAAACCCTTTCGCAAATTTATATTTGACCACGCCCAATTCCAGAGTTAATTTATTCTAGTTCTGCCTGAAAGAATTTCAGCTTGAGGGTAGGCTAGTAAAGATCTTGATGAGTAATAAAATCGAAGAGGGTATACACGCACCCCACGTTTAGTATTGCTGACGCACGAAAACAAAAACGAAAAGCAAAATGTCTCATACGATAATTTACTCTAATCCTACCTGAACTAATTTTACAGTTAGTTACAACTGAATAAACGTTTTAAGATATCGTAAAACGCACGTGTTTTGTGAAGATATATTTTTATATCAAGAATTTAACAATATCTCTAAATATTTACGAAACAGTTTGAACATTTCATATTTAGTTATTTTACACTGTTATCACTTTTAGAGTCATCTAATGGTCAAATAAATATTTATTCAAATTAGGCTTAGATATAGGTGCCTATGATCTATATTTGTTGTAAAGTACAAAGCTGTAAGATGGAAACTGTTTTTAGTCAACTGCAGATATAGAAACTCGATTATTAGCATTACAGGGGAGAGAATTATTGCGTGATCTAACACATCAAAGAATGAATATACATATTAATTCTTGTGCATTCTCAAGATTTGAAATTCTTTCCAAAAAGCCAGTATTGTGTAATATTCTGTTTTATTATTATCAAAATTATATATATCTAGAGGTCTGGAGGGTTTAGTGTGTTCGGACTTTGAAACCGATGTTTCACGGTTCTCAACGTGTTGTTGAAAAAATATACATATCGCACATGGATGCTACTGGTATACTGTAAGAGTGACAATCAAATTCCATTATCTGGGCAGACGCAAATATTCCAAAAGTTCGTGATTAATACTGTAAACTTGCTGTCTTCCATTTAGTATATTAGTTCACGGTACACGTAAATTTGAGTGAAAAATTCTGAAACAGATAAATGCCAACAAATAATATATGAAGAAAAATGTTCACTTCAAATTTGAACATAAGTCTTACCGCAATGGCTTAAAATCACACAAGTTTAAGTTTCAGGATAACGGTTTAAAATAAAATACGTTTAAGTCTGAACACAATTATTAAAAATAAAATAAGTTTAAGTCTGAACAAAATGCTTAAAAATGAAACAAATTTGAGTTTAAGTCCATTGATTAAAAAACAAGTTTAAGTCCGAGTACAATGGTTTAAAATCAAACAAGTTTAATCAGAGCACAACGGTTTAAAATCACACAAGTTTAATCAGAACACAACGGTTTAAAATCACACAAGTTTAATCAGAGCACAACGGTTTAAAATCACACAAGTTTAATCAGAACACAACGGTTTAAAATGAAAGGTTTAATTATAGCACAGTGGTTTAAAATCAAACAAGTTTAAACAGAGCATAATGGTTTAAAATCAAAGTAGTTTAAACAGAACATAATGGTTTAAAATGAAAAGTTTAATCAGAGCACAGTGGTTTAAAACCAAACAAATTTAATCAGAGCACAATGGTTTAAAATCAAACACGTTAAGTCAGAACACAAAGGAAGATTTACCAGAAAGTGCAATAATTTGTCTTTTTTTATTTATGATTCCACATACACACGTGCACGCCCGCGTTTATTTGAAAATACAAAATCGACGGATCGTGCGATCGTTTGAATGTCATAATTTCAGAAATTCTGTCATACAATGGTTGCATTGGTTAGACTCTTGTGCAAGTCCAATAACATCCAGAATTTGATTAAATTTTGTTTTTGACAGTCATGTTCACTCTGTAATGGTGTAGTTAGGTGCTGATTAATTATGGCCTCTCTAGCACGGTACTAAAATAACAGACTCATTCCGTATTGTTCGAAAGTAGTAGGAAGTAGGTAACAATCACTTCAGACATCTTTTTTTTCAACATTGTGATTACCAATTCTTGATCTAACTGAGCATCATTACAATCAATCTGAACATCCAATTTGCTACTGTAATTATTTATTGACATCTATTGGTAAAAATAGACTCGATTGATTTGTTTTGAATTTCGCGAAAAGCTACCCTAGGGTTATCTGCGCTAGCCGTCCCTAATTTAGCAGTGTAAGACTAGAGGGAAGGCAGCTAGTCATCACCACCCACCGCCAACTCTTGGGCTACTCTTTTCCAATGATTAGTGGGAATGACCGTCACATTATAACGTACTCACGGCTGAAAGGGCAAACATGTTTGGTGTGACAGGGATTCGAACCCGCGGCCCTCAGATTACGAGTCGAACGCCTTAACCCAACTGGCTATGCCGAAAATCCCACAAAATGAGATTTGCCGAGAAGAAGGAAAAGTAGTTATCCCACGAACAGAAAACAGTCTACTGAGTGGCGTATATTTACAACAACGTAAAACAATATAATTCGTTATATAGATCAATGGTAGAGTTTTTAACCACTGATGAGTGTGTATCTGTTACCATCAAGCTCTCTTTTGTAACATTCTAGAGAGGTCTGTTATATCGTTACATATTTTTAGATTGTCATCTGTTTGTGATCACTTCACATGTATATATAGGGGAAATATCCGCATGACATATAAATTGATGTACCAACAACGGGCTTTAATGATACGGAGGTGATTTTGACTGTAAAACAAATGTCTTTTGGACCACTCTGTATATTAGATGCTTTCTCTATGTGTTGCTAATTCTGTGGTTTATGTATTTTGTTTTTGGCTCATTTTACCAATATATTTACATACACACCATGATTGTAAATACACAAAGAAAATACGTGTTTGTATGTTCTTAAGTTACTCTCATATACGGCCCTGCATGGCCAGGTGGGTTAAGGCGCTCGACTCGTATTCTGAGGGTCGTGGGTTCAAATCCAGGTATCACCAAACATGCTCGCACTTTCAGCAGTGGGGCCGTTATAATGTGACGGTCAATCCCACTATTCGTTGATAAAAGAGTAGCTCAAGAGTTGGCGGAGAGTGATGATGACTAACTGCCTTCCCTCTAGTCTTACACTGAAAAATGAGGCACGACTAGCGCAGATAGCCCTCGTGTATCTTTGCGCGAAATTCAAACAAACAATATTTTTAGTGTAAGAAAATTTGAAGTAAACGTACATTGAAAGAGAATAAGAGAAATGTTGTAGAAAGCTATTCAACATAAAAATACACCCTACAGTACTTCAGTCTATAACATATTATCTGAACAAAATCCTATGTTCGAAAACATAACGTAATCCCACTTTTCCTCAGCACTGGATACGATTTAATACTTTCACTGTGATTGTTTATTGAGGAATAGAGTGACGTCATACAATGTTTCATTTAGAAAGTAGTGCAAAAACCAAAAATGCTTAAAAACTGCATAGCTTTAAAGATATCGTTCACTTTTAATGTCGGCCAGGTGGGTTAAGGCGTTCGACTCGTAATCCGAGGGTCGCGGGTTCGAATCCCGGTCGCATCAAACATTCTCGCCCTTTCATCTGTGTGGGTAGTTATAATGTTACGGTCAATCCAACTATTCGTTGGTAAAAGAGTAGCCCAAGAGTTGGCGGTGGGTGGTTACGACAGCTGCCTTCCCTCTAGTCTTACGCTGCTAAGTTAGGGACGGCTAGTGCACATGACCCTCAAGTAACTTTGTGCAAAATTAATAAAACAAATTTTTAATTTTGAAAATTTTTGCACAAATGCTACCAAGTCATACTCAAAACTCAGAAATACGTTTGTTCGAAAAACGAATAATAAACAAATACAGATAATGAAGGGTAATTTTATTTTTAAAAATGTAACGTGTTTTTTTTGGTTGCCAACAGCTTGCCTGAAAGCTAAAGAAAAGAGAGATATGACTAGGGATGTGTAATGCCAGAGACTGTTTTTCTAGATTGGTATATTTTTAATATATATTTGATGTACGTGTTGGATTACCAGTGTTTGAAACCGTCCTTTTCTCTGTCGTTATTTCGTCCAGTAGCTCTTACATATTTGACTTTTTTTTATTATATAAGAAATTCCCCTTTGAATATTTGTAATTTATACGTATAAACATAAAAAAAAATAATTCAGAAGTTTGGTCAAAAAAACCCTTTGAATCTAATACTTGACCAGTATCAACTCACAATATATTGAAGGCCTAGTGATACTTACTTAGATGTACCTTTTTCTTTAAGCTAAAAGCTGCCAAGTAGGCCATCTAAGCTGCACACACTACGGAGATCGGACCCCGTATTTTAGTTCTTCATTATACATATATATATATTTGAAAGTTAATTCAAGATAATTCTCTAAATTACCAGACCAACAACAGCCAAAAATATAGAGATAATAGATAAGTAAAAAAATAAAAATAGGAAGGCCTAAAAAGATAATGTTATTTGTGTGTGATGTGATAGGTTATGAGTTGTGAGAAATTTATGTGCTATTTCAAAAAATATTTCACATTTTTGAACTACTAGTAAAAAACAACAATATCAAAATATACATTGATTTGAACATTATTATGGTTCGGAAATTTAACAGTTGTATGGATATAGCGTTTGTAATGCCTTTTACTTATAACAGTCAACCTTACAACGCTAAGATCAGGGGCTCGATTCCCCTCGGTGGGCTCAGCAGATACCCCGATGTGGCTTTGCTATAAAAAAATACGCACACACAGTTTGTTTGTTTGTTTTGAAATTCGCACAAAGCTACTCGAGGGCTATCTGTGCTAGCCGTCCCTAATTTAGTAGTGTAAGACTAGAGTGAAGGCAGCTAGTCATCACCACCCACCGCCAACTCTTGGGCTACTCTTTTACCAACGAAAAGTGGGATTGACCGTCACATTATAACGCCCCCACGGCTGGGAGGGCGAGCATGTTTAGCGCGACTCGGATGCGAACCCACGACCCTCAGATTCCGAGCGCATGCCTTATCGCGCTCGGCGCACACACAGTCAACCTCTATTAATATTTACATTTGTAGAACATGTGATATTGGGTTACGAATTAATTTTTCCACAGTGTTCAAAAGACAATTTTTTTTAAAGATATATTGTTCTTTTTTCCCCCCTTAGCATCAAAATTACAATTTTTGACTACCTGGATTAGTAAGGAAAGGTGTAATGTTCTAAGACTGGTCCAATTGAGTGGCATGTTGCAAATCTCAAAACAGGCTTAGCCTTATGTTTCTTATAATTAAAATTTTGTATTTTAATGAAAGAGAAAATATGAAATAATATAAGATGAAACAGCTGTGTGAGTATCGTTGCGGGAAATACACTGCAACGTCAAAAATAAATGTATTTGTAAAGGATTGAAAATTTGCATCACAAGTGTTTCTTGAAAACACCTTAAACCAGTCGTTTCAATGAAAAAATAAATATTTCCCTAATCAATTAGTATAATTAAAATAACATTTGTTTTAGAATTATCAGAATTAACAGAAATATCAGTATTGCTAATACAACACGATTGTGTATCGAAACTTTTCACACTTTAATCATAATGAAAATATTTTTGGAATTTTTATAACTTTTGTTAAATTAATTCATTTTGTTGTTGCTGTTTTGAAAGCTGCACAAATATTTTTGTTTGTTATTTTCTCCTCAGATATTCGTACGATTCATTAATTCGTGAGGAACTCCAGAAAACGTACAAACGCAAAGTTCAAGATAATGTGTAAGACAGTCATTCCGCATAATGTAATCTATGTGTAATTAACGGAATAGGCATTATTACAGAATACTATGATAATACCAGTTTTGTTTCGCGCTGTTACTAGTGTAAATTCAGGTAAGTGAAAACAGGTGTGCCATGCTGTTATTCATAGAAAGTTGGTGAGTGCAGATATACGTGTCATGTTATATGTTATTCATAAGATCTCTAGTGAATGCCAAATAAGGGTGCCGTGCTGGTATCAATAGAGATACAGATGAGTGCAAGGAGGTGTGTCTGGCTATTATTACTAGAGACTCTGGTGAGTACCGGATGGCTCTGTCGTGTTGTTATTATTAGAGACTCTGGTGAGTACCGGATGGCTTTGTCGTGCTGTTATTACTAGAGATTCTGGTGAGTAACAGATGCGATTCTCTTGCTGTTGTTACTGCAGATTCTGGTGAGTAACAAATGGGATTCTCTTGCTGTTATTACCAGAGACCCTGGTGAGTACTGGATGGATTTCTCTTGCTGTTATTACTACAGACTCTGGTGAGTAACAAATGGGAATCTTTTGCTGTTATTACTGCAGACTCTGGTGAGAAACAAATGGGATGATTCTTTTGCTGTTATTACTACAGACTCTGGTGAGTAACAAATGGGATTCTCTTGCTGTTATTACTACAAACTCTGGTGAGTAACAGATGGGATTTGCTGCTATTACTACAGACTCTGGTGAGAAACAAATGGGATTCTTTTGCTGTTATTACTACAGACTCTGGTGAGTAACAAATGGGATTCTTTTGCTGTTATTACTGCAGACTCTGGTGAGAAACAAATGAGATTCTTTTGCTGTTATTACTACAGACTCTGGTGAGTAACAAATGGGATTCTCTTGCTGTTATTACTACAGACTCTGGTGAGTAACAAATGGGATTCTCTTGCTGTTATTACTACAGACTGGTGAGTAACAGATGGGATTCTCTTGCTGTTATTGCTGAAGACTCTGGTGAGGACAGGATGGATTTGTTTTGCTCTTCTTAGTAACTCAAATGGAAGTGAAGCAAACTTTTCGCAACGTGAAGTTTTTAGTTAATTTATTTGTGCTTGTTTTTCATTAAATAAATATTTCGTTCAATGAAAACATTTATTCAAGAAATTGGTTTTGATGACTTCTTTAAGAGATTACAGAAACGACATCTTTCGGCGAGTACGATGTTTAATAAGAAACACTGGTGAGACAAGCTGTTGTCCATTCTGTTACTTATTTAACACGGCAACAGTGCATCTACAAGTAAACGATACAATGTTTTGTTATTTTTTTAAAATAAGGAAAGAGCCCTTTAGTCGAATCGAACTTTGACGTCATCGAATTAATCATATTTGGCCGATGTACAGGTGCTCTTCTCTTTCGATTATCCGGCTTCAACTAAAACTTTCAACATTGATTGTGATTGTCACGGCGACGTCACTGTTGTCTATCTTAAAAAGAAAAAAGTGTACTGTTTAATTTTCAACGACACCTGATTTTTATATAATTATATATTGCAAATAGATTTGTACTAAACTACTTATATCTGTATAAAAACATTTTTTAAGTCTTGGCTCGTAATCCGAGGGTCGCGGGTTCGAATCCCGGTCACACTAAACATGCTCGCCCTTTCAGCCGTGGGGGCGTTATAATGTGACGATCAATCCCACTATTCGATGGTAAAAGAGTAGCCCAAGAGTTGACGGTGGGTGGTGATGACTAGCTGCCTTCCCTCTAGTCTTATACTACTAAATTAGGGACGGCTAGCGCAGATAGCCCTCGAGTAGCTTTGCGCGAAATTACAAAAAATAAACAAACCAACTTTTATGTACAGGTATAAAGTTATTTCCACGCAATCGTATGTTAGTGTATATTGAGGCTTGTGTTAAACTCATTTCAAAAGTCCTAGTGTTAGGTAAGTTATTTTTATGTGATGTGTAGATAATATGGACCTTACGAAGCAAGGAAAGATTAAGCATATGAATCACTTGATTTTAATAAAAAGTATTCTGTGTAGAAATTACTTGTTAATTTTAATCATCAAATTAAACAATTTTAAGTCATCTTTTCGATTTCAGTAATGCAAGAGCGCAGTGTGCCATTCACTGTGTTAACAAGATTGAGGAAATTTGTGAGCGTGATATCCGGACATAGTCAGTACTGGATCTGTTGTATAAATAACTAGAGCATCAAATTTGTTTGTTTTTGTCTAATTTTGTGCAAAACTACAAGAAAATCATCTGCGCTAGCCGTCCCTAATTTAACAGTGTAAGACTAGACGGAAGGCAGATAGTGATCACTACCCAACGCTAATTTATGAGCTACTCTTTTACCAATAAATAGTGAGGACGTTATAATATAACGGTCAATTCCACTAAAGCATAATGCTACACAGTGGGCTATCTGTACTGTGTCAACTATTGGCAAAGGAACAAGTTTTTAGCATGTAAACCTTCATACTTACTGCTGACCCACTGGTGGAGTCCAGTGGAGTTTCTTCGTAAGAGACTGGCTGAGAAGTAAATCTTTAGGGATTTTCATTATCCTACTTAGCCCACTTAATATGATTATTATAGCAAATATTAAGTTGCATATTTTTTCTTCTGAATCCAAAAGGTAAATTGGACTAATGAACGTTATAGTGACTTTAAAATAGTTTTAATCAGTTTTAAAGATTCAAATGCTTATCCAGTTTATCTGGGCCCGGCATGGCCAAGCGTGTCAAGGCGTGTGACTCGTAATCTGAGGGTCGCGGCTTCGCATCCCCGTCGCGCCAAACATGCTCGACCTTTCAGCCGTGGGGGCGTTATAAGTGACGGTCAATCCCACTATTCGTTGGTAAAAGAGTAGCCCAAGAGTTGGCGGTGGGTGGTGATGACTAGCTGCCTTCCTTCTAATCTTACATTGCTAAGTTATGGACGGCTAGCACAGATAGCCCTCGAGTAGCTTTGTGCAAAATTCAAAAACAAACAAACAAACCAGTTTTTTTGAGAGTTTATAGTTCTAAAAATCATTAATAGTAGATGTTATACCGTACTGTAATGGAATATATGTTTTAATCGGTGGTCAGTAGTTTGCAATAACCTTCAACTGAATGAGAAATTATCTCTAATTTTCACAATAATAGTAATTGATTAATAATATTAGCAATTTTTTTGTTTTTCTGAAATGGTGATTTGTATATGAAGAACTGTGTTTAATTGATTTTAATAATCTACACTAGAACCATTATTACGTTCTTTTTAACTAATCTTCAATCTAGCTTATTTTTCATCCTACAAAACTAAGTCATGCAAAATACACACATACTCTATCTGACAACTGTTTATCTTGACAATGCATGCCTCTGTGACACGTCTACTTTCCACAAACTCTCTGGTGCGGTAAGACTACGAATTCCCAGCGCTTGTTTTAAACAGTTCAGTCGCACAGAAAACCATTGTCGCTGTGTCCGGCGACTTGACCAGTATTTCTTCGAATGTAATAGCATTTGTATAATACGTTTCAGTCTCCAGCTGCTTGAGGTACAGGATTGTTAACCAGATATAACATGGAAGCATATTGGATGCACGTGAGTTGTGTCGCTTTTCCAGATAGTGATCTATCTTCGTTGTGCTAAGTAGTGTTGCGTAAGGCGTGTAGTTGGCTCTTGCCAATGAACATTGTGTTCGTGAATTCTCATCTTTTATATGAAACCGAAATTGGATGGCGTACGACTTGTTGCAGGTATTTTTCTGGATGGTCCTAGTCTCCCTGGTTGATTCGCATTCATTTTTTTATACTTTAATTAAGTACAGGGGATATCTCCATCTTCAAAATTCTAAATTACTTATCAAAACATATCTTTATGATTTAAGTGTTAAACGTGTTACATACCATTCCCAAAAGCGATAAGTTCTCGATGGTATAACACTATCTATAAGACGTCGTAAATGAGTGAAGAAAAAAAAACTCAACCATCTAGAATAAAATAAACATAGAGGATAAAAAAAGAACCAAAATGACTTTATTTCAACCAACGTAGAAGTTACTCGTAATTATAATATTTCTAATGCAACTTGAAAGATGAAGCTCACGTTCTATGGATATATTTCTTCTTCTCTCGAATTATTTATCCATCTACCTATCTCTCTATGACTGATACAGAGAATACTAAACATGTAATTTTTCTGTTTGCTTATACAGTCCATTTGGTACGATACCATTCGTCAAAATTTTCTATGGAATTGGGAATCGAAGTAGGATGGTCTCTCAGTCTTTCCATAAGAACGTTTCGATTTCCAGTTGATTCGCTTCGACAACCGTACAGGTTCAGTAGGCCATGAAACGACTTTTTTATGGCTTTGATGAAAATTCTTGACCTCCTATCCCACTACACTTTACAAATACCTTACACAATAATTGGTTGTTAATGCAGTATGAAGATTCTAACTTTTTCTGTAATTGCGAAAACGCTCTCTAATTTTGAAAGGTACAGTGATTTCACCCAATACGTATTGTTAAGATAACATGTAGTTTTAAAAAGAATATACAGTTGTTATATTTATAAAGTAGTTTAAATTCTAACACCATGTGCGCTAAAACAAATCACATTAAATTTGGTTTCGATTGCGTTCGTAATATTTTCTTAAGTAGTGATCGTGTAATACAATTTTACCAACTGTATAATAATAGGTTTACGTTCTACCCTACGTTGTGTGTATATTTATACGAAAGAGCAGATGATGTCTTCCTACTTTAAAAATGATATAAAACAAATAACCACATCGACTGTTTTAACACAAATTTAACAACGTAAGACCACGCAAGATTAAATAAAAGTTGGCCATCACATGCTCACGTTTTCCACTAGTATATTTATTTTCAGTTATTGCTAAATGCTGTGTGCGTGAGTGAAAACATAAATCCAATTTTATCGAGACTGAATCCTCACATGACTTGAATGACTCACAGAAGCTTTAATAGAATAAAGACACTACGTGCTTTGAGATTTTCCAGTCCAAAAGCTTAAACGTAATTTTTTATTCTTGAAAATATAAAAAAATGGCATTCTTACTTAGTCTTGTATAGGGATATGTAACAATAATATATTTTGAATGTTACACTACAACACTCTCAGAAGTTATTTGTTAATGAGCGTAAATTCGACTATTTTAAATATATAAAGTTTCTTAGTGTGCGTTTTCTTATAACAAAGCCACACTGGGCTATCTTCTGAGTCCAGGAGGGGAATCGAACGCCTGATTTTAGCGTTGTAAATCCGTAGACTTACTGATGTACCAACGGGGTACTGAAGGTTCTTCGATTTGGCCCATTAATATCACTAAGCCTACTTATAATATTAGGCTAATCGGTAAATTTGATAACTTTTAATACGGTGGTTCGAGCATAATAAACATGTGTACATTACAAACAAAAAGCTACAAAACTGAGTACTTTTAGTGTCAAAAATGACTTTAAAATATTCTCAAAATAACATTTTTAAAGATATGTATCACAATGTGCTCACAAAAACTAGTAAAGTTTTAAAACTTAAAAATAAGCAAATAATAAAATGATTAAAAACAATGAAAAGCAATTTTAAAACAATATTAGTTAACACTAAATAAACCTACAACTAAAGCACTAAAATGGTTCATATCTTATAACGTTAAGAATATTTTTTTTAAGGCAAGCCTCAGTAAGACAGTAGGAACAAAAGTTTATACAATTAAAGTTTTGTGCTAGTTACAAAAGTTTTTTTTTTTATCACGCTTATTGTCTCGACTACGGTAAGCTTCGTGATTCGATAAGACTGTTAACACTATTGTCATGTGCATATTAAATCGTATATTATAAATGCGTTTATATTCCATGTAATGATGTGATATTAATATTTATTTACTAAAAGGAATAGTTGTGATGATGAGTTTGAAAAAATCCGAAAATTTGGTGCGTTTCCTTACACTTACAAGACGCGTTTCCTTACACTAACAAGACGCGTTTCCTTACACTAACAAGACGCGTTTCTTTACACTTACAAGACGCGTTTCCTTACACTTACAAGACGCGTTTCCTTACACTAACAAGACGCGTTTCCTTACACTAACAAGACGCGTTTCCTTACACTTACAAGACGCGTTTCCTTACACTAACAAGACGCGTTTCCTTACACTTACAAGACGCGTTTCCTTACACTTACAAGACGCGTTTCTTTACACTAACAAGACGCGTTTCCTTACACTAACAAGACGCGTTTCCTTACACTTACAAGACGCGTTTCCTTACACTTACAAGACGCGTTTCCTTACACTAACAAGACGCGTTTCCTTACACTTACAAGACGCGTTTCCTTACACTTACAAGACGCGTTTCCTTACACTAACAAGACGCGTTTCCTTACACTTACAAGACGCGTTTCCTTACACTAACAAGACGCGTTTCCTTACACTTACAAGACGCGTTTCCTTACACTTACAAGACGCGTTTCCTTACACTAACAAGACGCGTTTCCTTACACTTACAAGACGCGTTTCCTTACACTTACAAGACGCGTTTCCTTACACTTACAAGACGCGTTTCCTTACACTTACAAGACGCGTTTCCTTACACTTACAAGACACTATTCTTATTAGTGGAGGAATTTCTTATTTATAACCTACCGCAGCGCAATCTTCACAACGTACCTATTTATTACACAGAGCACTTTTAATTTGTTTCCTATTTATTACACAGAGCACTTTTAATTTGTTTTATCTTTTTTTCTTTTTCACGAAAACAAAAAATATCTATAATTTAAGTAACAGGAGAATCAGCTGGTCCTAGGACTTGCCACATGACAGTAATTTAGACTGGTTTCAGAGCATTACATCTTTCTTCAGTAGCTCCAGTAATCAGTAAACGGTAATTTTTATTATAAGGAATACAATTACAGTAATTAAAGTATGTAAGTTCACCCACATCGAAGGATTTATCGGTAAAATTAATATTGTCTATTCGCATCCGGTTTTTTTTTTATAGAACCTCACAAAGCTACAAATGAAATATTTTGCCCTGGTTTTATCATAGTTATTCACTATTGTAGGCTTAACTAATGAAAACTTAATTTACGAACTATGTTCCAGATATGTCGAGATTGGAAGAGTTTTTATTGAAACTACCCGGCTGTTTACATATATTTACAGATGTTCAATCTTTGAAGTCATCATAAATGAAACTAATGTTATTTTATTTAGTAAACAACTGATTAATATTATTTTAAACTCAAGCGAGTTTTGTGTGTTTGATATTAAGACTACAAGTTTGTTCTTAAATCATCTGCAGAAAATTTTGATTAAACGAGTTAGGAAATGGGTTTGGTTTGTTTTAAATTTCGCGCAAAGTTACACGAGGGACTATCTGGGCTAGCCGTCCCTACTTTAGCACTGTGAGAATAGAGGGCAGGCAGCTAGTCATCACCACCAACCGCCAATTTTTAGGCTACTCTTTCACCAACGGAAGTGTGTATTTACTCACGTTAATTTTAGATTATGTTATCTAAACTTTGTTATTTTTACACATATTAAGTTTCACACGTCAGTTCACGATTTATTGCAAACTTTGGGATTCGATTTTTTCACTTGAATTATAAGTCTTTTCACTTTTTTAGAAGCATTATTATATTAATAACGTCTAATTGTTTTATGTATCAAAGACCTGAAACTCAGGAACTAATTGCAAAGTGCTCACAATAATGTTATCAAATTTGTTATTATAGGCTATTTTAGTTCAATTTGTTACAATGTTTCCACGAGTTTTGTTTAATCCCAAGTGAACACAACATTGGAGTAGACTGTTACCATATTTCTACGTCCGCTTCTTTTATCATTATTGCTTTCGCTTCTGTTACAATTTGTTAGTTACGTCTGCACAAAATTTTTCAATTTTGTTTTCAAATTAAATTACACTTAGTTTCAGGTAATCAAATATTGTTTTCTACCATAAAGTGTTTCATAGAATGGCACAATGTAATCGATGAATTATGTGACCATAATTCGTCAAAAGATACTTTAAGATATTTAGTAATTACTTATAAAGAGTACACGTCAAACTGAAATTCGCAACTTTCTTGTGTTCTTATGGTAATAGTTTTTTAAATGGGTGTCAACAAAATAGTAGTGCGTTCCTTAAGTTTGGGTGTTTCTATAGTCGTAATTTGTTCTCTAAAAGACGTCAAAAGGTCTAATTGCTAAAGAAGCCATACAAAGTAGACAGACTTGGAAACGAAATAACTGATTGCACTTGATCAAACAATAAAATGATACGTTTGTCTTCTTATGCCATTGTAAATTTCTCATAAATACTGAACTAAACATGAAAGATAGTTAGAATGATGACATTATCGTGAAAGGGACAACCTCTTAAAAATGACTTTATATGATGCCTTCAAAACCACGAAATTCGTAAAGTTTGGTTCTAAAAGAGCTTTGCAATCACCATCTTATAAGATATAACAAGCAGTCATTAAGACATTATCAATGTGAGGCTGCTGAGTCCATAATTACTAACAAATTATGTTATTCGTCTAAATTACCAGTTCTTAATTGAAATATAATTTTCTCGGAAAAGGCTTAAAATTAAATTTCAGAATATTGTACGTTTTATGTGTAACAGTAGAGTATTGTCTCATAAAAAAAAACCTCTGACAGTTTAATGAACTGTCATTTCATAGACTTGCGGTTTCAGAGATACAATACTTTAATTCACAAAACTGTAGTTAAGAACAGCTAGAGTAATTCGTAGCAACAACACATTTATTACTCGCAGTTCTACAGTATGACTTTTTTCCAACTATAAAATTTACTTTACTGAAGTTTAGAAAAAGACAGTATGTATACACCTATCAGTAAAACCTTCTCAGAAATGTCCACCAAGTTGCAATTCGATATTACGATCTTTATCAGGGTTGTTTCCTTACTTTAGTTTAAAGTCCGTAGCAATAAGTTTTCCACTTAAAATTCTTAAAATATGTGTTTAAGAAATTCAGTCAAAGGTCTACTTAGAATTAGCGCCAGCATACAGCGAAGAAAACACGACATAGTATGTTGTTTTAAGAAATAAAGTTTAATATTTAATTATTTAGAGGGTGTATATTAAATGGAAATCACAAAAGTTTGTTTTTGTTTCGAATTAAGCACAAATTCACACAATGGGCTATATGTGCTCTGCTCAACACGGGTATCGAAACCTGGTTTTTAGTATTGTAAGTCCGCAGATATACCGCTGAGACACTGGTGGGCCGCAAAAGTTTAATTTTTAATATTTTTTAGAGAAACGAGAATCATGGGCATTCCATATTTATAATCCTAGTACAATGAGGAGAATAAAAGTTTCACATTTAAACTTCTAGTGAAATGAGGATAAAAGAGTTTCAAATTTGTAAAACTAGTGTTATGACATTCTAAAAAGTTTCATATTTAAAATTATAGTGTGTGTGTGTGTTTGCTAATAGCAAAGCCACATCGGGTTATCTGCTGAGCGCACCGAGGGGAATCGAACCCCTGAATTTAGCGTTGTAAATCCGTCGACTTATTGCTGCACCAGCGGGGGGCAAAAGTCTACTCAAATGAGGATCAAAGAGATTCATATTTGTAATACTAGTGTTATGATAATCTGAAAAGTTTCATATTTAAAATTCTAGTGAAATGAGGATCAAAGAGTTTCATGTTTGTAAAACTAGTGTTATGAGATGTAAAAAGTAAAATGAGGATCAAAAAGTTTCATATTCGTAAAACTAGTGTTATGAGAATGTAAAAAGTTTCATATTTAAAATTCTAGTGAAATAAGGATCAAAGAGTTTCATATTCGTAAAACTAGTGTTATGAGAATGTAAAAAGTTTTATATTTGTAAAACTAGCGTTACATGAATCTAAAAAAAGTTTCATATTTAAAATTCTAGTTAAATAAGGATAAAAAGTTTCATATTTGTAAAACTAGTGCTATGAGAATCTAGAAAGTTTCATATTTAAAATTCTAGTGAAATGAGTATAAAAAATTCATATTTAAAATACTAGAAAGATGAGAATCACAAAATTTCTTATTTAATACCCTAGAGCAAAGAAAATAAGAAGTTTCATAATTAAAATCATAGAGAAAAGAGAATAAAATATTTCATATTTAAAATTCTAGTGAAAAAAGGATCAAAGTTTCGAATTTAAAATAATAAATAAGAAGAAAATCACAGAAGTTTAACATTTGGAATGTTGTACTGGAAGTTAAATGACATTTTGAAGCAAAAATAATTTTACACATTTATTTATAACGTCTATGCGATCCATTACACACAAAAATCTCAAAGATGAAAAGTTATTTACACTGAGTAAATTATACTTTTTATTGTAAAAGGATAATGTATTCAGGAAGCCATGAATGGTGTGTATTTCAAACTCCTCCATGAAAGAAAAAAATATAATCTTAGCTTCCTGACTCCATTTTAGATACAGATCATGAAAGTTTAGAAAAGGGCCAGCTAAGGATTTCGATGGATAGTATGATTTGTTTTTGAATTTTGCACAAAGCTACTCGAGGGCTATCTGCGCTAGCCGTCCATAATCTAGCAGTGTAAGACTAGAGGGAAGGCAGCTAGTCATCACAACCCACCGCCAATTCTTGGACTACTCTTTTACCAACGAATAGCGGGATTGACCGTTACATTATAACGCCCCCACGGCTGAAAGGGCGAGCATGTTTGACGCGACAGGGATGCGAACCCGCGACCCTCAGATTACGAGTCGCACGCCTTAACACGCTTGGCCATGCCGGGTCTGGGTAGTATGAAAATGACAAATGTTAAACGCATTTCTCAGATACTGGTTTTATATCCCTAATGTTGCAAACATATTTTAACAATAGGATTTCAAAGAAAGATGAAACCTAATCAAATGCGTCATTGGCATTGAAAATATCCATAGAATTGCATGTTACTACATCAACCACTTTTGCTTACAAGTGACATCTTGGAGCTTAGAATATAAGATATTTGGAGCACTTCTCACCACTGTAACGCCTTTGCTAAAGCATAACATTGTCTAAGAGAGCACGCAACTCACAGATCTGATCAATCTACAAATATCAGACCTAATTGTAAACACATTATTACATCCTGACGACTGCCTTACTGGAAACTGACTTAAGTGAAAAAGCTGTAGTCATAATGACAGTATAGATGCTTCACTAACTATAGTGCCTTTCGTTACATTTTTTTGTTGTAAATGAAATATTATAGTCTGATACATATTTTTGTGAAAACAAGTATCGACCCGATAAGTGACAAGCAGAAGGTTGTGAAAAATATAATACAATAAATATATTTAATTGAAATATTTAGATATAAAAACATCTCATAAATAAATAGATATTTTCAACGCATTGTTTCTCGGCTTAGTTTGTTTTGTTTCTTCGTAAAGTAACGGAGATGTCGTATTCTGTTACACTATTTCATTCTAAGTTCAGTTACACTTGAATGAATATTTAAGACACATAACTGATTATCAAATGTTACGGTAAAACAGTAGTTAATATTATTTAATTATGCTAAGGAAGTCGACGTCTGAGCACAAAACATTTACGTATAGAATATTTATATTCTGCCTCTCCGCCTTGTCTCTAAGAAATACTAATATTACTTATAGAATCCTTATTAGTAGTATTAATAATAGCGCCCTCGGTGAAGTTATCCACAAAACATCTACGTATAGAATATTTATATTCTGCATCTTTGCCTTATCTCTAAGAAATACTAATATTACTTATAGAATCTTTATTAGTAGTATTCATAATAACACCCTTGGTGAAGTTGTCCACAAAACATCTACGTATGAAATATTTATATTCTGCCTCTCCGCCTTATCTCTAAAGAAATACCAATATTACTTATAGAATCCCTAATCATATGTAAAAGTAGTATTAATAATAGCGCCCTCGGTGAAGTTATCCACAAAACATCTGCGTATAGAATATTTATATTCTGCATCTTTGCCTTATCTCTAAGAAATACTAATATTACTTATAGAATCCTTATTAGTAGTATTCATAATAACACTCTTGGTGAAGTTGTCCACAAAACATCTACGTATGAAATATTTATATTCTGCCTCTCCGCCTTATCTCTAAAGAAATACCAATATTACTTATAGAATCCCTAATCATATGTAAAAGTAGTATTAATAATAGCGCCCTCGGTGAAGTTATCCACAAAACATCTACGTATAGAATATTTATATTCTGCATCTTTGCCTTATCTCTAAGAAATACTAATATTACTTATAGAATCCTTATTAGTAGTATTCATAATAACACCCTTGGTGAAGTTGTCCACAAAACATCTACGTATGAAATATTTATATTCTGCCTCCGCCTTATCTCTAAAGAAATACCAATATTACTTATAGAATCCCTAATCATATGTAAAAGTAGTATTAATAATAGCGCCCTCGGTGAAGTTATCCACAAAACATCTACGTATAGAATATTTATATTCTGCATCTTTGCCTTATCTCTAAGAAATACTAATATTGCTTATAGAATCCTTATTAGTAGTATTCATAATAACACCCTTGGTGAAGTTGTCCACAAAACATCTACGTATGAAATATTTATATTCTGCCTCTCCGCCTTATCTCTAAAGAAATACCAATATTACTTATAGAATCCCTAATCATATGTAAAAGTAGTATTAATAATAGCGCCCTCGGTGAAGTTATCCACAAAACATCTGCGTATAGAATATTTATATTCTGCATCTTTGCCTTATCTCTAAGAAATACTAATATTACTTATAGAATCCTTATTAGTAGTATTCATAATAACACCCTTGGTGAAGTTATCCACAAAACATCTACGTATGAAATATTTATATTCTGCCTCTCCGCCTTATCTCTAAAGAAATACCAATATTACTTATAGAATCCCTAATCATATGTAAAAGTAGTATTAATAATAGCGCCCTCGGTGAAGTTATCCACAAAACATCTACGTATAGAATATTTATATTCTGCATCTTTGCCTTATCTCTAAGAAATACTAATATTACTTATAGAATCCTTATTAGTAGTATTCATAATAACACCCTTGGTGAAGTTATCCACAAAACATCTACGTATGAAATATTTATATTCTGCCTCTCCGACTTATCTCTAAAGAAATACCAATATTACTTGTAGAATCCCTAATCATATGTAAAAGTAGTATTAATAATAGCGCCCTCGGTGAAGTTATCCACCACCTCAAAAAAAAAAAAAAAGTTGTTTTTCTATTTCATCGCTTTATTTTAGTTAATGTTTCAAGTAAACAATGTTAAAGTTTTTCACTGTTACACCAGTACATGATACTACACTTTCCTGGAGTCTGAAAGTTTACTTCAGAGAGTTAACACTTTAACCGATATTCTGTAGAATAGAGGGAACTGTTAGAAGAAATAAAAAAGGTTCGTCTCTAAAGTACAAACGTGTGGTAGCATTAAGTTAAATATATGACCCTAACTTTTCACTTTAATTCCCCTGGTGACTAAGTTTTCTCATACTTTGGAATAAAAAATACAAAAAAAACTTAGTAGACATTTAAAAAAATTCGAGAACTATTTCCCTCTTTATCATAGTTTATTTAGATTCAACAAATTTTGCGAATAAGTTTTGGGTTATCATTGTGATATTTGATGATGGTTTGGGTTATCATTGTGATATTTGATAAGTTTGGGTTATCATTGTGATATTTGATAAGGGTTTGGGTTATCATTGTGATATTTGATGAGGGGGTAAAACCGTACGAGTAGATTTTACCGTTTTTAGTTCATTCAATTGTCTGATTGATATTGAAATTAGCAGACTTAATCACTAAATGTAATTAATAAGCATTGTTCGGGTTTTAATTCGCAGTATTTTAGTTTCAATATTTCATCCATTGCATATGGCATTTTTGAACCATTTAAAACATGTTCATAAGATAGTTTTGATCGTCGAATACGAACAAAGTTCTGAAAACAACCAAGTTTTATGATGAAGATCACATGACATTGCACATATGTTTCTAATATTCCTTTTTGAAATCCAATGAAAAACGTTTTTTTTGTGTAATACGATCTTCAAATGATAAGGTTGTTAAAAACATTCACATCAATCTTTTGTATATCGTAAGGCATTACTAACTTTAAATCAGAAAGGTGTAAAACTTATTCTCATCTATCTTTCGCATGTTATAAGTCACTGACCAGGGTACGTTTCTTTCATGTCATGCTAGAGAATGGAAGCCATATGCTTCTCTGAAATATTACTTTATATTTGCAGTAGCTGAACTAAAGTTATAATTTTTTATAACCAAGTAAGTATTGGCAACACATTAACTACAAAAGCATAATTAATGTAAGGAAAATCACATAAGATTTCAGATCTCTTTGTGTGTGTGTGTGTTCTTATTATTTGAAATCTAGCGTTAGCTTGCTTATTTAATTCTAGAACCAATTCTGTACATAGCAAACCAACTATTAAATTTGATGGTGTGAAATAAAATGGTTCTTATTTCTTTCTTCACACCTCAAGTTTCACGTGATTAAATATTAGACATTATTGATATTTATAAGATACAATCACTTTTAAAATTGAAAAGAGATTTGTTGGAGAGAAAGCGTTTGGAAATGAATAACGTTCTGAAAACAGCTTGAAGGGAAACATGAGCGCCTGTGCATTTTGTATTTTGATGACTTGTTTCAAAATTTATCCATCAGAGCTCTGTAGAACCTTGCTGACACGTTGAAAGTCACTTGTAGCCTCAAGGGCATTGCTAAAGCTGAGACTGTATTAGGTCTAGTTTGAACTATATATATATATATTTTAAAGATGTGTATATATTTGTTTTGTTGACAAAACTAACATGTAATGAACTATTACTCCACCAACATCAGATTAAGGAATTTCCCTTTGCTGTTATCAGCTTCCTTAACACGAACTATCCTTGTTTCAATTGTAATGCTGCTTACAAGCTTCTTTGATTCTAAATAAATCCCTTAAAATAGGATTTAAAAAAAATGTCAGAGTTTATTTCTTTTAACACGTAATGTACAGACAGTGACGAAAAGTCGTAATGTCTGTTATTTGTTTTAGGGTAAAGCCGCATTAAGCTACTTGATTTGTCGAACTCTTTAACAGGCAAAAACAGCAAAAATATTTTGAAAAAAATTGAACGTCCTGGTTTAGGATTAATACAATCGCAATGAAACATAACGGGTGTTACGTTATAGTTTCTTTTATTTATACACCTTTTGTGCGGTTAAGTCATAGTCAAACATTTAACTTAAATCTGTACATTTTATATCATTTTTCTATCCGTGGCTATGATTCTTCCCTTTATTGCTAAAACCAATGCAATGAGAACACTACACGAACAATACCTTATAAAGGTATGTACGAAAGATACATTTGTGAGAAAAATAACTTTTAATCTATAAAACATGATAAATTTCGAAAGAAACTTAATGTCCTCCGTTGGCACAGCGGTGTGTCTGCGGACTTATAATTTTAGAAACCTGGTCTCGAATCTCTTGGTTGGAACAGCACAGATAGCTCATTGTGTGGCTTTGAGCTTAACTACAGACAATTGGCGCGGAATGGCCAGGTGCTTAAAGCACTAGACTCATAATCCGAGTCACGAGTTCGAATCCTCGTCACACCAAGCATGTTCGTTTTTTCAGCCGTGGGGGCGTTATAAGTGACGATCAATCCCACTGTTCGTTAGTGAAAGAGTAGCTCAAGAGTTGGCGGTGGGTGGTTATGACTAGCTGCCTTACCTCTAGTCTTAAACTGTTAAATTATGCCGGCTAGCGCAGATAGCCCTCGTGTAGCTTTGCGCGAAATTCCAAAACAAACAAACAAATAATACTCACACTAGTACAAGTTCATAAAATTAATGTTTCTAGAGGAAATATAGTTGTATGTAACAAATATTTATTATTTTGACTCTTTGTTTACGTTTAACATATAGAACATTTTGAACTGTTGGCGTTTCACCTTCCTCCAGTAATCAAGAGAAATGCTTTTGTGCCTGATGTCATTCATTTTGTCAGTAAATCAAGATTGGATATAGTTGGTAAGCTGCAGGAATATATTGTCAGTACTTCTGACTTTATCTAAATGAATAATAGTTTGATATTCCATGTAGGTATAAAATATTAAGTACAAGTAGCCCTATCAATCAATTACAAGTAGCGTTATCAGTCAATCATGAACCCACTTTATAGACGACTCATTGGAATCTTGTCCCATCATTTTTGTCGTTTCTTGAAAGCTTAGCTAAATTTCTTTTCAATGTATTATACATACGATGTCCAATACGCGGAATATAGACTTCCGTCTATTTAACGAAAATATATTATTTGCATAACAGTATAACTCCCCCTCATTCACTTCCACTGAATTTACTTTTTGCTTCACTCGTTCAAGGGAACTACATGAGAGATAAATAAAATAATCAGCTTTTAAGCACGATACGAATAATTGTATTTACTTAGTAATGAGATAAGCACTTGTAAAGGGTCCCCACATGTATTAACGGTATGAGAAATTAAAACTCTATAAATTGAGTTTCGATACCAGCGTTGAGTAGAGACCAAAGAAACGAATGCGTAACTTTGTGTATAACAATAAACAAACACTCGTAAATTATTAATAACAATCACCGAAACTTCAATAAATATGTTTATATCGTATAGTTGGTCACTTGAATGTTGCATTACAGAATTACTTATAGTCTTAAAGATGAGAAAAAACAAAGCAGGTATTACAAGTCTATGCGAGTTGAATAACATAGATTATATCGTGTAAAGAAAGCTTATAAAATAAGTTCTTTGTCGAGTATCGCAGATTCACTGATTCCATAAGCGTTAGATACAGTTAAACTACGATGGATGAAGTAACACTTACCTGTCCAGATGAACAAGAAGTGTTTACTACGATGGATGAAGTAACACTTACCTGTCCAGATGAACAAGAAGTGTTTACTACGATGGATGAAGTAACACTTACCCGTCCAGATGAACAAGAAGTGTTTACTACGATGGATGAAGTAACACTTACCCGTCCAGATGAACAAGAAGTGTTTACACGATGGATTACTTACCGTCCAGATGAACAAGAAGTGTTTACTACGATGGATGAAGTAACACTTACCCGTCCAGATGAACAAGAAGTGTTTACTACGATGGAGTAACACTTACCTGTCCAGATGAACAAGAAGTGTTTACTACGATGGATGAAGTAACACTTACCCGTCCAGATGAACAAGAAGTGTTTACTACGATGGATGAAGTAACACTTACCTGTCCAGATGAACAAGAAGTGTTTACTACGATGGATGAAGTAACACTTACCTGTCCAGATGAACAAGAAGTGTTTACTACGATGGATGAAGTAACACTTACCTGTCCAGATGAACAAGAAGTGTTTACTACGATGGATGAAGTAACACTTACCCGTCCAGATGAACAAGAAGTGTTTACTACGATGGATGAAGTAACACTTACCTGTCCAGATGAACAAGAAGTGTTTACTACGATGGATGAAGTAACACTTACCTGTCCAGATGAACAAGAAGTGTTTACTACGATGGATGAAGTAACACTTACCTGTCCAGATGAACAAGAAGTGTTTACTACGATGGATGAAGTAACACTTACCTGTCCAGATGAACAAGAAGTGTTTACTACGATGGATGAAGTAACACTTACCTGTCCAGATGAACAAGAAGTGTTTACTACGATGGATGAAGTAACACTTACCTGTCCAGATGAACAAGAAGTGTTTACTACGATGGATGAAGTAACACTTACCTGTCCAGATGAACAAGAAGTGTTTACTACGATGGATGAAGTAACACTTAGTCCAGATGAACAAGAAGTGTTTACTACGATGGATGAAGTAACACTTACCTGTCCAGATGAACAAGAAGTGTTTACTACGATGGATGAAGTAACACTTACCTGTCCAGATGAACAAGAAGTGTTTACTACGATGGATGAAGTAACACTTACCTGTCCAGATGAACAAGAAGTGTTTACTACGATGGATGAAGTAACACTTACCTGTCCAGATGAACAAGAAGTGTTTACTACGATGGATGAAGTAACACTTACCTGTCCAGATGAACAAGAAGTGTTTACTACGATGGATGAAGTAACACTTACCTGTCCAGATGAACAAGAAGTGTTTTCAGTTGCTGGTAAACGTGAACCGTTAACTTTGATATTAATGAGCGAACCACTCATAAAAAGGTACTTGTGATAGTTTATGTTGCTCTCGTTTCTTATACTAAACTGAATTTCAGCCCGTTGTGGATGTATTCCTCCTCTTTCATGTTCTTTGTAGATGGCAAAGAAGTTGCTCCAAATCTGTCTGATGAAATCTCCCCGAAATAGTTTTTTCACTTAAATAATTTTATACCAGTTGTAGATGAAAGGCAAGGGACTTACTCACTTACTGCTTGTTTGATGTCTGGGTTTAATTCCGCATATTATCACTCAGGCCTTAGAATGAATATTTTTTTTCCTATGACTTGAGTTATTTTAAACACAAGAACAATTCTGTTTGTGATGCCGGGAAGAAGCTGTTGTCTTTTAAAAGATATACTTAGGAGATCACATTTTTGAAAGACGACTTTGTCACAATAACAGATTGATTGAAATTATCCCATAAAAGTAGTTCTGCTAACTCAGCAAATATTGACAAATGAAAAAGAATTTCGTGTTAGTGTTCGGACGACATTTTGACAGTTACAAATGTATTTAAAAAACATTATACTGTTTTAATATTATGTGATGAGATCCTGTAAACTTTAGAAATCATTTTATTCATTATTTAGAGAAAGGCATGTTGAGCGACACTGATGGACAATGCTATCTTCTATTAAATTTATTATTTATGTCTCCAAGAAATAAAGATATTTGTTTTTTTTAATTATTGAGTCCTTTAACTGATGAGAAATCAGATTTTCATTCTTATTATATTTTAACCTGAAAAATGAAAAAAAATTGCCCATTACTAAAAATGAAATTCAATATACAGAATGTAAGAGAGAAACAATTATACATAAACGTTTATTATGTGCGTTTTTTTATAATTTAAAAAATTTAAAAGATCTCAGAAATATTATTGAAAAATATGAACTTGCAAGGAAGGTTATTCAAATAACGTAATTCTTTACAACGAGGATTTCCATTTCAAATTTAAAATAACATATTTTTCAGCTAAGGAAATATAAAAAGGAACCTTAAGTTTTTTTCAAATTAGCGTGGCAAGTCATACAGCCTGTAAATACAGTGTATTTTATGTAGAGTAATTATTTCGTAATTGAATCATAAAATTTGATTTTTGGCTCAAAAGATGGCTCAAATGCAGAAATATTTCAAAAACCAAAACTTACAGTAGTGAATAACTAACCTAATATATACGTATATATAAATATATAAAACTAGTTGGGGTACTCGTCTTCTGGACGGCAGTTATGTTGAATTCGCGATTAAAGAAAGGTTATCTTAAGTACTGAAAAGTAGATTCCTTTATGTATTACCATATATATCTAAGAATTTTCATACCAACTCTGATGAAGATCCACCAACAGGTGGCGAAGCAGTGGTAAAAAAAGCCCATTTTTACGTATTGTAATTTATCTCGGACCAGTCTCCCATTTATTATGTTGCGTAGTTACGTATTACGACATCAAATAACCGAAAATTTGAGTTTCGAATTTAGAAGATAAGTAAATATTATGATAATTGTCAACAAGATTGATAGACACAATTTTCTTTTTTAATACAAATATATTTTATTATACAAACAACAATACAACTTGCCACAACGGTTATTACAAATATTGGTTTATACACAAGAGTTTAAGAAACTTATAAACTATACTGAGTCTTCTATCTTGTCTAGAACTGAATATTTTATCCATGGCCCAGGTTCAGAATGAGAAAGTTGCTACTGAATCGATATGATTACATTTCGTCTAAGCTAACTCTGTCTTTTCTTCGCTGGCCTCACACCGGATAAAAGCTAACTTTTTCCGGCGAAAATATTTATTGTCCTCGTAGAAGTAAGTTACTGAATTTGAACGGTTTGTAACGTTCGAAATCTATACGAGGGCTGTTCAAAAAATACGCGGACTGTTTGAATTGCGCGGCTCCAGTTGGTTCCAGGGGAATCCGCTTGGTGTCGCTAGGTTCGCACAGATCAGCTAATTACGACGCCATTGTATTAGCTACGCGGTTTTAAGTGAAGTGCGATTTTTTCGTTTGGCGGATGTCAGAATGAATGACCTGAAGGAGCAACGACTCACTGTAAAATTTTGTGTTAAACGTGGAAACTCTGCGACTGAAACTTTTGCTATGCTTAACACGGCTTACGGTGATGTTGCTATGAAGCGTACGGCATGTTTCAAGTGGTATGAACGTTTTAAGGATAGTCGACAGTCCATTGAAGATGATGAGCGTCCTGGACGTCCTTCCACGTCAACTGACGACCCACACGTCGACAAAATCAACACCCTGGTGCGGGCAAATCGAAGTCTGACTGTCTAACTCTACCAATGAATATTACCAGGGAACAAATTACTGCTGTAACGAATTTACCGTTGTACATTTATTTTAGTGCCTACACTTTTTTCAGTAGAGTTTTCTTTCTTTTTTTGCATGTGACGTATATTCTTGACTGAGTATTCCCTGTTATCGCAACTTGTAGCAAATTCTTGAAAGCGAAAATCAACAATATTTGTTTGACGAAAATGCGCGAGAATATTGTCGGATGTTTATAAACTCGTTTTATTCTTATAAAAAGCGGCTAGCCGAGAAACGAGAGAGAGAATATTATTGGAAAGCTACAGTCAGTACGCTATAAACCTAGAAAGCCATAACTGTGATTAACGGTTGTTAATTGGAAAACAATAAACAACTGCTAGCTAGCTTAAGCAAAATACAACAGCTGACAATTAATTTGATCGGCGTGGACTTGGATCGACAATAAAATATTTAATTCTAGACTGAATGTAAGATTCTTGATGTGTTGCAGTACCCGAGATACTTCTCAAACACCTGACAATCCGTGACGGATCCGCTCCATACCTTCACAGATTGCCATGTAGGGCAAATAGGTGGGTGAACGTTTGGATTCCAGAGGAGATAAAATATACAAACGAAACTTCCTCTAGGAGATTTCCTCACCAACTCTAGAAATCCATGTCGAGGGGCCACAAAAAAAAATGAAGAATATTAACATGATTTTCTCTAATGTACCTTACTACATGTCTTATATGTTCCTATCTCACTTGAAGATTATATTCCCGCTCTTAATGTTAATTTGAAGTGATTTTGTTTTTCCTTGTTTCGAATTAAGCACAAAGCTACAAAATTGGGCTATCTGTGATCTGACGAATCCGGGTTTCGATACTCACGGGTGGTAGAGCACAGACAGCCCATTGTGTTACTTGGTACTTACCTTCAAACAAATAAACGTGTCATAATGATGAATAATTTGTATATATCTAGTTACACTATCACACTTATATGAAGCTTATAAAATTATACAGCAATTTTGTTTCACTGTTTTCTTTTCCTTGGCGCTGTCGGTAATAGTGCAGTAAGTAGAGTTACAAAAACCAAAGTGTCAACTGTTTCTGTTTTTCTTAGCTTCTACTAGTAGAAATCTATTAAGTAGTATCAGTCTCGTGACAGCAAAAGCAGTAACAGCCTGTCAGACTGGAGAAACAAAATCTCCACAAGAAATATAACAAGGCCCGGCATGGTCATGTGGTTAAGGAACTCGACTTGTTTTCCGAGGGTCGAGAGTTCAAATCCTCCTCACACCAAACATGCTCGCCATTTCAGCCGTGGGGCGTTATAAAGTGACGGTCAATCCCACTATTCGTTGGGTAAAAGAGTAGCCCAAGAGTGGGCGGTGGGTGGTGATGACTAGCTGCCTTCTCTCTAATCTTACACTGCTAAATTAGGACGGCTAGCGCAGATAGCCCTAGTGTAGCTTTGCGCGAAATTAAAAAACAAACAAACAATAAATATAAGGAGAGTATTTATTTTCCGTGACATGATCACAATTATATTTATTATGTAATTCTGGTACGAAAAACGTGCAAAATAATAATAATGACAAGGAAATTAACAAAAACACTTTCTGTCTTTCATCTGCTTTCGTAACAAGCTGCTAGTATTGTACTTCCCTACAGATAGCAGGAAAATTCGGTTATCACTGAGCTACTAAAAACGTTAAATGTGCCCAATAGGTCAGCGATAAGTTTTATCTAAAAGTTTTCCTTTGTTGTTAAGCACAAAGCTTCACAAAGAGCTAGAAGCAGCAGCAATTCTCAGACGTACCTCTGTGCTTCTTTTGGGCATTTAACAGTTAGCTTACTAAGAATGAAAATGATAAAAGCATGTCTAAAATCATATACAAGTTGGCTACAGTTGTCTTTGTAATGCTTTCTTTAATATGGGCGTATAGTACCGACAATTACCAACTGTTCCAACCAAATAGCTTTTCCCTTTCCCTGTGTACTTACATTTACGACAGAAAGTGTTCGTACCTTTCATAACTTGAAAAGTATCACGATTAGGATAATAGACGTATGGTGTATTATAAATATTATACTAACACACATCTACATAAATTTTTTATGTAAATTAAACGACAAATAAACTGTTTATAAACAAATAACCAAAAATAGGAGGAGCAGAAAGTGTTCGTACAGTTTAGAACGTGTGAAAAAACTAATATTCCCGTAAAAATTTTCTTTAGTTTGGCGAATAAACTACATTATATCATTCCAGAACTAGACACTGGGTTCATAATTATTGGAATTTAGCCATCAAAAAATGTACTTCCAGCAATTTAGCGCCGTCTCCGTCATTACCTGCTTGGTCATCATGGCGAACAGGAAACAACTGTCCAGTGATTTATTACTGGCAAATTAATTTCCTTTTGGAAATTACACACTTTCCAAAGAATTTACTAGTGTGAGATAATAAAATAATAGTATAATATAAAAGTATTTATTCCGAAGATATCTAATGTCTTCGTAGAAACAATAACATCCGAAATAACTGAACTTTCTGTAATTTTCGAAATCTATAAACGTTCCTGGTCAAATTCTGTAGCTTCCCGATTAAGATGCGTTAGTCACAATTATAGCTTCTTAGGTCCATTGCGTACTGACTGTAGCTGTCCAATGATATTTCTCTCTTCTGTCGTTTTTTATAGGAATCACTCGAGACTCTAGAACATTCACTAAAGTTCGCGTCAATTATATTCTAACGCATTTTGATAAATATTGTTCATTCTAATTTTCACGAATTTTCTTCTAATTCCGAGAATAGGCAGAACTTGCGAAATACACAGACAAGAATATATGTCATATGGAAAAATAGAAACCTATCCAGAAATAAACGTAGGTGCCAAAATAAACGTACAACAGCAAATCGGTTAGGCTAACTTCTCCAAAATTCTTAAATGAGTAATACTAGTTGATGTATTTAACTATGATAGACAGTGCACACTATCAAGCGCTGTTGGACCAGCTTCTTTACGAAGCTTGAATGGATAATGTTAGTAGATGTTTAACTATAGGAGCCCATGTAAATTAATAATCACTGTTTGACTAACTTCGCCAAAATTCTTGAATGCGTAATGGTAGTTGATGTTTAAATATATCGGAAGCTATGTAAATTATTGCGTGTTATTTGACCAACTTCTTCAGAAGGCTTGAATGCAAAGTACTAGATATTGGCAAAGACTTTGGGACGATAGCTTTTAAAAGTAATGTAACTTTAGCCGGGCTCGATACCTCCAGGGTAAGCTGTATTACGGACAGCTTTTTTGTGGGGCCATTTATAACTATATACGATGATTAAAGTAAACTTTTGATAGTCATAAAAGTAAGACAAAATAAGGAAATAAAGGAATTTTTTTTATAACGAAATTATAGTAAAAGGCCCAAAAAAGGAAATAATGCACTGTTCAACGAGCCGTTTTTCAAGGAAGATGTTTTCTAACTTTATGAAAAAAAACGTTCTAGTTCAATACCTTAAAAACAAAAATGTATCTTTTATATCCATTTATATATATATATTGAAACATTGCGTGTGGTGAGCTCTTAAACATAAGAAACGTTAGACATTTCACAGTGGTTGTTGACGTTTCGACTGCTTCGTTCCTTTCAGTGTAATATTATTATTGCACCTTCCTGCGTCTCTCAGTCGCAATAAAATTCTAGATGTATTGAAAAACGTACGCATCATGAAACATCTTGGTGATGAATATTTTGTCCTAAATAGTCGGACTATAGAATATCTAAACTTACAGTAAAGGTTCTTTTCATTCTTAAGAAGAAAAACAAAAGAATGTTAGACGTCTTATTTTCACAAACACATGTGGTATTCAGCTCGTGCTTAGCCATCACTTGAGCTGATAATATATTATACTAGTTGGAGCAAACCCGTCAAAATATGATGGTGTTAGTGTTTTGTAAAAACATACCGGTGCAAAATTTAAATCAAAAATGACTCGTAATATGAGTGTTACAGGCAACGTATAGAATGCCAACTGGCTTTTATATAAAATAGATTTTAAACAGTAAATAAAAAAGTAATATCCGCCCCAAATTCATGACTTATTTACTTTTTCTTACTTTTCAGTTTATTCTCCACGTTGTGACCATATAATGAAGGTTTACATGCCATTTCCGAGGCTAAAAAACTTTCCAGAATAAATTGGAAAAAATTTAATAAATTTCATTATTTCTGCATAATATGACATTATCAAACGTTTTGAGTAAGGCCATCAAACATGTAGACTTAAGTTATTAATAATAAAGTACTCGAAGCAAAAGGAGTCCAAGGTCTCGTTAATGTAATATTATCATCCAAATTGTTAAAGTATACCTGAATTATTTATTTTTGTAGTTGTCTCACTCAAGTGGCTCTTTAGTGCTAAGAAAATTTTAATAATCGATCAAAATTTCACAGGCACAAGAAGGTACTTTTCTAGTTACGTCATATAATCTAAAAATTAATGTTTAAGTGCTGAAAGAAGATAAAACATGCAAAACCAATAGACCTAGGGTTTATAATAAAAAATTATATCAGAACTCTTAAACCTAAAATTTAATTTCAAGTATTATCATTAGTTAAACCTAATGGTAATATGTCTGGGACAAAGAAGGGGGGGGGAAGATGTTGTATCCCACATTCAGGTTTAACAAAACTGAAAAAACTTTACGAGAACCTAATAGAAACCTAAGATTTGTGATCACTAACTTCTAACTCAGATGGTTTTAAAATTCTACGTATGTGCATAAAATAAATAAATTTAAATCGATCTAAAAAAGTGGAATTCAAGTCAGCCCTCGTAAACGTTCCTAGTGTTGTGTACATACTTAAGGCAACAATATTAGGTCACAGTGTTGTTGCTAGGCAACACAGACAAACAGAGTGTTACAAAAATACAACTGTGTTTTATCAATATAAATATAATAGTACTGTCTGTTGTCTGGTGAATGTCCACTTAACTACTTCACAGGGTGAGAATGGATCTTCACTATAATTTGTATTGAGGTTTAGTATGTTCAATAAAGATTATTTACAAAATTTCAGTTTTGCATTTTGCGAATATTATGGGCGTTTTTGCATTTTTTACACTTTGGATGGATCGTCATCAACGCCGTGAGGGCGTTATAATGTGACGGTAAATCCCACTATTCGTTGGTAAAAGAGTAGCCCAAGAGTTAGCGGTGGATGGTGATGACTAGCTGCTTTCTCTCTAGTCTTACACTGCTAAATTAGGGATGGCTAGCGCAAGATAGCCCTCGAGTAGCTTTGAGCGAAATTAAAAAAAACAAACAAACAAACTGCCAACACCTATGGGGAAGTACAATGATACTTTCGTTAATTAGCTGAATAATTCTATGGTTTTAGCGTGACGTCATCTGAGAAATCCCAAGATTCAAATTGAGGTTTTATAGTTTTGCGACCAGTCACACGCTGATAACTTGTTTTTCTTTTGCTACCTATACAAAATACAGATCTTTTTGTTTTATATTAAGTAACAACTTTCTTCTAAAGATCTAATATCAGCATTGTCAAAAACTATTGTTTTTTGTACATTACTTAATCAGAATGTGTTTTTTAAATATAACGACAACTCTCGTGAAATATTCTACAGACATAATGGGAATGTAGCCAAGCTCAAACCTATTATAAATATGAAATTGCATGTAATTAATTTCTGATAGATGCACATGTTTTGTGTCCCAAACATAATTTAAAAACCTATCCTAAACTCAAACATCTAAAAGACTAAAATCTCGACTATATAACGCCCCACGGCTGAAAGGGCGAGCATGTTTGGTGTGACGGGGATTCGAACCCACGACCCTCAGATTACGAGTCGAACGCCTTAACACACCTGGTCATGCCGCCGCCCCCCACGGCTGAAAGCGAGCATGTTCTGTAACTGGGATTCAAATCCTTGGACTGTAAGCCGACTGCCTTTATCACCAGGGAACGCCATCCCACTTATTTTTTTACAAAATGTTATATCGAAGTAGTTGTTGTGTAAATACAGTTACAATAATTCCTGTTAGGAAATATCGAGTATAAATATTTCATGAAGTTTAAGATTCGTTCATGTTTCGTATATTAAAGTTATCGAGCTACTCCTATTAGTTTTCAAAAATGTCACATATGCTTACAATGAAGTGCTTTACATTTTGTCAGATCGATGTCAACGTGTTCTTAATGACATGTTTCTTCGATTTCGCCAATATTATTTCAATTTATAAATAAAAATAGAATATAGCCTATTATAAACATGTTTAATGATATGAACGGGTTGAAAAGCTTATTTGTAAAAAGAAAAAACACAAAAATAAATAATACGAACATTAACTGAGTTGTTGTTGTTTTTGAATTTCGCACAAAGCTACTCGAGGGATATATATGCTAGCCGTCCCTAATTTAGCAGTGTAAGACTAGAGGGAAGGCAGCTAGTCATCACCACCCACCGCCAACTCTTGGGCTACTCTTTTACCAATGAATAGTGGGATTGACCCTCACATTATAACGTCCCACGGCTGAAAGGGCGAGCGTATTTGGTGTGACAGGGATTCGAATCTGCGTCCCTCGGATTACTAGTCGAGTGCCTTAACCACCTGCCCATGCCGGGCCCACGTATAAGGATCAGAACCTGTCGAAGTAAGCAGAATTAGGAGGATGCGAGAACACTAGTAGTTTCATGAACAACTTAACTCATATTTCGTCTTATGTTTTCTCTTATTCCCCCTTGCTGAATTCATTTTAGAATCCTTATCTAATTATAGCGGATCGTTATTTTGGCCAAAATTTAGGAATTTATAAAACCATTGCAATTTATGGGAACGAAGGTGAAGTGGTTGGTGGCCTGTGTTTCGACGCTATTTGTGTTTGTGTGTAATTAATAGAGCTAGCACATTCGCCTGATTTATAGGTAATAACATTTCAAAGGTTATTTTAAGTTCGGTTGGTAGGACTGTGATATGAAATTTAACATGGCTTAAGAATCAAATTAAATTTACTCGGTTGGTAGGACTGTGATATGAAATTTAACATGGCTTAACAACCAAGTTAAATGTTCTCGGTTGGTAGGTCTGTGATATGTTCTACGATTGACAGTGGAAATGTTATCAGCAGAAACTGTTCTCAAAATATTTCGAACACTAAATCATTTTATATCCTTCAGTCCTCTTACTTCTATGTACTGTAATATGATCTTGATTGGTCTTCATTCTCATTCCAAGGCTAATGTCATATATTATTACATCAAACAAGATTTTTTGTCGACGTTTTCAAACTCTTCAACCATATTTTTTCCTCAAAATACATATTTTTATTTGTTTTACTAATAAATCAAACTTTTAGCTCACTGTGTTCAGAAAGTGTTGTTTTTATTGTTCAATATACGTGGTTAATTTTCGGAAACACAAACTATTTTGTAGTTTCCAAGTTCATTTACTGCAGGGATATTGTTCAATACAGCGGTACAAAGATTGATTGGCATATAGATGAAATGGTTCTTGTCGAACTTAAGCCTACATTTTTACTAGGTCGCCTAGCGGTAAATTTTGAACTCTGAAAGTCTGGACTCGATACTCAAAATGAACACAACCCATTATGTGACTTTTGAGTTGAATACAGTGACGTTTTAGTTCATGTAAGTTATTCAACCCTAAAGGTAACTAGCTTTATATTTTATGTGAGTTATCTAACGTTAAGTAGAACTAGCTTTATAAACAAACATTTCTAATATAATATATATGCCAGTTTGTTAGTGGGTTTATGTTATTTTAATTGAAAACTAATTTTGCATTTAATGCAACTAATTACTACTGCGACCTTATATATATCTTGCAGTTCTGTTAAAGTGAATAATATAACAAACAAAACATGACTTATTCAATATGGAGATATGTTTGTTTGTTTTGAATTTCGCACAAAGCTACTCGAGGGCTATCTGCGCTAGCCGTCCCTAATTTAGCAGTGTAAGACTAGAGGGAAGGCAGCTAGTCATCACCACCCACCGCCAACTCTTGGGCTACTCTTTTACCAACGAATAGCGGGATTGACCGTCACATTATAACGCCCCCACGGCTGAAAAGGCGAGCATATTTAGTGCGACCGGGATTCGAACTCGCGATCCTCGGATTACGAGTCGAACACCTTAACACACTTGTTCATGCCGGGCCCATGAAGATATGTTCCATAAAAACGAGTTGGTGATTTAGAGTGCTGTTTAATTTGTTACTACAACTGTTACTTTGATAATCAGTCGTTGACTTCCAGAAACAGAAAATACCTTGACTATAGGATTAAAAAAATATAAAATAAGAAGTAATATGTCAACAACTTAAGGTTAATCAAGTAGTTATTAAAGGAAAGGCGAGGATCATTACTCCCTACAGTATTCCTTACTACACTTAGTTCGTTTATGCAAAGTTAAGAATTGATGTTCTACGATTATCAAATGTATAATTCATAAGGAAAAATAATGAAAAAGTGCCATACGCTAAACATTGTTTTTTAATGGCGACTGATTTACGCCTAGTCTCGCCCTGTTTCCATTACACCGCTATTAATAACGTTAGCAAGTTCCAAGAAAAAAGCTTTTCTTAAAATAAACTTTAGTGTATAATTACATTTCCAAGATTGTGTAATATCTCATGTGTGTCGTTTCTAAAGCTGGATTAAGAAGCTGAGAGCAATTAGAACAGTTGAAAGACAAGAAAGCGTTACTTGTGAAATTGTAACCCTAACATCTTTCAGTTTTTCTGAGGACAGGTGTTTTTCCAAAGGAAATGGTCCAGGCACTTCAAGTTCCTCTGCAATAGTGTCATTTATTGAGAGTAAAATAAGTATTCGCACTCTACTTGCGAGATAGCGAAACCTTTTTCCTTATGGTTTTGTTTACACGTTATTCATTATTCCTTCTATCCTTTAGTTCATCTACGAACTTTTAGTTAAATTAAAACGCTGACTCACCTCTTAGCTAATCACGTTTCTTTTGAGTAAGTATTCATGTATTATGAGGTTCACACGAGATTCTGTAGCGGTGACCTATGGATATTATAAACGTAGCAAAATATTATGCAAGTCTATAATCACAAGAGATGTGCTCTCTGACCTAATGCAGCGAATAAATAACCAGCTAAAAGCTTCTTAAGCTCAGCTACGAGACAGTTAGTGATAGGCATTAGTTAATGATTGTCATTTCTCATTCGATATTATTATTAATATAGAAAAGTGATTTTTGCATAGTGTGTTCTTGTTGGAATTAGTTTTTCTTCATCTAGTTCTTCTTCCTAATTATGTTATTTTAAATAATTACTATTAATATTTATTGCTCATTAACACCAAGTTCTGGCCAGGCACGTGCTTGTGAACTGTGTTTCTGGAAAATGCTAAATTTTGTTTCAACTGTAGTTACAGTTTAATAATTTGTTTGATTTCGTTGTTGTTGAAATGGTCTACGTTCCTTTACGATAGTGTACTTAGTGATGATCGAATAAAATACCCCGCTGCCAAGTCTTCCCCCTCTTCATCATGATCCACAGAGGCCCCTCAGTACCGATCAAGTTCCTCCATTATCATAAATAGTTATCCGAAGGGAGGTCGCACCAGAAAATAAATTTCCTTAAAACACCCGCTCATGTTACTTGACCAAGTGTGCCATGTTTGGTTCTGCTAGAGTGAACCGAAATAATAAGAACGAAGCTACCAAAAACAGTTTCTGATAATTTCATCAAAATTCGCCATTAGGAAAACTTCATAACTGTCGTTTGTCGCAAATGACGGTATATTATGATAAAGTGTAAGTGTTTCTACATATTGAATGTCAAAAACTCGGTTAAACCGCTATCATATTTTATTGTTTCTATTTTAGTGAAATTATTACACGTTTGTCAAGCACGTGTTCGCTTGAAAACCTCAAAACTGAATTTATCCCGAACAGAAATTAACTGATTTCTGTTATCAAAATCAAAATGACACTCATTCCTCCTAAGGCAACTCAGTTGAGTTTAAAATAAGACTTATAAACCATGACAAGCTGAACTCCTCTAACAAAGCGTGAGATTTATACTACATCTCCAACCCATAATGTTGTAACAGTCTAGAGTGAACCAATCTGTTTGTTTGTTTTTGAATTTCGCACAAAGCTACTCGAGGGATATCTGTGCTAGCCGTCCCTAATTTAGCAATGTAAGACTAGAGGGAAGGCAGCTAGTCATCACCACCCACCGCCAACTCTTGGGCTACTTCTTTACCAACGAATAGTGGGATTGACTGTAACATTTTAACGCCTCCACGGCTGAAAGGGCGAGCATGTTTGGCGCGACGTGGATGCGAACCCACGACCCTCAGATTACAAGCCTTGACACGCTTGGCCATGCCGGGTCCGAACAAATCTGCTACAATCGGCCTTCAACAACAAAAACACAGTTTACTTTCAAAAACAACATTTAGAAATCAATTCAACACACTTAATAAACAAATGCCTGGCGAAGTCTTCACACCAGTGTTAATAAATAACGCAAATATTAGTAAATCAATAATGATATTAAAATCAGGAAAAATGACGAGAAAGAAAACTCCTAATCCACCCTCTTAAAAAACATGATATTCAAATGACACCTTTGTATAACTATTTCGTGACCCTCTCTCGCTTGATTAAAGCTTCTTATAGGGTATTTATTCACAGTGTAGGTCTCACGTGATCATACTTTTCTGCTACATTAATAGTATCTGTACGTCACCGCTAGGGAAGGTGGTGTCAGTTTCATTATACACACATATATTTATTCCAAATACAAATGATTAGACAGAAGGTGAGTTAACGTTTTAATGCAACTGAAAATTCATAGACGAACTAAACGATAGAAGGAAATAATAAACGAGCGACAAACACAACCATAATTATTAAAACAAATAGCATTTGTTATCTCACAATGTGAAAAAAAAAATGTTTTTAACTGAGCAACATTGAACGTCTCTTAGACTACCTTCAATGAAATAATATCTTTAATATTACGTCACGAGCATAACTAGCTGAAACATTTTCTGAACGTCTGTTGTTTAACCAAAATCACGTATAGTGATTTAAAATAAAGCTTAGATCCACTGAAGAGGTCGCTCTAAAGTGTCAAAATTTGTATCCGTGTAATGTTGGTAGTGTTTCCTTAATAGTGGATCTAAACTTTTGCCAGAAGACATATTTGATCTGATTAAACAATATAAATGACTCTGTCTCCCAGCGTGTTAGCGTCAGAGTTAAATAATCGGGTACGGAAACCAATCTGATTGAGTTGGGGAATTCATTTTACCAGCTCCGTTACTGCCTCGGACGATAAGATTCATAGGCCTTTTTGACGTCCAGTTTTATTTCTATATTATTCGTTCTTTATACTTTCCCTCGAAAAACTTCTTTAATAAGTAAGATTAAATGATTAGTTTTATTATTGTTACTGCTGTATTTATAAAAGGCTGGTATGGGTATTAAACTTGTTGTTTTCAATTAAGCACAAAGCTACACAATGGGCTATCTGTGCTCTGCCCACCACGGGTATCGAAACCCGGTTTTTAGCGTTGTAAGTTCGCAGACGTACCGCTGAGCTACGGGGGGGGCGGTATTAAACTTTAATTAAAATAAGTTCAGAACAACGGTTCAACCTTCAGGTTAATAAAGAGTTTTGGGAAGCCTTGACATTAAAGAAGCTTAAATGTAAAGCAATTAACAACCCTTCCCCATTGATTATATGTATATACATTTTTCCAACAAATAATAATTGAATATGCAAATTTTGTTTGTTTGTTGGATCTCACACTAAAGCTACACGAAGTATATTTCATATTGAAAGGATAGACCAAATGGAAAGCAAGTATTTTGACCGTCACTCTTAAAGTACACTCATGGCAATAAGTCGTGGAGTTCGATTTTATTTTTGTGGTTTGGTAACGTTAACCACCGAAATTCAATTACACAGTGACACACTAACCACTAAAACCACTATTTTATTGACACATCGTACCAGTCATAAGTTCTCATATGCACGTTATCAAAATAACTATAACTGGAAGAAAAATTCCGGTTACTATTTATAAGACTTTTCAAAACACTTTAATTCAGTAACTGAAACCGAAAAACCGTAAGAATATAAAACAGATAAAAATACAAGTATTGTTTTATAAAAAATAACACAATAAACATACGATGAACAAAGAATTTGTTCAGTGATGTCGAGAAACCCACTTGTTGAGAAATTTATATGCAAAAACGGCTCGTTTGGGTTGAGAAAATATTTTACATAAAAGAGCGAACAACGTTTCGACCTTTTTCGGTCATCGTCAGGTTCACAAAGAAAGAGGTAACTACCGGAAGCTGACCACATGTTTGAAAGGGGTTGTGTAACTGAGTGTCAGAATGTAGAGGGCGGTGTTAGATGTTTGAATATATAATTTTATTTATTTTATTATATTAATATAGGTATAAAGGCGTTCCTTTATATTGGTTTATTTTGGGTTTAAGTTGTTGTATAAGTAAGGCTTCTTTAATTTTGCGTTTGTTTATGTTTGTTTCTTTATTTAGTATTTGAGTGTTTTCTATGGTTATGTTGTGTTTATTTGACTTGCAGTGTTCGAAAACGTGTGAAGGTGACTTTTTATGTTCTTTGAATCTGGATTCCATTTTTCTACTTGTTTATCCAATATAGAAGTCGTGGCAGTTATCACATTGTCATTTGTAAATAATGTTGGTGTGGTGTTTGTCAGTGTAGTTTTTACATAGTATAGACCTCAGTTTTGTGCCTGGTTTATGAATACATTTGGTATTAACTGGAATGTCATATTTTGTTACTAATTTTTGCCAAATGTTGGTTAATTGTTTGCTGATGTCAGGAATATATGGTATACAGCAGTATATGGTTTCGTGATTTTTTGATTCGTGAGATATATTTACTTTAGTTGGTTGATTTTGCTTTCTGTCTAGGTGTGTGCGTATAATGTTTTCTACGGTTTGTGGGGGAAACTTATTGATGTTGATGAAGTATTGTTTTATTTTGTCTAATTCATCGTTAATTTTATCTGGTGAGCATAGTTTTATGGCTGTGTTTATTTGGTTTCTTAGTATGTTGAGTTTTTGTTTTGTTTCATGTGCTGAGTCCCAAGGAATGTATAGTCCAGTATGGGTGATTTTTCGGTGGATTTCTGTTTTGAATTGTGTGTCGGTTCTTGTAATTTTGAGGTTAAGAAATGATATTTGATTGCTTTCTTCCTGTTTACATGTGAAGTTAATGTTGGGATGTATAGAGTTAATGTGATTGAAAAAATTAAGTATGTGTTCTGTAGATTTGAATCCCGCAACCGTGTCATCTACATATCTGTACCAGTATAGTGGTGGATGTAATGCTGTGTTAATTGCTTGTGTTTCAACTTGTGTCATAAAAATATTGGCTAGAACTTGTGATATTGGGTTGCCCATGCTTAGGCCATTTGTTTGTATATAGTTTTGGTTGTTGAACATGAAGTTTGTCTTTATCGTGGTGAATTCTATTAGGGTTGCTAACTGGTTACTGGGAATTTCTATGGTTGGGTTAGGGTCTCGGATATAGAGTTCTAAGGCTATCTTGCAGGCTTCAGTGGTTGGAACTTCTGTAAAGAGGGATATAACTGGCCATTAAGGCTTTATGATTAAGTTGATTTAGATTAGACTTGAAATTGAAAGAGTCTTTGATGAATGAGCTGGCTGATGTTACATATTTGGAGAATGCCCATTAAGGTATTTACCAAGATTGTAATTAAACGATTCATATGTGGACATTATTGGTCGTAATGGACAATCTGGTTTATGAGGTTTGGGGATGCCGTATATTTGTGGTGTGCGTGAGTCGGTTTTACGTAGGTAGGAATAAAGTGTTTGTGAAATTGTGTTGGTTTTTTCATTTGTAGTAGTAATTTGTTCAGTTGCGTTTCGTGTGTATTTGCTGGATTTGTGTGTATTGGTTTAAATTTGTTCGTGTCTGATAGGATGTTATTCATTTTTTGGATGTATTCATTCGTGTTCATTATGACTATAGCGTTACCTTTATCTGCTTTTAGAATTTTTATGTTTTTGTCTTGTTTTAGGTTTTTAATGGAATTAATGTCTCTTTTTGTAAGGTTATTTTTTAGTTTTCTGTTTTGTGAAATTATGTTGATGGTTTTGTGAGAAAATTCTTTGAAAAACACCTAAAAACAACATCTTAAACGATTTTTTCAAAGAAATACAGAACACATACTTAATTTTTTCAATCACATTAACTCTATACATCCCAACATTAACTTCACATGTAAACAGGAAGAAAGCAATCAAATATCATTATTTAACCTCAAAATTACAAGAACCGACACACAATTCAAAACAGAAATCCACCGAAAAATCACCCATACTGGACTATACATTCCTTGGAACTCAGCACATGAAACAAAACAAAAACTCAACATACTAAGAAACCAAATAAACACAGCCATAAAACTATGCTCACCAGATAAAATTAACGATGAATTAGACAAAATAAAACAATACTTCATCAACATCAATAAGTTTCCCCCACAAACCGTAGAAAACATTATACGCACACACCTAGACAGAAAGCAAAATCAACCAACTAAAGTAAATATATCTCACGAATCAAAAAATCACGAAACCATATACTGCTGTATACCATATATTCCTGACATCAGCAAACAAATAACCAACATTTGGCAAAAATTAATAACAAAATATGACATTCCAGTTAATACCAAATTTATTTAAAAACCAGGCACAAAACTGAGGTCTATACTATGTAAAAACTACACTGACAAACACCACACCAACATTATTTACAAAATGCAATGTGATAACTGCCACGACTTCTATATTGGAAAAACAAGTAGAAAAATGGAAACCAGATTCAAAGAACATAAAAAGTCACCTTCACAAGTTTTCGAACACTGCAAATCAAATAAACACAACATAACCATAGAAAACACTCAAATACTAAATAAAGAAACAAACGCAAAATTAAAGAAGCCTTACTTATACAACAACTTAAACCCAAAATAAACCAATATAAAGGAACGCCTTTATACCTATATTAATATAATAAAATAAATAAAATTATATATTCAAACATCTAACACAGACCTCTACATTCCGACACTCAGTTACACAACCCCTTTCAAACATGTGGTCAGCTTCCGGTCAGTTACCTCTTTCTTTGTGAACCTGACGATGACCGAAGAAGGTCGAAACGTTGTTCGCTCTTCTATGTAAAATATTTTTCAACCCAAACGAGCCGTTTTTGCATATAAAAAGAATTTGTTGTTTTCCTACGAAACAGCGGCGATAACAAAGAGCAAGTTTCTCGAATTTTAATTAGGCTTAGTGGTTAAAGTGCACAATTCCCGTCACGTGATATGCTCGCCCTTTTAGTAGTGGGGGCATCATAACGTTATAGTCAATCCCACTGTTCGTTTGTAAACGAGTGGCCCCAGAGTTGGTCGTGGGTGGTTTTTAATTAACATCTTTCCCTCTAGTCTATCATTGCTGATAGATATACTGATAGCCTTCGTTGTAGCTTTTCGCGATGTTCAAACAAACCATATTATACATTCCTCACACGACTTTCTGTAAGTCATCTTTAATCACGTCTCAGAGACTGTTTAAGTTATCTTGTTACAAAATCAACATAACGAGAAAATAAGGTGATTTGGAATCCACGTAATATGATACGTTGTATAACGTAACATATTTATAATATAATTTAGTTGGTTGAAGGCCAAAATATTTTATTGTCTATATTGTTAAAGCAGAGGTGATACATAGATTAACAAAAGTATTGTAGCTGAAAAACACAGTCAATGACGTATTTTCTTTTGTTAAAAAAAATCCAACTGAAGTAGTTAATTAATACAACTTCCCCATTTTCTTGTTTTTTTATACACGTTGTCAGCCTATCAAAGACCAAGTGTCGTGAGAAGGTACTTAGATTTTATGTAGACACGTGTCACTATCTCTTTACACGAATATTTGTATGGAACTCGATGTTTCTTTTCTTAGATTTTGCGTCATTGAAAGCTAAATGTCATTATGAAAGATTTGATAGCATTTGAAGTGTAGTCAAAATTAGAATCCTAACAAGTACTTGATGGGAAGTACGACTGATGTTTCGCATTTAAATTCTACGTCTTTGTTTTCTTTAATTAACCAAATACTGTCGTATTGAGTATATCACAAACACATAATAAACTGTAAGAATTAGATTATTTTCACGGTATAAGAAACATTGTCTTAATCTAAAGATAAGGATTCTCCAGCAGGATGTGAAGGAACTGTGATATTAAGCACAAAGCTACACATAGGGCGATCTGTGCTCTGCCCACCACGGGTAGAAACTCGGTTTCTAGCCGCAGACATTCCGCTGTGTCGCTGGGTAATGAATGAGTAAAACTCGACTTATATTCTTTAAATTTTTCATTTAAAAAAATGAGTGATATCCGCAAGATTTCGTGTGAGCGAGATTTTAGTTAGCTAATAAAGAAACACAAGGAGAAAACACACACACACATACAGAACATACAGAACAATAGAAGAGCTCTATCTGTTTAACAAATGAAAAAATAAACTTTTAACAGTTAAAAGTGTAAAATGTAGTTTAGAAAACTCAGGTAAAATAATAAAAATATAAATCATAATTATTGACAGGTATATGGATAAAATTAGTACAGTAATTAATACACTGATTTCCAAAGACATTCAATGAATCATATCACTCAAGTAACATGAATTTTATAGAAAAAGAAAACAAAAACGGAAAGAAAGTCCAAAGAAGCAGTTACATGTTTGAAAGTTTTAATAAGCGAAATATGGAAAATAACGAGCGTTTCGAGTGTAATCAGAATATAGAAAATCAAGGCTATTTACGCTAAATCAAAACATTTTTACAAAATATTATCAGACATCTTTCAAAACGTAATGATAGACACTGAAGCAAATATAGGGAGCTAAACAAATAAATTTGCTTAATTAAATAAACAGAATAAATGAAGAGTAATTAGATTTTTTAATAAATAATATATTCTTGTTTCTCGTACAGATTAATTGATTCGTTTGTTTGTTTGTTTTGAACTTCGCGCAAAGGTACTCGAGGGCTATCTGCGCTAGCCGTCCCTAATTTAGCAGTGTTAGACTAGAGGGAAGGCAGCTAGTCATCACCACCCACTGCCAACTCTTGGGCTAATCTTTTACCAACGAATAGTGGAATTCACCGTCACATTATGACGCCCCCACGGCTGAAAGGGCGAGCATGTTTGGTGCGACAGGCAGATTAATTGAATGCAGAGCATTTAGGATGTTTTAAATTTATTGTGACATTGCAACTGGTTTTAGTTCTGTTAAAAAACAAATTCAGTTTATCCATTGTTATCTTATCCTTCGGCCCAGCATGTCCGGGTGAATTAAGGCGTTCGGCTCGTAATCTGAGGGTCACGGGTTCGAATCCCGGTCGCACCAAACATACTTGTCCTTCCAGCCGTGGGGGCGTTATAATGTGACGATCAATTTCACTATTTGTTGGTAAAAGAGTAGCCCAAGAGTTGGCTATGGGTGGTGATGATTAGCTGCCTTCCCTCTCTAGTCTTACACTGCTAAGTAAGAGACGGCTAAAACAAATAAACATATCCTACCCTTCCGACGTTTTCTTCAACATGCTTTAAATTCGATGAAGCCAAATATTACGTGTAGTGTTTATCAACAATTAATTGAACAAAACTATTCCTATTAATAGTTTCTTTTTATGTGAGATGATAATGAAATTCAAATAAAGCAAAATTGTAGACTGAAAGAATTTATATGAAGTGCTTTTTAACCCTTACTGGCGCCTGAAATACTGAAAGTTATCTTTTAGGTATTGCCGTCTCAAATATTGATCCGGAAAGGGCATAGTAGTTAACATGACAGGTAGCGGATTGTTAGGTCCGCGGTTCGTGCCGTAATATGTCGCACTTTTGGTTACGGGGCGTTATAGCTGTGACAGTCAATCCCACTATTCACTTAAGAGGAACCGCGTAAAAGGCAGATGCTGCTGACTGATTGCCCTATTTCTGGTAATAGTTCTAAATTAGTAATACCTTCGCCTAAATCTGGTGTTGCATAAAATGGCGCTCAGGTTAATACTACGAAATACCAGAGTTTATAAATAACATTATCGGCAGATATTACAAGAACTGCGTGAAATTTGATGCTCTTATGAATATAAGGAATGAATTCTTTACACGACGAAGGCATTACCTTACTGAAGAATCTGGGCGTGTGCTCTGGTTTCTATTAAATGTTTAATAAAAATGTAGTTTACCTTATGTCCCTAGAGGAAGCAGAGTATTATCCTTTTTCTGAAGGGGCCGGTTCGTTCCCGTTAGTCTAATGACTATATATGTATGTAAGTGTGTGTATTTTTACAAGTAAAGTAGTTTTACTGAAATATTCATTAATGTATCCACTAGAAGTAAAATGGCTAGATTCAATGTAGATTTCTCATTTTGAGATAATTATATTTTCCTATAATCCATATTTTATGAATATTCATATTACCCAAATACGTTGAAATGGTGAGCATAGCTGTTGAAGTCAAATGAGCAATAGAACTATGAAACTTTAGAAGATGCAAAGAAAAGTAACGATCAGATAGGCTGACTAAATAATAACAAACCTATTATTCTTTTAATATCTAAGGAATCCTAAATTATCAAATCTTTAGTACCCGAAATATGTTTGTTTGTTTGTTCTTGAATTTCGCGCAAAGCTACACGAGGGCTATTTGTGCTAGCCGTTTCTAATTTTGCAGTGTAAGACTAGAGGAAAGGCAGCTAGTCATTACCACCTACCGCCAACTCTTGGGCTTCTATTTTACCAACGAATAGTGGGATTGAGCGTCATATTATAACGCCCCCACAGCTGAAAGGGCGAGCATGTTTAGTGCAACGGTGATTCGAACCCGCTGAAATATGAAGGGTTTGATTGTTTTCTCTAATAATATATCAAACGCTTCAACAGCAGAGGTGTGACAATAATAAATAAACCGTTTTAAACCAACCATTTAAAAAAATTACTTTTTAGAATCGTTGTAGGCATAACTGCACTTCTTCCATGCACATAGAACTATGTCACAGATGATCGAAACCTAACCATAGCAAAAGTGATTACACAAACTTAGTTTTCCGGTACAATGTCAAAACTTCGAATAAGCAACTTTGAAGAGTCCAAAAGTTAAAAAAATATGACCATCAATGTCCCTTACATAAGATAGAATATAAGATATATATTGCAGTTGCTCCCAATTCATCTAAATAAACGGCACAATATACAGTTGGGAACAATTTAACATGATTTTACTGTATAGATAGCGTCGCCAGATTTCCCTAGCTTCCACTAGATTGTATTCTGACAGGTCCCGGATGAACATCATTCTTCATATCAGAATGATAGTTAATGTGTTCAACGATTGAGTACTACTATATTTAGGCTTAGACGCCAAGCTGGCAGATCAAGACAGCAACCAGTATTGACAACGAATCTACCATATTGGTATATGCCACGTTTGGGTAATGTTGATTCGTTGTCACAATTTCATAAAACTTTTAAGATTTTTATTTTATTTGTATTTTAGCTCGTAACTGTTGTTATTTTCGAAACGATTTTATTAATTTCTCACATGTTTCATTTGCCTTTCTTTACCCTTTTGGAATTCGCATTTTGAATATCAATTAACGTTTTGAAGGACATGATTTTGAGTGACTTCAATAATATTAACGAAGAACAGAACCACAATACATCATTCAATACCATTAACAATTATTTCTCTATAACTCGTAATGTTTCTAGTTATTTGTCTGTCAATGGACCTCTAAATCACTCGGTGTTTGCATGAATAGAATCCATTGAGTGTATTACATTTCACAAAGAAAATATAGAGTAATTAGGATTCATCGTGGCAGAAAATTAAAAAAAAAAGGCATAACTGAATTAATGATAATTAGTAGCAACTACGTTTTGCTTAAAGTTTTCATGCAAGGGATGTCAGTTCATCGCAGTTAAAAGCTAACATTCTTCATGGAGTTGAGTAGATTGCAAAAACTTAATATCGTGAACAAGCTTCGAACTCAAAACCACACTACTGCGTGTCCAAAGTTCGAGACCACTAAACTACGCAGCTCTATTTACTGTATGACACATATTAATAAAACTTTCAAAGCATATAACATTTGATAGGATAATTGCTGTTGTTTGAATTAAGCACAAAGCTACACAATGGGCTATCTGTGCTCTGCCCACCACGGGTATCTAAACCCGGTCTTTGGCGTTGTAAGTACGCAAACATACTGCTGAGCCACTAGGGGCCATTAGATAGGACTTTAATTACTTGAAATATACTGTCACAGGGTATACTTACAACAACACCTCATGCCACAACACTAACAATTAATTTCTCTGCTGCCCGGCATGGCCAAGAGTGTTAAGGCGTGCGACTCGTAATCTGAGGGTCGCGGGTTCGCATCCCCGTCGCGCCAAACATTATCGCCCTTTCAGCCGTGAGGGCGTTATAATGTAACAGTCAATCCCACTATTCGTTGGTAAAGGAGTAGCCCAAGAGTTGGTGGTGGGTGGTGATGACTAGCTGCCTTCCCTCTAGTCTTACACTGCTAAATTAGGGACGGCTAGCATAGATAGCCCTCGAGTAGCTTTGCACGAAATTCAAAACAAAAAAACAATAATTTCCTCTATCTTTCCCTTTCTGATTTATTTCCCTGGCAATGGATTTCTCAATTATCTTGAATCAAGCATAATAGCACGAGGGAAATCTTTGAGTGAACTTTCATTTTCTGAGCATATTAATTAACTGATATTTCAATATAACCAATAATGGTTTTGAAGTTAAAGGTATTAATTTCAAACAAATGTAACGCAGTTAAGATTTTTAAAGTAAAGAAATGTTAAAGGAATACCCAGTAGAAAAAGAAAAATATATACATTATTCTTGGATTTTTTTTTTCTGGATGACTTAAGTGTGTGAAACAAAACAAAGGGCGTAACAGACTTTGTTTGAACAAATGTAACTCGTCTGTGGAACGATGTAATAGTACCTATTTCCACTGACTTTTCTTCTATTTATGGAACTTCTTGTTGTAGTACTGTCTATTCAGAAACCGTCTTAAAATAAAGTCCAGTTTGTTAGGTATAATCGCACACAAACAGTCGTATTTTATAGTAAATATTTTTTATTAATTCACACCGGTTTTGTTTTTTCCACGTATCTTACGTAAATTTCCGGACTAACGGCCAAGGATTAAGATGTGGTGCGAATATATCTTCCATTTTTCCACATTTTATTCAATATAAGCAAGAAAGTGAAACATACTCTCCTTGAAAACGTGTGAATCCGTTTTAATTTCTGTAAAATAAATCCATTCCGATCTGTTACGAAATGTTTAAGTAAAAAAAATTCTTGGAACAAAATTTGCATATCTTGACAAAGCTAGTTTGAAACTTGTGGTTAAATCGTCAAAAAAATGTCATAAAACCTACTCTGTAGATTGTGAAAGCTACAATATTTATTGTACTAAATTACTAAACATATGAGCTCCAAGAGTAGGAGGTTTATGCTCCCTTGTAACGACGCTATAAAATGTATAATTACTGGCCATGTTTTAAATATGTATTAAGGCTCGCAAACATGAATGCAATCATGCGTGATATTTTTACTGTAATGTCTAACTTAACTCAAACTTCGCAACAGATGTGTAAAGTTTGAAATTAAACAAGAAAACTGTGTATGACATTCCGGAACGACACACAAACTTCAGGAGAAAATTTTGTTGACGTTTTCTTTTTTTTTTAACAGAAGGACTAAAATACTCTAACAGTCTTGTTTCTTTGTTTCTCTTCACACATTTTCCATAACTTGAATATCTTGAGACTGAACAATACCTCATGCGACATGTAGGCTTAAAGAAGAACCCTTTACGTGACACATAAGGATAAACGAACAAGTCAGAGTTTCCATTTTTTATCTGCTACCCAGTGGGAGGGTAACCAGTCAACGACATCAGCGACCTACACGACTATTCTTAACCGAATAGCAAGAATCATTTGTAACCTGCATGACACGTCTACAGCTGAACGTGTGCAACCTGTTAAGCGGGCTCAAATCTTAGACTTTTATATCTATATCTCAACACATTCACTCTAACGCTCCAACTGGCCTCATACTGAAACAAAGTAAATGCAGCTTAATATCATACGAGTCACGTAACATTTCCAGTTACAAACCCATTGTCAAATTTGTAACGATTTGTGTGTGCATTCATTAAACACAAAGCGATTACAAGTTACAGAAACAAAAATGCGTGAGATGCGTATTTACGAACATTTTGATATTATGTTATCTCTATTTTACACTGACTATTAAATTCTTGTCCTCATAGTTTCTCGTGCATAAATTTGTTTGTTGCTGGTTTTTTAGTTGTTTGTAGAGTGAAGCCATATTCAACTATTTGCTGTGTCTGCTACGGAGAATCGAACCTCAACTTTTAACGTTGTAAATCTTTTAGACTTACCATTATCTTCTCACCAATACGTCAGTGAGATTTTATCGCTAAAGATGGAGTTTCGATAAGCACTGTTGAGAGTACACGGACTCCCAGCATAGCCAGGTGGTTAAGGAGCTCGACTCGTAATCTGAAGGTGGCGGGTTCGAATTCCAGCCACCCCAAACATACTCGCCCTTTCAGCCGTGGGCGCGTCATAATGTGACCGTCAATCCCATTATTCGTTGGTAAAAGAGTAGCCGAAGAGTTGGCAGTGGGTGGTGATGACTAGCTGCCTTTCTTCTAGCCTTACATTGCTAAATTCGGGACGACTAGCCCAGATAGCCCTCATGTAGCTTTGCACATTGTGTAACTTAATGCTTTACAAAGGAAAACGAATTAATTAAATTATGTAATACCAAAAAATAAAGCGTAATTCAGGCACATCACATTTGAAACGCAGAACTTTAAATTTATACACAAACATTAATGGTGACAGTTCAATAATGCACTCGTTTCTGGCGAAATATTTTAATGCGTGATATAATATATTGTCTGGGAAATTAATGTTAAAATGCTCAGATAATTATAATTATACCAGGGCACACAAAGCTGTTCATAGACACACCCCTTAAACACATATAGTCTAATACTATATATGTTACATAACCATACAAAACGTATGCACAAAAAAGTGATAATAATAAAAATAATAGATCAGTAACTGATTACTTGGTGTTTAAACTTGCATCCTTTATTTACCCTTAATAGTAGTTTGGTCCATACAAATAAAACATAGTGTCTGTAAACTAGTGAAATGATTAGTTTCTCCAAGAACTAACGTGAATTATATCAACCTTCAATACAATACAAACAGAAATAGGCCCACTAGTACCTGATAGCTTCGCCTTTTCCACGTTCTAAAAGAAAAAACCAAAACTCTTGTTCAGCAGACTAATATATATCACGGGCGTGAAAGTATTTTGGACAATACCACTGGTATCGGAGGTACCCACATTCATTTTTTTAGGGCAGTTTATAAATGGTATTGTATATATGAAGACAAAGTTTAGAAATATAAGAAACATCTTGTTTATGTAGATAAGCCTGTATGCTAGTTTAAGGAATATATACTTAATTTTGTATTCCTGGCTTAAAAGTTACTTGCTGAATTTAATTATATTTATTTTTTTTCCGCGAGTTGTTACACAACAGAGGGAGTCGTTGTAGCCAGACACAGGAGATGACTAAAACATTTTTCATTAGTAGTAACTTAACATCAAAGTAACGTGGAATTAACCAACTCTGCTGACAATTGAGGTTGTGGTTTTCATATCTTTGGATGAATTTATGAAACATATTCTACCCGAGTAATAAATGGAAAAACGCTTCTGAATGAGATTCGAACCAACATTAAACTATTTCAGGTACCTGGTTATTCAGCAAAGACATGGCTTCAAATGCTACCAAGGCTTAGTTTTTCCTTCTTTAACTTATCATGTAATTCGATGCATTTGACTTTAAGACAGCTGTAGAAAAATACCGTATTTTGAAATTACAAATTGACTAGTTAACGCTTAGAGTTTTGCGTTGTTGGATGGAATATTTACTGAGAGAAAGGGAAATCTCTTTTATTTCGAAGTTTTCATTGTGAGGCAATCACGTGATGCGCAACTGCAAGAAGACGCAATCGTAAGTATTTTTAATTTCAGTAAGGTCTGTAGCATATACAGTCGTAAGCCTAATTCTTCTCTACTTTCAAGTTTACATATTTCACGATGGTTTGCAGAACTTGTTAAATTATGTCAATGATGTAAACCATTACCAATGAAATATTTTACTACGTGGTGTATGTGTAAAACTCTAATGTTCTATAGTGTTAATGTAGTTGTATTGTACAAATACAAAACAATCACGTTTTTGATTTGGTGATGTTAAAAATTTGATTATTATGACAGTTGAAAGTACCATCTTAGTACCGATGCTGCAAGAAATTGGGTAATAAATGTAAAAAAAAGAAGAAAAGAAAATAGAATAATCCAGTATCAGATAATATATTTACCTGGAAGAAAGGAAATTGTGTTAAAAACAGGCATGTCATTAATATAGAATGTTTTCAAGGCTGTCACGGGGAAAATCCAGGTTACCAAGCCTTTTTTTTTTATTCCTTTAAACGTATTTACTCCATCACGTTTCAGATCAATCGAATAATCTATATAAGTCTTACTTTTACTCCAGGTATTTGGTTTCGCGAAGTTCATTTTGGACGAGAAGAGCATAATCGATTAAGTGAATTGTAAGATATCAGAAGTTTAACAGGACAGCGGAGTATCCATTACACGAAAACAATAGGTTCGGTAAGCAATAAATAGCCTGACAACTAAAACACATGAGGACATCTAAAAATTGATTAGTGGAAAGTACTAACAAACAAAGATAGTTCTTTCGTTACTGCCACTAAACTACTAATCTTCGGTATAGATTTAGTTTGGTTTGAATTTCGCGCAAAGCTACACCAGGGCTATCTGCGCTAGCCGTCCCTAATTTAGCAGTGTAAAGCTAGAGAAAAGACAGCTAGTTATCACCACCCACCGCCAGTTCTTGGGCTACTTTTTTTACCAATGAATAGTGGGATTGACAGTAACATTATAATGCCCTCACGGTTGAAAGGGCGAACAGGTTTAATGTGACGGGGAATTCGAACACGAGACCCTCGGATTAAGAGTCGGGTATCTTAACTACCTGACCATACTGGGCCTTTTCGGTACAGAGAATTTTTTAAACATGTAAGTAATTATATTGTCAATGGTATTAGCATTACCTGTTATTTTAACTCAGTTTTACTGAGAGGTTAACTGCTCTAGCTGTCAGTAACTTTCAAATGACATAGAGAAGGCAACTAGTCAACGACATCCACTGCCAACTCTTGAGCCACCTTTATCAAACTGAATATTAGTATACGACTGTTATTCTTATAACGCACTCACTACCTCCTTGTGCAAAGTGCGATTGTTATTATTATTATTAGATAACGTGATGTTAAAGACAGATCCATGGATCTTTAGTCCTGCACACAAACCGCTGGACCGCTCTAAGATCATTAATTAAGAGTATGATTTTGATTTTACGTGTTCGTTTGTCGTGCATTGCGTTAGCCTGACTTTTGAGTTTTAGATATCTAATTTAGCTGGTTTCTATATGCAATTAAATCATACATATATAAACAAGATAGAAATATTAAACAGGATAGATAATATAGTTATTTTTTATCTAAATGCAAAATTTGGATCTTTGACTTGAAATGTAGCAATTTTACTGACGCTGTTATTGGCCCAGTATTTCTTTACGCACGTGAATCGTATTATCGTATACGTCCAATACAATTCCTCTTTTTTTTCTTCTGGAAGCTTGATCTGTTTATGGATTTTATGTTCTATAAACTAGATAGCCTATCCCACTCAAAATAACACTCGAGAAAATCAATGATGACAAGGTACGTGGCGACCATGTGTTTATGTGTCCCACGAGATTTCATAAGCGCTGTTATATAGCGGGCAGAAAGGGAGGACCCGACGTGTGGAAAGACATTGAACCGTCTCTCCCATAGCAGTATTAGAAAGTGGGCAGATTGTTAGCTTAATGGAAATGAGAAATATCCAACTTTCAGGGTAACACCAAATCTTAACTTCTTGTACGTATAACATATTCCACTTTAAAGAGGCATCAAACTGGGGTTTTCAGACGAGTTAGCGATATGGTTGTTTTCGAATTAAACTCTTAAGAACATTTCTAATTAAATATCTAAAGAGGTCACGAGTGAAATGTAGAGGGCTCTTTAAGAATTTAACCAATTCAAACACAAGGAAGCAAAGCCTTATATGAGTAACAGCTACTAAATATAGTAAATAATGTTAGGTGAAATTAAAAACAATAAATATTAAAAATATATATATATATTGATATAGAATACAACACTAGTTGAATACAACGAGATTATGCTTCTACAAATTTATAATTATTAAGAAAAGGCATTTTGTTTGTTTTTGAATTTCGCGCAAAGCTACACGAGGGATAACTGCGCTAACCGTCCCTAATTTTGCAGCTAGTCATCAACACCTACCGCCAACTTTTCGGCTGCTCTTTTACCAATGAATAGGGGGATTGATCGTCACATTATAATGCCCCTACGGCTGAAAGAGCGAGCATGTTTGGTGCGAGGGGAATTTGAACCTGCGACCCTCGGATTACGAGTCAAACGTCTTAAACCACCTGGCCATGCCGGGCCTTTCATATATGCTATTGTTTAACATTTATAACTCAGCACTAAACATAAATTTAAAATTTTTGTGGTAATTTATAGTTGTGGCTTTTGTATATTATGATGTCAAAACCTCCACATGTACCCACAAACGCACATATATATATACACATAAATTAATATTGCATCATACGTGAACATGTTAATGGTTTGCACAGATACGAGGAACTTTGATTATATTTTCCTTTACACTTATAACGATTAAAAGTTAATATATTACATTTCTTTTTAAATTTAGATAAGGTAACAATAACGTTAGATAACGTGCTTTTGACAATGATAACATTCGTTATTTCAGTGGCATAGAAGTGACAGCCATTACGTGGATATAAATATTTAAGATACGGTCTTAAAACGAGGTTCGCCCCGTAATTTAAACCTTAAACTACATTTTTTGAAAGTTCTCTGGAGAAATGACAACGATAATTATAGTTGTAATGAACATGAAACATCAACTATAAAAATCAACTAATGAGACAGGTCATTTGATGTTCTTGTTTAAAATAAATATTCTGATTGATATTAAGTTACAATAAAACATAACAGCTATTTGTTTATTCGACTTTGGTAAGATCTTAACAGGTTTTTTTCTATGATATGTTTATGATCTGAGACAATAACAAAATTAACAAAAGAAAAACTGTCCAAAAAAAAACAATGAAAAGAGATTCTCGGGCCGGCATGGAGACGTGGTTAAGGCACTCGAGTAGTAATCCGAGGGTCGCGGGTTCAAGTCCCGGTCACACCAAACATGCTCGCCCTTTTAACCGTGGGGGCGTCATAATTTTCGGTCAATTCCACTATTCGTTGTTAAAAGAGTCGCCCAAGAATTGGCGGTGGGTGGTGATGATTAGCTGCCTTCCCTCTAGTTTTACACTGCTAAATTAGGGATGGCTAGCACAGATAGTTCTCTTGTGGCTTTGCAGAAAAGTTCCAAACAAACAAAATATATTCTCTTTTTATATGCAGCCACTTAGAATTTGCATTGTTTTTGAAGCATTACTTAGAAGGTTTTTCCACGTTGATAAAAAGATAGCTTATTTCTGAAATTTATTTTAAACTTTTTTTGTTACGGAATTTCTCTACCACATAAAGTAAAACTGACGTTTTTAGGAATTGTTGTATTATCCTGTAATATTAAGGACACAAATTGAAACAATCTTTAAATTGACTTTATGAACAAATATCAAATAATGTAATTTAATTGAGATAATAAATTATTTTATTTTATTTTACACCCACCTAACTTCTGGTTCTCTAAAACGTTAGAAGAACCTTCAATACATTTGTGGTGGAGCACATAATGCTTCAAAAGCCTTTTATTTTGATGTTATTGACAAATGATCCTCAAACGTTTCACGTGCTTCTAATATCGTTTCAAATTACCCATTTTATGTAATTTAATCATGGGTAATATTTCAGTACGTTGTAGTTTCCTACTTTTGTAGGTGTTCACTTCACACCAATCATACTCGCTCTATCAGCCGTGGGGGCGTTATAATGTAAGGGTCAATACCACTATTTGTTGGTAAAAGAGTAGCCCAAGAGTTGGCGGTGGGTGGTGATGAGTAACTGCTTTCCCTCTAGTCTTATGCTGCTAAATTAAGGACACCGCCAACTCTTGGGCTACTCTTTTACCAACGAATAGTGGGTTTGAGCGTAACAATATAACGCCCTCACGGCTAAAAGGACGCGCATGTTTGGTGAGACCGGGATTTGAACCGGCGACCCTCAGATTAGGAGTCGAATGCCTTCACCCACCTGGCCATACCGGGCTGTCTTCCTTCTTTCAACTTTATATAATTTAAACGTTCAAGCTGTATAAGATGTTTGTTACTGCATATAGCCTAAACAATAAGAAAAAAAAATCAACTGACATTATAAGGTACCAAAAACATAAATAAAACACGTAGAATCTGTTTTATGAAAATACAGAACATTGTTAATGTGTGTAATAATGGTGTACTGACATTTCTTTCACAGAAGAATTACTTTCGCAGCAATGTCAGACCGTGTAGTATACAAAACTTCGATAGAAAGTTAGTATTGGCTGAGTCACCACCAAACGGACAGCAGCTTAGAGACGTTATGAGACTAAAACAGATAGACCAGACGGATTTTTTCTGGAGTTCTGAATTAAACTCTTTGTAGTTCCTACATTATTTAGAGCTTGATCTACGATATCTGGTATCTTGAGTACCGACGCTGTGTAAGGAATAGTGTGTCAAACACATTTGGTATACGAAAAACAGCAAAAGCAAACAGGCGTCGTGGAAAACACTAAACTACTTTATGTACACAGGTTTCGTGAAGACCCTAAGCCACTTAGCACTATGATCTTCCACTGAAATCGTTTACTCTTTCAGAACGTCGTTGCAGATTCGTGTGAAGAAGTAAAACAGCATAATTCGTGTGAAGAAGTAAAACAGCATAATTCGTGTGAAGAAGTAAAACAGCATAATTCGTGTGAAGAAGTAAAACAGCATAATTCGTGTGAAGAAGTGAAACAGCATAATTCCTAACAGTACAAGAAACATATCCTTGTTTATTTGATTGCCCTGAAATGTTGAAAACGTTTCCTTTATTTTATTATATTAACTTATGGCCTAGTGTTCCATGAAATTCAAGTGTTCACGCTTTGTTTTTCTATTTTGTAGTGGCCTAGTGTTCCATGAAATTCAAGTGTTCACGCTTTGTTTTTCTATTTTGTAGTGGCCTAGTGATCCATGAAATTCAAATGTTCACGCTTTGTTTTTCTATTTTGTAGTAGCCTAGTGTTCCATGAAATTCAAGTGTTCACGCTTTGTTTTTCTATTTTGTAGTAGCCTAGTGTTCCATGAAATTCAAATGTTCACGCTTTGTTTTTCTATTTTGTAGTAGCCTAGTGTTCCATGAAATTCAAATGTTCACGCTTTGTTTTCTATTTTGTAGTAGCCTAGTGTTCCATGAAATTCAAGTGTTCACGCTTTGTTTTTCTATTTTGTAGTGGCCTAGTGTTCCATGAAATTCAAGTGTTCACGCTTTGTTTTTCTATTTTGTAGTGGCCTAGTGATCCATGAAATTCAAATGTTCACGCTTTGTTTTTCTATTTTGTAGTAGCCTAGTGTTCCATGAAATTCAAGTGTTCACGCTTTGTTTTTCTATTTTGTAGTAGCCTAGTGTTCCATGAAATTCAAATGTTCACGCTTTGTTTTTCTATTTTGTAGTAGCCTAGTGTTCCATGAAATTCAAATGTTCACGCTTTGTTTTTCTATTTTGTAGTAGCCTAGTGTTCCATGAAATTCAAGTGTTCACGCTTTGTTTTTCTATTTTGTAGTGGCCTAGTGTTCCATGAAAATAAAGTGTTCACGCTTTGTTTTCTATTTTGTAGTGGCCTAGTGTTCCATGAAATTCAAGTGTTCACGCTTTGTTTTTCTATTTTGTAGTAGCCTAGTGTTCCATGAAATTCAAGTGTTCACGCTTTGTTTTTCTATTTTGTAGTGGCCTAGTGTTCCATGAAAATAAAGTGTTCACGCTTTGTTTTTCTATTTTGTAGTGGCCTAGTGTTCCATGAAATTCAAGTGTTCACGCTTTGTTTTTCTATTTTGTAGTAGCCTAGTGTTCCATGAAATTCAAGTGTTCACGCTTTGTTTTCTATTTTGTAGTGGCCTAGTGTTCCATGAAAATTAAGTGTTCACGCTTTGTTTTTCTATTTTGTAGTGGCCTAATGTTCCATGAAAATCAAGTGTTCACGCTTTGTTTTTCTATTTTGTAGTGGCCTAGTGTTCCATGAAATTCAAGTGTTCACGCTTTGTTTTTCTATTTTGTAGTGGCCTAGTGTTCCATGAAATTCAAGTGTTCACGCTTTGTTTTTCTATTTTGTAGTGGCCTAGTGTTCCACGAAAATCAAATGTTCACGTTTTGTTTTTCTATACTATAGTAGCACCGTTAATTTTCTGTTTAACTAAGTGTTTAAACAAATACTTTCGTGTCTTTTACACCAGAAAAAAATGTATAAGAAGTGCGTTTTTATTTTAGTTGTTTATTATTTCATTATTTTTAAAGATATTTAGACTATTTTTAAATCCGCACGTGTAATGTCTACTATTCCTTGTTTACTATGACTGGATTTTAAGTAAATGTTTATTGATTTAGAATAATCGGCCATATTAAACTACAGTATCTCGCATTTGTGTTACTTTCATGTTTACTATAAGCACCCCAGCGGCACGGCGGTATGTCTACAGACTTACAATTCTACAATCCGGGTTTCTATACCCGTGGTTGGCAGAGCACAGATAGTCCATTGTGTAGCTTTGTGCTTGATTACAAATAAACAAACAATGTTTGTGATAAAAGAATACAGCTACGCGAAAATGTTTAATGTAATGTAAATAAATTAGTTTAACAATGGTGTTGATAAACTAGTAGTTATACAATTTAAAATTTATAGTGCGTATTGGGTGATAGGTTTACACATATTAGCAATAAAATTATAATGACATGATCTTTACTCGCTGGATAATAAAAAAAATTCAGCTCACGTTTGACCATCGTAGTTTCAGTAGGGCAAGCAGCACCAGAACAGTTGTTTTTCTACTAGTCTGATGACGTTGCAGTGTCGAATCGTTGGTTAAAATGAAAAAAAAAAAAAATCTTCCCCTTCTACTGTCATTATTGTCCAGAGAGTAAGTATTAGTATGTTGGTTCATAAACAATACCGGTACACCAACTAGTATACGTAACTTATAATTCACCATTTTAGTTACTGTAAACTCCATAGTTGTTATATTTTTGTTATGTACACAAGGAATCAAGTTACACAGACAAAATAATCGAATATGATGAGTGAGCGAAAATACAAGTTGAAATTATTGGTATATTTGAAATACAGAACAGCCTTAAAGTGCTAATATTAAGTAAGATTCAGTGTATAACAAACCAACCAAACGCGCCTACTTAAAAGCAGTTGATCAGAAATACGAAAATGTATTGACCAAATATAACAGAGATAATTGACAGGGTAAACTGAACGTTTTATCTTGTTTTAGGAGATATAAATACGCTTGGGTGAAAATTAACAAAAAGCAAATTTCTTAATGAGATGGACCATAAGAGCTTATAAACGTGGATGTAATTTATGTCTAGACTAGAGTCGATTAAATTTATCATTTCGAGCATCTGCGTGTATCCTGATGTAGCGTTTTTTCGTTTGTATTGGGGGGGGGGAAGAGTGTTCTATATTGATGGTAAAATCCGTGAGTATCCTTTTCCAATCAACACCACGCTAGTATAGAGGTATGTCTCCGGATTACAACGCTAAAGTCAGGGGTTCGAATCCCATCAGTGGGTTAAGCAGATAATCCGATGTGTCTTTGCTATAAGAAAAACACCCTTTTCCAATAAAATTATCATTACAAATAATAAGTGTTGACTAATAATAAAGCTGAGAAAATTTATTTGTTTTAGCGGAAAGTCATATTGGGATTTTATCCTCTGTTCACCGTGGAGAATCGAACATCGGATTTTAACGTTGTAATTCCATAAACGTACCGCTAGCCCACTTTAGGACGAACATGATAGAATAAAGTTCCCAACTGCTACGTAATGTTAATCCACTGCAATGAACGAGAAAATATTCAAACCCATTTTTTGACGAGATAATTTTACACACACTCACACACACACACACACATTTTTTGTTCGTTTATTAAAGCACAACCAATGTTTCAAATACAGAAATCTTCACCCATTTTTTGTTATCAAAACAAAAGCTACTTTTTGGTTGTTTATAGTTAGGCATAAAGCTACACGAAGAGCTACCTGTGCTTTGCCTATCATGGGTATCGAAACATGGTTTTTAGTGTTGTAAGTCCGCAGTTATACCATTGTGTCAATAGGGGGTGAGGCAAAAGCTACTTGCTGATAAACTAATGTTAAGATTGTAAATCTCTATATAAAATATCCATTAGATATGAACCTGATATGATAAAACCAAGGATGAAACAGGTTAGTACTAAAAGTGGAATCAAATATTTATGTATTTTAACAACTACAAAACACACTCACATCTTTAGCATTTTAAAGTTCACATTTCGTGAATCTGATGCAGGCCAATGGACAGATCGTTATGTTTATAACAAATATTTGTAATTTCATTGTATTCAAACAACGCATACTGAGCTACTCAGAAGAGAGTTCTCTAATCTAAACCGTAAAGACACGAAATTCCGAACTGTGGCTTATTTATTACTTTTAACTAAACAACGTAAACAATTCAGTTAAATCATTTCCGCAACACCAACTCTTGGATGCTTAACCACATAATTACTTAAAAGGCTTCTCTAAGTTTGTGTAATAACATCGTAATGACCTTTATAATGCTAGTTAGTTTTATTTGTGGACAAAAAGTCTTAATCGAAGACTGAACAGAACTGTTTAGTCAGATGATTGAAAGCATTGCAATAAAACTAAAGACGAGTGATAAGTTTTATTAGCGGCCCGGCATGGCCAAGTTTGTTAAGGCGTTCGACTCGTAATCCGAGGGTCGCGGGTTCAAATCCCCGTCGCGCCAAAGATGCTCGCCCCTTTTAGCCGTGGGGGTGTTATAATGCGACGGACAATCCCACTATTCGTTGGTAAAAGAGTAGCCCAACAGTAGGCGGTGATGACTAGCTGCCTTCCCTCTCTAGTCTTAAACTTCTGAATTAGGTACGGCATAGAGGATAGCGCATAATTAACATTAGCCCTCGAGTAGCTTTGCGCGAAATTCAAAACAAACAAAAGTTTTATTAGTGAAACAAACTTTAGTAGTTATTAAATTTTAATATTAAATTATATGTAATTCTGCCATTACTAGACATCATCGTTTGTATAGCCCCACACGTTATTGAATGGCAGCTACGCATTAACCACTGAATATTAAAGTATCTAAGCCTCTACTAGGTATAATAAAAACCAAAGTGACTACGACTGTTACTTATTACTAAATATAAACATGATTATACCTTTTCTATAAGCTACATTGCATAGAATGTATAAATACTAATTACTGCATATCAAAGTATGTATAGCTCTATTAGATAATGAATATTAAAATGTCTATGATGCTAATGGATTCTGAGAAGCAAAGTGCCTGTGACTTTATTACTTATTGAATATTAGCGTGTACGACTATACAAATTACTGAATAGCAAAGTGTAGATGGTTGTCAGTTACTGTGTATGTAACAGTTATTGAATATTTTAGTATTAACGTGGATTCCTTCTCACAGAACAGATGGAACTAGAAGACAAATGTAGGTGTGTCGAAGGTTCTCGTGATGTGAAATGGATCATGCTTCCTATTTTCAGTCAAGGACCATCATAGCTGTGTCAGCCAATCCCACTCTTAAGTTGTGACCAGTTACTCCTCTTTTGGAAATTGGTCCTGAATTGGGGAATAAATATGCCTGAACATCAGGATTCCCTATATATCACTTCAGTCCACGCTTCATAAGGCCTGAGTCTTTCAAGCTGAAAATGTCAGTATGAATCCCAAAGTGGAATTTTCAATGCAATAGAAATGAACACTTTAGACTCATTTCCTATCTACATTATGCATGGATTACATTTTTTCCAACAAGTAAGTACTCTGAGTTAAAGTATTTTCTTCACTGAGAATTAACATTAGTTATGGCCACGTGGGTTAAGGCGTTCGACTTGTAATTTGAGGGTCGCGGGTTCGAATTCCCGTCGTACCAAACATGCTCGCCTTTTCAGCTGTGGGGGCGTTATAATGCGACAGTCAATCCCACTATTCGTTGGTAAAAGAGTAGCACAAAAGTTGGCGGTGGGTGGTGATGACTAGCTGCCTTCCATCTAGGCTTACATTGCTAAATTAGGGACGGCTAGTGGAGATAACCCTCAAGTAGATTTGTACGAAATTAAAAACAAACAAACATTAAGTATTTGTTTTCATCTTTATCAAGAAGTATTTTCGCTTTGAATTTTCAAACTTGTCGTGATGGTATGAACCTGTTTTAAATGATAAATGATAGGCGTGTCACTAACAGTACGGTCTTCTTTATTTTCTCTCATAATGTGGATGTGGACCATGAAAATCAATGCCAGTATTCAGCATAGATTTTTCTGTTCTAAAGTCAACATAACACTAAAATTAGAACCGTAGTCTTGAGCTCCAAAATAAAACAAACTGTAAATGTGGTGCAATGTTGAGAGGTTTGAAGACGTATACAGAAGAGTTACACTGTTCATCAGAATTAACCAATATTCGCAAGTCTCACATTGTTAGGCTTAGAATTGCGTTTATTGCTTTTCGATCAAGAAAGTGTTGAAAAATACCGTATTGTTGTTTAGAAGTAGATTGACTTGTAAATTATATTCTGTTTAAACAGAAGTAGAATGACATGCTACTTATGTTCTGGTTTAAACGGAAATAGATTGACTTGTAAATTGTATTCTGTTTAAACAGAAGTAGAATGACATGCAACTTATGTTCTGGTTTAAACGGAAATAGATTAACTTGTAAATTTCTTTCTGGTTGAAACAGAAGTAGATTGACACGTAAATTATATTGTGTTTTAAACAGAAATAGATTGACTTGTAAATTATGTTCTGGTTTAAACAGAAGTAGATTGACATGTAAATTGGATATATATACGAATATCAAGTGTGAAATATATCTTAAGTTTATTGTGTATGGTTATTAACGAAATAATTATTTTTATAAAATTAATAGTTTCCGCAGCTAGTTAACAATAACCACTTACTCTTAGGCTACTATTTACTATTAAGTAGTGGAACTGACCGTCTCTTTATAATGCTGAAAGAGCGAGCATGTTATGTGACGGGATTTGAATTCCCGACTCTCAGCCTCACACCAAGTGTCCTAACGACAAAAGTGTGATTTACTTCTTGAAGTTAACATTCCACTCCTAATACTAACGGTTTTTTTACATCACCCACGAATTTAGCAAATTTTTACTTTAATCAAAAGTATATTAATACTGTCTTTCATTTTTTACTCTACTTATTTTAACTTTACTAAACTTAATACCTATAATACACAATAGCCTTCCTCCAAACCACTATTTGACAATCATTTTAAAGTTCGATAAACTACTGTTTATCGACACAGATACCTCGCGACAAGTCGTCAAAATTCTTTTGTTAATAGGTTAAAATATGCTAAAACAGCGACATGGTAAGGGTTACATATTGCAACTTATCCATACTAGTCACTTTCGTCAGTAACACTCTGTATAAACTTGCCACAATATGGTGTATCAGATGCAGTGAAATTACTGATAATTTATCATAGATTGTTGTTAAACTGTTTTAATATCCTAATAAGTGAATGTTTGGCATGCTCCAAAAGTAGCTTTAGTCCTACCTGAACGTTTCTTCAATGTCGTGCTATCAAGATAGACCGCTTCGTTACCAAGAATTGTAACTAGAAGACCATAATCTCTTAAGTGTACTTAAGTTAAGAAGTTATGGCATCTTGTATACAAGCAGAACACTAATGTACTACCCAAGTAGTGTATCTTTGCAAGTATTCTCATGAAGCTAACTACTTTCTCTTTGCTGTTAAGGGCAAAGCTACACAATAGGCTGTCTGTGTGCTGTGCCCACCACGAAATCCAGTTTCAGAGTTATGATCTTTCAGTCTTGCTGCTGAATCAATGGGAGGGGCATAAAGTTTCCTTGTTAAGCATTGAATAGGCTAATCATGTGATTAAGAAGAATTAGGATGTTTATTGGACAATAACTATTATTATGCATATATGGATTGGATTGGAAGTTTTGTAGGTTTATCTTCATTAATATTAAATTATAATATGGCATATAGAAAGCACTAAATTCACAAATGAATCCTACTGAATCGTTTTCTACACTCGCTGTTTTCATCATATGACTCTTAACTATGTAATGGTCAGGGTCCCAAAAATACAGTCCTTTAAAAATAAACTTAATGAAAAGTAGGAGGTCTCAATTTGTCTTAATCGTGTTTTCAATTTCGTGCTAAGCTGTACAAGGGCTGTCTGCATTAGCCGTCCCTAATTTACCAATGTAAAACTGGAGAGAAGGCAGATATTCATCACCACCCATTGACAACTCGTGGGCTACTCTTTTACTACCGAATATTGGAATTGACTTCCCTTATAACACTTATGTCGGAAAGGCCAAGCATATTCAGCGACGGGGATTCGAACCCGTGACTCTTAAGATAAAATAGAACGCCTTAACCACTGGACCATTTCAGGTCCTAAAAGAGAAAGTTTCGCTTATGTCACAAATCTTTATTGTTGCCAACATCAGTCACTTTTCTTTTTGCTTTCTTACACGGTTAAGTATCTAGGAAATTACAACACACAACACATTAAGACTTTAAATACACAGTTTAAAAACGTCGATCCTTGAGTGTTGTAATTATATATCTCCACAAACACCTTAAATTATGACCTTTTATTATTAAGTATCCTGGTGTCAGCTTCAATAAACACCTAACTTGGAAAACCAAAGTGGTGGCCCTCAGTCATAAAGTCACTCCACTCCTTAATCACTTCAATGTCTGACAAGAACATCTCAGGGTTTAAACTGCCCCTCAGTTTATACCCACGTAAATCATTTGTCCAACCATGTATTACTTATGGTCAAAAGGCTTAGATTAATCATTCTCATACCTTTTATATCAGTCTTCTAGTTTCGGAACGACATGTCCTACAAAGAGTTTTTAACGTTAACTTTCCTAGTTGTATAAAGGAAGTGTAGCGTAGAATCACGGTCCTTCCTTATATTTTTATATATCGACGTAAATGTGTTCATAGATGTTACTTCCTCAAAATGTATTTTCTAATATTCTCAGCGAGAATGTTCATTCTCCAAGGTAACTATTACCACAAGCTGTCATTTAAACTTGTATGCTAAATCACTTGCATAGCCAGGTGTTTAAAGCATTCAACTCGTAATCCAAGGGTCGTACGTTCGAATCTCCTTCGCATCTAACATGCTCGCCCTTTCAGTCGTGAAATGTTTTAAAGTTACGGTCAATCTCACAATTCGTTGGTAAAAGAATAGCCCAAGAGTCAGCTGTGGGTGGTGATGACTAACTAGCTGCCTTCACTCTAGTTTACACTGCTAAATTAGGGATGGCTCTTGTAGTTTTGTGTGAAATAAAAAAACCAAAACAAACAAGTCACTTGCTGTTTGTAGTCTTAGCCATGTGATCTTCCAGTACATAATTTTTCCTATTATATTGCATTACATTTATGTTACCTTTATGTATTGAGATATCTGAATGATTTGCCATCTTCCCCTTTATCTATTCTTCTGTGTTTGTCACACAATAAACTTCATTCCCACCTATTTTTGTGCCTGAATACACTTACACGAATATTATGCACTATTAGTGCCAGTTTCGTTACATCGTTTAACCAAAGAGAGGACGCAACTATCTGATAGTCCTTTAGTCCCCCAGGCTGTAATGAAATAACAAGAAATACTTTCAGAAACTAGAATGATCGAAGTGTTTGAATTCAGAGTTACATATTGTATTTAGATTTTGTCTTTTACGGTAGTAGTTAATTAACCTTTATTTTCAGGTTAAAAATATGCATTTATTTGTTGTTTGACAGCATTGAAATGCACTGTCATCTACCCTCAATGGTAGATAGACAAATACTCCTCGATGTTTGGAGAACGAAATCTTACTTTAAACTAAATTCGTACACATATGTTTCTAGCCCAGCTGATAACATCACTCCTGTGAACACTAAACTTGTCGTTCACTACATTTACTCATGCTGAAGTTATATCCTAACCTCTGGACATCGAACTGAAATCAGCAGCTTTGTCTATAATTACTGGTCTTTTCACTATTCATTTAAGCTCATAATCTATGGATACCGAATCATCTACACATTTTTTTTCCTTTTTGCTCTACAGTAGGAATACCAAATACTATTCAGGTTGTTTTATGATATTTTCTGAGTGTTGATGTATGACAGATCACCCCTACACTTGATGACATGACTGTCAAAACTTTTAATAAATACACTTTTTAATACAACTTGCAAGTAAGATGGGCATTATTCCATTGGCCCAAATGCAAGTTTGTGTAACATAGCACATATAACAATCCCCTCAATGCTATACGTTTATGTTTCCTTGTGTAATCCGTGACGATGATCCATCAATGACAGAAAAGGAAGTTATAACTAAAAGGATCATATCTCATTTCATAAGACAATGCGTATACAGAACCCACCAAACCCAGTAGATATGGCACATATTATTACTAAGATCAGTGGTGTTGTGGATCATCTTGGCTATGTTATCTTCTTAATTCAGGCAATGGGATAGAGTTAAAATATCAAAAACTCCATCACTGTGCTTTAACAGTTGCTCTTTGTATAACCCTCACTTTACAACCAAATACATTCGCTCACATTTTCTTGACCCCATCACACTCACGTGTGCGATAAATTGAATCATCCTTTTTATTCTTACAAACGTAAAGGTAAACTACTAACCTAGGTAACCCTTTCACTGTGACACCTGTAAGCATATCTGAAACTACGACTTCTTACACAACAATGTTTTCCCATCTTTAACCATAACCTTCCACGTCTTATAACCATCACATTACACAACGTTCATCCCTATCAACGTGCTTTTGTATTAGATAGATTTCATTTTCACTTTGTTAAAACCCGGATGGTTATGACTGTTTTAAACTATTGAATTTTCTTTTTGTTAACACAGCTTCTGTTAAAACCAACCTACCTTTGTTGATACCAGTATTTCTAGGCAATATCTATCGATTACTTAATGAAACCGTCCTTAAACCAGTTTTGTTGTTGTTGTATTTTTAAACACGATTGTTTGGTTATAGTCTACACAAGAGCGACAATCCACGAGGAAAAACTCGGAGAGATGTCACTGCTAGATGTATGACTTCATTACCTCTTCGGATCCTTAGTTGACACCACCACATCTTCACAGAATACCTCAATCATTTTACGTCTTATCCCATATAACAATACACACTATCACATATGTCAGAGAAACAGAATAATTGCCTTAACTAAATGGAGTGCACTGGTGGTACCCTTCTGTAAATTTCATATCATACACATCCTGAATCAAATAACACCAGATCTTGTCCTTGCATGGCCTTGTATTGTATTTCTATTGTATTGTATTGTATTGTATTTCTATTGTATTGTATTGTATTTCTATTGTATTGTATTGTCATTTCTATGGTATTGTATTGTCATTTCTATTGTATTGTATTGTCATTTCTATTGTATTGTATTGTCATTTCTATTGTATTGTATTGTCATTTCTATTGTATTGTATTGTCATTTCTATTGTATTGTATTGTATTTCTGTTGTATTGTATTGTCATTTCTATTGTATTGTATTGTATTTCTATTGTATTGTATTGTCATTTCTATTGTATTGTATTGTATTTCTATTGGCAGTGATCATCTATCCGTCCATCTCCAACTTGATACAGAAGCTTACAAACGATCACCACCTTCTCAAATAGTCTCGAAGTTTCTAAAGTTTGTTATCTTTTCAACTTCATATTAATAGTGCACACTTTAGGACACTGATTTCAATCTTTACATATTCGGGGATATCGATAACTTAGCTCAACTCCTGCAGCTTCTATTTCTTTGACCATTTCTCAAAACTTTAACTGTTCATTACCGTCACACAAAAACCTAATTCATCAACACTTCCCTGATAGTTTAGTCTCATATTTTATTCTGGGAAGTTCAACATTGCAGAATCCCACGATTTTAAACAAAGATGTGCATCTTTAACGAACTGTTGCGGCAATGAAGGAAAACATGCCTTAAACTATGTTGTATTTTTCATCATTCCCAATGCAGTTACTCGAGTTAGTTTACCAATAGGCTGATTACACACTTCTCAGTAATCCTTTATTGTTGATATTACTCTCAGTTCTACCTGAGAAAAGGTTAATTCCTTTCCTTATTATTTTGAAACACCTGAGTGTCAAAACACTAATATCACTCCAATATTTCTCATCTGGCCGCAGCCTCCCTTTCAGAATTCATTTCATAGTTTTTCGTGATATGGATAATGATTTCCAACTGCACTTATTACTGTGTTTGATATTCACTTTTCTTTAGATAAAAGAAATGTGAGAGCTGGATTGTATAACAGTACTTGTTGTTACCTGCTGAGTTCTCCTCACACATTCTGTTTACTACATTGTTAAGAGTCATTATGTGTTGAATTCAATTTTCAGTTTCTAAAACCTTTTTGTATTGATTAACCCAAACACGTTTTTCATAGTGACTTCTTATCGTCCTCTTAGCCTTGCTGTTGGGTTCAATAGGAGATTTGATTTTTGACTTTGAGAAAACATCTGATATTGTGGGTTAATCTGTACATTTTTCTCCATGTAACTACCTATTATTTACTTCCAACTTAACTGAACTTCTTTTGTTAACGATTAACAGTATATATATCAATCAACTTCCAGATATATTATGATCGTTTAACTGTTCTGTGACGTCATGCTCTCAAATTAGCTTATCCAAAATTTTCGGTATGTGACTGACTACCTTTCTTCTTATTATTTTTTATCTCCATAATATTTGTCAAAAATATGTGCATAGGTGTTTTATCAACAACAGTATTATTTGTTTTGATACGCTGGATTTACAGGTAACTCCAGCCCAGAAGCACATTTCACTTCCTCTACATCTTAACATCTGCCATGTGTCTCCGAGTGGATGATACGAATTTTGATGCAGCCCGGATGCCACTTATTAAACCTCACATCTGTGCATCTTAAGTAATTTTATTTTTTTTAGTAATTATTAGTTTTTATGTACTTGAACTGTGATGTTGTTATTACTGTCCATATTACTTTTTTGTCACATTTTATCCAGTATTATCTACTCCTATATTTAATTAATATTCTTCCACTTCTCTATGCATAACTCCAAAGTACCCTACAATTTGGATACTTTTTTTGTGGCCGAAGAATGGCCCGGCATGGCCAAGCGTGTTAAGGCGTGCGACTCGTAACCTGAGGGTCGCGGGTTCGCATCCCCGTCGCGCCAAACATGCTCCCCTTTCAGCTGTGGGGGCGTTATAATGTGACGGTCAATCTGCATAATTGGTAAAAGAGTAGCCCAAGAGTAGGCGGTGGGTGGTGATGACTAGCTACCTTCCCTCTAGTCTTACACTGCTAAATCATGGACGGCTAGCACAGATAGCCCTCGAGTAGCTTTGTGCGAAATTCAAAACAAACAAACAAAACAAACTGGCCGAAGAGAGGCGCAACCTCTTGCTGACATGTTAGATTTCTGAATGGGACGAGAAATGTATAACAAAGTCTTGTATTTTACCGTCCAGCGCCACTGACGAGAACTGATATTAAATGAAAACCTTCATGAAAAGCGACTTATGGGTAGATTTTAAAATTTATTCTAATTTTGAACCGTAGTGGACAAATTAAGAAGAAGCGAGAAAAAATGTAGTTACCTCGGCGTTTATTTCTTAATTTTATCGCATATAAGTGACCACGTGACTTTATTTTAAAAGCTGTTTAGCCATACTTAATGTAAAATGCTATATCACATCCAAAACCAGTAAAATAATTACACAGTGAACGAAAAACGTCCATGAGCAAAAACTTTAATAGGTGTTTGTATAAATGGTTATATAACATGAACCATAAGACATAACGAAACATTGTATAATTAGCTCTTTTTGTATCAATTACATTTACATTATTTCCTAAAATTCTGTAGAAAATAAGAATCTACTTGTTTAGGATACTTTCGATATCAAACGAAATTCCGATAGTCGTAAATGGAAATTGAATACGTTATTCATGTGTTAAGATTAAATTCACACAGCATTACCACATACATTGTTTGTACGCATCAAAAGCTATCAATCGTTTAACAGTGTTTGAAAAGTATTCATTAGTTTCAAAGTAATACACACTTTGTAGACCTGCGATGTAATGCGATAAACACCTTGAGGTGACAATATCCGAATAACGTTATCTCAGAATAATCCTACTTTATATGACGTGTGATTTGATCTTATAAACAACGTAAGATGACAACATCTGAACATTTTTCTCCACTATAATCCTGTTTCACTAAACACTTTAAAACCAAAAAGCTTCATATTCATCATCAATCATCAACATCTGCTTCTAAAATGGGGCGCCCTCTTAAACCCGTAAATGATTTTAAATCCGTAAATGAATTTATTATTCAGAGATAAGAAAAAATATGCTACTTTATAAAATATATCTATAGGATTATACCCAAATAGGCTTGAAACTTCGATAATCTAGGTTAGAAGTAAAAGCGAGAGCTCTAGCGTTATGCTATTCCTTACATTATGAAGATGCTGAATGATGTCTTCAAGCTCTCATGAACCCTAATTTCACGGATGTTATCGGAATAAAATTATGAACCGATATTATACCTGGTTTTTAATGTACTCTTGATTTTTTTCTGAAACATTTAAGGCGCGGTTTTCACATACTTAGGATAGTTTTCATTAAAACTTCCTTAATAAATAAACCAAAGGTAAAATAATCTCGTCTTGTTCCACTACTCAACTGTAACACCAAGGTGAAGTTTTCTCTCATCGCTTTAAAAACAAAATCGGTTTAAATACGTCATGTCCAACGTGTAGATATTACGTCACTACTTAGATGTATTATGGCATATAATCTTTAGAATGACCCTCATAGCTTTTGCATATGCGTTTAGAGCGCATGTGAAAATTAATTTTAGTGTACGGCTTTTCTTACTGGAACACACTTGAACCGAGTGAACTAGATTATACATTAGCCTGAATACCACGACTCCCGGTTGTTCATATCATTGGTTATTAAACCCAGTAAAACACTTGTCATTGCCAATTCCAATATTAAAGAAGAGACAGAATAAGAAATAGACACATCTTACGTATAATTAAGCTTTAATGTATTTATTGTTCTGCAGTGGTAAAGTGTCAACGTGTATACACACACACACTATATATGAAATATGCATTTGTCACTCTTTGTGACTGGCCCTTTACAGACTTATCTGTTGTCGTTTATTTTTATTTTTATTTTTATTTTTTAATAGGACACGTACTATTACATTGTTAGAAATGTAAGCTTTCAAATCACAACTTTTTACACGTACTATCACATTGTTAGAAATGTAAGCTTTCAAATCACAACTTTTTACACGTACTATTACATTGTTAGAAATGTAAGCTTTCAAATCACAACTTTTTACACGTACTATCACATTGTTAGAAATGTAAGCTTTCAAATCACAACTTTTTACACGTACTATCACATTGTTAGAAATGTAAGCTTTCAAATCACAACTTTTTACATCGCAACTCAATGAAATCGCTTCTTGTAGAATCCATAGAAATTTTCTAGTAAACAAAACTTTAATATAATCTATTTGCAAGGACGTTGTGTTAGTGTATATTAAATGTGATAAACAGAAACTACGTTTTGTTCCGAAACGAAAGATAAAGTCTTGTTTCAGTCAACTAGTTTTGGTAATTAGAGTTACCATAATCAGAATCTGTGAATCACAAAAATGTTTTTGTTGCTAATTTTCAACCAACAGTTTAGTTTGCAGATAGGTTGGTGAAATCTGCCTTCGCACTATTTACATACATACTACGACAGTTGAATTTAAGAGTTCAACATTTTTATCATACACATATACGTATGCATATATATTACAATCACAATTTTTTAAAAGTCAAAACAAAATGCATTAAAATTTAAAATAATTTGAACAAAGTACGCTGCATATTTATTTATTTATTGTTTATATGTAGCGTAGGGTGTTTATTTTTGCACCCCGCTAGTACAGCGGTAAGTCTACGGATTTACAACGCTAAATCAGCGGTTCGATTCCCCTCGGTGGGCTCAGCAGATAGCCCGCTGTGGCTTTGCAATACGAAAACGCACAGACTTGTTTATTTTTTAATGTGTTTTATTATATTTGCTTTTAAAAAATTATGGTTATAATTAATCAGAGATTAGGATTTGCTGTTTTTAACGCAGTCTTTCCACATGATTTTGTTTACTTATTTAAATGTATTTATTTAACTTCACTAAAATAGGTGTGTGTGTGGATTCATGGAAAACTACAAAAACCGCTAATGGAAAACTTTATTTTTTTATGTATCTTTTCTTACTTCCAAGAGTGTTCAGTAATCGAATCAGGATAGACGAATCTTGTCATGCAGCCGTTCTAATGATCCTGTAATTGGAAACCACCCTAAACAACTTCTAGAAACTGTGCACTTCTCAGTGCTTATTTTCTTAATCTCATTAATGAGCCCCGAAACACCGACACTTTTACTCAAGTCTGAGGTACAAAACAAAATAGTATACTTGTTTTCTTACACGTGTCTACGCACTGTACAAACGAAGTTGTGGGAAATCCTTCCAAAACAGTGACGAACCTGTTTCTACAGCCCAGCTCGATATCAAAATTAACTTTTATTCCTCTCCATTAACATTGAAGTATTTCAGACTGATTATACTCGTTCAGACCGAGCAGGAGCCAAATTAAGTTGACATTGAACAACTTTGCAATCTATGAGATTCGACAATCTAGGAGATTCTGGGTTGAGCTTCAGGGCCACTAAAGTTCCATTAAGTGCTGCAAAGATCAGTTTCGTAATAACAAACTTTGTTTTCTAATTATACGGAGTTTAGGTAAGAGTTCAATTTAAAACGTCGTCAAAGTTTTTAAGTGAAACAAAATTACGAGATACTTTAAGCTAAACCTTACCCTAAAAATCAAATGAGTTATAAAAAATTATACTATTAGTTTTTGTTTGTTTTATCTCTTGCTCGTTGTTAAAATACAAAGTGATTAGTCTATCAGAAAATACAACTTATCACCAACTTTAAGCAGAACATGACCAAGTAGTGTGAATGCAATTAACATGGACGTATTGAAGTAATTTAGGTTAATTTCTTGTAAAGATTGTTTTTCTTAAAGTTATCCTATTTTTTCTTTTACCACAGCTGTCAATGATTCAGTGTTGTAATGTAAATAAAATTAATGTTTAATGAGGCTTGAAAAAACTTGGTTGCTTGAACTGTCCCCAAATAAAGATTTTGTCTTGCTTTAGTGAGATATGCGAACTTACAACGCTAGGATCTGGGTTTCGTACCCTGTGTTGGGCAGAGCACAGATAGCACATAGTGTAGCTTCGGGCTTGACTCCAAACAACAACTACTACTTTAGAGATATTTTTTCGCGTTTTTTTTTTTTAATCACGTTTTTTTTTTTTTTTTACAAAACCCAAGATGAAATTAGATCTACCTCACGAATTACTGTACCAAAAATAATTATTTTTATTAATATCAGTAACATTGGTAGTAATCAACACAAAAGCGTACTGAAACTCATTTTGTTTCATATATTAAAACTAAATTAATACATTTTAATTTATGGTGCATAGTTAGTTAAAGCTTAAATAAAAGAAATCTACAAATTAATTTGACATGAAAGATGTTAAAACATACACGTGCTCGAATCTTTTATAAATCTTTCTGCGCCAACATCAAGGTAATTAGAAAGCGATTTTTTTTTGTTTTGTAAAAGGTTTCTGAAAACTGCCTACCAATAATTACGAACTAATAAAGGATCTGTGTAATAAGTAATAATAAGAAGCAAACTTAATGAATTTGTGTATATTAAATCTATGACATAATACACATACCAACCACTATCCTTAATGATTTGTACGGGTCTGTTCAGATTTTTAAACATATAATTATGTATTTTAATAGCACTGCTTCAAAAATTCTCGTAATTGTTATGAATTCAACATTGAGACCATCTAGGTTATAACATTTACTATTTGAGAAAAGTTATACATTTCTAATTGTTTCTATTTTTTTTCAGAACTTTTCAAAACGAGCCCCAAGTTAACAATATTATTAAAATAAAAATATTTCACTCGTAACTGGTTTAGTTATAATACCTAAAGACTGTACAGATTCCTTCACGTTTCACTCGTAACTGGTTTAGTTATAATATCTAAAGACTGTACAGATTCCTTCATGTTTCACTCGTAACTGGTTTAGTTATAATACCTAAAGACTGTACAGATTCCTTCATGTTTCACTCGTAACTGGTTTAGTTATAATATCTAAAGACTGTACAGATTCCTTCACGTTTCAAGTAAAATTATAATTTACTTTCATTTTTTTTATAGTAAAGCCACATTGGGTTGTGTCTACAATGTTAAAATCCGGGATCAGACTCCCTACGTTAAATTTGTAAGTTAATCTGTCCCACTAGAGGGCAGTTTTATTCCTATTTTCTTGTTTAAGCAAATATTCCAGCAAGCTGACTGTAATGGCGATAAAATACAAGTTAAGCCAACTTGCTAGTGAAGAAATAATGCTCTATTGTACCAGGTTATTGTTTGAACATTAAACCTATGGTTCCGTGATAAAAGTATTTTCAGTTAGTGCAAAAACGTTGGTAGTAGAGAAAATGTAAATATACGACTATAGTTGAAATTTATAAAAAACATTTTGAAGGTCTTCAAATAGTAAGTGATTTGTACAGCAATTAACTTAAACTGCTAGTAACAACACTAGCAATGACAACCTGGATCTGATATGCTACTGAAAAGCCCCCACTTGATGACTCTGCGGTAAACCTGAGAACCATGGTAACAGATAAAAACATTTTGGATTTTCGTGACCTTGGTGTGGTTTTGACCCTCCAAAAACTAGTTATTTCTCAGCGGGCTCGTAGTTCAACCCATCCAGCCGTTTCGAGAAATTTTGCTGACAAACAAATACACATACAGAGGTTAAAACATAACCTCCGTCCACTTTCGTGGGTGGAAATAACAAGTAAACTTGTTACTAAAATGTTCTTAGTTAAAATATTTTTAAAATTAAATATTTGACTGTTTAGATAAGCGTTATACTAAAGTTCACAAGAGTCCACCAGAGTGAGCTTTCATCACATTTGTACCTGACTCAGTTCATGTCAACAATTTTGAATATGCCAGTAATGCTTTTGATGTTCTTTTTGTAGCGATATTTAGGTTACTCGTTCTTCTTGAATCTTGGAGAATAGGACCATTAGGTTACTGGCCCGCGCCGTAATTAAGAGTACTATAGTAACAAAACAGTTTTTAAAAGGATTAGAAAAGCTGAATCCTTTATATTGTCGGGCTCCTGCTATCCGCATGGAGTAATATATTCATCATTAATGTCCTTGATAGTCGTATCTATATCTGTATATCTATTGTTATCACAGTTCTAACACCATTTTATGCGCCTGTGATCAACCTCGTGACAATATTTCAGTAATTTAGTCTTTGAATACAATATTATCTATAAGTGACATTCGTCGATAGTGAAACAAACAAAATTCTAAACTTACAATGCCAAAGACCGTAATCAGCACACGAGTGATTTTGGGTGCGTTTCCATTTCGGGGAAGTTATTTTGAGTTGAATGAAGAAGGTGTTTTGAAACTCCATGGTTCTGTGGGTGTAACGACTGAAAACCCATTTACTTGTCTAGTCCTCTATATATCCAGCCGTCTACACATACCTGTCTAAGGTTCTAAATGACGAAGAACCGCAGTTAACCATAATTTATCTATGAATTAAGAATCTGAAGTCATAAGTCTGTTCTGGAAATACTGAAGATTTGTTGACATTATTCAATTTAAGAATAAACTCACTGAAATATTCTTAATCTAGCATACCAGTATTTCCAGGTTTTCATATCTATGTATTAGGTCATTCCATAAATAACGTCCGAAAATTTAATACAGAAAGTGTATCATCATTTCTGTTTTTGTAGAAGGCTTTAATGACTAAAATATGTAATAGGACGTGTATAAAAATGTTCAGACAAATAAAAGAAACTAACCCAACTCCACTTTTTCAGATCATTAATCAAATAAACCCCTATACAAATGCAGTTGCCTGAGGAGCACATTAGACATATAATGCTTTATGAGTTTAAAAAAAAAAAGGCAAAAGTGCAGCAGAAACTACATGAAACATTAAAGGTGTTTATAGTGCAGAGTTTTTCAATGAAAGAAAATCTCGAAGGTGGTTTCAGAAGTTCAGATTAGGTGACTACAGCTAAAGTGATGCGCTACGTTCAGGTCGTCCTGTTGAGTTTAATGATGATTTTCTGCTGGCTGCACTTGATGAAGACTGTGCTGTAACAGTTCGACTAGCACAGAAGCTTAATTCAACTCACTCAACAGTTCATCCTCATCTGCAACAGCTTGGAAAGGTGTTAAAACTTGAAAAATTGGTCCTCATGATTTGACAGAAGCCAAGACTGGACGTAACTCACCTCTTTTTGGACAAATTAGTGACTGGAGATGAAAAATGGATATTTTATAAAAATGTTAAGCGCCGCAGACAATGGTTCAGTGCAGGTAAACTGGTTAAAGCACAGCCAAAAATGGGCGTCCATTCTAAGAAAGTCTTATTAAGCGTTTGGTGGGATATTGTTGGTGTGATCCACTTTGAGTTGCTGCCACTTTATGTAAAGATTACATCAAACTTCTATTGTCAACAGTTAGAGCGCTTGAATGTTGCACTGGAAGAAAAGAGGCCTGCTTTCATCAATCGTAAAGGTGTTGTGTTACACCAGGATAATGCACGGTCCTATACAGCAAGAATCATATCTGCAAAGATTGAAGAGCTAGACTGGGAAAAACTTCCACACCCTCCTTAGTCTCCAGACCTTGCTCCATCTGATTATTATATATTCCCAAATTTGCAGAACTACCTTGATGTAAAAGAACTTGGAACACATGACGTCAAAACTACCCTCTCTACATTTTTTTCCTCCAAACCCCAAATATTTTATAGAAGTGGCATTAAGAAGCTTTTACAGGAAGTAATTAATAATAATGGAACATACATTATTGATTAAATAACATTAAAAGTGTTTCAAATCCTTTCTCTTTTTCTGAATCTAAAATCGGACATTACTTAAGGGATGGCCTGACATTCTTAGTCAAATTACTAAAAATCTTCTCTCCCAGAACAAGATTTCTTACAATTTACCGTTTTTTTATATTAGTCAAATTGTTTTACTAAGATCGTTTTTATTTGTTTATTTTTTAATTTCACGCAGAACCACAAGAGGGCTATCTGCGCTAGCCCTAATTTAGCAGTGTAAGACTTGAAGGAAAGCATATAGTCATCACCACCCACCGCCAACTCTTAGGGTACTCTTTTACCAACGAATAGTCGGATTAACCGTTACATCATATCGCCCCTATGGCTGAAAAGACGATCATATATGGTGTGACGGGGATTCGATCCCGCGACCCTTAGATTACGAGTAGAACGCTTTAACCCACCTGGCCATGACGGGCCTCGTTTTACTTAAACCATTTTTTTCAGAATGATGTTTTTTTTTTGTTCCAGATGTATAATCCCAATTTCTCAAATATCTATTCATTATAGTTTTTCATAAAAGCCACTTTAATTGATAGTGTCATATGCTACAAGTGTTTTGATTGTATCAAAAAACGATTATATAATCCCAGTTATTATAAAATTACGTTTCACTTATCAGTAAGTTTATATAACTTCTTATCTTGAGCAACAATATAATGCGGATGGTTTTACTGAAACTGATGTTTAGTTTTATCGATTTTGTTTTCGATGAAGAATGTATGTCATTTCTTAGTCCTTATTACCCTTGAAAGTTGAGCCTTATGGTTATCTTAAGATACGTAATTATACTGTCAGTGGGTTTTTCGAATATCGTTGTAGTTACATTAGGATAGGTAATCGATATAGATGAAGCTGTTGTTGTTGTAACCCTGGGGACTATAAATAAAACATTATTCCTTCCTCTTTATAGGTACCTATGACAGATAAAACGTAAAACTGTCGTTTAGATAAGCAGCAAAAATATTACAGTTTATGTAATCCTCGACACACTTGTAGCGTAAGCCATCTTACAATTCAAATTTACTACAGCACACCTCACTACCTATGTCAAGATCTCTTGAGAGTTTTATTAAGAATTATCATTAAGAGATACCCTTCGGCATTTTTCTCATATATGGAGCCTTAACTTTGAAAAGCATCACTGAGAAATCACAAGATAGCGCTATTTTTAATATTTTCTTTATGAATTTCGCGTAAAGCTACTCGAGGACTATCTGCTCTAGCCGTCCCTAATTCAGCAGTGTAAGACTAGAGAGAAGGCAGCTAGTCATCACCACCCACTGCCAACTCTTGGGCTACTATTTTACCAATGAATAGTGGGATTGACCGTGACATTATAACGTCCTCACAGCTGAAAGGGCGAGCATGTTTGGTGCGACGGAGATTCGAACCTGAGACCATCGGATTACAAGTCGAACGCTTGGCCATGCCGGGTCCTTTTTATTTTAATCATCTCTATGATTTTCATATACGATTTAAATATATCGCTAGGAAGAACCCTCAAATTTCGTATTTATATGTTGATTGAACGATGCTTTACTTTACCATTCATTGTGTGAAGCAATGAAAAACATTCTGGCTTCATAAAACATTTTAGTCTAAATGACTAACAAAGTAATAATACTAAGAGACATTTAATAAACGATCTACAAGTAGGACTTGTTCTATCGGGAGAAAATATTTTATTCATTAAAACACTTAGCTCGTATCCAGAAAAAGGCAGATGATATAAGAAACTGGGTAATTTAGATATCTCGAAGACAACCCTTACACTTTTCTGTCACGTTGTCGAATAAGCTAGTTTTGAGTACACAAATAACGAGAGTATGGTAAATTAAATATTGTAGAAACTTTAAGAAATTGAACCCAGCCATAATCGAAATATCAAATAAAACTGCTGAAAAACGTCATTCGTTTACTAGAAGGGTATGTCCTCAAAGTAGTTTCATAAAAAATCAAAATACACGAACAATTGCTTCAACATACCCTTACAAAAACAATAATATGCCCACTTATGTGTATAGAAATCTGATATAAAAACTGAGTGCCCTCTGGTGGGTTATTAACTGCGGTTCGATTGCCGTGGCGGCACAGTAGAGATAGTCCGTTTAATAGCTTTGCGCTTAAGAAAAACCAAACAAAGATTCCAGTTTTGACCTTTACTTGTGAACCATTAAGTATCGTCATGCGTCATTACGTTTAGATTATTTCATTTTTGGAAATCGATGAGCCATTGAATAAAATCGTTTGTTTTTTTTTAAACTAATCATCACGCGGTATGCTGGAGAATGTTGTGTTGTGTTGTAACTTCTTATACAGCCCTTTTACTTCAGATATTTGTGTGGTAAAATCATACAAACCTAATGCAAACTAACAGATCTTCCACTATTTAAGTTTTCAAGAGACAATACAGGCTCTAGGTACATATATCAAGTACAAGATATCCAACCCTTACAACTTCAAACTGAACTCTTTTCCTTTGCGGATGTTACTTGATATAACCATATTACCACCACATTTGAAAACTTACGTTTCGGGTTTATCAAGAGGTGTCAAAAACAAAAAGAACCATGATTTGTTGCTGTAGTTTGTTTATAACCATCTAATAACTTTTCGGACAAACTTAAATGGTCCTTCTGTATTTTTAAGTAGTATTTTATTAGGCAAATCTTCGAACACGAGTATTTTGTTTTGGATATTTGAGTATAAATTAATGCAGGTTGACAGTAATCTTGATACTACCAGCCCGAACGACATCTTATTTAATGACGGTTCAACATTTATATCAATGATCCCACCAAGATCCAGATGTAGTCGTATAATTTTGAACTATTGACCAAAGAGAAGACATCCAGTCAGTACAACTCACGCCCATAGAGGTCCTATCCAGGTCTCTCAAATAAAAACCAAGAAAGTGGATGCTAGTTTTATGAAAGTCCCCAGCATGTTCAGAGGTTTCGCGGTTCAAACCTTGAGCCTTCCAACAGCTAACTTTTGAAAAACGCCATGTCCAGTTACGTTAGTACACGAGTTAATTGTTAACACGCATGAATTGTTCTAACAGCTTCTCGAAGAAGTAGCTATGTTTGCTTTTGATCGATCAAACAAAGTAGTTTCAGTCTGGTTCTCACAATATATATAAAAAATACCATTTAATTGAGATAGTTAGAGCATTAAGATAACAAAAAACCGGTGAAGTTTCGTGACCATGGTAACCATCAGTGTTTACTGTAAAGACTATGGTAGCGCTTCCACTGCGTTAAGCACAACTCTAACGATTCTTTTTGTCGCTCATTCATGGGATTTTCAAAAATACATTTGAATAACTGGCATTACTATTGAAACCAACGTATGAATTAATGATGTAATTTTGAAAGAAACAAATAAGTTGAATATAAACAGATATTTACGTACATGTAAGATTAAACAGAAATTAAACGCTATTCTTCCTTCAAAGAGCTTACAATAAACAATCACACTAACTCTCCCCCATGTTTATACTTGAAATCCACTCGACTTATAACAGTTTTGTATTCTTCTAAAGAATTCTACTTGGTTAGCTATTTTTAACTTAATTGAAGTTATCGACTTATGAGAGTTTTGTATTCTTCTAAAGAATTCTATTTGGTTAGCTATTTTTAACTTAATTGAAGTTACTATAACGAAGTGGTTGCGGATAGTTCGGTGTAAGTTGCAGTATGTTTTTTGCAACACACCTCTCCAAATGTACATGCTCTTTATTCGGTCACGCCTAAACTTAACGTAATTTAGTCGATAGGGTACTATTTACTAGCACATAATAGCTGATAGTTATTGAAAAAACTATAACTTACCTGTAATCACTTCGAAAACATTAATCATGAGGGACTGGGTACGTGATCTTAACTTAGAGAATAGAGAAACGAATTTAAATATTTGTAATAAGTATGTCATAGGTTTAGCTTTCTCTGTAAATCTATACGACGTTTGATATAATAGCAGCTACAACAGGACACTTTTGTAAAGTGCTATAACGTTATGTTTTGGACTTATCAATGGATAGTTTGCTTGGAAACTTAAGCCTGGAGAACGTTTCGTAACCGCGAGAGTGCCGAAACGTTGGTCATATTAACTCGTTCCCAAACAAAAATATCATAACCAACTTACCCTTTGCACTCTATTAAAGAAAGTTGATCACTGTTTTTCGTACCAACACTCGTGTGTGTAATTTCAGTGTATAAAGTCGTAAGGATCAACATAACAAAATATTTAGTATTTTCAACTGAATGGTACTTTATGCGACATAGGGACGGACTATTTGAAAAACAAACAAACAACATATCCTATCAATAATTAGAACAGCTGACCAGAGGATGGCAACTAGTTAATAGTATCCACCACCTACATATCGTTACTTAACCGAACACTGAGAACGACTGTGACTGTAAACTTACCTAAAAGGACCGAGTATTTTCAGTGTCATAGCCCGTTTCGAACCTCGGCTCTCAAATCTACAACCCAACAGGATAACCACTAGACAACGCTCAGCATACAGCATTATAAAAAAAACAAATGTGCATGTTATTTCAATGCTACTTCGTGTAAAACATTTAGGAAGAACATAGGAGGCAAATATAACCGAAGAAAAATTTGTACGGGTTTTACCTGTAAAACTAATATCAGTAGTACCCAAACACAAAGCATCAACTATGAACCCAAATCTCTATCGAGGCTCAGAACTCGAACGGTGTCGTTAATTAACTCTTGTGTTGCTGATTTACTGGTTAGAAATATATAACGATTAAAATGTAGTCCAAATACGCATTAGGTTGTGTAGCCTAATTAGTTAGAAAGCTTTTACCTTTCTCATATGACGTAGACATTACGTCCTCACATAACCGAAACCGCACAAACGCAAAACGACAAACGCAATATAGAAGACCATGAAAAATTCCCCTGCTTTATACATTTCAATATAAAGGAGTGGGGTCGAGTATCGGATAAGGTACTTTAAATTCGCATATTATATGGAAGGAAGTGTATTTTTATGGCTTGAGTTTGTTGCTAGAGTTTAGTATACATTTATTATATTTATTAGTATGTAATATTTATGTGGGAACACTTTACTAAGACAGTGTGGTAAGTGATAATCTTAATTCTCTTGGAAATCTTCAACGATTTAGGGACAACTCGTTACTCATCCACAACGATTTAAAATTATTCTAATTAGGTGCTCACACACACACGTGTATAAATTCAGTAAATATTTTGTCTTCCAATCCCTACATATTTCTAATAAAAAAAGCAACGGAAAAAATAAAGAATCCGGAAAAAGATTAAAAGACAGTAGTAGAGAAGAGTTTTTGTTTTTCTACTTCTAAATGCGTAATATTAAATGCGAAGTTTAGAATAAAAACTATTGTATTTCAGAGTAACCATAAACCTAGTATTTCTGTTTATCTCCATCAATTATTTATACAAAGCCTAACACGGAAAAAGGAATCCCACTAGTTTTGAAAACTATACGATTTAGCTTCATTTCACGTAGGATCTTACTGTTGACAGTACGTACTCTAGTTATTTGGGTCCAGAATCTACATCAAACGTATCTTCAATAAGAGAAAGCAATGTCAAGTTTCTTTTAAATATTAATAGGATCCTTGTTCTTTTTATTAAAGATCTGTTGGACTGAAAGAGGCAGTATTTTACTCTATTATTTAAAGACTAGCTTCTCGATGAACCAATCGGGAAATAAAAGTTTCTTGAAGAACCAATCGGAAAAGAAGTTAGACCATTACGAATGACTGACGCCGAGTGACAAAACTTGAGTACTCACACACAGACAATAGGAGCGTGGGGTGATTGTAACAGGAACACGTGATCGGCTAGTATTCCCGTGGCTCGCCTGCCAAGCGGTAGCACGCGACCTGATGTTCGAGAGAACACATCTTCGTACATGGTAAGTCTATAGAGATTTTGGGGGGGCAAAGAAAGTTCACGGATAGGAGAAAAGCTCAACACAGTTTACATATAACGCAGTTTCAACATTAATGACGATTCATAAAAGCAGCAAGAATTGATAACTGCGTAAAGACACTGAGTTTTCCGCGCTAGGAAATTCTGAGCGCAAAGTTCAGAGCTTGGGCTGAATGCGTGTTGAGAAAGGATCTTTGACGGACATTCGATGTTTTTCATCTAGTTTCGTCTTATCGGATCACTTCACCAAGTGTGTCGAGAGTAATTTGATTGCTACGGAACAGGAGCTTTTTCACTTGAGAATTTTGTGGTTGTTCAGTCTTTCAATCAGACTTCCAAATGACAGCTCAGCTATACGTATGGTTAGTGTAAGAAACTTGCTCATTTACCGCGAAATTCAAAAACTGCCACTGTCTCTTTCCGCCCAAGCATGTCAAATTCATGAAGTAATATTAACTCGTATATTTTTACTATAAACACACAAACACACATTTATAGTGCGTTCATACATAAGTGAAACTAGTGAAAATATACAACCCCATGAAATGGACATGGCTAGAATAGCATGTTATTTAAAACTGCGGCCAACTGACAAGATGTAACAACAACGTAAAAATGTTATTACCCAGAATTCAGTAAGAATAGAAGAAAAATAATATTCATCTAGAGGTACGAAGGGTTCTACTCTGAACGTGACCTTTCCTGGTCCAAAACTTTGTCCGAATCTCGATAAAGATATCCGATCTAATTCTCCTAATGTGCAAAAAGTTAGTTAAACATCTCAAAATGGTGGCTTCTCCAATATTTTCCTTCTTTAACATCACACGTAAAATGAAACACAAAAAAAGCGGATTTGTTTATTTTCAGGTTTTAAAGTATAACTATTTTTGCCGACGGCGTCGCTGTTTCAATTATCCAAACCAAATTATAAATAGACAATATTTGCATTGACAACACGTTCTGTTGCTATGTTGTATAAGGGGCTCAATCTGTAATGTGTTTTTAGCAGTACAAACCAATTTTATCGAATTTTGCCTTCTTATATCTAACGTGCACTTTGTTGTGCCTCGTTCTACAGGTAGTCATGTTTTCTGCATAGATACTGGAATTTTTAAATTAATTTTCACATAACCTCCAGTTCTTCGTTTGTTAACCCTCATGATGCCGTCTCAGCGCATATTTTTTGAATTTGCTGTTACTTTCTCTTTTGGCAAAAAGTATAACAAATAGCATTTTCTATTTTCGTATGTAATTACTGTTCGTGATATGGTAGTTTTGTCATAAGTGATGAATATGATGCGCAACTGTTAAGGAGACACTTTGTTTACGTATAATAAAGCCAACAGTACTACACGTGACATGCCAATCATGGTGATCAGGACCCTCGACTCTCAATTCCAGTCACCGACATGCTTGCCTATTCAGCAGGGGCTAGGGGGCGCTATTATTTGAAAGTCAACGCCACAGTTCTTTGGTAAAAAAGAAGCCCAAGAATTGGCGGTGAGCGATGTTAGCTATAAGCCTTTCTTCTGGTCCATCACAGCTGTGATTCAAACGGCTACTGCGTATAGCCCTTAAGCAGTTTTACATGTGTGTGTGTCACTCAAAAACATACGGTCAGTTAAGAATTTCTACGTACTGGGTAATAAATTTGATATTTTAGCCGCGTTGTGAAACTAGGAAATGTTTATTGCAAATTATTTTCTAAGCGCTTTGCCCGTTTTTATTTATACCTAGTCAAGCCCAACTATTTTTCATCGATAATGTATCAATAAACTATTTTAAATATTTTTACCAAAGTAATTTTTGTTCACAAGTTAATAGGTAGAAAGCCAAAGAGATTGATAATTAGTATATAAAATAATAAATTAAATAAATATAGCGAGCTAAAATACACACTTTTTGACTATATATTTAACAGTTATTTTATGCATTATTTATAAACTTATAGAAAGTACTTAGATATTATATATAATTGTTTTCTAAATGAATAAGCTTTCACTCAATGAGAACAGAGTATTTCTTAACTAATCGCCAAATAGCGACAGAAGTTAAAAAGCAATATTATAAACGGGACGTGGGCCTTTTCTATTATCATTTTGAGCCGTTTGTCTGATGTCAAAGTCATTTGGCGCTGGCTTCATGTATTTTCCATCTTCCTTCTTAAACTAGTTGAACACTCTTTCTGTGGTAAAAGTTAAGATATTGCCATACTTAGTCGCCCTTTTAAATATTTAAATGGGAGGGGGAATATACAGTGATGTGAAAAAATTAGGACACACTATGAGAGCCTGTGTATTTTTGTAACATTTTTGGATATATAGATATTTAATCTCAATTTTAACAATACTGAGATATTATAGGAATATAACTAAATAATTAAAACTGAAGAAAAGACGTTTCAAGATCTTCTGCAAATGTAATTCTGCAAAAATGCATATTCTAACTGAGGAAAAAGTTAGGACACCCTACCCCCTAATAGCTAGTGTTACCCCCTTTGGCTGAAATAACTGCAGTGAGACGCTTCTTGTAGCCATCTACCAGTCTCTGACATCAGTCTGAAGATAGTTTGCCCCACTCCTCAATGCAGAATTCTTTCAGATGTGAGATGTTTGAGGGGTTTCATGCATGTACAGCCCGTTTCAAGTCACCCCACAGCATCTCAATGGGACTAAGATCTGGGCTTTGACTTGGCCATTCCAGAACTCTCCATTTCTTAGTTTTAGCCAGTCTTTGGTGGATTTACTGGTATGTTTTGGGTCATTGTCGTGTTGCAGGGTCCAGTTCCGCTTCAGCATTAATTTTCTTACAGATTGTCTCACATGATCCTCAAGCATTCTCTGATACACAATGGAATTCATGGTGGATTCTATGTTTGTGAGCTGTCCAGGTCCTGCTGCAGCAAAGCAGCCCCAAACCATGACACTTCCACCTCCATGCTTCACAGTTAGTATGAGGTTCTTTTCCTGGAATACTGTATTTGGTTACGCCAAACATGTCCTCTGTTCTTGTGTCCAAATAATTCAATTTTGGACTCATCTGTCCATAGAACATTATTCCAAAAGTCCTGGTCTTTGTCTACATTCTCTCTGGCAAACTTCAGTCTGGCCTTGATGTTTCTCTTAAAGAACAAAGGTTTCCTCCTTGCACACCTCCCATGCAAGTTAAACTTGTGCAGTCTCTTTCTGATTGTAGAAGCATGCACTTTCATATCAATAGTAGCCAGAGCCTGCTGTAGGTCGCGTGATGACATGTTAGGGTTTTTGGAGATCTCTTTTACCATCTTGCGGTCTGCTCTCGGGGTGAACTTGCTTGGACGACCAGACCTCGGCATGTTGACAATTGTTGTGAAATCCCTCCACTTGTTGACTATTTTCCGGACAGTGAAATGGCTGATTTCAAAAGCTTTTGAGATATTTTTAAATCCCTTACCAGACTCATAAGCTGCAACAATTTTCTTTCTGAAGGCCTCAAACAGCTCTTTTGCTCTCACCATGGTGCTCACTCTCACTTCAACAGTCAGGAGCACACCAAACTAAATGTCTGAGGTTTAAATAGGGTAAGCCTCATTCAAAAAGCTGAGTAACGATCTTCTAATCATGTGCACCTGGTGTGATACACCTGTGTGTGAGTTGAGCCAGTTTAAGTGGGAATAAATATGCGGGTGTCCTAACTTTTTCCTTAGTTAGAATATGCATTTTTGAAGAATTACATTTTACAGAAGATCTTGCAAATTCTTTTCTTCAGTTTTAATTGTTTCCTTATATTTCTATAATCTCTCAGTATTGTTACAATTGAGATTAGATATCTATTTATCCAAAATTGTTACAAAAATGCACAGGCTTTCATAGGGTGTCGTAATTTTTCACATGACTGTATTTGTGGAAAACATCTTCCTACTTAACGAAACAATCCGAATGCCATAAAACGTTACGTCATCACATAACCTGAAATCTTTTTATTTAATAAAAAAAAAACGGATGCGCAACATCGTTGTATAACTTACAAACGGAAAAGCACACTTAATTTGAATAATTTTACTGTAAGACAAGTAACTCGGTATACGGCAATTATATGGTAGATGTAATGGTAAAAAATCTAAAACAAACAACTCTAGTACACTATGTAATTGAGATTTTCAACTTCCAAGAAATATTAAATCCATCGTTCTAAACATTTTTTTTCCCGTAAATTGTTTCAAATCTGCCGGCTAATACACTGTTTTGTCCGGTTGATTATTGTCGGATTTCGAGTGTTGTAAACGACAAAATGACCAAAACCGAGTCAGGCGCAAAAAATGACTAATGAAGTGAAAAGAAGAGAGAATGTTAGAGCGTGAACTGTCATTGTCTTTTCTTCTTAATACCAACTTAGTATTTCTCTCTCTTTTGTTTTTCGCTGTAGAAACAAGCCAGGTTACTGTGGTGATATATGTGAATATTTGTAATGTTCCCAAGCTTATAATGTTCGGAGTTTTATCTTTTACTTTGGGCGTATTTCAATAAAATCCTATTATTTTGAAACATTTTCCAAAATTATTATTCTCGAATCTTTCAACTGGTCCCCTGACGGGACAGCAGATAGTCAAATTATGGAGGTTCGATTCCCTGCAATGGACTCAGTAGAAAGCTTATTGCTGTAGAAATAAACATACTTTTATTCACTAAATATTCCTTTAGGTTTGGGTTTTATAAGTAAATGAATTAATCGGTTCAGAATAACCTTTCCAAAGGAAAGAAATACAGGCTGTGTATATAAGAAACTAAGTCTGAATTATAGTCATCGTCGAATCTGAATGTTATTAATACAAGTTTCCAAAATGACTCTGCTACTTCTCAAACGAGAATCTGGATGAATGATGACACGAGTGAGCTGAAAAATCCATGATCATTTCAAGTAACTCAAACCAGCAACATGCATTTAAAATTCATTTCGTCTTAATAAAGTTGCATGATTGATGTCCGATTCACATTCTTTGGATTTTTACAACTATAAAAAATAGTAATTTCTCTGTTTTTCCTCTTTTATTGGGGCGAATATTTGACTACCTTTCAACCCAATGTTCATGAAATAGAATTCAACATCAGATAGTGCAACAGATAACGTATGTTGTATAGACTGATGATGCCGTGAGCCCATAACTAATAATTCTGCTACAATTTTTAGTAGAAGACTCCAAGTACTCAACTTGTTGAATCAAAGGATTAGACTGCTTATAATATAATTTTGCAAAATACTCTACCTTTGTATTTATAATTTACTTTGAGAAAAGATGCATTACAAGAGGAGTTTAGAACATTGATATAGTGTTTCATAATTTTTGACATTATTGACATTATTATTAAACAAGACTTTAACAGATAAACAATTTATGCAAATTGTTTTTAAAAAGGTTTGTTTGTTTGTTTGTTTAAATTTCGCGCAAAGCTACTCGAGTGCTATCTGCGCTAGCCGTCCCTAATTTAGCAGTTTAAGACTAGAGAGAAGACAGCTAGTCATCAACACCCACCGCCAACTCTTGGGCTACTCTTTTACCAACGAATAGTTGGATTGACCGTAACATTATAATGCCCCCACGGGTGGGAGGGCGAGCATGTTTGGTGCGACCAGGATTCGAACCCGCGACCCTCGGATTACAATTCGAACGCCTTAACGCGCTTGGCCATGCCGGGCCGGTTTTTAAAAAGGCAGTTCTTATAAAGCGACAGGATTTTCAAGTCACATGACCTACACAAATCTTGTACTAAAATTGGGAAAAAGTGGGGAAAATTATAGACAAACAATTATGCAAGAGATACATATTATCAAGTAAAATAATTCTTTTACACAGTGGTATTACAGGTACTTCTCTAACAAGTTAGCTCTTTGGAGCAGCCTTTTGTTGCTCAAGGAATTTGTCGTAAAATTCTGATCAAGTTTCATTCGTATTCAATCTCGAGGTACTTTTAATAAATGCTTCAATCGAACTTTGACTTTAAAAAGCACCTGCCATTTGCATTCAATTGACTGTTTTTGCATGTGGAGGATCACATGCTTTGCGAGATATTCAATAAGGACGTCGTATCGGTTGCTGCATCCTGCGTTATAGTTAACCAACTTTAGAACAAGTAACTATTGATACGATCTAGGTGATAATTTTCCTGGTCAGTTAAAATATTTGTTGATTTGTCTTTGTCAGAGGCTCAAAATACTAATGTACAAATATAGAAAAAAAAATATACAGATTACCGATTACCGTTCCAAAAGGTTCTATTGCGACACCCGAACAAAATTGGACGTGTGGTCACGTTTATTATGGACAACGAAATCCGACAGGGTTTTATAGCAGACCCAAAATACCGGAGTGAATTATCTTTGGTACATAACATGAATTTCAAGTAATAATAATAATAATAACAAGATGGAAAAAATCTTAGTTGAAATATTTGTGGAAAGATGAAGATCTCAGAGTTCATCTGATAACAGAGCTATCTTGTGTAGTTCCAATGGTAACGTCGTATTTCTAAATACGATTATGTGCACAGCATGTAGACCAGAAAGAAAACAGTTGTTTTATAACCCAAGAAGTAATTTTCAGAATTCTAAGAATACAAATATTTTATACTATAATGAGTCCAGTATTTCTTAACTGTCGTTCACAGTGAAAATACTTTGTAAACTGAGATTGTACATAACTTAGCTGTTTTAATACATCTTAAGAAAACACTAATTTCTACTCGACCTTGTAAGAATAAACATGCATAAGAAAGATACAGTTGATCTTCAAAGTTTAATTACATTTTATGATGATACCCCAAGAAAACTTTTAAGTTGTGTAATATACAATTTGCTCTTAATTAAAATTCGTACGTGTGTCAGTGTGTGTACAAATTATTCTCACTACAAAAAATCCTCACATGAGTTAAGTGATATGAACGTATATTTAACGTTTTGTTCCAACTATTCAACACTAAAGATTGAGTTAATGGAAAGACGATGCGTGCTAATGTTACCTACAGCAAACACAATGTTGAATAAACAGCTGAAAACATAATGAGTAATTTGTTATAGGTGTGCATTTACCTATAATTGTACAAAGCACCATTCAAGCTGCTCAGTATACTAAACACATGTAAATTAAGAATTTCTTTACAACGGTGGTACAAGAGAATATCTAGGGCTGTTGTTACCATAGCGACAATGGTTGTTGCCATAGTTACCATAATATTTGTTGGTACAGAATTTATTTATAAGCACCATCTCGTTATTAGCCAGGACGATGGAGCGCACGCTACTTTTAACATGATTCTTACACTAACAAACTAATCGTATATTTTATTGTATTCCCCATCAATGTTAAAGTAGCAACGCAAGCTATCTCAGTGTAGTGTAAACAACACAAACTATCTCAGTGTAGTGTAAACAACACAGGCTATTTCAGTGTAGTGTAAACAACACAGGCTATCTCAGTGTGTTGTAAACAACACAAACTATCTCAGTGTAATGTAAACAACACAGGCTATCTCAGTGTAATGTAAACAACACAGGCTATCTCAGTGTGATGTAAACAACACAGGCTACTTCAGTGTAGTGTAAAAAACACAGGCTATCTCAGTGTAATGTAAACAACACAGGCTATCTCAGTGTAGTGTAAACAACACAGGCTATCTCAGTGTAATGTAAACAACACAGGCTATCTCAGTGTAATGTAAATAACACAGGCTATCTCAGTGTAGTGTAAACAACACAGGCTATTTCATTGTAGTGTAAACATCACAGACTATCTCAGTGTAATGTAAACAACACAGTGTATCTCAGTGTAATGTAAACAACACAGACTATCTCAGTGTAGTGTAAACAACACAGGCTATCTCAGTGTAGTGTAAACAACACAGGCTATTTCAGTGTAGTGTAAACAACACAGGCTATCTCAGTGTAATGTAAACAACACAGGCTACAGTGTAATGTAAATATCTATCAGTGTAGTGTAAACAACACAGGCTATCTCAGTGTAGTGTAAACAACACAGGCTATGTTTCAGTGTAATGTAAATAACAGGTGTAGTGTAAAGAACACAGGCTATCTCAGTGTGATGTAAACAACACAGGCTATTTTAGTGTAGTGTAAACAACACAGGCTATCTCAGTGTAATGTACATAACAGGCTATCTCAGTGTAGTGTAAACAACACAGGCTATCTCAGTGTAATATAAACAACACAGGCTATCTCAGTGTAGTGTAAACAACACAGGCTATCTCAGTGTAATGTAAATAACAGGCTATCTCAGTGTAGTGTAAACAACACAGGCTATCTCAGTGTAATGTAAACAACACAGGCTATCTCAGTGTAGTGTAAACAACACAGGCCATTTTAGTGTAGTGTAAAGAACACAGGCTATCTCAGTGTGATGTAAACAACACAGGCTATTTTAGTGTAGTGTAAACAACACAGACTATCTCAGTGTAGTGTAAACAACACAGGCTATTTCATTGTAGTGTAAACAACACAGACTATCTCAGTGTAATGTAAACAACACAGTGTTTCTCAGTGTAATGTAAACAACACAGACTATCTCAGTGTAGTGTAAACAACACAAGCTATCTCAGTGTAGTGTAAACAACACAGGCTATTTCAGTGTAGTGTAAACAACACAGGCTATTTCAGTGTAATGTAAACAACACAGGCTATCTCAGTGTAATGTAAATAACTGGTTATCTCAGTGTAGTGTAAACAACACAGGCTATCACAGTGTAGTGTAAACAACACAGGCTATTTCAGTGTAATATATACAACACAGGCTATCTCAGTGTAGTGTAAACAACACAGGCTATTTCATTGTAGTGTAAATAACACAGACTATCTCAGTGTAATGTAAACAACACAGTGTATCTCAGTGTAATGTAAACAACACAGACTATCTCAGTGTAGTGTAAACAACACAAGCTATCTCAGTGTAGTGTAAACAACACAGGCTATTTCAGTGTAGTGAAAACAACACAGGCTATTTTAGTGTAATGTAAACAACACAGGCTATCTCAGTGTAATGTAAATAACTGGCTATCTCAGTGTAATGTAAACAACACAGGCTATCTCAGTGTAATGTAAATAACAGGCTATCTCAGTGTAGTGTAAACAACACAGGCTATCTCAGTGTAATGTAAATAACAGGCTATCTCAGTGTAGTGTAAACAACACAGGCTATCTCAGTGTAATGTAAATAACAGGCTATCTCAGTGTAGTGTAAACAACACAGGCTATTTTAGTGTAATGTAAACAACACAGGCTATTTCAGTGTAATGTAAATAACTGGCTATCTCAGTGTAGTGTAAACAACACAGGCTATCTCAGTGTAATGTAAATAACAGGCTATCTCAGTGTAGTGTAAACAACACAGGCTATTTCAGTGTAATGTAAACAACACAGGCTATCTCAGTGTAGTGTAAACAACACAGGCTATTTTAGTGTAATGTAAACAACACAGGCTATTTCAGTGTAATGTAAATAACTGGCTATCTCAGTGTAGTGTAAACAACACAGGCTATCTCAGTGTAATGTAAATAACAGGCTATCTCAGTGTAGTGTAAACAACACAGGCTATTTCAGTGTAATGTAAACAACACAGGCTATCTCAGTGTAGTGTAAACAACACAGGCTATATAAGTGTGATGTAAACAACACAGAATATCTCAGTGTAATGTAAACACACAGGCTACTTCAGTGTAGTGTAAACAACACAGGCTATCTCAGTGTAATGTAAACAACACAGGCTATCTCAGTGTAGTGTAAACAACACAGGCTATCTCAGTGTAATGTAAACAACACAGGCTATCTCAGTGTAATGTAAATAACAGGCTATCTCAGTGTAGTGTAAACAACACAGGCTCTTTCAGTGTAGTGTAAACAACACAGGCTATTTTAGTGTAGTGTAAACAACACAGGCTATCTCAGTGTGATGTAAACAACACAGGCTATCTCAGTGTAATGTAAACAAACAGGCTATCTCAGTGTAATGTAAACAACACAGGCTATCTCAGTGTAATGTAAATAACACAGGCTATCTCAGTGTAGTGTAAACAACACAGGCTATTTCAGTGTAGTGTAAACAACACAGGCTATCTCAGTGTAATGTAAACAACACAGGCTATCTCAGTGTAGTGTAAACAACACAGGCTATCTCAGTGTAGTGTAAACAACACAGGCTATCTCAGTGTAATGTAAACAACACAGACTATCTCAGTGTAGTGTAAACAACACAGGCTATCTCAGTGTAATGTAAACAACACAGGCTATCTCAGTGTAGTGTAAACAACACAGGCTATTTCAGTGTGATGTAAACAACACAGGCTATATCAGTGTAGTGTAAACAACACAGGCTATTTTAGTGTAGTGTAAACAACACAGGCTATCTCAGTGTAGTGTAAACAACACAGGCTATTTCAGTGTAATGTACACAACACAGGCTATCTCAGTGTAGTGTAAACAACACAGGCTATCTCAGTGTAATGTAAATAACAGGCTATCTCAGTGTAGTATAAACAACACATACTATCTCAGTGTAATGTAAACAACACAGGCTATCTCAGTGTAGTGTAAACAACACAGGCTATCTCAGTGTGATGTAAACAACACAGGCTATTTTATTGTAGTGCAAACAACACAGACTATCTCAGTGTAATGTAAACAACACAGGCTATCTCAGTGTAATGTAAATAACAGGCTATCTCAGTGTAATGTAAACAACACAGGCTATCTCTGTGTAATGTAAATAACACAGGCTATCTCAGTGTAGTGTAAACAACACAGGCTATTTCATTGTAGTGTAAACAACACAGGCTATCTCAGTGTAATGTAAACAACACAGGCTATCTCAGTGTAATGTAAATAACAGGCTATCTCAGTGTAGTGTAAACAACACAGGCTATCTCAGTGTAGTGTAAACAACACAGGCTATTTCAGTGTAATGTAAACAACACAGGCTATCTCAGTGTAGTGTAAACAACACAGGCTATCTCAGTGTAATGTAAATAACAGGCTATCTCAGTGTAGTGTAAACAACACAGGCTATTTCAGTGTAGTGTAAACAACACAGGCTATCTCAGTGTAGTGTAAACAACACAGGCTATTTCAGTGTAGTGTAAACAACACAGGCTATCTCAGTGTGATGTAAACAACACAGGCTAGGCAGTGTAATGTAAACAACACAGGCTATCTCAGTGTGTAACAGGCTATCTGTGTAATGTAAACAACACAGGCTATCTCAGTGTAATGTAAATAACACAGGCTATCTCAGTGTAGTGTAAACAACACAGGCTATCTCAGTGTAGTGTAAACAACACAGGCTATTTCAGTGTAGTGTAAACAACACAGGCTATTTCAGTGTAATGTAAACAACACAGGCTATCTCAGTGTAATGTAAATAACAGGCTATCTCAGTGTAGTGTAAACAACACAGGCTATCTCAGTGTAATGTAAATAACAGGCTATCTCAGTGTAGTGTAAACAACACAGGCTATTTCAGTGTAATGTAAACAACACAGGCTATCTCAGTGTAGTGTAAACAACACAGGCTATTTCAGTGTAGTGTAAACAACACAGGCTATCTCAGTGTAGTGTAAACAACACAGGCTATCTCAGTGTAGTGTAAACAACACAGGCTATCTCAGTGTAGTGTAAACAACACAGGCTATCTCAGTGTAGTGTAAACAACACAGGCTATCTCAGTGTAATGTAAACAACACAGGCTATCTCAGTGTAGTGTAAACAACACAGGCTATCTCAGTGTAATGTAAACAACACAGGCTATCTCAGTGTAGTGTAAACAACACAGGCTATCTCAGTGTAATGTAAACAACACAGGCTATCTCAGTGTAGTGTAAACAACACAGGCTATCTCAGTGTAGTGTAAACAACACAGGCTATCTCAGTGTAATGTAAACAACACAGGCTATCTCAGTGTAGTGTAAACAACACAGGCTATCTCAGTGTAATGTAAACAACACAGGCTATCTCAGTGTAGTGTAAACAACACAGGCTATCTCAGTGTAATGTAAACAACACAGGCTATCTCAGTGTAATGTAAACAACACAGGCTATCTCAGTGTAGTGTAAACAACACAGGCTATCTCAGTGTAGTGTAAACAACACAGGCTATCTCAGTGTAGTGTAAACAACACAGGCTATCTCAGTGTAGTGTAAACAACACAGGCTATCTCAGTGTAATGTAAACAACACAGGCTATCTCAGTGTAGTGTAAACAACACAGGCTATCTCAGTGTAATGTAAACAACACAGGCTATCTCAGTGTAGTGTAAACAACACAGGCTATCTCAGTGTAGTGTAAACAACACAGGCTATCTCAGTGTAGTGTAAACAACACAGGCTATCTCAGTGTAGTGTAAACAACACAGGCTATCTCAGTGTAGTGTAAACAACACAGGCTATCTCAGTGTAGTGTAAACAACACAGGCTATCTCAGTGTAATGTAAACAACACAGGCTATCTCAGTGTAGTGTAAACAACACAGGCTATCTCAGTGTAGTGTAAACAACACAGGCTATCTCAGTGTAGTGTAAACAACACAGGCTATCTCAGTGTAGTGTAAACAACACAGGCTATCTCAGTGTAATGTAAACAACACAGGCTATCTCAGTGTAATGTAAACAACACAGGCTATCTCAGTGTAGTGTAAACAACACAGGCTATCTCAGTGTAGTGTAAACAACACAGGCTATCTCAGTGTAATGTAAACAACACAGGCTATCTCAGTGTAGTGTAAACAACACAGGCTATCTCAGTGTAATGTAAACAAACAGGCTATCTCAGTGTAGTGTAAACAACACAGGCTATTTCAGTGTAGTGTAAACAACACAGGCTATCTCAGTGTAGTGTAAACAACACAGGCTATCTCAGTGTAGTGTAAACAACACAGGCTATCTCAGTGTAGTGTAAACAACACAGGCTATCTCAGTGTAGTGTAAACAACACAGGCTATCTCAGTGTAATGTAAACAACACAGGCTATCTCAGTGTAATGTAAACAACACAGGCTATCTCAGTGTAATGTAAACAACACAGGCTATCTCAGTGTAATGTAAACAACACAGGCTATCTCAGTGTAGTGTAAACAACACAGGCTATCTCAGTGTAGTGTAAACAACACAGACTATCTCAGTTTAATGTAAACAACACAGTGTATCTCAGTGTGATGTAAACAACACAGGCTATCTCAGTGTAGTGTAAACAACACAGGCTATCTCAGTGTAGTGTAAACAACACAGGCTATTTCAGTGTAGTGTAAACAACACAGGCTATTTCAGTGTAATGTAAACAACACAGGCTATCTCAGTGTAATGTAAATAACTGGCTATCTCAGTGTAGTGTAAACAACACAGGCTATCTCAGTGTAATGTAAATAACAGGCTATTTCAGTGTAATGTAAACAATACAGGCTATCTCAGTGTAGTGTAAACAACACAGGCTATTTCAGTGTAATGTAAACAACACAGGCTATCTCAGTGTAGTGTAAACAACACAGGCTATATAAGTGTGATGTAAACAACACAGAATATCTCAGTGTAATGTAAACACACAGGCTACTTCAGTGTAGTGTAAACAACACAGGCTATCTCAGTGTAATGTAAACAACACAGGCTATCTCAGTGTAGTGTAAACAACACAGGCTATCTCAGTGTAATGTAAACAACACAGGCTATCTCAGTGTAATGTAAATAACAGGCTATCTCAGTGTAGTGTAAACAACACAGGCTCTTTCAGTGTAGTGTAAACAACACAGGTTATTTTAGTGTAGTTTAAACAACACAGGCTATCTCAGTGTGATGTAAACAACACAGGCTATTTTAGTGTAGTGTAAAGAACACAGGCTATCTCAGTTTAATGTAAACAACACAGGCTATCTCAGTGTAATGTAAATAACAGGCTATCTCAGTGTAATGTAAACAACACACACTATCTCAGTGTAATGTAAACAACACAGTGTATCTCAGTGTAATGTAAACAACACAGACTATCTCAGTGTAGTGTAAACAACGCAGGCTATTTCATTGTAGTGTAAACAACACAGACTATCTCAGTGTAATGTAAACAACACAGGCTATCTCAGTGTAGTGTAAACAACACAGGCTATCTCAGTGTAATGTAAACAACACAGACTATCTCAGTGTAGTGTAAACAACACAGGCTATCTCAGTGTGATGTAAACAACACAGGCTATCTCAGTGTAGTGTAAACAACACAGGCTATCTCAGTGTGATGTAAACAACACAGGCTATCTCAGTGTAGTGTAAACAACACAGGCTATCTCAGTGTAGTTTAAACAACACAGTCTATCTCAGTGTAGTGTAAACAACACAGGCTATCTCAGTGTGATGTAAACAACACAGGCTATCTCAGTGTAATGTAAACAACACAGGCTATTTCAGTGTAATGTAAACAACACAGGCTATCTCAGTGTAGTGTAAACGAACGATTTACAAAACCATCAAACGGTTTCAGAGTATTCTTGCTATGTATAAATTATGTCCCTTTTTCCTTCTTTTCTTCTTTAGATGATTATTTAGCCCTAGTTGTAGTTTAGTTAGAGCTTTCTGTTTACCTTTTCTGTTATCCCTTCTTCTAAATATACTTTAAGTACTACCTATTTTTTTCGTATAACGTTCTGTATCAAATACAAGAACTTCACTCTAACAAAATCATCCAATATCTTTTCAGGTTATCTAAGTTAGACAAATTATTTAGTCATCCAAAGACTCACGAGTAATAAATAATGATTTTAATTTCGAGCTAATCTACAATAAGGATGTTTGAGTCTAGCGGACCCTATTATTAACATGCGGCTAGTTAACACCACTCGCAAACTCTTGTAATACTCTTGTCCGTAAAATTTATAATGCATCTACGGCGTTAAAGCACGAAGTGTCATTTTTATGGCGGCGGATCACGAACCATGTTTCTTTAGATTTATATTCCGGATATGTCAACCACTAGGCTACGCCTAGGCCAGGATGAAGTGAATTCTTCTTGTGATTTGCGACATTCCACAAAGGCGTATTCGAATGTTATAATAACACTAACAACCAGTAAAGGCGCGTTTGATTGTTATAATAACAAACTTTAAGATCCAGTAAATGCGCCTTTGATTGTTATAGTCACCGGTGGCAGAGTGGTAAGTCTGCGGACTTATAATGCTAGAATCCAGGTTTCGACACCCGTGGTGGGAAGAGCACAGATAGCCTATTGTGTAGCTTTGTGTTTAATTACAAACAACTCGATTGTTATAATAATAACTATAATCAGAATTCAAGCGCCGTCGAACAAAACAAACGGTATACAAAATATTTGTGAAGTCCACGATCAATGACGAAACAAATGTTTTTCACGGTTTTAATCCATTTAACTTTCGTATTACTGAGCGATATCTTAAGCATTTTGATCTGTTTTTTAACTTCACATTAGCCCAAGATAAAATAACAGAAATAGTAACACGCTTTGCATGATAGGGTTTTCATATGACTGAAACGTTTCGCTATGTCTCGTTTTCCAATTAGTGCGTGTTTTTCTTACTGCAAAGCCATATCGAGCCATAGGTTGTGTCCACCCAGGGTAATCGAACCCCTGATTTCAGTGTTGTAAACCTAGAGACTTATTGCTGTCCCAGCAGGGGGACATACTAATTAGTATCATTTAATACAAAAGTACTGCGATGTCAAATCATGCGAATTCAATAAGAGTCCCTTGAACACTAAACATGAATTTTATTGGACTTTTGATCAAATTTGCTTTTAGCCTGAGTATCTATTACCACATATATGCGTACGTTTAATATCATTCAACTATGCCTAAAGTTAAGGGTAATAATGAAATATGAAACATTTAAATAAAATAGATAATTGATGTTTATTAAAATATTAATATAAGCACTTTGAATAAGTTGTGCGACTCACTATTCAAAATTAATTACGTCAGAAATATAATTTTACCTCATTTATAGCAAAGCAACGGGTTTGACAGTAACACTGATAACTTGAGGTAGCGTGGACTACTCAATGTCGTTATGTTGCCCTACTTTAAATGTATGGAAATTCACTAAATAATTGAAAGTATACTGTTGTAAGTATCGATATTTCTAGTTCCCTAACAATTCGATCTAGTAGTATTCTAATTCAGTAGTCTGGTAAATCTGTTTTTCTAGCGGCTAGGTACACGCAAACAGAAAATGAACATCATCGCATGACTAAATGATCTAAGGTCCTTTTAAGTAACAAATACCAAACTGATCCCCGTCACACCATACATGCTCGCCCTTTCAGCCGTGGGTACATTATAATGTGACGGACAATCCCGCTATTCGTTGGTAAAAGAATAGCCCAAGAGTTGGCGATGGTGATGATGACTAGGTGCCTTCCCTCTAGTCTTACACTGCTAAATTTGGGACGGCTAGCGCAGATAGCCCTCGTGTAGCTTTGCGCGAAATTCAAAAAACAAACAAACCAAATTGACACCTTTTGTCTTGCACAAAATCTGGCATGAATTACGTAGTGAACCCTTAATGTCTACATGCTAGCGATAATAGTGTAGAGGTTTTTATAAGAACTATTAATTTAGGCACTTTTATCCATGAAAATAAACTCAATTCGAGGAAGAGCCGGAGAACCAACCTTTAAAATGATAGATTAGCAGCAATTTTTGTTATCTCTACTTTATCCTTTACTAATGAGAGGTTAGAAGAATATATTTTGCCCAGCAGTTGAAAACTAAATCTGCAGTGTACAGTTTGGCATTTCTAATTCCCGATTTCTGGGCAGTTTCGTACCTAACAATAAACTCGGTTGAACTTTGTTTCAGTAACCATTATGTACTTGTTTTAACAGCCAGTTAAAAGAGATGATGCTTCTAAGAAAATATAACTGTGGACTAATTCAGTACTTCATGTGTGAATGGTGAAACTACGACATTTAAATTAGAATGCAAGGCAAAATAATATGCTTAGTTAAATAATAGGTATTTACTGCCAACCCATCTTGTATGGTAAGAAACACACCTTAGCAGGGTTGATTTTGTGTTCAAGTTAATTTTTATACCTTTCTATAGCCATACTCATGGTATTTGTTAACAAATGGATGAACAACACATATGTTGAATATCATGTCGTTTATTTCTTTGAATAAGATATTTACACATCATGATTGTTAGGGAAGGCTATTTTACTACGTCTAAACCTTTGTGAACGAACGTAAATTTTGAATATCCTATACACATTAAAAAAAATGTGGATTTCATGTTGGTTGTGTTCCTCTTCTGTATGGTGCAAAACGTAACATTGTTTGTATTCATGCTTTTAGAATTACAAATTCACCACTGTCTAAAAATTCGTGGTTTCGTCCAGATAATAAGTAGTGCAGTTTGGCGCTTAAAAACAAATAAACGAGTGATGATTCGATGTATAGCACTTTTTCACTCTCATGATTAAAATTAATTTCCAACTATTTATTAATATTGGTTTTTAATTCTGAAATAAATTTTTATTATATTGCAGTTTATGATAGCTGTGTCCATATTAAAGTTCCTCGCTTGTTTCTGATGAAGTCGAAACTCCATCCCGTCACGCAGACCAGGCAAGTGAAATCGCACAATATCTACAGGCAAAAAACCGCTGCTTCCTATGTATTTGGACTAGAACTTTCAATTAATTACTAGTTTCAAGGAGGAAGTACTATGAAACTACAGCTGCTCTTGAATGGTAGATTTTGATTTCAACCTGTGTACAGCATTTTTAATTATCATAAATGGGTCAAATAGTTGCAAAGTAATAAAAGCCTCATTACGACCTAGCGGTGGTTAAGCAGAACTAAAACTGTACTGTGAAAAATATGTATTTATGATTACATCTCAGAACTATGCCGTTTAAGTCACTTATTGCAGAAACTTAGTTTTTTCACTTAAGAGTAGCTCCCAGTGACAGAGCGGACTAATACTACAAGAAACCGGGTTTTGATAATCGTGGTAGTCAAAGTACAGATAGCACTTTGTGTAGCTCTGTGCTTAATAACGAACCAGAAAAACTTAAAAGTAAACTGAATGTTAACAATGACGCTAGACAGGTTGACCCCATATTGTAACACGTGTCTGTAAATATTTATAGCTCATTTTTTCAAAACAATTCATTCCAACAAATTAAGTCCATTTATTTTATTACATTGGTCTTCCACTTCCCTAACGAGTAAGTACATATATTTTCTTTCTCATAGTCCAAGTATATTTTCAGGTCTACAAGTACACCAAGTGCCTTATGACAGTCTGAACTGCGAGCAGCTATTGCTATGGGCGGAAATGATTGAAATCTTCTGGTACAGGAAGCCACTATTTTTCTTGAACAAGTCTTTATGGCTGAACTTTAGGTCTGTGTTCTGATTTGAACATACATTCTGAAAGTGCAGTAACATCCCTTCTATAAGTTCAGGCTTATATGACTTTTATATGGTATTACACACAAGTAAACGGTAAACTCAAAGTTCGGTGGATTTCAGTTCTTGTCATTATTATTGACGATGTGAGATTCAAACTACACAATGAGTAAATATAAAGTATTCGCAGTTACAACCGAAATAGACATTTGGATCAATCCAAAAAGTATATGCAAGATTTTTTTTTTTTAAACCATGAATTGTTGGCTTGTTTTTGGACAGTCACTTGGGTTACCGTAAACTTACCGCTATCCCATCAGGGTACGTTAAGCCGTGAAAATGTTACCTTAAAAGTTTCTTAACAAAAATGGACCTATCTACATTATCGTTTGTTTGTTTGGTTTTGAATTTCACTCAATGCTACAGGAGGACTATCTGCGCTAAACATCCCTAATTTAGCAGTGTAAGACAAGAGGGAAGGCAGCTAGTTATCACCACCCACCGCCAACTCTTGGGCTACTATTTTACCAACGAATAGTAGGATTGACCGTCACATTATAACGCCCCACGGCTGAAAGGGCGAGCATGTTTGGTGCGACGAGGATTCGGACCCGCGACCCTCAAATTACGAGTCGAACGCATTAACCCACGTGGCCATGCCGGGCCTTACATTATATGGCTTTATTCCTAACATTAGTTTATAATGTAGTATACTTTCTTTGTGGTAAAACATTGGTAAGAATTCAGAGACTTATTAACACTATCACATTCTTCAAGCGTTGCAGTATTTGTTTCACGATTCTTAACTGGCTCTTGTGCTAACCGGTGCTGTTGTTTTTCATAAAGTTAATAACTAAATAAATAAGTTTCTGTTAAGGTCCACTCCTCTTGGACTTTTTGCACTAAATATAAGAAATTTATTTACACAAAATATTGTATTCATAAATGTAGGGCCCGGCAGGGCCAAGCGTGTTAAGGCGTTCGACTCGTAAGCCGAGGGTCGCGGGTTCGAATCCCGGTCGCGGCAAACATGTTCGCCCTTTCAGCCGTGGGGGTGTTATTGTGTGACGGTCAATCCCACTATTCGTTCGTTGGTAAAAGAGTAGCCCAAGAGTTGATGGTGGGTGGTGATGATTAGCTGCCTTTCCTCTGGTCTTACGCTGCTAAATTAGGGACGGCTAGCGCAGATAGCCCTCGAGTAGCTTTGCGCGAAATTAAAAAAACAAAACAAACATAAATGTAAAGCTTTCTCAAATATTATTTAATTTTAAAAATTGAGATGGCGCTCCAATAAGAATCCCAGTCAACAAGTAATGATGAAGACGTCCATATTTTATACAGTTGAACGGTTGGAATGATAAATTAACGAGACATCATGAAATATTAATCGTATATTATATTATTTAACTTTATTTTTATTTTATGTAGTTGTAATAATACGACTAATCTAACTTTCCCTCGTGTTTTTTTTTTAATGTTATATTTTTTAAATACAAGGAACTCGTGATTTAAGAAAATTAAAGTTAAATTGCACTAACACTAAAAAAATCAGTTGTTTCTTCGTTGGAAAAATCTATTAACTTTGCTACAGAAAATGAGCCATGTCCTTAGCGTTTGTTTGTAGTTACAGTGGCGGATTTTTGTGAACCCTACTTCCCATGTAATTTTACATAGAATAAAATTATCAATTAAGTTCAAAGCTACACATAAGCTGCATCTGCTATACTAACTGTGTGTTTCGAAACATGGTTTCTAGCGTCACAAGATCGTAGGCTTGCCGCTGTGCCACTGGGAAACATTTTAAAATGACTTAACTTCTACAAAAATGAAAACCTATCTTTATTATAAATAGTAAATTCATTCAGAAAGCCTTTGTTTTAATATTTCGTAAGACTGGGACGGTGTAAATATTCAAACAGAGAAGACAAAATACATGCTTAAAAACTAAATTTAGTGTCTAATTTGTTCCTGCAAGCAATATTTTTCTCAGCACTAACCGTTTCCTTTAGTTTAGTAATAACTGATCTTGTGGTATTCTAAGGTTGTGACGAATGTAACAACTGTTTATCGTCTTGTCAAATAAAGTTACAAAATTAAGAATAACAACATTAATCGGATCCTCAACAGATTTATGGGGGATATTTAATGAGTTTAATTTTATGTTGTCTTTACTCTTTTTTGCCCCCGGGCCCGGCATGGCCAAGCGTGTTAAGGCTTGTAATCCGCTGCTTTCCTTCCAGTCTTACACTGCTAAATTAGGGACGGCTAGCGCAGATAGCCCTCGAGTAGCTTTGCGCGAAATTCAAAACAAACCTTCTTTGCCCCCCAGTGGCTCAGCGGTATGCCTGCAGACTAACGAAGCTAAAATCCGGGTTTCGATACCCGTGGTGGGCAGAGCACCGATAGCCCATTATGTAGCTTTGTGCTTAATTCAGAAACAACAACAAAAACAACAACGTCTTTACTCTTCAGTAGCGCCCTCCGACTTCTATTCCAAATTAAAGCCTGGTGGGAACTAAATAGTTCGATCAGTCTTCCACTTTAAGGCAGCCTGATTTAATATCTTTCATGTGTTTAAATATATGCCAGTGTATTAATAATTAAATATCCATATATCATACACTCGCTAAACTCATTTTAAAAACTGGGAGAATTAGAATAGAATTATATTGACAACCGCTATTTCCAGTAGTTTCAGAATGCAACTTGCACACTAAAGTGTCGAATATACTTTGCAGTTATAGTATTTAAATGTACAATGTTTCAAATACAACATCACACGAAACAACTTCCACCAACAAACATTTATTTTTTACTGTTCACCTTAGTGACAGACACCATATCTACACAATTGGCTAAACCCCTACTGACATCTAGCGTCATGGTAAAGACGTCCTTAGTTTTGCATTGGAAACACAAAATATTGATAAAAGATATTGGTATATCGATCATATGAATTAATCAATAAATATTAATTCTGGTATAAAAGGAGAAAGAAAATATGCTTTTCCGACAAATATTATAAACCGAAATATTATTTACCGCCACATAGGATGTAGCAAGCAAAAAAGTGCTTTTGTTTTACCATATACTGGGAAGCAGGCGACAGATTAGAAATTAGCTAAGAAAAATAATCCACCCGAATTGTCCTCAAGTATAGTTGAGAAATGCCTTTTAGAATGTGCGTTGATTAGAGATCGGATAATTCATAAAATATTGAATGTAGTATTTCACTATAGGTCTTAAATACAGACTGATATAAAAGTCTTACCGCTAGAGTGTGTTTGTTTGTTTTAGAATTTTCGCGCAAAGCTATTCGAGGGCTATCTGTGCCAGCCGTCCCTAATTTTGCAGTGTGAGACTAGAGGGAAGGCAGCTAGTCATTACCACCCACCGCCAACTCTTGGGCTACTCTTTTATCAACGAATAGTGGGATTGACCGTCACGTTATAATGTCCCCACGGCTGAAAGAGCGAGCATATTTAGAGCGAACCGGAATTCGAACCCGCGACCCTCAGATTACGAGTCAAACGCCTTAACCCATCTGGTCATGCCGGGCGCTACCACTGGAGTATGAACCACGTGTATACAGGGATATGCAAATTTTAAATCCACGTTATATTCAAGTATTAAGAGGCATGCGTTATGCAAGTGTAATGAACCCAAAGATAAAATAAATTTTAAAATATTGGTCAAAGGTGCCAATGAACAGGAGTTAAAGTAGAAAAACGATGAGCTAATAGACTCGAACAGTGATTTAACGAATTATATTAATAGGTCCGTTTATTATTGAAAATGTTAAGTTAGAAACTTGTTTGGTTTGTTTTAAATTTCGCGCAAAACTAAACGAGTGATATCCGCGTTAACCCTCCCTAACTTAGCAGTGAAAAACTAGAGAAGTCAACTAGTGAACACCACCTACCGCCAACTCTTGGGCTATTCTTTCACCCACGAATAGTGGGATTGACCTTAACATTATATCGCTCCTACTGCTGAAAGTAGGAGCACGTTTGGGGAATTAGAAACTATAAAAACTACAATAAATTTCCCATAAATTCTCATGGTTTCATTGATCTTTAATGAAAATTTATTTAGAAGCAAGACTAGAGAAATCAGAGTTAAAATAATTAAGTAGAATATATATATATTCGCGCGCGCGCGTGTGCATATTAGGGCTACTTTTCTGAGTTAATGGAGTTTAAATATTGTTGAATGTAAAACGGCTTTTCTTTATATTAAGCATGATACTCTAGGCCTACTCTTCGCCACACAAATAAACCCATTGATGAGGCAATTATGACCCGAGATCACTAATTACATTCTCTGGTACCAGCGTAGTCTCATCTGAAGAATAGATTAGCTAGATCAATCAACCCATTTTCACCAACAACATCAAGGTACTTAATTTGACCCTCGAAGAGTAATTAGTTATGTCTAATCTTTTTGTTTATCCTTCTTACGCTTGTTCGTGTTATTTTTCGCTGTGTTCTTGCTTCCATTTTAAATGCTGAAAGATTGCTTTTAAATCATTTGACAACATCAGTGTTAGTCTCAATAAAATGTTTTACAGCAGAAAAATGATAAATATCTTGTGTATTTAAATAAGTAGGAAGGTATGCACGTGATGTTAGCTATTAAAGTTTATGTAATTTGATGCTTTCTGATTGGCCTATTCAACGAACCGAAACTAATAAACAAACGCGACAAAAATTGTCGGTAAGAAAGTGGAGTATCAGATGTTTAAAATATAAATAGAATCATTTGGTTTGAATTTCGGTAAGAAAGTGGAGTATCAGATGTTTAAAATATAAATAGAATTATTTGGTTTGAATTTCGGTAAGAAAGTGGAGTATCAAATGTTTAAAATATAAATAGAATCATTTGGTTTGAATTTCGGTAAGAAAGTGGAGTATCAGATGTTTAAAATATAAATAAAATCGTTTGGTTTGAATCTCGGTAAGAAAGTGGAGTATCAGATGTTTAAAATATAAATAGAATCGTTTGGTTTGAATTTCGGTAAGAAAGTGGAGTATCAGATGTTTAAAATATAAATAAAATCATTTGGTTTGAATTTCGTTAAGAAAGTGGAGTATCAGATGTTTAAAATATAAATATAATCGTTTGGTTTGAATTTCGGTAAGAAAGTGGAGTATCAGATGTTTAAAATATAGATAGAATCGTTTGGTTTGAATTTCGATAAGAAAGTGGAGTATCAGATGTTTAAAATATAAATAGAATTATTTGGTTTGAATTTCGTTAAGAAAGTGGAGTATCAGATGTTTAAAATATAAATAAAATCATTTGGTTTGAATTTCGCGCAAAGCTACACGAGGGCTATTTGCGCTAATCGTCCCTAATTTAGCAGTGTAAGACTAGAGGGAAGGCAGCTAGTCATCACCACCCACCGCCAACTCTTAGGCTACTCTTTTGCTAATGAATAGTGAGATTAACCGTGAAATTATAACGCCCCCACAGCTGAGAGGGCGAGTATATTTGATGTGACGGGGATTCGAACCGGCGACTCTCGAATTACGAGTCGAGTTCCTTAACCACCTGGCCACGCCGAACCATAAAGAGAATCAAGCAGAGAGTCTAATTTACTTTGAATTAACAATTGGTACTATATATTGAAACATATAATTTATCACTCCACTCTGCGCATTTTAGTTTTCAAGAAATAAGACAGGTCCATCATTGGAAAAGGTTGTAATAAACATTCATGAGAAATATTGGCTTATAGCAATAGTTGAATACAAAATCTGCTTATCTGGTAGGCAACAATATCATTCGGAGTGAAATTATATGCGAGTAAATGTTCTTCTAATTTCTTATTTTTCTGTAGGCACGTGGGGTTAAGAAAACTACAGAGTTAAGAGTTTGCTTGAAAATGTTTGCCAAAAAGAATACCTCAGTCTTTCTCAATCTTCTCTCATTACGAACATTATAATGAAACTAAAGTTAAACAATTATTTTTCATTATCAGTGCTAGGTGTCAACATTAAGTAATAACGGATAACGTCTATGATCATATCACCCAAATTTGCTCACCTAGCAGACAATATTCGGACGTTTATGTTAAACTAGTCAGAAGCTGTTGAAAATCAGAGGTTAGGAATTTAGTACTTACTCACAGAATGTCTCAACTCTTGCTGCCTTTCGCTATCTACAGCCAGTTGTGAGAAAGCAGTTACTCTTAATACTCATGTCCATCCTTAAAGTAGAAATAAAATCACTCTTAAAGTTCTACAAGATATACCTACTTATTCAAGTGTAACCTGGTTAAGCTGAGACAAGCCTCGCTATCTAAAATCAGTCTTTTCAGTATATTGAACATTTGATTTAAGTTAGTTACTTATAAGCTAAGGATGACCTTGAGTAACAAACTGCCTCTAAGTTTTTCACAAGATAGTTTCTATAATCGAGAATTTACTTTTTAAAATAATAATTTTATATTTATAATTTTAAAAAAGTTTACAAATTGTTTTTATTCCAGTCCTTATACCCATTTAATTTCAAATTTTATGAATAATTTAACATTGTCCATAAAACATTTACTACTGTTACAAATTGTTAAAAATACTTTATTTGAGATATATATAAAATGATTGGTTTTAAAATTATAAACAGAACAACTCTATTAAGGGCGCGTAAACCAAGAATAGAGTGTTCAAATTCCCTATTATATGAAAAATAATTAAATCTACTCTGTCTTCTACACAGTTGATATTTAAGTACTGTGCTATTATCACTATTGCTTCTTTCTATTATAAGTTATTTTGGACATATAAAGTTTGGAATAAAATTCTAGTCGTTAAAAGAGACTAAAAATAATCTTTGTAACTAATAGTGTAGGTCTATAAGTCAGAGTTTAATATCTGTTTCAAAAATGTGTTTTCATAAGAGAACGGATACAAGTTGACCATGTTTGAATGGACATTAGCACCCATCGAGATATCCAATGTTTACTTATGTAGACTTAGAATGTAAAATAACTGTTATAGATACAAAATTAAATATATTCTACATTGTTGTTTAGTAAGTTTAAATTTTAGAATAATTATTTCTGTGTCTATAAAATTATTGAATAAATTGATTAAACTCCCTGACTAAATATTTCAAATATGGTGATAATGAGGTAAAATCATACGTAGCAACAGTGTTAGCTGTTTTTCAATCAAGCTATATAAACATTCCAAAATTGGAATGTTCTTTTTGATGACCCAAATGTAATGGTCCGGATCATTTACTAACAGTAACTTTATTTTTCTGTGTAAAACATCTATTTAAATAATTTGTAATGAACATCGTGTTTTGTATGTATGCACACAGGAACTACTTTTCTGAGTCAGTTAAATTATTAAGTTATAATTTTAGTGAAAAGTAAGTGACAAAAAGCAGTATACTCTCTGTCAATGGGAACCCAAAACCTACAAATCGTGGAGTGGTTACAGTTCGTGAAATATATATAATCTTTTGTAAAATTCACTAGATTTGACACTTACTAGTTTAAAACGACGGATGCGAGAAAAATATCACACTTTACACTTTTGATGGCCAAAATACACGTCTTGAGGACTCATCTCTTTGTGGATCAAGAAATTTTAATACTTCTGTCACACATCAAGTCGTTGATTTACCGAAAAATAGGTTTTGGTTTGTTTTGAATTTCTCGTAAAGCTACACAAGGGCTATCTGCGCTAGCCGTTCCTAATAAAACTAGATGGGGGGCAGCTAGTCATATCCACCCACCGCCAACTTCTGAACTAATTTTTTACCAACGAATAGTGGGATTGACCGTCACATTATAAGGTCCTCACAGCTGAAAGGGCGAGCATGTTTGGTGTGACAGTAATTCGAACCCACGATCCTCAGATTACGAGTCGTGTGACTTAACCACCTGGCCATGCCGGGCCCGAATAATACGTAAAAACAGTATTGTTCTAAATAATTTATTCTATTTCTTTGAATATGGCCCAGCATGTTAAGGCGTGCGATTTGTAATCTGAGGGTCGCGGGTTCGCATCCCCATCGCGCCAAATATGCTCGCCCTTTCAGCCGTGGGGGCATTATAATGTTACGGTCAATCCTACTATTCGTTGGTAAAAGAGTAGCCCAAGAGTTGGCGGTGGGTGGTGATGACTAGCTGCCTTCCCTCTAGTCTTACACTGCAAAATTAGGGACGGCTAGCACAGATAGCCCTCGAGTAGCTTTGTGCGAAATTCAAAAACAAACAATTCTTTGAATATACTCTGTTTAGGCCTAGCTCTAGATAGACATAAGAAAAATAGATTAACGTTACAAATGGAAAGGCAGTGCTCCACTGTAAAGTAGTTTTACAATGCGTTACTTTTAACACAATACTTTTTGTCTTTTGTGCTATGATCACTAGTTCTTAAAAATATCAACGATAGCGATTATGCTCTTTAATTATAATTAAACTGTAACATCTTCTGTAATCTTTTATTTGGTTATACTTATTATACTGGTTATACCTCTGAGTAATCATACTGCAGGATGTTGAAGGCATAGATAATTAATCCTATATTCACGTGTAGTTGTTAGGAAATCGTTAGTATTGGATCTTTATATCTTTCCAACTGATTGGTGTTTCCATCTCTAATCTCCTACTCTAAATGAGCTCATTTCCTAACTGAAGTTATTGTTAATTAGCAATTAACCCTGATATACACAATAGAACTAGTCATACTAGCTTTACGAATTACACACTCGCTCAGTTTTTTCCTCATACCATTTTTCTGTTTAAATATTTCCTTGAGTGAACGTACCATGATTTTCATCTGCATTTACGTTTTCATTAATTTGCTAAACGGTAACACATAAACAGGGAGCTTATTGATAACTAATACTGCAAAAATAACCTGTAAAAATACACGCAAATTAACCGTTATTTTTAAATGTTGAAAGTGTTCTAAAGTCCTTTTAAAAACATTAAAATAACACGAAAAAATACTATAAAAATAAACAAATTTTTTAATTTTTAATTTAATGTACAGATAATTATTTTTAAAAACACTGAATTCATTGTAAAATAACTTAAAAACACATAATAAAGATGATATTTCTTAAAATTAACGGTGCAATGCAATACTTAAACTTTTATATTTATACAACTGTGTATTTTCCGTACTGAGTTTTAACGCTTTGACCATGATTATGCAGCCTACTTAGAATAAATTCATTTTATGTATAGAAGTTCTAAACACATAAACTTGAATATTTTAAGTCTTTATGGAAGTAAAATAAAACTCTTACAGTCAAAGCGCTTTCGAAAGATGAACCTGTCTTCTTCAAAGGCAAACAAAAAATTTCTACCTTTGTCATTTGGTTATTTTGAATTTCGCGGGGGCCTGGCATGGCCTAGCGCGTTAAGGCGTGCGCTTCGTAATCTGAGGGTCGCGGGTTCGCGCCCGAGTCGCGCCAAACATGCTCGCCCTTTCAGCCGTGGGGGCGTTATAATGTGGCGGTCAATCCCACTATTCGTTGGTAAAAGAGTAGCCCAAGAGTTGGCGGTGGGTGGTGATGACTAGCTGCCTTCCCTCCAGTCTTGAACTGCTAAATTTGTGACGGCTAGCACAGATAGCCCTCGAGTAGCTTTGCCCGAAATTAAAAAAACAAAACAAATGAACAATCATGAGCAACCATTAATTTAACTTTTAACTTTTCCCTCAGCCGGAAATAGTTACATCGTATTACGACCCTTAATGTTCATTAGCCCAGATTTATTTAATGAGCTTATGCCATACGCATCCTTATGACAATCATATCCATATTACAACCATTATCGCACTATTATTATTTTCACCATTTTTACCATTCACAACAAAGAAAATTTCGCTATTCCTTTCCAATTTACGACTTATGTTTGAACATTGTGGAGCCTATGTGAAGTTGTTGTTGTTTTTAGCGTCAGCTTATGATCTGCTTTTGGTGTTTTATGTTCTACATGCCAGCCATATGTTTAGAACACATGAACTGTGAAAAATTCATTCGTCTTTTCTTCTGTCTTCGAGGTTTACCCGTAACGCTAGTGTCAAGTTAATAACTATTATAACATTGTACATCATAATTTATAATCCTCTATTTTGACTAGTGAATGGAAAGATTAGCTTATGGTAACTGTGGCTTTCAGCTATAAAAAACACATTAAGAATACTTACCATCATTCTACCCCGTCATATATATATATCTAAGTTTGAACCTACGTAAACATATATCGTACGATTTATACTCGAAATTAAGTATTAATACTTTGTATTTCATGTATCAACTATCCGCTTGTCATAATCAATATAATAGGTATTTCTGCTTACTGCACGTGGTTGAAGTTGTCAATGGATAATATAGTCTATATATATATATGAGAATCTAATTTCATGTTATTATCTCTCGGTTTGCCGTTTTTAATCAATTAGGTCCTTATTTTCTCAGATGAGAGAGGAGAAGACAAGATTCAAGAGCAGTTACTAGAAATCAATTTCACGCATGTCATCTTTACAAGCACGCGAACATAACCCCGAAAGTGTAATAGCAGATATATATTTCATTACATTGTTAAATTATAATAATAGCACATATCTATATTTTTCAAAGTGTTATTCTTTCAAGACCTTGTGAAGGTTAAAACAGAGGTTATTAAATAATAGGAACTGAGAGAAAGGAAAATCATTCAGATTTAGTTGATTTCTATTACGGCCGCAGGGAAAGTTAAAAATCACCTGTTTGTTTGTTTGTTTGTTTTGAATTTCGCGCAAAGCTACTCGACGGCTATCTGTGCTTGCCGTCCCTAATTTAGCAGTGTAAGACTAGAGGGAAGGCAGCTAGTCATCATCACCCACCGTCAACTCTTGGGCTATTCTTTTACCAACGAATTGTGGGATTGACCGTCATATTATAACGCCCCCACGGCTCAAAGGGCGAGCATGTTTGGCGCGATGGGGATGCGAACCCACAACCCTCAGATTACAAGTTGCACGCCTTAACACGCTTGGCCATGCTGAGCCAACTTTTTGGTTAATAATGAATAATAAACCTGGCGTGGCCTGATCGTTAGCGTCCGAGGTGTCAATGTGGATATTTAATGTTCGTGACTCGTTGACAGGGAAGGGAGCTTCGCATTTTTGAGACCTTGGGTACGTTGAAAGAGAAAACATAATCAGAATGATGTCTAGGGTAAAATGAACGTGTTCAGTATTCACTAAGATTTCGATATTGTCTTTAAAAGTTAAAGACTCCAAAATATGAACTGTCCACTAATTGCCTTCAACAATAACAACAACAACTAATATATTATGAAAGTAATAACCTGTGCGTTTTACAATAAGACAGTATGAACTAGTCATAGTGTCCGTATTACTGAAGGCTTGCAATAATAGTTTAACAATTAAGTTAAAAGTCAACCACCAAATTACGGCAGAATGATTTTGGAAACTGTATTGATACTTTTAATTTATATTTGCAAACTTGATTATTTTCAGTAAGTTGTTTTCATGTTTTTTCGGCCATATTATGAGAATAACAATTATAGGTAGGCAAACAAACTGCAACCAAATAATAACTGGATTATTTCAGTTTGTTTTCTCTTAACTCCATTTTTAATAGTGATGCCTGAAAAAATAAATCGAAAATAAAGATTGCTAAACCATTGCTGGACAAACTGACCACTAGGATTGCACAGATATTCTATTTCGATATTTTTCAGCTGATGATGGATTCACTAATAATTGGTTATCGCCGTACAGAATCACACGTGTATCCCGTTGAAACAAGTGAAGTTCTGATCTGCTGTTGTAATCGATGAACAACTGAAGTACATGCAGTACAATATATTTCTGCCTTTTGACTAAGCTCCATAGGCAGTTGCGAATCTATCTTCAGTACCAGTCACTCCTTTACGAATTTCTTTTTTTCAGTTGTTATTGTTACTACTGTTCATACCAGAGACGCTGTAAACACGATTACAAGAACAGGCACGATGATGTATAACATCAGTTTCAACAACAAAAATAATGTCGTGTCATTTCCTTTGTAAAAAGGAAGCTAAGGTCATTTCAATGCTAAACGCCGCTTAAGTTTCGAGACGTCTAGTTTCAGTACCCTATTTTTCAGACCTAGTAAAGTTAAATTTATCAGTAGAAATACGTTTGGTACAGTTAACCAAAAAATATTTTTGAACGAAGTTGTCTTTTCTTTCTTATTACGTTTAACTTTACTTGCTGGAAACGGCCACAAATAAAGCGTACTAATAGAAACTGAATTTATTTACTAACGTCAACCACTTTACTGCCACTACGAAGAACAATATTATTCTTATGCATCAAACCAAATATTTGGACGGTTGTCTCCTTTTTTTGTCTTTTTCCAGAAGTACGAAGGACCTTATAAACCTGGTATTTGATTCTTGCCACTTCAAGAGTAGGAAGAACCTTATAAACCTATTATTTGATTCTTGCCATTCCAGAAGTAGGAAAGACCTTATGAACCTAGTATTTGATTCTTGCCACTTCAGGAATAGGAAGGACCTTATAAACCTAGTATTTGATTCTTGCCACTTCAGGAATAGGAAGGACCTTATAAACCTAGTATTTGCTTCTTACCATTCCAAAAGTACGAAGGACCTTATATACCTGGTATTTGATTCTTGCCACTTCAAGAGTAGGAAGGACCTTATAAACCTATTATTTGATTCTTGCCATTCCAGAAGTATGAAGGATCTTATAAACCTAGTATTTGATTCTTACCATTCCAGAAGTACGAAGGACCTTATAAATCCAGTATTTGATTCTTGCCACTTCAAGAGTAGAAAGGACCTTATAAACCTATTATTTGATTCTTGCCATTCCAGAAGTAGGAAGGACCTTATAAACCTATTATTTGATTCTTGCCATTCCAGAAGTAGGAAGGACCTTATAAACCTAGTATTTGAATTTTGCCGCTCCTGGAGTGGGGATAAAACCCCCATGAAACTAACACGTGACTTTTGCCATTTGAGGAACAACGAACAAATAAAAAAGCTTGTATGACGTCAACATCAAATAGTAAAGGAAGGCTGTCTCTAGCATGATTAGATAATATTATGAAACAAAAGTGGTTTGGAGATTTAAAAATTCAATATTCCTTTCCAAAAATCCATCTATACTATTTACTGCAAGAAATGTTATGCCGATCTAAAAATATTCAGATGTAATTATCATTGTATGCAAGACGATGCAAGTCGAACACACAGAATTCAAACAGCTGCTCTTAAAAGGTAGAGTTTTCCTTGAATGCTTGTAATAAATTGTTTTTGATTAGGTTTGTTTTTGTTATTCTTGAAACTTACATTTCAACTATTAGATTCTGATACCGAAACAAACGGAAGCAAGTGTGATGCCGTTCTGGTTTGGGGTTTCCTGGAATAATTGTATCTGTAAAATGAAAACTCGAACGTTACGCACAAACTTGTGAATAGAGGTTTTCCTTTCAATAAGTTACATGCGTATGTGTGTGTTTTATAACAAAGTCACGTCAGGCTATCTGCTGAGTTCACCGAGGTGAATCAAACCCCTGATTTTAGCGTTGTAAATCCGTAGAATAAAGCTTATGTTCCACTAAAATGTGTAATATTGGCCGTTTCGCAACTTTTTAGGCAAACTTCAATAAAAACATTATAAACTACGTTTTATAAAGTAATACAATAGCTACAAACTGTGTATAACCATCTTCATCCTTCACTTACGTAATATAACTCAAACCTAAGTATTCCAGCTTTCAAATTTATCATTTTTTTCAACATCAGTTACTTATAAATAAGATTACTTGTTATTACGTATAGTTATTTTAGAATTTTTAGCAGCTCTTCCACTTGTGTCCCCTCTGGTACAGCGGTAAGTCTTCGGATTTACAACGCTTAAATTAAGGGTTCCATCCCCCCGCTGTGGACTCCGCCGATATCCCGATGTGGCTTTGCTATATGAAAACGCACACTCTTCTGCCTGGAAGCTACCTAACACAAAATTATCAATATGGTAAAGTAGCGTTATTCAATCTACTGAAATACTAAACGCGTTACTTGTGCCAGAAAAATAATGCTTTTAATACCACATACAGTTTGCGAGCTCAGTGATAAAGTACCGTTTCTGTTTATCAGAATAGTGGACCTAATATTTCACAAATGTACGTATGGCAATGAAGTAGATAAATAACATACTTAGTCATACAGTTCAAGAGCCTAGTAATAAAGTAAAGTTTGTGTTTATCAGAAAAGCAGATCCAATCTTTCAATGACATACACGTACTTACTTTATCATGTTTGTTGTGATCAGTTTAAAATATGACCTTGACATTAAACAAACGAGAGTTCAAGGTTTAAGTTTCTGAAATAAGTCACAACGAAATTTTCTGAATATAGTTTTTTATGATTTTATATTTCAGACAATACTGTTTGTTTGTTTTTGAATTTTACGCAAAACTACACGAGGGCTATTTGCGCTACCCGTCCATAATTTAGCAGTGTAAGACTAGAGGGAAGGCAGGTAGCCATCTCCACCAGCCGCCACCTCTTGGGCTATTCTCTTACCAAAGAATAGTGGAATATACAATCATACTATAACTCCCCCACAGCTGAAAGGACGAGCATGTTTGGTACGATAGGGATTCGAACTTGCGACCCTCAAATTATGGGTCGAGTGCCTCAACCTCCTGGCCATGTCGGGCTTTAGACAATAAAATAATTTACATTTTATATTAAAGAATATATGACCTAGATATGCTGTTGTTGTTTTGAATTAAGCAAAAAGCTACACAATGAGCTATGTGGGCTCTGCCCACCACAGGTATCGAAACTTGATTTTTAGCGTTACAAGTCCGCAGACATACCGCTGAGCCACTGGGGAGACTGAGATATGCAATATAATAGTTCTTTATTGACTAAGATGGCCTGTACTAAGCGAACTGTTTTCTTTACCCTTATTGGTATTAAAAACATATGTGCGTCGACGAATGTCATGCTTGATATTATCCTGATACATTCTGTTTATCCTATTTGTTAGTCGCAGAATTTGCATTGGACTTGTTTGCAGAAATTGTTGTTGTCAAGATTCGAATAATTGTTTTTCAGGAAATACTTGTCAGACTCCACTTCCATCAATTTGTTTATATTATTGATTGTTATAATTTACATTTTTTTTAAACTGGCTTTTAATTAAAAGTTACTTCTTTGTAGAGATTTTAAAAACCTTGGTTTTCTAACATCTTATAACATGAGATCAAAACTGTACGTTATTTGAATAGATAACAGAGGGTGACCACCTGGGAATACCGGGTGATGATGACTTTTATATAAAATAAATGGCCTAGCGCGTAAGGCGTGCGACTCGTAATCCGAGGGTCGCGGGTTCGTGCCCGCGTCGCGCCAAACATGCTCGCCCTCCCAGCCGTGGGGGCGTTATAATGTGACGGTCAATCCCACTATTCGTTGGTAAAAGAGTAGCCCAAGAGTTGGCGGTGGGTGGTGATGACTAGCTGCCTTCCCTCTAGTCTTACACTGCTAAATTAGGGACGGCTAGCACAGATAGCACTCGAGTAGCTTTGTGCGAAATTCCAAAACTAACTAACTAATTAGATAACAGGAAATCACAAGAATCGCCTTATCTGCTTCGTGTTTAACCTATACACTGTACTAATTAAATTTGTTTACCTCATAATTTATAGTTCCTCTTGACCTCGGTTTTATAAGCTTAGCGCAACCTCACTTTAGCCATTGCCACAACTTATGCGGGAGCGCAACCTTTAACAATACATTTGTGAATTGAACAAAATAATTTTTCAAGTTTTTACTCGTAACCGTTTGATTTACTTTTCTTATTAACTAATTTAATTAAACGTCTCTTATACTTGAAAGGTACACAATTATTTTGAGTCATTTTTTGAGATACTCAAATTGATTGTTTAGTTATTCACGATGGGTTCTTTCAGGACTTATATTCAAAGCTTAGAGGTTGTCCATTGTAAGCAACGTTGAAAATACAGTGGAACGCCATTAAGCCGCGGACCAGTAAACCGCGAAATCGCTTAAGCCACTGTAGCAAGTCTTGTCCCAAAATGTTTGATGTATTAAATCGACTACCTGGCTTTTCTCACACTCTCATTGTCGTTGACACTGACATGACAAATGTGAGCGAGGATTATCGCGGCTCACCGCTAATTTAAGAACGTGTAAAAACGCGGCTTAAGAATTTAATCTTGGCTTTATAACTTCAAGGGGATATTTAAAAAGGATTTTCTTTAATTTGGGAAATAAATAAAATATATTACAATAGAAATCGACGGTTAATCTACCTTATCCGCTCTCTATGTCAGCTTTATGGAGGCCGCCATTGTTACCGAATCACACCTCTCCATACATTAAAGTTAATCCGCGGTAAATCCGTGAAAAAAGTGATCAATAATTAAAGTATTATTTTCAATTCTGAATAGTCTATACATTAATATTATAATGATCACGCAATGGCCGGATGAGGCTCCTCGGCGGAGCTGTTTACGACGACTAATTTTCAGTCACAAAGGTTTAAGCCGCGGTTAAGCAGGTTGACCCCCCAAATACCGCGGCTTAACGGCGCTCCACTGTATACTAGTAAGAAGAACTGTGAAGTATTTAAAGATTGGTTAAATTCGATAACAAAGGCACTGAACGAAATAATTTGTGGAAAAAGTAAAAATCAATTGGCACAAATTTCAACACATGAATCAAAAACTGGTCCTGAGAATTCTAGTCAGAGAAGAATTAGAAACAGCTTATACTGGGGCTTACACCAACGAATACTACTGCTAAAACTGACAAGTGATGTCATGTTATAGAAAATATCATTTCTGTTAACTAATTCAATAACCAAAGTCATAAAGTGATTTGATAATTTATACGAAACAGCCTAAGGACTCATAAATTGTTAATTTACACGTATAATAATTGTTAGTGGTCACATAATTACAAGTTATTTTTAAAGTTTTCTACAGTTTGTCGTTAGTACTTATTTTCCGCATAGTGACTAATGACTAATATTGTATACTTACTCGATATGTTGTAGTTCCTGGCTATTAGTATACTACTTTTGTGAGTGTTGAATAACTCCTCCTTGAGTAGAATGTATCTATTTGTTTTGAACCACGCAGAAAGCTACACAATGGGCTATACGGGCTTTACCAACCACGGGTATCGAAACTCGTTTTTAGCGGTGTGAGTCCACAGACATGCCGCTGTGTTACTGGGAGTTGCGAATAGAATGTATTGCAATGAATTGGTGACATTTCTAGCTTGACCTGGTGACTAGAGCGCTTGACTGGCACCCAGGGGTCGCGGATTCCATTTCCTATTACTGACAAGCATGTTCGTTTGTTTCTTACAGTGTGGGAGAATTATAATATAAAGGTCAATCCCAGTATTTTATGGTAACAGAGTTTGTGGTGGGCGGTGTTTGTCTGACTAGCTTCCTTTCTTCTAGTCTCTCGGTGCTAGAACAGAACTTATGAACAGCTAGAGCAGACAGACTTCGTGTAGCTTTCCATGAAACTCATAACAAACGAAAGTGATGTTTTTTGAGCAGTTAAGGTCCAAAATGGAATCCTCTTATGGAAATACCTTCCCTTAGCATAAAAAGAGGTTAAGAAGGTAAAAACTATAATGTAGAATATATAAATCTAACATATATACAACTATTAGGGCACATGTTTTAACATACGTTTGTCATATTTGATGACTGAAAGATGATCTTATAACTAAACACAAAAGAAGTTAAATTCATATTAAAATCATATAAAATCGAAATTATTTTCATCGCAAATATTTACACGTTAACAAAGGTAACTGCAAGAAAAATATCTGTGAATTCAAATATTCTTCTAAATAGGAAGACATTATAAAGTTTCAACATTTTTCTGACTAGGAAGACATCATAGAGTTTCGACGTTCTTCTGAATAGGAAGACATCATAGAATTTAAACGTTCTTCTGAATAGGAAGACATAATCGAGTTTCAACATCCTTCTGAATAGAACAACATTAGTGAGTTTCAATATTCCTCTGAATAGAACAATATTAGAGAGTTTTAACATTCTTCTCAGTAGAACAACATTAGTGAATTACAATGTTCTTCTGAATATAACAACATTAGAGAGTTTCAACATTCTTCTGAATAGAACAACATTAGTGAATTTGAACATTCTTCTGCACAGCAATACATTAAAGAGTTCTATTTTTCATTTTTCTGCAGAGAACTCTAACATTCTGCTCTACAGAGAGAGACATTAGAGAACTCCAATGGTCTCATGCAGAGAAAGTTATTACAAAGTTCGAACATCCTTCTACGTTTTATGTGTAACTAAAGGTAATATAACAGTTGGTGTACTTTTCTTCAAGTCGTCAAACTTGCCGTTCACGTTATTTAAAGGCTTAGTACCGATAAACAGTAGTTGCTATTGTTAAATCAGGCTGTATTTAATGTTACATTTATAGATAACAATGTCGTGTCTATTCAGCTATAACAATGCGTTTTATCCATTTGTTGTTATTCTAACCGACTGGACATTACTTTCTGTAACTTCACTAGTCACCTTAAACAGGTCTTCTATTGTTTTAATATGCACCTTTAATAACTTCAATAATAATAAGATGCACTTTTTGTTAACAAAAATTAAATTGTCACATAAGTGTAACAAGTACTGAATGGTTACATACAACCATTACACAAATTTTTCAGTATACTAATTACTACCTTTAGAACATTTTTAGTAAGTGTACAATACTTTTTTATGGTTTTAAGGCTAAACTTCGTTTGGCCTTAAAAAATAACTTCTGCTTTTCCCAAGCATTGTTGCCTCTACAACTTCCGCTGGTGTGTGTAATAATTTAAGCTTAGAACACTAAGCTACACATTACGTAAATAACACTGCTCTCTCTCATCTACTCATTGGATAATTTGCGTCAACTTCCATTTCGAGTTGCGTTTGTAATTTTTTTTGTAACTTGCCTGGATTATAAATGAAGTAGTTATTTTTGTAGTTCAATATTAACTAAAGATAATACGATCTAAAGAACGCCCAAAACTAGCAGGCATGTTTTTAATAACATAATTAGTTATGTTTTTTCAATAATATTGCACCAAGAATAGTAAACAAAGCAAACAACTAATCAAAATGACGAAATTAAACTAAGCTTGTGAGAATAAGGCAAAACTAACAATTTTTTTTTCAACAAAGCTTCTCTAGTTTTATTTACAAAACGTTGACTTTGGTCTCTGTAAAGAAATAAGATGAAGAAATCGACACAGAAGCTTTAATATTACACAATGTAACACAAATTTTGTTCCTGGATAATATGTGTTATTTAATTGCTTATGTTGTAAAAGTACAGAAAATGGACATTATTCCCTTCAAACTTTGATTTTGTGACCTGGATAATGAAATTTATAAATTAACCTATTTTCTATGTAAAAACGAGCAAACTTTTTCATTTACGTAAGGTATGAATAAAACAACATATGAATCAAGATTTACATGTATTTATACTAAAGTTATACAAAAATGTTTAGAAGTGAGTAGTTTTTCGAGATTTGCGACTGTAATGTAAATCACTTTCACGTATCAGCCCCCAAATATAGTCTCCCATCATGTTTTTGTTATACGCTTCCAGGTCACAAAAGCAAAGTTTGAAGAGAAAAAATAGGTCTTTTCCATTTACTTTAGGCATAAGCAATTGGGAAATAACACTTTCTGTCCAAGAACATGTAAAAGTAAAAATGTTGTTACACAGTGTTATTTGAGCCAACGTTCAGAAGTTTTAGTGACATCTAAACAACCCTAATGTCACTACAGAACATAAGCATACGCTTAATCTTGACATTGAAGGATGTGCACTTTCCATTTATTTTTAGAAACGAGGTAATTTTTAACGAATTAGTGCTCAACAATGGTTAATGTTATAACTCTATTAATATTTATTCTAGTAGTTCAAGTTCTTATTACCATGTTAGAATGTTTCTTTCGATTATTAGAACTAAAATGAATTATGGCTCTAAAAATATGTCAGAAAATCTCAGGATTATAACTTTTAACTTACAGAATAGACTTAACTGAAAGGCCATACAACCAGAATTTGCTCAGCCCTCGTTAATGTCAAACTAGTATAAAACTGCTATTAGTTTTTAAGTTTCTTTATCAGTGAAAGTGATGTTATTCATGTGAATATATAGTAAGTGTCATTTAAAAAAGTGTTAAAAAGATCTAATGATCTCAATATGAGTTAAAATCGTATCTAATATCGTGGGTTTAACTCGTTGTAAATACGTTTGATTTTATAATTTTTAAAGTTAATAGCATTTTACTCACAGGGGTTTTCCTAGTGTGCAGTTCATCTGTAAATATATTTGTACACTTGAAAATTCACATATATAATATGGCATTATATATTTTTATTAATTGAACAACATTAGTGAGTTTTAATATTCTTTTGAATACACTTTCTTACTATTATTTATTAGTTCAAGTTGTTAAATATAATAAAAACATAATTCATTTTAAAAAATTTGTTACGTATTATAATTTATCCGTGACACACCTCTGATTTATTATTATAAGTATTACTATTTCAAATAGCCGGAAAGTTGAATTTGTTTTAGAAGTTAATTTAATGTCAATATTATCATATTTGCCAACTGGATTGATAAATACAGTTTTCTTTCTTAACACAAATATCTTTTAATATACAGACAAAAATACAATTGATTATAACAGTTATTACAAATACTTGTTACAAATAATGACTAATTTCTGAAAGGTTTGTTAACTTATAAACGATACTGAGACTTCTAATTGGTCTGGAACTGAATACTTTATCAACCAGTCACGATGAGCGGATAAATTCTGAGTTGATATTGCTATACTTTGATTAGTAGCTAACTAGCTATTTCTCTATTCTTTGCTGATCTCACGCAGTTTACAGGATGACATTTTTCCGATGAAGGTATCTAATGTCCTTGTAGAAATACTAACGTCCAAAGTTAATATACTGAAGTTAAACAGTTTGTAATGTTCGAAACCTATAAACGTTGCTGGTCAAGTGTCTGTACTTTTCCGATTAATAAGAGTTTATCACAGTTATAACTTCCGAGGTTAATAGTATACAAACTGTGACGCGTTGATATATAAACTTTTAGGGTGAGGTTGTCGAAAGTTCAGTTGTCAACGATATTCAAAGTAACGCTAGTGCTTTCGTAAAGCATATATTTTTTATTCTTACGTTCGATAATCTCTTGCAAATTTAGAGAATAAACGGGACTTTCGCAATACATATTTAACAATATACGTTATACTGCGTTTCTAAATATATATTTAACTAAAACAAACATCGGTATTAAAATATATATATAATAGCAAACCTGTTACAAATTCCATTCCAGATTTGACAAATAAGTGTATTTACTAGAATAATCTTTATTTTTCATCACTTTTTGCTAGGCCTACATATACGAGGTACGATAAGGAGTCATGTATTAAAAATTAATGCGGCTAAAATATGATTATGCAGTTGAAAAAATTATTAGGAAAAGAATACTTACCTACAGTACATAGTATACATCATAATCACAAGAGCGTTTATTAAAATTTAATTATAATTAATGACTAGTAAGTTACTTATTATAAATCGCGATGTGTACAAAACTATTGGAAATTGTTTTATTATGAATAACCTATGGAATTCTCACCCTATTTCGTTCCTATGAATGCTGCATCTTCATGAAATCCGTTGAAACGAAATACTTTTATAACAATGTATATTTTATTGTTATAGCTATTCAACGCATAGATCAATTTTTAAGATTTACTTGTATTTCTTAAGAGGCAATTTAAGTGAAATGAAAACAAGTCAGTTCACACACCGAATTTTGATACAATTACTGATATACGTTTAATATATATGAATGGATGTCTTTGTATTAGCACGTGCTCGTAAAGTGTCTGTATTAGCACGAACTGTCCATGCATTCTGAAAATACTTTCAAACATTTTCTCCGTACTGCTCGTAACATTTGTATTTTTGTACTTAAATTCTAGTTGAATTGTCGCTTAAACAAACTTGTGTAATTCCTAAGTATTTTTAGGTGTTTTGTTGTAGGTACTACATTTTTCGCTTTTTATTCGATATTGAAAAGAGGTTTGAGTAATAAAACATTAACAGTCATCTATCTCATTGCGCAGAGTTTAACATTACACAACGCCATCTTGATTCTACCGGTAACTAACGAGGCATGTTTAAAAAGAAAAATGGAGGATCCAAAGGAGACCGGATTGTATTATAATAAAAAAAGTAAAAAGAAATGAATGTAATGGTTTAGAGAAAAGGGTCATAGTTATGGGAATTAAAAGTTTACGGTTGGATTTATCTCTCTATTCTACTGTTTGTGTATCTCAAATAAATCACACAAATGGAACGTTGGTGGCACATTTAGAAGGTAAAAATTCAAATTACTCCTAGAAGCTCGTTTTCTTGCGTACGTTTCACGAACGATTTGAAAATTAAATTAGACTGACATTCAGTCATTAGCATGGGACAAACATCTCAGGTCTTCTTTGAATTAAAAATCCTGCTTATATTATCATTTAGCTTCCTACCTATTCTCTAGAAGTCTATCGTTCGCTTATTTATACAGTGATCAAGCCTCATTGACTTTGAATTCAACTGCTGCAGATGCGCTTAGTACGTGAGTCTTTTCAACTGTTCTCAGCATCAGTTACACCCAATTCTGTCGAGATACAGGAAAAACATTTCAGGGAAAACCATAAACTACTCAGGATTACACTGAAATCATTCGTATTTTCTCTTATTCGTAGCTCCTGGGTTCGAATAAAGTGGTTGCATTTAAAATAGTGAAGAGAAAATAAAAGGACAAATAAGCCATAATTTATTTACTGCATATACAGTTTTTAAATTAGTAATTGTAAAAAAACGTTATTAAGCTCCGTCTTTTAACAACTTATCAAGGTTTACTTCCCACTGACAAAAACATTTATTCCTCCCTCCTCCAAACCCAACTCACGGGAAAATCTATTTCATTACATATGAAACACATTTTCTGGGTTTAGATATAAGCATTGTTAATTTGATGTTTAATATTTGAATTGTCAATCACACATATATACTTTTCATTAACGAATCTATAAATTTCCCATTTCTGAATACAAATATTCCCAATATATAATGATACAATGTTTACTACTCAAGTTTCATTAGATACCATAGCAATGTTCAACGTTATAAGATATCGTAAACAGACCACACAAGCAAGTCCAGCATGGTCAGGTGATTAGAGCTCTTGACTCGTAATCTGAGGGTCATAGGTTTGAGTCTCCGTCACGATAAACATGCTCGCCCTTTAGGCTGTGGGGGCGTTGTAATGTTACGTTCAGTCCCCCTGTTCCTTGGTAAAAGAGTAGCCCAAGAGGTGGCGGTGAATGGTAATGACTAGCTTCTTTTCCTTTAGTCTTACACTACTAAATTAGGGACGGTTAGTGCTGATAGCCCTCGTGTGACTTTGCGCGAAATTCAACAATGACTTTAAAATTTTCCTTGAAATTTTTAAAAACGATGTTTCTCCTACCGCGTTTTGATCACCAGATTAGCTCAGTTTTAGAAAAGTATAACACTCTTACTAGTTCTGGTTTCGGGACTAATCATTTTAAGACTTCTCCAGATCTTTCAGGTTTGTGCTTTAATTTCTTAATTATACTTTTAAGATAATAATGAATAACTTAATGTGGTGATTACGGTTCTCTTTACACCCTATTGTTTAATATCTCACTATAATTAACAGTTTGACCTTTCTCGTACCTAACTGTTGTAGTTATTTGTTGGATTAATTATTATTAATACTTTTTCATACCTTACTGTAATAGTTATTTGTCGGACTAAGTATTATTAGTACTTTGACCTTTTTCGTACCTTATTATTGTAGTTATATGTTGGATTAAGTATTATTAGTACTTTGATCTTTCTCATATCTTACTGTTGTAGTTATTTGTTGGATTAAGTATTATTAATACTTTGACCTTTTTCATACCTTACTGTTATAGTTATTTGTTGGACTAAGTATTATTAGTACTTTGACCTTTCTCACACCTTACTGTTTTAGTTATTTGTTGGATTAAGTATTATTAATACTTTGGCCTTTTTCATACCTTATTATTGTAGTTATATGTTGGATTAAGTGTTGTTAGTACTTTGACTTTTTTCATACCTTACTGTTATAGTTATTTGTTGGACTAAGTATTATTAGTACTTTGACCTTTCTCACACCTTACTGTTGTAGTTATTTGTTGGATTAAGTATTATTAGTACTTTGACCTTTCTCGTACCTTATTATTGTAGTTATATATTGGATTAAGTGTTATTAATACTTTGATCTTTCTCATACCTAATTCTTGTAGTTATTTGTTGGATTAAGTATTATTAATACTTTGACCTTTTTAATACCTTACTGTTATAGTTATTTGTTGGACTAAGTATTATTAGTACTTTGACCTTTCTCACACCTTACTGTTGTAGTTATTTGTTGGATTAAGTATTATTAATACTTTGACCTTTTTCATACCTTACTGTTATAGTTATTTGTTGGACTAAGTATTATTAGTACTTTGACCTTTCTCACACCTTACTGTTATAGTTATTTGTTGGACTAAGTATTATTAGTACTTTGACCTTTTTCATACCTTATTATTGTAGTTATATATTGGATTAAGTGTTATTAATACTTTGACCTTTCTCATACCTAACTGTTGTAGTTATTTGTTGGATTAAGTATTATTAGTACTTTGACCTTTCTCACACCTTACTGTTGTAGTTATTTGTTGGATTAAGTATTATTAGTACTTTGACCTTTCTCGTACCTTATTATTGTAGTTATATATTGGATTAAGTGTAATTAATACTTTGATCTTTCTCATACCTAATTGTTGTAGTTATTTGTTGGATTAAGTATTATTAATACTTTGACCTTTTTCATACCTTACTGTTATAGTTATTTGTTGGACTAAGTATTATTAGTACTTTGACCTTTCTCACACTTTACTGTTGTAGTTATTTGTTGGATTAAGTATTATTAATACATTGACCTTTTTCATACCTTACTGTTATAGTTATTTGTTGGACTAAGTATTATTAGTACTTTGACCTTTCTCACACCTTACTGTTGTAGTTATTTGTTGGATTAAGTATTATTAATACTTTGACCTTTTTCATACCTTATTATTGTAGTTATATATTGGATTAAGTGATATTAATACTTTGACCTTTCTCATACCTAACTGTTGTAGTTATTTGTTGGATTAAGTATTATTAGTACTTTGACCTTTCTCACACCTTACTGTTGTAGTTATTTGTTGGATTAAGTATTATTAGTACTTTGACCTTTCTCGTACCTTATTATTGTAGTTATATATTGGATTAAGTGTAATTAATACTTTGATCTTTCTCATACCTAATTGTTGTAGTTATTTGTTGGATTAAGTATTATTAATACTTTGACCTTTTTCATACCTTATTATTGTAGTTATATATTGGATTAAGTGATATTAATACTTTGACCTTTCTCATACCTAACTGTTGTAGTTATTTGTTGGATTAAGTATTATTAATACATTGACCTTTTTCATACCTTACTGTTATAGTTATTTGTTGGACTAAGTATTATTAGTACTTTGACCTTTCTCACACCTTACTGTTATAGTTATTTGTTGGACTAAGTATTATTAGTACTTTGACCTTTTTCATACCTTATTATTGTAGTTATATATTGGATTAAGTGTTATTAATACTTTGACCTTTCTCATACCTAACTGTTGTAGTTATTTGTTGGATTAAGTATTATTAGTACTTTGACCTTTCTCACACCTTACTGTTGTAGTTATTTGTTGGATTAAGTATTATTAGTACTTTGACCTTTCTCGTACCTTATTATTGTAGTTATATATTGGATTAAGTGTAATTAATACTTTGATCTTTCTCATACCTAATTGTTGTAGTTATTTGTTGGATTAAGTATTATTAATACTTTGACCTTTTTCATACCTTACTGTTATAGTTATTTGTTGGACTAAGTATTATTAGTACTTTGACCTTTCTCACACTTTACTGTTGTAGTTATTTGTTGGATTAAGTATTATTAATACATTGACCTTTTTCATACCTTACTGTTATAGTTATTTGTTGGACTAAGTATTATTAGTACTTTGACCTTTCTCACACCTTACTGTTGTAGTTATTTGTTGGATTAAGTATTATTAATACTTTGACCTTTTTCATACCTTATTATTGTAGTTATATATTGGATTAAGTGATATTAATACTTTGACCTTTCTCATACCTAACTGTTGTAGTTATTTGTTGGATTAAGTATTATTAGTACTTTGACCTTTCTCACACCTTACTGTTGTAGTTATTTGTTGGATTAAGTATTATTAGTACTTTGACCTTTCTCGTACCTTATTATTGTAGTTATATATTGGATTAAGTGTTATTAATACTTTGATCTTTCTCATACCTAATTGTTGTAGTTATTTGTTGGATTAAGTATTATTAGTACTTTGACCTTTCTCACACCTTACTGTTGTAGTTATTTGTTGGATTAAGTATTATTAATACTTTGACCTTTTTCATACCTTACTGTTATAGTTATTTGTTGGACTAAGTATTATTAGTACTTTGACCTTTCTCACACCTTACTGTTGTAGTTATTTGTTGGATTAAGTATTATTAATACTTTGACCTTTTTCATACCTTATTATTGTAGTTATATATTGGATTAAGTGTTATTAATACTTTGACCTTTCTCATACCTAACTGTTGTAGTTATTTGTTGGATTAAGTATTATTAGTACTTTGACCTTTCTCATACCTTACTGTTATAGTTATTTGTTGTATTAATTATTATTAATACTTTGACCTTTTTCATACCTTACTCTTATAGTTATTTGTTGGACTAAATATTAGTACTTTGACTTTTTTCATACCTTGTTATTGCAGTTATTTGTTGGACTAAGTATTACTAATACTTTGACCTTTCTCGTACATTATTATCGCATATAAAGTTTGGCTACTTCTTGGGATTTAACTTTATTTGTTATCTTCAATTCTTCGCTCAGTACACTGACCATGTAGGTTTCGGGATAACGAAAATCGGATTAGCTTTGTCAGATACATCTCATAGCAGATTTATTAAACTTTTTTTTTAATTACAGTTAACATGTTTGTTTTCACTCAAAGTAATGATACTTTTATTATTTATTGCACCTTAGACTTTCATAAACAATAGCCTTTGTTGTGCTTTCAAATATCTTAGAAGTGAAGCTATTTTAAAGTTACATTGTGATAGCCGCTTGATGAGTTTTTATTAGCCACTAGACATTGTTAAGGGCGTTTATATAATGAAGTTTTCCGAATACTCGTGTGATACTCTTTAAATGACTGTGAATCGGTGATAACGCAACAAGTTTATACAAACTTTTATGAGTTTTGTTAAGTTATATCTAATTCCTTTTTTAACATTTTATTAGAAATTCTGGTAAGAATGTTTACTATACAAATTTTTTCTAATATTTTTCATATATATATATATATATATATTATGAAGATTATATTGCATTATTAGCTAAGCATACGAATTTAGGGCTAACATAAGCTGGACATACCTCATAGGTTATTATTGAAATTATGGCCGAAAATGTCGTTAACAACGAGAGGAATTGGCATATGAAATTTGTTTGTTTTTGAATTTCACGCAAAGCTACAAAAGGGCTATCTGCGCTAAACATCCCTAATTTAGCAGTATAAGACAAGAGGGAAGGCAGCTAGTTATCACCACCCACCGCCAACTCTTGGGCTACTATTTTACCAACGAATAGTAGGATTGACTGTCTTATTATAACGCCCCCACGGCTAAAAGAGCGAGCATGTTTGGTGCCACGGGGATTTGAACCTGCTATCCTCAGATTACGCGTCGAGTGACTTAGCCATCCGTCTGTGCCGGTACCAGGCGTATGAAATAATGCATTATTATAACCATATATTTTTAATGGAGGAACGATACTTTGAATTAGTTATATTAATTATTTGGTTACTTGTTCTAGTTCTGATTTATGTGTGTACTGCATTTTACTTAGAAGTTAATAATAATTAAAAATAAGTTGAAACGGATAATATCTGTGTAGCCAAAATGGTCCAGTCAGAAACTTATATTATTTTTTTAAATAATTTATTCCACGCTTGCAACATTAAGATAGGAGTACAACAGACTATTTTAGAATGATGAACCTGAACATATGCGCAGTAAAAAGTAAATTAAAATGATGTAAAAAACAGACAACTAATTTATTTGTTTGTTTTGAATTTCGCGCAAAGCTACATGAGAGCTATCTGTGCTAGCCGTCCCTAATTTAGAAGTTTAAGACTAGAGAGAAGGCAGCTAGTCTTCACCACCCACCGTCAACTTTTTGGCTACTCTTTTATCAGCGAATAGTGGGATTGACTCTCACATTAACACACTCCCACGGCTGAAAAATCGAGCCTTTTGGTGTGATGGAGATTCGAACCTGCAAAGATCAGATTGAAAATCGAGTGCCCTGACCATCTGGCCAAGCCTAGCCCAGACAACTAACATTTATTTACATCCGAAGATATTAGGTATCTATGTAGCAAGAATATCATAAGTACAGTTTAGATAATACATCTGGACTCTCCTTTGGACGAGTGACTTTAATTTTACCAGAATGAATTTTGTTTTTTTTTGCCTTAGTACGTTCGTGTGGTAGATATACTTTTTTTTTTAATGAAATAATTGTAGAAATGCATTGTATTACTTTTAACTTAGTTAATTTCAAAACAATAACTTTGTGTATTTTTTCTTGTAGAAATATTAAACGCACGTTTTATCTGACTCAAAGTCGACATTGGTTTCGCCGAAAATTATCGAAGTGAATACTTGTTTTATGTAGCTGCTTAAGTACCCGTTTCCTGGACGGACGTTATGTGAATTCATGATTAATGAAAGGTTATTTTAGGACATGAAAAGTTGATTCCCTTGTATGTAATTGCACAAAACGCCCATATAAATACAAAAGGTGAAAACGCACATTTGCAGGTATCTCAACGTAGACCCAATAAACCTTCTTGCTATTTTGGTAAAGATCTATCTACACCGTGCAAAGTAGTTAAATGGACATGTCATCAAACATCACAGTGCTACTATATTTATATAGAGAGAACGTTTTGTTAATGACAGTATCTGATTCCAGCAAAAGATGTACACCAACTAACGATTCTTGTATATCCTAACTGTGTTTTAATGAGATAAACAAATGTGATTGACCACGCTTTTCTCCAGTGTACCACAAATTACATTTGATTCACTATGGAATAGAAATTGAGTGAATCAGTTCTCGTCTAAGCTTGCTTTAATTTGCGTCTAACTATATTAGTGTTACTCGCCAACACAGGGAATGTAATTACAGGTCTGAAGTGTAGATGGAACATAACTTCGCTATTTGTTTGTTTGTTTCCCACATGTAGAACACATGGTTTTGATTACTTTGAAAAAATATAGAACGAACTTCAGAGTGTTATTTTAACAGTGGTGAGATACTGTTATCACGAGCTTCTGTCTATACAGCAGCGTTGTTCTAAAGGTATAGAACTTACTTGGCAAAATATTATTGCACTATTTATATGTCTGAAATCACAGACCTGTTTCTATTTCCATCTTGAGTGTATTTTACCCCATGTTAGTAAATAGGCAATAAACAATTATAACTGAGACAACATCATGTATAATGTATAAATTAAAATAAAACCGTCATACAGTGTATTATATATAAAATGTTTATAATATTAAACAATTAAAAATAACCTAAAAGGGTATTGAATTTAACAGTGGTGCATTTGCAAAAATATTACTTTAATACATTTCTCTTTTCTTAACGTAATTTCAAAAACACGTTTCGGTGGTTACTTGGTCTGGTAGTAAGAGCGCTCGACTCGCAATGTGAGGAGCACGGGTTCTCCTCACACCCAATATGTTCGCTCTTTCATCCGTGGGGTGTTATAGTGTGACTGTCAATCCTACTATTCTTTGATAACAGAGTAGTTCAATAATAAACGATTGGCGGTGATGACTAGGTAGGTGCTTTCCATGTAATCTATCAATTCTTAATTAGGGACGGTTAGCGCAGATAGCTCTTGTGTAGCTTTGCGCGAAATTCAAAACAAACCAATGTACTTACTTTGAGAAGTGTTTTGAACACAACGAAAATGATTTAGGCATTGCATGTATGAACTGAAAAGTTTGCATGTTACCAGTAGATATACACAAACATAATGCAAAATGTCTGTTAATTATATATTTATATGTATTATCAGATTGGACCAGGCTATGTTCTACTTCCAGTAGCCCCCGGATGGGACTGCGGTAACTTTACGTACTTCCAACGTTAAAATCCAAGGTTCGATTTCCCGCGGTTGACACAGCAAATAGCTGATGTGGCTTTGTTCAAAAACAAACAACCACGAATATTCAGAAAACTAGCAAAAATGCTTAGAGTATACGTGAAGAAACAAACAGAAGTAAAAGTATCTATACTGTACAACGCTCATCAGTGGCACAGCAGTATGCCTGCGGACTCACACTGCCTAAAACTTGGTTTCGATCCCTGCAGCGAGCAGAACACAGATAGTCCATTGTGTGGCTTTGTGCTTATTTCCAAAACACTGTAGAAACTAAAACTAACAACAACACCAAGAGTATAGTGAAAAAACACACAATATTAAAAATGAGTATTCTGTAGAAACTAACAAAAGATGTTTCTTGTGAAGAAGTAAAAGTAAACTCTCTGAAAATTTATTACTTTTTACCTGAGTTTGATCCTCGAGGTTTTTGAGTTTTTCTTTCTTAAGATACAATGACATGCTGAGTTTTGTCCACGCAAAGAAATGATTCGTCATTTGTTTATACCAATAAGTCGTAATACCATCTAGTGTATAAACTAAAAAAAATAATACAATCTACTGTATAGACTAAAAAAATTAATACCATCTACTGTATAGACTAAAAAATAATACCATCTACTGTATAGACTAAAAAATAATACCATCTCCTGTGATGACTGAAAAAGTAATACCATCTTCTTTATAGACTAAAAAAATTAATACCGTCTACTGAGCAGTAGCTCAAAGGTGAGTGGTTAGCAGTATTAGCTACCTTCTAGTCTTTCACTGTTAAATTAGGCACGTTTTACCTGGGAAGGAGCAGCACAAGATAAAAACCATTCTAGAATCGCTGGTGATGTATAAGTATCTGAAGTGACCCAGCTATCGCAAGCAACCTCTGGACTCAAGGAACACGTATACACGTGCGTACACCAGTATCTATTTTTGTCTGTGTAAACAATAAACTTCATACCAAAAAAAAATACAATAGCAAGGACAATACTAACAACAAGAACACCAAGTGACAGATGAAAAGTTGTATCCTGGGTTTTGAAGTATCTACAAGGTAGTACAGATAAACCGTCTAACTTATTTAATCTCATTTGGCATGCCTCACCTCAACTATGCCAGCCTCGTTGCATTCAACTTTTCCAGTAAGATAGCTGTATAAAAGGCATGAAATAAACCAGGAGACTACTAGGGTGGTTATTAATTGAAATCTCCCAAGTTTGACGCGTTCAGCACTCATTTGATCGTGACGTCTTTTTAAATGTAGGTGGTTATTGCGGAATGATGTATTGCCTTCATTCCACATAGTCCTAAAATTTCAACATTTACTACTAGTGTCAATGTGAATCGTGGAAACAAAGAGATTGAAAAACGATTGTACGAGTGTGGATATTTGAAGAAACGTCAGCTTCAGCTGAGTGAAGAATACCATTGCTGGCAGACTAATTTTCATCGTATCCATCACTTCACGTGCAAAAGTCATCGATACGGAACTCATTACTCCTTTCTTCTAAGATTTCTTTTTTCTTTGAGATTTTCTTTTGCTAACTTCGTATTAATCAGCAAGCAGATTGACACACATGCAATAAATTGATTGCTCTACTAATTCTGCTATAGATATTCCTGAAGACAGTATGTTTGGATTTCACTAAGTCTTCGTGGTTATGATGAATGAGTTGATGCATTATCAAAAATCTTTACTTCTAATATGTAACCATGAAGGTTAAAGTGGTAAGATTACCATATTATTTACAACACAAAGAGAGAAGGCTTAAGCCATTTTTTTTTATTTCGGTGAAAATTTTGTTTTCTGTGTTTTTGTTTTTTGATTAGAATGATGTACATGAATCATTTTGTTTTTATATGAAGAGCTATACAAATTGTCTATTTAACAGAGTTTGTATGTTTAATTTGGAATCAAATAAACGTATAGAAAATGCTATCTGGACAGCTGTGACATGCCTTGTAGTTATCTTAATGATTCTTCAATTGTATAAATGAACTCCATGACACGCAAAAAGTGCCATAATGTAAAAAAAAAGAAACTTAGGAACAGAGAAAAATAGTCCGTGATGACGAGAAAACCCCCCACTTGGAGAAAAAATTATGTATTTAAAAACGACTGGTATGGATAGAGAAAACACTAACAGAGGAGCAAACAACGTTTCGAACTTTTTCTCCTAACGCTTTTTCTACCCATACAAACCGCTTTTAAATGTATAAGAGAAACAATAGAAACAAGGTTCTATAAAAATCTAGAACCAAGCACTTATTTGTTTGTTTTGAGTTTTGCGCAAAGCTGCACGAGAGCTATCTGCGTTAGCCGTCCCTAATTTAGCAGTTTAAGACTAGAGGAAAAGCAGCTAATCATAACCACCAACCGCTAATTCTTGAGCTACACTTTTTATCGAAGAATAGTGGGATTGACCGTCAAAATATAACGCCCTCATGGCTGAAATGGCGGGCATGTTTGGTGTGATGGGAACTCGAACCTACGACCCTCAAATTGAGAATCGAGTGCTCTAACCTCCTGGCCTTGCCAAGCCTGAAACAGGTACTATTGACTACAGGGAAACAAGTAAATTCTTCAGACCACTTTGATAGCCTGACTTTCAAACCTTCGACCAAATTTTGTCAAATTCTATTTGCATTTTTCTATTCCACGAAAGGATACTAAAGTCACAAGTAACTGGAGTTTTGAATCGCCTGGTACTTTTAATAGGCACATCATATTCCTCTTTCCCGGAGTTCAGTGTCTCACGGTGAACACAGCAGATATTCCAACATGGATTTGTTTAAAAATATTAAATATACACATTTTTAATTGCATTATTTTAATAAACCAGAGGCGTTTGTGTATAAAGTAGATTATTATTTTAGTCTTAAACAATACTGAAGGTGAACGATGAAAACAACTATTAGTTGAGTGTCTTTCGATAGTTTTTAGTTGTGTAATATCAAGTGTTTAAGTTTGAAGATCTCAAACTTTGTGGAAGATATATAGTCATTGTTATTCTACTGCTTAAAACCTAAGTTTTATCGTCATGTATTTCTGGTGATTATTATAATCACAAAACACACTCTCTTACACACTTATATATATATATATTCATCTACACTGTTACGTCCACAAGTGAAACCACAGCAAAAAAGTCCCATAACGAGCTTACGTAAACAAAGAAATCACATTGTTTTATATTCTGGGAAATTACCGTCTCTTTAACCAAGCAATTCAGGGATATTAATATTTAATAATGTCCTAACGGTAAATAACCTGAATATAATGAAGAAAACAGCTGCATTATTTCGAAGTATGAAATGTACATACAAAAATAACTATAACATTTACCATACAGTTTGATTACACTGGAAATAGAAAATGTTACGATTGTACTTCTATGTTACTAAATGTTTCTAAAGGGAATGATACTAATGAAAACATTGGCTGTCTGATTGTAGCAGCGTAATCTAGTGTTAGACTAGTCTTAAACAAATAGTGGATGTCTGATGGTAGCAGGTAAATATAATGTTAGACCAGACTTAGACAAACACTGCTTTCTTGATTGTGGAAGCTAACTCTAGTGTTAGGTTATATCTGAACAGATATTGGTTGCCTTATTGTAGCAGCTTACTCTAGTGTTAGACTGGTTTTCGACAAATAGTGTATGTTTGATTGTAGCAGGTAAATATAATGTTAGACCAGACTTGGACAAATACTGCTTTCTCGGTTGTGGCAGCTAACTTTAGTGTTAGTTGTAGTGTTACATTACAAAATATATGTATTGAGAAAAAAAAGACTTGGTTTAATATAATTATTGTTGCTTTTGAAAATTTGGATCTTCTATTTCATAACCAGATAAATAGGTTTTCATTTTTCATTTCACTTCTGTAGGTTTCCAGTACATAAGTAGTAAGTTGGCGGACTTACAAAGCTAAAATCATGGGTTCCTCACAGTGGGGCCCGGCATGGACAGGTGGATTAAGACGTTCGACTCGTAAAATGATGGTCATAGGTTCGAATCCCCGTTACACCAAACATGCTCGCCCTTTCTGCTGTGAAGGCATTATAATGTTACGTTCAATCCCCCTGTTCCTTGGTAAAAGAGTAGCCCAAGAGTTGGCGGTGGGTAGTGATGACTAACTGCCTTCCCTCTAGTCTTACAGTGCTAAATTAGGGACGGCTAGCACAGATAGCCCTCGAATAGCTTTGTGCGAAAATTCAAATAAAAAAAACAATCTATTACAATTAAAATTGGGAATAAATCTTTAACGTAGCGTCTACGTAAATCGAATTAGAAACGATTACACTTTTAACACCCGATGAAACTTGCAACAATAACATTTTATATTCTATAAAGTGTGATATAAAATATAAAAATGCAAATCTCGCAAGTAATAATAACAAGTTCAATGTTTTAAAAGATTGCTCGACTAGTCTATAACAAAATGATTGCTAATAGATATATTATGTTTTGCTTAACAGTGTATCTTACAAATATCCAATAATTTAATAACAACAGATCGCTTGTTGAGAATTTTGTCCACTGAAAATTAAACTTGCTTTTCCCAGCTTTAGCGACTTAGTTTTAAGACAATATTTGAAGACTTTTTCTGTCTTCTCGTCTATCAACTAGTGACCTCATGTTATATATTATGTATCTGCCCATATACTTTTTATTATCAGTTAATTTATAAACTTGACACCAAAAGATGGTCAATGGATCTTTGGTTCCTCTGGAAAAGCATAAAGAAAATACTTTGATAAATAGGAAGAAGACATTGAACCCCATTTTCTGTTGGGAATCCTGAATCATAATGACCATGGTTTGTTCTACAACGCCCTCCATTTGCTCTCTACTTCTGTGGTGTAGAGATTGATCGGAGGTCTACTCTCTAGTCCATCAACATGAAAACTATAATAACGTTTGTATTTTTCTCTTATCATCCTCAGTTTTTATATTGGCTTTCCATATCACGTTATGCATCACCCCTCTGGATTGTCTCATCATTAGCCACATTATATAAGCCTATCATGTTACTTATAAAACAAATATCTCATCTCTAGAAATAATTCAGTATCAACATGAAAATCGTTTCAGACACAATAAATTAAATGTTATACTATTGCATTATTATTCCTAAACTGAACGTGTTATAAATGCTATTACAGTGCGAAATTAATAGTTTTATTTGTTTTCGTTTATTCATCTTGAACGTTTGCATCTGATGTAGATAACTACTAATCTACATAAAAATAAGTGTTTGCTACCGTTTCGTTAACTGTAAGTAAGAATAGTTTCACTAAAACTTGTGATATCTTTCGTAAAGAATTTTCAATTTCCTTCTCCAATATGGTGGCAGCCAGTTCATCATATTTTACAGCAAATATTTGTCCTGCTTTTATGTTCACAAGGAAATTGGTAATTAAAAGTAACCTAGCGGCAACATATGTTTGCTAAAAAAACTTTATCCACTAATAATAATTTTTTCATGGGCTGTTTTAACTCCTTAACCCTCGTTCAAATCTTTATATGTTTTATGACTTATGAGAATAAGTCAATCCAAATGCAAATGTAACACCAATTAAAGGTATTTTAAAATTCACTAAGAATGTTTTATAATCTATAACAATGAAAAATTACAAAAAAACAAAGGAAAAAAAGAAAGCAAGAGTTGTGAAAAAAAAAAAAAACTGAAAAAAATACCTGGTGTCGATTGTATTATAGCTGGATTGTTTAGAATCGAAAAGTAAATTATTTTAGAGATTTTGGATCAAAATATTTGGACTTGAGCTATTTTTCAAAAAAAACTTTGATAACTTTTATTAATATTTCATCAAATCTTTAAATTGTAAGAGAATAAGATATTTTGCATAATACTACACTTTTAATAACGATTTTAAGTTCGCTTGGATGGACACAGCAGATAGCCCAATGTGGCTTTGATTTAAGAAAAACACACTTCTTTACGTTCGTGATTAAGAAAATGTACAGAAAGTCAAGTAGAATATTTGAAACGCTAATTTAGATATCCAGAAGCTATTACGGAGTGGACTACTAGTTCGCCTTGCAATAATTAATTCAAAGGGTTATTTCTTATAAGGAAGATATTTTTATCGTGTTTTTACAGTTCGATAAAAACATTCCACTTCGCTGAACATTCGAATGTATGCTATTATATGATAAAAATGTATAATCGTTAAAAAGCTTCATATTATTCAATGAATTGTTGATGAAGTGAGACGTCAATTAGGGTACAATAGTAAAGCTTTTGAATGTAAAAAGTATCTTCAACAAGGTCGACTGTGGACTTTTTTATTTGAAATGTGTATAATTAAATCACTTTATAAAATGAAAAATGAGACTTTTTATGACATGTATGTATTGAATGACAATGAAAGCATACTCACCCCGTTTGTTTGTGCTTTTGATAATATTTTATGGCTTCAAACAGTGTAATTAGGTTGCAGAAAATTTGATATTTTACTTAATTTGTGTGAAAAACGTGATTTATTTTAGATAGAGTCAAGACTAACATTTGTTATTTAGAATTATTGTTATTATAAAGGGAACCTACTAATTATATATCATATTTCGAACCGTTCGAATATACTTTGATAACGATTGGTTTGAACACAGATATGTCAACATTTAACAAAATAAACCAAAAAGTATTTTAAGAGTATCGGGTAAAGGTTTTTATGGTGATGATTAAAGTTTGACGTTCGAATCTGAATAGTTTGAAAAGGGGATTTCTTTATAAAACAGGTATCCAGCTCACCGGAAAATGTCTTTCAATTTCTATTTATCCATATATTTCATAGAGCACAACCCCTTCCTCAATCTCTCTGAGTCGTATTAAATTTATGAGCTTATAACGCTAAAATTTGTGGTTTGATACAAATAATTAACACAACAATGACAGATCATTGTGTACAGTTACTGAAAAATTCTAGCAGGAAAAAGTAGAATCATTTGATACGCAATTACACAATAAATATATTAATTCTGTTGTATTTCGTGTAAAAATATTTACTGATCAAATAAATTAGATTAAATAATTCATATTAAATATCTCTCAATTAGTTAAGCATTTTAAATTATACTTCCAGATCTATGCAGGAAAATGTACCTGTTACCAAGTGCTACGTATTGATAACCGTAGCAGACACTTTGGACGTTTTTAACATGTCAACCACTCACTGATGATGCAAATGCAGCATAATTACCATGTAAAACTTATTCAATTACTTATATTTTTATTTTCCTTTCTCGTGATGAGGAGGATTCGCCATGGTTAACCCTTTATAAGTACAATCTATAATAATAAAAGGGCACGTCTCTATATCTGTATGTGTGTGACCTTCTTAGCTCCAAGAACACAGGGAGCTAAATTTTGCGTGCGCATTCATTTATCAAACAAGCTAACAAAAAAAAAAACACATACTGAAAAGAAGTGTGACTGTCATAGCTCCAAAAGAAGAGAACCCAGAAACCTAAAATGTTGCATTAATAGTAAGTGGACCCTGAAGCTGTGCACCTGGGTATTACTTATATATATCAGCTTCTTGCACGAATTCGCATGCACAGATTTTTAATTGAACAAGCTAGCAAAAAAAAACCACTTACAAGTAAAGTAGTTTCTTGTACAATAACTTGTAACTTATAGAAAATCCAATACGTTTAGGTAGCAATGCCTTCCAACAATGGCTTTCATGTAATGTTCTTTAGCAACAAAAGTATAACCTAACTTTTTTGTTTATATATGAAAATATAAAATAAAATGCATAAATTACAAAATAAAAGAAAAAAATTGTTGATTTAATAATTTAGACTCTTTGTTCATTAAATTCCGAAATGATTTGAGTTTGAAACTGGATTGATATTTTTATTTGTATAGCAAATTTTATTCACTTGACTCAAGGTTATGTTATCTCACAATACGTTTTTACTAACATTCATTACATTTGACTTAGAAGTTAATTAAACATTAATATGTATTAAATTTATGGTATTTTCAACAAGGTTGATACACAAATATATTTTGATATACAAAAAAGTGCGCTTAATAATAACGGTTTTTGCTGATAAGTCTTATATATTCGGTCAAGAAGTGAACATTTTATCGACGATCCAGTTCTACGACGAGCAAATTAATTCTGAGTTGATTTTATTACACACCTCGCTTAAGCTAGCTAGCTTGATTGGCCTCACACCATTGAATTTTACCGGCGAAGATACTTAATGTACTCACAGAAATTCTAACGTCTGAAGTAATTCACTGAAAATGAACGGTTTGTAATGTTCAAAATCTATAAACTTTCCTGGTCAAATTCTGTAGTTCTCCGATTAATGGACGTAATTACAGTTATAACTTTCCAGGCATACCACACACTGGCTGGAGCTGACAAATAATATTCCCCTTCCTGTCTCTCGCTAGCTGCTTTTTATACGAATCAAGCAAGGCTCTTGAACTTTCAACAATGTTCTAGCTCGTTTTCGTGAACAAATTTCAAGAATCCTCTACAAACTCCGAGAGCAGGAGGGACTTGCACAACACACAGCCAACAATACAATCCACGTGCAGAAAAAGAAAACTACACTGAAACAAACATAAACACTAAAATAATGCACAACAGAAAATTTGTTACAACTGTCTCCTAACACCCCCGTCAGTAAAATCATAATGGGAATATATTTAGCTAACTATTCTATTTGGACAAATGAATTTTGACTTTTATAATTTCTCTTATTACGAGAAATCAAATTTGACACTACCCGACAAACACTGGCTTTTATATAGGTTAAATAACGTGATGTATACTGACCTGCAATGATTTTACTGCTTTGAAATTTTTATCTACTCTATAGTAATTTCTGTACGCTGAACCCTAAAATTATATTAATTTTTCCCCATCACATGTAGAATTTTCACAAAACGTAACATGTACTTCTACATAAATGAAATCCGATAACACTTCATTATGCTTAAAATGTTGACAACAGCTAGTTTTAGATTTCTCTTGAACAATCGCGACGTGAAAAATTTATCGATCATTCTAGAGCCCAAACATAACATAATAATTAAACTTTAATTATTTAATCTAAGTAAGTTTTGTTTCTGATTGTAAAACGTCCTTATGTGATGGAAACATATTAGTATTATTTTCAAATTCAGCGTAGTTAAAGTATGGGAAATCTGTTATTAAAGCCAAAACCACTTTTATGAAGTTTAAATTCGCAGGTGTGTGTTATGTACAATAAGTTTATTATTGTCGTACCTTTTGGACGCGCCCAGCATGGATAGGTGGTTAGGGTGCTCAACTCGTAATCTGAGGGTCGCATAAAAACATAATCGCCATTTCAGCCGTGGGGACGTCATAAGTGACGGTCAGTCCCACTATCCATTGGTAAAAGAGTAGCCTAAGAGTTGTCTTCCCTCTAGTCTTATACTGCTAAATTAGGGACGGCTATCTCAGATAGCCCTCGTACATGTTTGCGCCAAATTTAAAAATAAAAAAACAGATTAGCTAAAGTTTACCTCGTATTTTTAAATTATGTGCGTGATACGATACGAATGAAGAGATCCAGATAAACAACCAAGAAAATGATTAAACTTAAGATTTGAAATGAACAAAATTTCAAATTATTTTCTCATTAGCAAGTTATATCACAAGAATTTTATTCATGAGAAAAAATTAGGTGTTTCAGAACTACTGTTATTTCAACTTATATCAAAAGAATAATCAAATAAAGTGCAACAAAATTAAACAAAGTTATAATGTGACGGTCAATTTCAAAATAGTAGCCCAAGAGGTGGCGGTGGGAGGTGATGACTAGTTGCCTTCCCTCTGGTCTTGCACTGCTAAGTTAGGGTCGACTAGCGCATTGTAGCTTTGCATGAAATTCAAAATCAAACCTGTACGACATTTTTTGTTGTTGTTGTTTCTGGGAAGTAAAATAAATTTGAAATATTTCTGACTATGTTGATGTTAAAATAAGTTCAGAATGTACACGCTGACTCGGTCATTTAAAATATGTCAACCTAATAACCCGAGAAGCCAGATGCTTTCACTAGTAAATAAATAAGTGCAATCCCTCAACAAATGACTTTTTAAAAGTTAAAATGTAATGTAGTCTGAGGGGCGTTTACAACTTTTGGCTATATGCATTATAAAGAATAGCTACTGATGGGTTTTTTTTTTCACTTACGCCCTCTAGCAAATAGTTAAACTACATAGATAATGCATGCAGTAAAATGACACATTGCGTATTTTAAGTATAAACGCTCCAATAAACTTATATTTGAAAAAAAGTATACTGGCACAACTAATTTAAAACTATATTTAGATTTAAAAAAACATATTCAACTTAATCATTAGTGTCGTAAAAGGAAGCAACTTTAAGCAATTGAACGCACTGAAGTTTTCTCTCTTTTTTTTTTTTAATTAGAAAATTTGATCAATAACAAAAACTGACCAATTAGCATAGCATCTCAGTTGTATGTCAACTGTATGGTATAAATTGTCTGGCTAATATATTAAAACGTGTAAATTCTATTTATTTATAGCTTTTTTGTGCTGGGCATAGTGATTAATAAAAATATGCCCTTTCGTTTTTCGATGTTTCAGTTAAGATCAAAGGGTATTGTAGAAGTTTAATCAGATAGTACGGCTCGTTGTTATCTTTGAAGCTAACTTTATCTCTTTTGCGAAACGTGTAATTATTTATATGAATTAAATTACTGCAAAATTTACTGTGTTTATTTCTGTAACTTGACAGAATTATAAGACATTGTGTGAATTCATATATGAGTTACATTGTTAAACAAAGTTCTTTAATAATATTCCAGTCATTTGATTTTAATACGAAGTCATATTATGTAAGCATATGGAAAACTAGCACAGATTTTTCTTGGCCTACAATAAAGAAATCGTAATACAAATACTCTGGCAGCAAACTGCAATGGTGTTCTTATTAACATGTCTTAAACACATTGGACATAATGGGGTCTATGTCTGGAAAAGATAATGTAGCTGTCTCTGCAAATGACATATTTTCTCATGAGAACAATACCTTCGAAACAGCTAAGTTGCCTCGAGTTTTTAGAAGTTACCTAATATTACAAATTAATAATATAATATAAGCTCACTCAGAACAAGCAATTATATGTATGTGCGCGCGCACGCGCATGTGTGTTTGGAGCATGTTCTACAATTGCTTATAGTACAGTGAAAATCGTTATAAAAAATGTTACATGTTAATGTTTCATGCCAACGGATCATGCGTGGCTTAGTTGTTAGCGTGCTCACACTGTAAATCTGACAATTCAGAGTTTACGACCCATTATCCCAAAAGCACACTCAGACACTTTGTGACGACGGTTACAGCAGAATAGTGTTGATGAAATTTTACTATTATATAGAACAAGGGCTAGGTGCTGTTGAGAAGATGTCTGTCTTCTCTCTAGAGTATCATCTCATTTTTAGGGCAGACTATGGGCAAATAGATCTTTACGTGACTTTGCGTGACAGTTCTAAATCAAACAAACAAATAAGCATGCAAATATTTATAATTTCATTAACCCTTTTGGCGTGGTTGGTGACCACAGTAGACTTGTAGGCTTAGCGCGGCAGGTGACCTTCCTTTATTACTGTTATTCTTATGTATTAAATTTAACATATATAGTATTGAGTACAATCACTGAATATTTCAGGGACTTTTGTTGAGTTATCGCCGAAATATTATGGTTTTAGTACTAATACTGCAATTAATTGAAGTATTAAGCGTATATATTTAGCGCCATGCCAAATATTAAAAGTTGTTATTCAGCGCCGAAAGGGTTAATAAGCATTTTGTAGATACACAAAAATATGTAAAAAACTATCATACCTTGAGCAGTGAAAGCGATAAAGTATATATCATACAAGAAATTTTCTGTGTCCACTTATATACATGATTTTCCAGGCAAGTTTAAAGTAAAATCATACGTTTTGATTCAGTCGTAGAACCTTGTAATATTGTTTTTAATCCAGACAAAATTTCATTTCGTTAAAATTAATAAACTTAAGTAAACTCTCGTCAGATGAACTTGTCAAAATCTTGACTCCAAAGTTAACTTTCACATCCTGCTTTATTAGGAATGAACAGTAATTTAAGCACTTTCTCCGCCTAGTGTAAACTGAAAACAGTTTATATCTTCCGAATATCATGTTTCTACAATGATCAAATGAAAACTATCTTGAGCACAATTTATTTATGCCATTCCTACTAAATTAATTTGAACTTCTGTTAACTCCAGACTTGTATCAGCTATCTTTGTCTGATCTCAAAGATACATCAAATTACGTTTCTGTCAGCACATTTGGAACATTTAAATAAAAATAAATAAACACTGGGAGTTTTGTCAGATGATTTCTCTCAATAACGAAAATGAAACAAAGTATTTCCTTTACTAAATTGGCGGTGGTGGTGATGACTAGCTGCCTTCCCTCTAGTCTTACACTGCTAATTTAGGGACGGCTAGCGCAGATAGCCCTGGATTAGCTTTGCCTGAAATTCAAAACAAACAAACAATCCTTTACTAAAATTCATTTTTAACTAATAAACGCGCCACCCAGTGGCACCGCGACTTGTCTAAGGATTTATACTTTTAGAAACAAGGTTTCGATACCCGTGGTGAGCAGAGCACAGATAATCCCTTTTCTATCTTTGTGCTTAATAACAAAATACTAGAACACATAGTGTACACAATTATATAAAAAATATAGTAGTATTCTAGCATATAAACGTTAGATAATAGCATATATCCCGTCCAAAATGAGGAAACAAGCACCATAATCTTGTAGTAAACTCTAACTAAGTGAAACAAATAAATTTTGCGAAATGAAGCTTGACCAAGAAAGTAACTTGGAGTCAAGGCTATCAAACATCAATAAATTCTTTTATGAGCCAATTAAAATACGCTCATTCGTGAAATGAATCAATATTTTTACTTTCATGATAACTTTTATTCATTTTATTCTAGGCTAGGCGATCCAACACTGCGTCTTTACTTCAGGGTTATTATATCAACACTCACTACACTTGTAAGGCTTCACGGAGATTCGAACCCCTCGATCCTTAGATTACCAGTCGAGTGACTAAACTACCTGGCCATGCCGGACCTTATATTTAATAGAAGACGTATTTTATGTAGTACTGTGCTTATTACATTGCCTTTATGAACTATTTTTAGAACAAGTAATGAATAAGTTTGTGTTGTTTCGTATTACAGATCTTCACTAGTTACCTTTTGTAATTTATGTATCAGAAATTTAGTTTCTAAGTATGATTATGTGGATTTTAAATATACATATGATTAAAGGTGAAACTATAAAATTGAAGCTATTGGATTACTAATATTATTCTGCTGAAAAGTCCTGATAAGTTCGATTATTAAGTTAGTGATTGGTTGTCGTCGCTGCTTAAGATTGGATCTCAGTTACGAAATTACCTTAGTTCCAATGATTGAAAATACTTAAATATCGTTGTCAGGTGAATGTATAAACCTAGCCAGTATGTGATCTTGAAGTACATTAAATATTTGTAGCTCCGAATAGGAACTGGCACACTATAGCAAATACGTTGTTGAAGCTACGAACTCTGAAAGTAGCAGCAGCATCTGTTTTAAAGGACACTTTTATTTATCCAAATGATTGTAGCGTGTTTAATAATCCTAAGTTATCCGGGCAGAGGGCCTGTTTTCCAGAAGATTTGTAACTAACAATGATTACCGATCTGAAATTTTGTACATAAATTGGAAATAGTTTCGAGAGATATTTTAGAATGATGTAAAAATTAAGATCATGACTGTAAACTACAAGAACGTCACCAGCAACTCTGAGAAATGTGGGAAGGTTGTTTTTTTTTTAATGTGGGAAAAAATTTCCATTGAAGAGTGAGACAGAAAGATAGAAGAACCCCGACCAAAAACGTGAGCAGAAATTTAGAAATTCTGAAATATCGTGACCAGAAATCTATGGTCATTAGAAGAAAGTTACAGACAAATTAAAGAAGTTTCGCAAAGTTTTAAAGAATGTTGTCAAACTAATGATTTCTTAGCCGAAAGAGATGATCGAGGATCGTTGGGTTCTGACACTAAGAAGGAACATGGGAAGAAAAATAGTTCACTCTTTTTGAGATATGGAATATATCGATAAAAGAACATCAGATTATTGCTCTTGCCCTAGGATTAAAAAATAAGAATTTCAGAAAACCGAAAGAAGACATAAAATTCCAACACTCTGTTATGTTACACTTGCAGTGAATATTTTTACGTGATACATTTAAATAACAAAGCACAATTCCAGGAACATTCAGGATAAAGACATCTACAGTTAGGTCCGTTATTTAATACATTAAAAGTGAATAGGGATAATCATTTCGTCGGACAAAACTATTTAAGCACAATAAAATGTATTCACCACTAGAAAGATTCTGTTTATTAATATTAGTTTAAAAAATAGAAAATCAATCAAAAACACCCAACTGGTACTACCTAAATAACTCCAATAGGAAGCACTTTGTTTTCTCTGCAAATTGAAACCAGATAGGCCAATCCTGTGGCACGGCATGGCCAGGTGAACTTAAAGAACTCGACTTATCATTCAATGTTCGCGGATTTGAATCTCCGTCACACCAAACATGCTTGCCCTTTTAGCCGTGGGGACGTAGTAATGTGACAGTCAATCCTTCTATTCATTGGCGGTGGGTGGTGATAACTAGTTGCCTTCCCTCTGGTCTTTCACTGCTAAATTAGGGACAACTAGCGCTTATAGCCCACGAGTAGCTTTGAGCGAAATTAAAAACAAACCAAACGAAACCTATTTTGGAGTTAAGAAAACTTTGATGAAAACAAGTAAAAAGTATTACTTGTATTGGATGACAATCATCTCTGGAAGAATGGCATCGAACCTACAATACTATGTAAAAGTAGAAAGTTCCAAAAGAGCTGTGAACAATTACAAAAATTATCAGTTTAACTGCCACTAGAAGGAGTAACTATTGATGTTCTTTGTTTACTGCTTAGGTTGACTGAGAAACTTAAATATATACCCTAGTAGTTATAGTGGAATAACTTACATAAATTATAAAATTGTGACCTCATTCAGAACATGGTGTACTAAACCAAAAGAGAGAGAGATTTGAAACACTGACTCGACAGTTATTAATTAAATGCAATTCTAGTATGCTCGAAACTCTTAAATAAATATTTATTGCTAAAATAAATTGTAAAACATCACATTCGGGTCGTGTTAATAAAATTAATTTCTTATGTGTTATAGAGATATAAAGCTAATCACTATAGTGTATCAGGCAAGCTTTCATTACGCGGTTCGTCTCAACATAATCTTCCATTGTCTAAACAAATGTTATTGTGCAAAGTCAAAGGTGTTGATTCTAGGGTTTATAGATCTAACCACTGATATGTTGCTCACTGCAAATTATTACACTATTCAGTTAAGAACAGGATCCGCGCAAGCAGAAAGCAAAGGAGACCGGATTCCCTGAAATATCTTTAGGCCCTAAAGATCCATTAATCTATTTTATGTGTGGCCCCTCCCTCTTAATAAGAAAGAGATGGAATGTTTAGAATGTGTATATGGCGGGTAGTGCTGGCAGGTTCCTAGTCATTAGCTCAAAATTAGGAACAGCTATGGCTGAGCCTTAGGCTTTCTGTACATGTATCGCATAAACTGCTGTTTGGGTTGTAAGTAAATACTACAGTTTCAAGGAATCAAAGTTGATTCTTAGAATTAAGATTGTACAAAACCTATTCTGACGTGTTTATGACCATCCAGGTTAAACTTTTTCTCATCAGAGAACAAAACCTACGTCCACTTTGGTGCTTCTCAGCAAAGTTTAACCGAGCTGTTTCGTAGTGTGGAAGGAAGCGTGGCCTTTGAAGACGTTTACGGTTTTTAAAGCCTTTCTCTCGTAGATGCCGTCTTATTGTTCTTGAGCTGCATTCTGCGTCCGTAAGGGTCTTAATCTAGCTCGATCGGCTGGTGTCTTGGCGGACAACCAGTTGAATCCTCCTGCTCAACGCCGGCGAAATTTTCTTGGGCCGACCGCTTGAAATTCTCGTTTCGTATCCCTCAAGGTTTTTTAAGAAATTTGTAACAGCAGTTTTACTTTGCCCAATCTCACTAGCGATGGCACGTTGAGAGAGATCTTGCTTTTGCAGCTTTTTTGCAATTCTGCCACGTTCATACTCTGTGAACTTTTAGCCTTTGCTATGTTTTTACCCAATGTAACACAGGAGATGTCAGTGGGAGATATTGACAACGCTAATGCTTGAACATGAATGACTAAATTTCGTTACATGTTTACCGATTAACCCTTCGTTTCAGTATGGTCTTAAACTTTTGACCAGCTAGTATTTAGGCTAATTTCATAGCGTTCACATTTTCCTTATTAAATGCTAAAAACGTTTTTTGATTTTATTTTCCTTTTTCTTATTTTCATCTTTTGAAGCTCTACACAAATAAGTGGTTGAGTCTAATAACGCAAAATGCATATTTTTTTCTTTATGCTCATTGGCCTTAATATTTTAGCCAGCTGTGTATATGTTTTACAACTGTAAGTGTCGTAGTTATTGGCCTTTATTTTTTATGATAATCAAGAGTAGTTGTTTTTCAATGTTTTAAACAAAAATGCTTTTGGTTTTGTCAACTTAATTTAGTTTTAGTATTTTCCAGAAGAAACGAAACGTTGGCGGAAGTTATGCTGTCCCCATTTTGCAGTATAATAATAGATAGAGGGACTGTTTGATTAATTTCCGTTGCCATTATGTTTGTTTAGTTATTCCTGTTTTCCTTATGAACAAATTTAAATGTGTTTTTTAACGCTTTGATCCATAATCTTCAGATCGTTCGAGTATAATATTAAAAATCCGGATACAAAGTTATGTGACCAGTTCAGCTTTTCTTCCCCTAGAGGTCAGGCCCGGCATGGCCAGGTGATTAAGGCATTAGACTCGTAATCCGAGGGTCGCGAGTTTGAATCCCCGTTACACCAAACATGCTCGCCCTTTCAGCTGTGGGTGTGTTATTATGTGACGGTCAATCCCACTATTCATTGGTAAAAGAGTAACTTAAGAGTTGGCGGCGGGTGGTGATGTTTTACACTGCTAAATTATGGACGGCTAGCGCAGATAGCCCTCTTATGGCTTTGCGCGAACTTCAAACCAAACCCCTAGAGGTTTTTTTTTCCTTTTTTTCACGTATACTCGGTCTGTTTCGTTGTTCGTTTTGAATTTTTGCGTAAAGCTACACAAGGGCTATATGTACTAGTTGTGCCTAATTTAACAGTGAAAGACTAAAAGAAAGCAGCTAATCATGACCACCTACGCCAACACTTTGGTTACTTTTTTACCTACGAATAGTGGAATTGACCGTCTCATTATAACGCCTCCACGGATGAAAGGATGAGCATTTTTGGTGTGAAGTGGATTCGAACCCATAACTCTCAGATTACGAGTCAAACGCCTTTACCCACTTGGGCATGCCGGGTCATTTAAACAGTTGAAGTTTCATATTGTTCAGTATAGTTCACAATGGCCTTCCTATAACCTTACAACTGCCACCCTCACATTACGAGTCAAGTGTCCTAACCACCAGACCATATCAGGCCTACTTATATTCGGAGTAGAATGATGTTAACGAAAAAGCTGTACATGATAATTCCTAACGGCCATCCCTCCCTCGCGTCCCTACAGATGGTGTGCATAAAGAGATCGGTTTATTTCAACAAAATTTATCGGAAGCAGAAAAAAAAAGGACATTAAGTCAATATTATTGTTTTACAAAAACCTTTGGAACATAGGTTTTCAAAATTGCTAACATAAGCTGTTATTGATTAGTTACGTAAAAACAAAGTCAAATCAAGTATAGAAAGTTTGAATGAGATTTTCAAAGCCAAATCAGCTTTGATGCATTGTGGCCCTGGATTTGTCAGCTTGGCCACATATTATATGTGATGTTTCCTTGCTAATACTATATTTAAAACACTATTTTTAAAAGAATAATATTATAAATCTTTGTGAAAACAACTTTACTTGGCTGTAGGAGCAGGAAAATGTCTATAAATCCATCTAATGATTCTACATCTATCTTTCAGATGTAAATGTTAAAAGAAATATATTTAATTTATGGAGCAATTTCAACAAAAAGTCTTTTGTAGGTTCCTAAAATAAACTTTGCAAATATTGCAAAGGGATGTACCTTATTAGGTTTTACAAAGCATCGAAAAAGTACTCATTCTAATTATTTGTTTGTTTTGAATTTCGCGCAAAGCTACACGATGGCTATCTGCGCTAGCCGTCCCTAATTTACCAGTGTAAGACTAAAGGGAAGGTAGCTAACCATCACCATCCACCGTTAACTCTTGGGCTACTCTTTTACCAACGAATAGTGGGATTGATAGTCACATTATAACGCCCCCACGGTTGAAATGGCGAGCACGTTTGGTGCGACGAGGATTCGAACCCGTGACCCTCAAATTGCGAGTCAGGCGCCTTAATAACCACCTGGCCATGCAGGGCTGAACTCATTCTAACATTACCTTATTATAGTAAAATAATATGATTATTTCTTTGGCTCTTAAAAATATTGATACAAAAGTGGTCAGGTAAAAAAAAATGTTAGCTGATACAGTTCTATCTCACAGATCATCAGGTATTGGCTAGTGAGTACTGACTGTAAATCTGAAAAAATCGTGTTCAATATTTTGGGTCGGAAAGAGTGATGTTATGGTGAATGTTAAGTCTGACTATTAGTTTCGTATCCCAGAAATGGAAGGTGAGTTCTGTGGATGTGACTGTTCGCTTCTTCTTTGTCGGTATTTTGCTACGTTGGACATTTTTAATACTCAGGAGGACCAGGCACAAAATACCACTTCCTCTATCCCTAACTTTCATTTCAGCTACTATTATGTTGTAATTATAGTACTTTAGGGCCAGAGTAACCTACAGTACTCTGGCCCTTTTCAGGGCAGTGTACATATATTGTCTCGAGTTGCCTTTTATTTATTTATTTATTTTAATTTTATTATTGTTATTTAATCTATTTATATAAAAATATTTATAAACTATGCATATTATACTATTTTTAAACGTTTAGTGCATGGTGGTTTGCTTGATTTATATTTCTTAAATATATATTCATTGGAGAGAGGTACTTAAGACTATGTTTATCATGCATGTGGTTTACGTCGAGATCACACAATAAATCATTTTTATGCCAATTTTTACTAAAATAATTTAGTGCATTATGCAAGAGTCTATCAGATACTGTCTCTAAGTCTGCATAGTTGAGGTTATGATTGAATTTTGGATGAGCTGTATTACCTCTCGTCTTTTGGTTTCAAATTAGGAGCGGCTATACCGTAGGTAGCTTCTGTGTAGTTTTTACACAAAATGTTTAAACAAACACACAAACCAATCTCTAAGGCTAATACCTGTAACAACTTGAAGCAGAGCTGAATATGCGTAATAAAATGAAATTATTTATATTAAGACAATGTATATGCTATTTATGAATAGCTTAAACAGCTTTAAAGTAGTTATGTCAAACCTGCTATTACACCATTATTTCTGTAGATTGGTAATGTCTATGCTGCTTTTCCATTTGTGGTAGCTATTATTTTTGTAAAGTGCTGATGTCTAGGAAGGTATTCTGCTTGTGGTCAACATTGTTTCTGAAAAGTGCTTATGTCTAGGATGGACGTAAAAAGTGCTTATGTCTAGTCTGGTTTTAGAATTGTGACAATCGTTACTTCTGTAAATTGCTCAACACCGCTGTCACACTTGCTCACAAGTGAGCATATTCTTATGTTCTTATTCGGTTGGCAGTCATTAGTATTTCTGTGAGGTGTTTAGCCATTTAATTATTGTACTTCTAAAACTGCAAAATGTATGTACCCTTTCAGACTTTGGTCTTTTATAAACTACAGATTCAAATCAGAATCATCACATTATGTGAATAACCAACCAACAGTACCATCACAGTCAAGACAGTTGCATTGATAGATTCCAAAACGTTGGTTATACAATTTTATCAGTAACGCAGAGAGTTGAATAAAGTGTCCGCTGGAAGAGGAATTGCAGCGAAACTCATGTAATAAAGAGAAAATGGCGGTTAAATAGGAGAGAAAAGTCCAGAAGTTATCAGACAACAGAAAAATTTAATGTAAAACAGTCCACATCTATTTCCAGGGTACCTCACGAAGATCGTTGTAACAAACAGCTTACAGCAAAAGGAGACCACTACACATAAGCTGCTGACCTCAGTTATCAACAAGACCTTTAAAGTGATGTAAGAAACGTGTACATTTGACTAATTAGGACTGGTGAGAAGAAACATTGTTTGCAGTTTCGTACTTTACCCTTTTATGTACCGATGGGTGAAGGTAGTTTGGAGAAAACTAAACGAATCATTCTACCTATCTTGTGTGATCCAAACTGTCCATGTCTCTGGTGTTTAAATCATAGGTAGAAGCATGTTTCTCTGGCATATGCTGCACCCCTTGTTCTTTTTAGAATGCACAGTAAAGATCACAACTTAACACAAAATTATTTCTGATATGTGCAATGATGGGGAAACAACTATTTTCAAGACTACAATGTTTGCAATTACTATATCTGAATTGTGAGTGGATGATTTGAGGAACATAATGAAGACATCAGGCGTCATATTAGGCCACAAATATTCCCAAATTTTAATCAGTTAAAGATCCGTGGGATGGACGTAAAAAGTGGATTCGCTTCTGGTATCATCTACAAACCTCTATTCTTAAATTACATTCAACATCTTGCGAATTCAATACCATGTCACTTTATATCTATTATTTGGGCAAAATATGACCCAGTCCGTAGAGATATTGATCATTCCTTGTAAGGTAGACAACCAGTTTTGGTTATGCAGCTATATTAAACATAATAAAAGCTGTTAGCCATAAATTATAACAATGATTTACAATTTATGCTTTTATTAACGTCTTTTAATGATCCGAAATTCACTTAATAACTAGTAAGTTCGTGAAAAGAATTGAAATATACATGAATATATGTAAATATATGATTTTTTTCATATTTAGAAATACTCCGCCAGGGGGAAGTTGTCAAGTGTAAACCTCTTGGTTTGGTTTGGTTTGAATTTCACGCAAAGCTACACGAAGGCTATCTGCGCTGGCCGTTCCTAATTTAGCAGTGTAATGACTAGGTGGAAGGTAGGCTAGTCATTGCTACCCACCGCCAACTCTTAGACTACTCTTTTACCAATGAATAGTTGGATTGATCGTTACTATATAACGCCCCAACGACAGGAAAGGCGGTGATGTTCGGTGTGATAGGGATTCAAATACACGATCCACAAATTACAAGTCGAATGCCTTAACCATCTGGCCATACCAGGCTTGATTGACTAAAAAACAACAATAGTCCTACTGTTACAGTACCAAAACTTATTTGTATGAGCTTCAACACGATTTTTAATGGTGATCGCAATTGGAATCAGTGACACACCTGTCCAGCACATGGTTCATAGCAAACGAAAGTGGTTACGAACACAAAATTATAATGCTACGTTCAGCAGGAGTTACATTTTTTGTTTTAAATTTCTGTGACAATCAAAATGCAGTTGAGGTTCAAAAGGTTTACTCCCTATCACATCAAACATGCCCGCCCTTTAAGTCGTGGTGCGTTATAATGTGACGTTCAATCCCGCTATTCGTTGGTAAAAGAGTGGCCCAAGAGTTGTTGGTGGGTGGTGATGACTCGCTGCCTTCCTTCTAGTCTTACATTGCTAAGTTATGGACGGCTAGCGCAGATAGCCCTCGTGTAGCTTTGCGTGAAATTCAAACTAAATCAAACCAAGAGGTTTACACCTGACAACTTCCCCCTGGCGGCGTATATGCAAATATGAAAAAATCATATATTTACGTAATTTGATGAAATTTTTATTATCTGCTAGATACTGGTTACTAAATAGTTTATATCTAGCGTTTTGGATGCTAGTCTGTTGAAAAGGCAGAAGGATGGGGAGAGCAAAGTTAAGTGGATACCCTACCTGAGTTTCTAGCACCACATACAATCCTTTCAGGTTTTTTCCAGAAATAGCAGCACATTAGCAGCTAAAACTTTAAAACAACAACTTATTAATAATTAGTATCTAGTAATAAAAATTAGAGCTAATTAGTATCTAGATCTTCAAAAATAATGCTACTGATGGCAAGAAATAGAAACACGAACAATGAGAAGGAAAATTATTGCCAACTGTGTCTTTGGTGTTAAACTTTGTTTTTGTAGAACCAGTAATTTTATAACCATACATTATTATGTAAGATGTCTTCACATGTATTCTCTCTGCATTCTTGGTAATAATTCTCAAAAATGATATTGTGTCAAGGACAGATACCTGTCGTTGCTGTTGACTACTTTTGCTGGTCGTCTAGATGATTCTGTATAGTTTTCATGATATCAGTTCCCTCTAGTTTCAAGCACTTTATTTCTGTTTAAAGGTGAATTTTCAACAAATTTAATAATTGCCTTAGAAGCTGTACTTTGGTTAGGTATAATTCCTGTGTGGTTGCCATATTTTTAAACACTTTAGTTTTTGAGTAAAAAAATGAAACAAAATATGCGGATCCTCGAACTCAAGTTCCTCTCGGTCATTCGGCGGTTTCCGTGACGTTTTACAACTATGACGTAATAGTTGCCAAACACGCTTCTTTGCGCGCCGACCATTTTGTTCCTTTCAGTGCTGGTGTTTTATGTAAATCTATCGGTGCTTTTTTCGGATTACATACTTTGTGGACTATTTTTTGTCTTGATATTGCTACTTTATGTTTGTTTTACGATAACATAGTTTACTGCGTTGCTTATGATTGTAAAAACGGTTCAGCATCGGGCAAAAGCTTTTTTTCGTTTCCGTGCAAGGAGGAGGAACAGGCAAGGTGGCGACAGTGGGTGTCCTTCACACCATGCAAAGCTTTCTCAAGATCACTTTAAACGCTCATGTTTTGTATCGGATCCCACTGTTTTGGATTCCGTGGGTTTCAAGCCAGGCACGTTGAGACTGAAATAGCCATCGGCAGTATACAGGATCGTCCCTCACCATCTTTTCTTGTGTAGAGCTGAGGAATGATCTCAGCCTGCATCGTACAGGTTCCACACCTCTGAAGCCATTCCTTCCCATCACAAAAGAACAAACTTAAAGGTATGTGTGAAGTACAATAACTAGTATATTATAATAATTTAAAAAGTACAAGTGTTTGAGGAATGTAACTAGACATACACATTTAACATTCATGAGCGTGTTTTGCATTTGTAGCACCTGAAAGTCAGTGAAACCTTGATTTCCTTGTCTAGACAGTAAACAAATCTATTCCAAACAGAGTATATTTCTAGTTTAAAAGCTGGTAGATCATTCTATAGATGTTTTTGTATAATTTTTACATATGAAAAACTTTGAAGAATACCATTTTTCAAATTTAACATTTCAAGATAAATTGAAATAAGACAAAATCTTGAACCTATTGAAGTAATCAAGTACATGTTATGTATTTAAATAAAAACATTGTAGACTTGTAAACAATCAAATATAAACTCCATAATATATTTCTATAACTCATCATAATAAAATTATTCTTAACACAGTACTTTGACATTGTCATATTAAATTTAAATCTCATAAACCTCACAAAGCATGTTGTTTTAATTTGTAATCTTATTTCTTCAGTATCACTTCACAGTTCCGCTACTCTCGCTCCTGGAACTGTCCTCATCACTGGAACTTGTCAGATCTGTGTCAAAAGTAACTGTTCTAGGTTCGTTCAGAGTAGGTTCGAATTGATATGGCGCTACTCAACATTGTTCAGAACACAAAGTCAAAACAGACTCCGCCTCTGTTTCTCTGTATGCACTGGTCATGTTTATTTACATTTAACGCGCTGGCGTTGGCGATTTGTTTGGCAACTATTACGTCACAGTACTTTTCCTAGCGGCAAACGTAAAAACTAAAACGTTCGGATTGCCACTCGGAAAGGGCTCTTTCTGCACCAAGTTCTATGTTCCATTTATTAGCACTTATGTTTTATAAAAAATGTGAACCTGCAAAATTAATCAGTAGTTTGAGTATGAGTAGTTCTTTTGACTGCAAAGTTTTTTTTTCTGTAAAATTCACCTTTAACACTTTCCTCGATGCGCAATTAGAGATTTAATGAAGGTGTTTGTTTCCGCTATATCTAGTAAGGCTTGTATTTGATTAAACTGAAGGAGATCTTTCATTGTAAATGACGTTTATACTAAATTTAGGTGCTACAAAAAAAAACTGTTTCTTTTTATATGAAAATGTCGGATATTCTGCTTGTAAATTATTCTAAACATCATTCTCCTTTACCGAACTGTACAGTAAATTTTAATGACTTTTAGAAAGAAGAAATCCAAATTACGTCATATTAGCGCAGCACATAAACTTAAGTGTAGTAGTTTTTGTTGTTTAGTATTGCTGTTTACTTTGATTTTAGGGCTAGCAAAACAAGGCAGAACTGAATACATGCTTTCTTCAGATATGCGTTATGCATATTAAGCAATGCTGATGCAGTAACTACTCAATATCGAGGAAAACTTTCTCTCTATGCGTCTGTGAATGCATCTTCTGCCAAAAAAGTTGACCTATGCAGACTAAACTTGATATGCTGATTTGGTAATCCAAAAGCGAACCAATGTTTATGAAATTTTCCCACACACTGAAAGATAAAAAATATTTTATAAAGTAACCCCTTTATGTTTACTATAGTTAGAACAAAACTCGCACAAAAAAAATTCCAAAGTCAAATATTGTAAATATAATTTTAAGCAGTTTTGTTTTTTTATTATAAAAAATACAACAAAATATACAACAATAAAATATCCAGCTACAATAGGAAGAATAACGATATTACTACTGTTTAAGTTTTCTGCTGCTCTTTCATTCACACCATTTAACTTCTGGTTTATAAAAGATTTTTAATAAGACTGAATGAGAGAATTATTTCATAAAAATATATTACTATATCTCTTACTTCTTCTTGTAGAATACAATTTTTTTTGTAGAAGCAAAATTCAAGATTATTATTAAATTCAGTGCATTAAATGTATCATATTCAAGCAGTAAAGTTCTTAACCACATCTCTACTGTCAAACGGACTGTTTTGAACAAGACCCATGCAATTGTTTTGCCATTTCTGCCAAACTTCTCATATCGACTGCTACACCTCTTTACTTCCCTTCTTGACAACAACTTTCTTGGATGATGAACGCCACTGGAAATCCTTGCAGAGATTTTGTTCATTTTTTGCAAATTTGTGCATGCTTTTTGTGTGTGTTTTAAAACAACAAAGGTGAAGGAGTGCAGTCTCCTTAAAATAACCTTCAAAACGTTTAAGTTAAGTTACATAAAGAACCATACAAGAGGTTACAGACTGACAATTCACTTTCACCCGATCTGTCGGTCTTTCACCAAGAACAGAACTGGGTTTGCAATTTGCTGCTCATAAAAATTAACCAAATTGCACATGGACTTAATTTTTGTATTAATGAAGCATGTAAACTTACGTGCGGTAGTTTTTGTTTTGTACTATTGCTTATATTTACACATTACATGAGTGATGTTTTCCCCATAGTATGTTAGAAAAAACAACAACGCAAGATTTGATTGCTATTGGTGGATACGGTCTCATGGTTATCTTTTTATCTTCTCTTTCCTCATGCATTGTATGGTAACCAGAAGAAAAACATCAGTGAGGCTTTCTCTTCAGAAAACAGACATGTGACTGAGAGTAAACGATGTAAAAGAAAGCCTCTATCCTTCTTTTAATTTGTACAACGTAAACCAGCTGTCAAGAGCTCGTATTTTCCCCACAACTTGAATACATAAGTACGAACGTCCGGGATTTTGTAATTTGACACGATGAATCCTTGAACAAATTCGCGCGCGAAATTATCTTTCGCTGTCAGACGGTCACTTATCACAAGCTTTCTCCTCTTTTTTTGCAGTAAGAAAAGCTCGAAATTCTGCGAAAAATCTTTATGACCGCTATATATTATATCCTTGGGTTTCTATTGTCTACACCTAACCATATTTTACTGGCAAGACAGAGACACTCAAAGTGAATTACTATCGTACTCATAGATTATTTGGTTCTAGTGGTTGAAAAGATTTCGACCACAAGGCAATCTTTGAAGATTTGTCTTTGTCTTGAATTAAAACGAATCTTAAGGTGACACATTTTTTTCTTCAACTCAAACTAGCTTTAAGATAAGATTTAATGTTTAATTAAGCCTTGTAATATTTAATTTTTCGCAATTAAAGGAGTTGATATAACCATCTATAATTTTCAGAATTACTTAAGAGTCTTAAAAAGAAATGTCAGTTTATATTATGTTCATCAGTTTAGTAAAAAAAAACAACGATTTTTTTCCAGTGTATTTCTACTTAACTTTTTAATATCAGTACATTATCAACCATAAATACTTTTTATTTTATACAAAAACTTATTATTATATCATCAGAACTAGAAATTATATTATAAATTAAACTTATTATTTCGTCTTGTTTTTTCAACTTTTAGGTCCGGCATGGCCAGGTGGGTTAAGGCGTGCGACTCGTAATGTGAGGGTCGGGGTTTCGTATCCCCGTCGCACCAAACATGCTCGCCTTTTCAGCCGTGGGGGCGTTATAATGTAACGGTCAATCCTACTATTCGTTGGTAAAAGAGTAGCCCAAGACTTGGCGGCGGGTGGTGATAACTAGCTGCCTTCCCTCTAGTCTTACACTGCTAAATTAGGGACGGATAGCGCAGATAGCCTTCTTGTGGCTTTGCGCGAACTTCAAACAATTTTCAATTTTATTCTAATAATTTTATTCGAATTTCAAATGTAAAACATGTAGTAGCACAGTTACACAAAAAACAGTGTCTTTTTCTAGCAATAGTTTTCTAAAAGATAAGTTTTATTTCATATTTGTATGTTTCTACCACTTTATTCAAGCTGTCAGGTTTTTGTGGAGTTCGTCTCTTGTTTAAAAACATTACCAACGTTATGTAGCCATCATTTAACACGTACTGTTTTCTGTATTTTGTATTCACTTGCTTCATGATGCTACGAATGGTCAAACTGTCTCTCCGGATAACTTGTAAACTTTATTTTTCAGACCCTTTTCATTTACAGCTCGACTTCTACAGGAGTGAAATGTCTTTGTTTAAATCAAATAAAGGCTGTATAATACAGCGGTTAGTACTGAATAAACTAAAACAAAAAAATATTGGTCTTGAAGAGCTGTATTTGAGTGTTCCTCAGTGGACTTACTGGAAATCGGTTTCGATACACGTGGTGGTCATAAAGCCAATTGAGCTCAATAAAATACAAACAAACTGTATTTCAGTTTTTCTGATGGTTATTATATATCTTGTTTTATTATCATTCTTTTATTGGTGTTTGGTTTTTGTAGTATTTAATAAGAAATATTTTTTATTCAAAAGCGAATATTTTAAGAGGTATTGGCATTTTCTACCTTGGTGGCACTTCATGTTTCAAATGAACTAAACAGCCGGCTCAGAGACCTCTAGCCCTTCTCTAGTGTTGAGCTACTGACTCGTGAAAAGGTTGTCGATCAGCAACATTCGCCGCCAGAAATGTGTTTGATGCTTTCGCAAAGCAAACCTTGAACTATTGCAAGCTAACAACTTAGGCCACGGACATTGACGAATGATTAGAAAGTATGTTATTGCAAATATCGGTTGTAACAAACATCATGTATTCGATCTGAAAATAGCACCTGTATAAAACGAGATGCCAGATAAATATTGTTATGTTTAAATTTCTTTAAATTGCATCAAGTGGAAACTACATGAAATATCAAGTTTGACGAAACTCTTTGCGTTTCTCTGAAAACGTCGATTTAATCTTGTTTTCCTTAACTTCTTGTGTATCCACCTAACTGCTTCAATTGCCAACTAATTGATATTTGAGATGTGTGTCGAAAGCTACAACCAGCTGTTGCTTTAAATAAAATATTCGCAAGACTTGCTTTAAATAACACTTAAATTGAATAGCTTCATTTACTGTTTTATATTATTAAAAGAACCACCAGTTTTAATTGCTAAACATTGCTAATTTCCAGTTTTATGATATATATGATAACATCGACCAGGCTAGTACTAAGAGCAAAAGAATGGAATAAATGAAAATATCCACAAACCAACAACATCTTTCTGTTTGGAAATTTGGAAACACATCTCTATCAGCTATCTACAATGGAAACACAACAATGAAATAAGAAGATTAAATAGGATTAACGGAAACTAGAATTACTCAACAACTAGTATTTTTTGGCAGAATTAAGAATAAAAATTGTTTATTTTTTGAGGAAGTTTCAGGTAGTGTCCTTCTTTGTGTGATATGAGTTAAAATCAAACATCAATGACTAATATTACTGACACTAATTTTCGTACATAAATTGATCAGTGGCGCCAATAACTGAAGTGAATCCCTGTTTTGATTACCAATTTTTTTCTATTAAACATCTACAGATAGTAGAAAAATCATCCCAAACTCACGAAAACAAGTCTTTCTAGCGTTTTAAATTCGTGGTGTTCCTACTGGTCTTGTAAAACGTTCTAAATTCATGGTGTTCCAACTGGTCTGTATAAAACATTTTGTGTTTGTGGTGTTCCTACTGGTCTGTGTAAAACATTTTAAATTCATAATGTTCTTATTGATCTTGTAAAACATTTTAAATTCATGGTGTTCCAACTAGTCTGTATAAAACATTTTGTGTTTGTGGTGTTCCTACTGGTCTGTATAAAACATTTTAAATTCATAATGTTCTTATTGGTCTTGTAAAACATTTTAAATTCATGCTGTTCCTACAGGTCTGTGTAAAACATTTTAAATACATGGTGTTCCAACTGGTCTGTATAAAATATTTTATATTTGTGGTGTTTCAACTAGTCTGTGTAAAAAACTTGAAATTCATCGTGTTCCGGCTGATCTGTGTTAAACATTTTAAATTCATGGTGTTCCTACTGGTCTGTGTAAAACATTTTAAATTCATGGTGTTCCAACTGGTTTGTGTGAAACATGTTGTCATTCTTTAGAAATTACTATTTTTTAACTTCCAAATCTCATAATTTTCAATGTTAAGAAATGATTAAAATCAGTATTTTTTTCATCAGTGTTTGTTATTCAAGAATTTCCAGAGTTATACTTCACACACTAGGAGTAAAAACGTTACGTATTAATCAACCAGTGAACATTACAACATGCAACAAGATAGTGGCATAATCATTAGTAAGAACAAGTCATATGTTAAGACATTCGCAAAAATTATACTACACCATGCTATGTTTTACACTTGTTTAAACAGTGCTTAATAAATGTATACAAATTCTTCAAACAACGATATAACTTGGTCAACCGTTTATCGTTTGATGCGCGAGCTATATCACGTAATACATTACTTACTTGCTGTTTTAATTCTTGAACTGGATTCTGTCGTACATCCTGCGGAAAATAACTGAAGCTAGAATCGCAAATTTTGGAATTTTAAAACAAAACAAGCGAAAACGTTTCTTGAAGCCCTTCTCAACTCATTGTCATTGTTTACGAAAGCTAGCCTCCTTTTAGCAAACGTTTAAAAACGTCCAGTTCTGTCAGTAGATGACAACATGACAACATTACGAATAGCATGCAGCCCCTCTCTGAAACACTTTTAACATGAAGTGTGATATAACAATTTATTGTATGTTTCTTATAACTCAGAACATCTTCAATGAAAAATAAGTGTTCGTGAATAGTAAAGTCCAGTTCCAATTCAGAATATCTCCCTAATGAGTTCATTGGTGTTATTCGATTAACAAGGGTATAAATACATGGCTTCACGAATTATTCGTAACGTATATTTATCTGAATAAGTACATGGACTTTAACCCATTAAATTAAACAGAGCTCAGCATATGTTATTTAAAATAATTATCTGACGGGTAATGCATGTGAAATGAATACAACGAAGGAAAGTACATTGAATATTTCCAATGGTTTAATAACTATATCCGTTTTTTGTAAGCCCTTAATTAAAAATTAACCGTAACTTGTTTGTGTGCATTGTGAGCATTTTCCAAAAAAAAAAAAACACGATTATACACATTTATGTGAGAGCGAAATAACAGTTTATACAGTCCTACTAATTTCATATTAACAATTGTATCCTAAACCATAACGTTCTTGAAAGATGGGAGAACATTTTGGCTGAGGATGTAGCTGTGTCATTTTATTTTTGCATAATTTTGTTCATCCGAATTTCTCATGAATGTTGATAAGCTTTGGAGGTGAAATACCAGTACGTTTTAAAAGTAATTAGATTTGGTGTCACTTGCCAGCAGGCGAGCCTTTAGTCAAGTTTTGAACTGTTTGCAAAATATTTCAGTGATGCTAAAACTTTGAAAGTGTGTGTTTGAAACACAAGACGATGCCTGACAAACGTTTATTGTATCGCTCCATATACGTCATTATACTCAGGCAGCTATAGAGGAATGTGAAGTTATTTTTCTATTTTTGTGCTGCGATCCATGTTTTCTAATGACTTAAAATCCAAAAAGTATTTACTCTCACCTTCACAAGAATGTTAAGCCATATTAAACAAAAATGTAAAATAACTGTTTTTTCAGCTTGTCAATATAACCTGTTCTTTTTCCAATCAAATTAGATTTTCTTCTATTTCAGTTGTAGTATAAATGAGTTTTTAAAAAAACAAATTTTCTCATGAGATCTTATCTGCTGCTTTCCAAGCTTGGGATTACGAACCGTTTTCATTCTTGGTAGTGGACGTCTAATTTGTTTGTCAGTGTATTAAAATGTACCATTACAACATTTTGTTATTTGCTTTTATCTCTTGTATAAAAACCAACTTTACGTGTATTGTGTAAGAGACTTTAATGAACCCCTCTGATTGTGTTCCTTCCCAATTCTTGATGAAACTGAGTGAATACTGTTTAAATATTTTAAAGGGTTAAAGATAGAAAGTTCTATGGAATTAACGTTAGTAGGAGTAGCTCTTCTTTATCCCGTTAAAAAAATAATGGTTTTAAAGCATCCATAAATTATTGACAAACTGAAATGCATCTGAATTTCCTTAGTACATATATCAGTTATTTTGTCATTTTGTTTGTTTTTACAGGAAAAAGATTCAGATCTGTTTGTTATTTCAAAATTATGTATTTCTACAATTAGAAATAATATTAGGTAATTAATTAAAATATCGCGTGTATAAATTCAGATCATGTCATTTGGAATCACCAAAATTGTCATCATTTCACACGTATGTTAATAGAACTGTGAGAACATGTACATAAGTAGATGACGTACAAAATACGTTGTTACTAATGAAATATATAGCAGTTAAAAGAGGGCGTAGCCTAACTATTGTACATGAAGCAGTTAAGAATTTCACTGATGTGGTAAAAATGAAACAAGGTATTACCATAAAATTAGAACCGAATGTTTAGTGTTTCCATGTGCTCTATTTTCAACTACTAGTTTATTCAAAGTTTTTAAAAAAGCAACGAATAGTTTACTAAATTAAAACAAATAAATAAAACTAACGTTTCCTATTTACAGAGTTTGAAACTTTTTTATAATACAGCTCACCATATATCAACATATTGACTTAGTGGTCCTTCATCTCTTTTTAGTTCTTATTTTTGTTTCTACATATTATTATTTTAATGGTTTTCTAGTATTCAATGCTATAATACTACGAGGCTGAAATAGAATTAGCGTTTGATAACTAATTCCTCAAGATGACGTAGATCACGTTGAAACTTATTTGTGTAACTGTGTTGTTTTCAAGTGAAAGCCATACAGATATAAACTGTAAATAAGAAACGTTGATTTTAATTAATTATTGTAATTATAAATATTACACATGTGCTGGTAATATATAACTACTTCACTCTATAATTAAACGACGAATAAAATAAAGTAAATTTGAAGGAATAGTAAAGATAACGTCCAGCATGGCCAGGTGGTTAAGGTACTCGACTTGTAATTTGATGGTCGCGGGTTCAAATTCCCGTCACACAAACGTTCACTGTTGAAGATGGGGCGAAAAATGTTGAAACGTATATTGTTTTGTTTTTGGATTTTGCGCAAAGCTACTCGAGGGCTATCTGCGCTAGCCGTCCTTAATTTAGCAGTGTAAGACTAGAGGGAAGGCAGCTAGTTATCACCACCTCTTGGGTTACTCTTTTACCAACGAATAGTAAGATTGACCGTCACATTATAACACCCTCATGGCTGAAAAGTCGATCATGTTTGGTGTGACCCTCGGAATACGAATCAAGTGATTTAACTACATGCCCTTGCTGGACCCCAAACATGCATTAATAAGTAAATTTGTTAATGCAAGATGGAAACTTTATTGTATACACTGTATACTTTATGACAAGCGTTTCCCAACACAATAATGAGAAGACTTGTTAGTTTGAGATATCAATCGAGAAAATACAAACTATTCATTTCTTTTTTTCTAACTAACTTAATATGTTATATAAGTTCACCAAATATTTTGTACATTCATTAACCAGTCAAACAGCTAGTTGGATTCATAGCTGAACAACCGATATATTTTATTAACAATTCGGTTTGTTTTGTTATAAAAAATATACATACAACTCGTTGTGATTGCTTTTTAAAAGTATAACACACATCATAATGTTCAAATATATTTTTCTAGCTAATAAAAACAAATAAAAAACTACCACATACAAATTTATTTTATATTTTACATTTCTTTCTCAATGTTCTTGAATGCAACGAGATAAGACATCAACTCAATAGATAACTACAATGCTAAAACCCTTCCACAACGCTGTTCTTATTGTGTCAGTTACTAGAGCTGAACAGTATTGACAACACATCTTGTGTCATTCGATGCGCAAGGCTTAGCTTTTCTCCTAAGAATGCTTTAATTAAATAGAACTTTCAGATCTCCCACTGTTTTCCGCCACGCTCTAGTTTTCTCTCGCTGTCTTTCTGTTCTCGAGTATTCAATCTGAGATCCAGTTCATCCGGATAACGTACAAAGCTACCCTTAGTTAACTAACTCAATGTAACTCTCATCAGTCTGGATCACTAAATGTAAAAACATACATTTCTTACCTCCGGTGGTAATTCGTAGAATTCGATAGAAAAATACAATAGCTATGTAATGAATGAGAAAGTCTAGTGGAGAAACTTAAGAATTACTATTTCATATTAAGCGCAATATGACATATATCCATTCATAAAATCCATTTTTATACTTAAGCATTCTTTGTTATTGAAATAACAAATCACGCGAAAATTTTTGAAAACTGGAAACTGTTCGAAACAGTACTGTTATCGAAATAATATTCTTAATTATTATAATTATATATTATTGCATAAACTTTTATATTAAATTATATATATATATATATGTTTAAAAGGCTTGCTTTGTTCTTAGCTCATTAGCTTTTATCACCCCACCGACATAGCAATGAGTCTGCAGACTTATAAAGCTAAAATCAGGTTTTGATATCCATGATAGCCCATTGTGAAATTTTGTGTTTAAGTAAATACAAACAAATATTAAATTTTGATATTAACAAGTGTAAGATTTAAAGAAACTAGCCTTTAAGATATGGACTTTTTATACTTAAAACACGAATTTTCACTTAGTGTTCCCTCTCCCAGTGGCTTAGCGGAAGTTGTAAGGGCCAGTAACGGTAAAAATTGGTTTTCGATATCCGAAGTAGGCAAGCAGCTCACAGGTACTACATGTCTAGCCTTATGCTTAATAAAGAACAAATCACTTATGTGTTTACTGCTGTCTAAGTATTTTTCAATTGTATAGAAGATTAACATTTTGATACAATGAACAAACGCTTATTGATATTCTGATAATTCAAACTGTAAAGTTGGTTTAACATTTTGATTATCAAGTTTTCGTTCTGATTTAAACTAGAATTAGTTTCCTTGGAACTATCTTCCTTGGGTGGAGTTCATGTATATTAATATCCACCAAGCCCCTCAGATGGACTGCGGTATGTTTGAGGACTAACATTGCTAGAAAACGGTTTTTGATAGTAGTGATGGACGGAGCACAGACAGCTCATTGTGTAGCTTTAAGCTTAATTACAAAGAAACAATAATGCCCATCATAAAAGCCAAAGGTTCCTAAGAAACAAAGGCTCGAGACTGTAGAACCAAATGAACAGGTACGGAGGAGGAAAACACATAATTTTGTTATTAAACTTTGTTTTTTTACCTGATCGTCTGGTTACTACGGTCGAATAAATCAAGGACATAGAAGAGTTCAAAATGATAAAATCAAAAGAAAAATTGTGAAAATAAATGACTTAACTATAGGCGAAACGAAAAATTCAAGTTTTCCATAAGTGCATAGGTTAAACATTTCAACTTATGTTATTTAGTCAGTTGTAACGAAAGTTAGTTGCACATGTTCCTGGATTTTAATCTGCTACTTTCCAAGAATTTTGTACAGAAAACTCCGGAGCTTGACTCAAGAAAAATAGTTGCAGTGTGCACCTTTTATCTCTATTTAAGGGTTAACACATGTTTCAGATAGGAAAGTTGTCAGGAAATGTGACAACTTTAGGAGGGAGTTTCGAGGAAGAGTTAGTAAACCGTTTTCTTTTAACAACGTATTTGGGTGTGATGTTAGGAGAAGCTGTGGAATGGTGGCCTGCTTCAGTACCATTTTTTCTATGATGTTGTCTTGCTGTATCAGTACAGTAACAGTAGGATACACAGAATAATTGGACTGATTTTCTTCCTGTGCTTATTAAAAAAAAACAAATATTCCTACAAAGAAAACACTTCCATTTACAAGTGGATTCCAGAAAGACGAAACACAGATATCCAATCCTGATTTATACATTCAACAATTACATCCAGTCATGAGAATGTGGATACTAGACTTATCCTGCATAGTATGCACATCAGTACCGAAAGTGCTGTTATGACAGCTAGTGATACAGATTTATTGGTGCTAGTGATATCATATTTCCACAAAATGAAGTTAGGAACTTAAAGGTCTTTAAGTCCTCGTCTCTCTATACGCAACAAGAAATGATTCTGTATTCTACTTTGCTTGATACAACACAGCAAGAAGACTGCAAGGGAAAAAAACTGATGAATAAGACAATCAAGGTTTGCAAAAACTTTTGTGTGCGTGTTGTACACTGTACAGGTTTAAGCATCTGACAAAGGTCCACGTTAAACTGTTTTTTTAAATATAAACCACTAGAAGCATTGCCTACAACAATTGATACACTACGACTTCATGTTCAACGAGCACATAACGAAGGTACGATACGGAAGCAGGCCACAAATCCAGTTCTTTTCCTATCATTATCTGCAACCATGGACTGGAAAATGGGAGATTAGATACAGCAGAATGTTGCTGCTTCATAAAATGATTTAAATCAGTTTGTGAGTTAAAGAAATAAACGACAGATGGGTTTTTATTATACTAAATGTAAGATAATACATATGGGTTACCATAATTTGAATTATAAATACGATTTGGATATAAATAACCTTAGTAAAACACTTTATTCACATAGCGTTAACAGGTATTTCACTATTGATGTATACGTATTTATTATATTAAAGAACATAATGACTTCACATAAATATTCAGTATTAGCGTGTACTGAGTGCCGAATGGTATGCTCCGAAGCGTTCTTATCACTCAGCTAGTTGATAAAAATAATTTTGTCTCAGCGTTAATTGAAGTTTTTGATCAGAAAAGGCACTCAGTAGATCACAAAACAAGGGGTTGTAACATCCTTTCAATCAATGACTTCTTAATCACATGATCATCCAATCTATTGAAATTAGTTATAATTTAACAATATAGCACATACATAATATTTCATAAGGTGATGCATATATATGTGAGTGTATCAGTTGCCTTGGTAAGTTAAACTTATATACCTGTACATATTGACACATATAAATCAAGATATACGTTATATATGTAAAAACGGCTGGTATGGATAGAAAAATCTCTTTTTCGAAACCAGTTGTTTAAAACTAGATGGCTCTCTGCTACACCGATGTGGTTGAATAACAAAACTAGTTAGCTCTGCTACACCGATGTGGTTGAATAACAAAACTAGTTAGCTTCTCTGCTACACCGATGTGGTTGAATAACAAAACTAGTTAGCTCTCTGCTACACTGATGTGGTTGAATAACAAAACTAGTTAGCTCTCTGCTACACTGATGTGGTTGAATAACAAAACTAGTTAGCTCTCTGCTACTCCGATGTGGTTGAATAACAAAACTAGTTAGCTTTCTGCTACACCGATGTGGTTAAATAACAAAACTAGTTAGCTTTCTGCTACACCGATGTGGTTGAATAACAAAACTAGTTAGCTTTCTGCTACACCGATGTGGTTAAATAACAAAACTAGTTAGCTTTCTGCTACACCGATGTGGTTGAATAACAAAACTAGTTAGCTTTCTGCTACACCGATGTGGTTGAATAACAAAACTAGTTAGCTTTCTGCTACACCGATGTGGTTAAATAGCAAAACTAGTTAGCTTTCTGCTACACCGATGTGGTTGAATAACAAAACTAGTTAGCTTTCTGCTACACCGATGTGGTTGAATAACAAAACTAGTTAGCTCTCTGCTACACCGATGTGGTTGACTAACAAAACTAGTTAGCTCTCTGCTACACTGATGTGGTTGAATAACAAAACTAGTTAGCTCTCTGCTACTCCGATGTGGTTGAATAACAAAACTAGTTAGCTTTCTGCTACACCGATGTGGTTAAATAACAAAACTAGTTAGCTTTCTGCTACACCGATGTGGTTGAATAACAAAACTAGTTAGCTTTCTGCTACACCGATATGGTTAAATAACAAAACTAGTTAGCTTTCTGCTACACCGATGTGGTTGAATAACAAAACTAGTTAGCTCTCTGCTACACCGATGTGGTTGAATAACAAAACTAGTTAGCTCTCTGCTACACCGATGTGGTTGAATAACAAAACTAGTTAGCTTTCTGCTACACCGATGTGGTTGAATAACAAAACTAGTTAGCTCTCTGCTACACCGATGTGGTTGAATAACAAAACTAGTTAGCTTTCTGCTAAATATATTGTTACTTCACATGTTTTTCTTACTGCTCTATAAATGTTTTTAAAGACTGACAGACTTTTTTTCTTGTGAGTAATATTTTTCTCATTGTCGTGTGAAGTACCTTTGAAAACTATACACTATAGAAGAAAACTATACACGAAAGCTGTCCTAACTTTTTTTTGTTTATTTTGCTACGTAACCGATTTTGTACTTTAAGCACTGTTCAATAGGCTTTCTGCGCGAGAGATATCAAATCAAGGTTTTTAAGCCCACGGGTTTTATTATTTTTATGTTACAACTATCATTTTGCTAGCAAATAAAGTAGTAAATAATGTATTCCCCAAAAAAAATATGAAATAAGAAATTAATTAGCACACATCAAAATCACTTTGTAGCTTAAGTTTCTGATCTTTCAACAATGAATTTTTATAGCGAGTTTCTGTCAGCTATTTTTGATACAAATAAAAGAATTTAATTGTGTTAGTTTGAAAAACTTAGAGGATTAAACTGGTTTCAAGAATATATGTCCAAATGATAAAAGACATAAAAACTAATTTCACATGTAAGTTTAGGATATTAAACATACTTTTCTAAGTTTTGGAAATGGTCAAAATATTTTATCTCTTGGTATAGAATGTGTTTTTTATATCACCTTGAAATAGTTGCATCATTGTGGCAAAAAACGTCTATTTAACAAAGGTACAAAATTTATATAATTTTTACATTTTTTTTCAAACTTACCACTGGTCCATAAGTTTAAACATTTGTTTCATGCAATGTAAATAAGTGTTGACGATATAATCGGGTCGAAGTTATTAGGATACATTTAGATGAGCGTCTACATCAATTTATTACACTATAGTTAAATATATGGTTTTTCTTTTGTCTTTATATTTAAAAATTTTGTCAAATCTGACAATTTCGTAAAATATCATTACACCGTTTACTATCTTTTTGTGTGAAAACTTACAGTCTGTCACCAAAATAGTGCATTATCGAATATCGTCGTTTGTAGTTGCATGTCGATTTCTGACTAGATCTCTAAAGGATACGGACGGGTCATTTATACAAGCTTTGCGAAGCAGAACGTCTTGTACTTAATTAACTTACTTAGTGACCTTGTCAGACCTTCCTCTAACTCTGTAGAACCCCGTTAAGAACGGACGTACTGTGACCATAGCTCCACCCAACTCTTGCAAGGCAAATTGAAAGCCCTTTTTCTGTGATTCTACCCCCAGCCCTGCAGACCGAGCCCTAACCACTACCCATTATATTCTGAAACTCCAAAAGTTCAAGAAACCGGAAACAACAATTTCCTCTGTCGTTGGATGGTATCCTCTCAGAAAACCCTGCAGAAGTAGTGTTTTCATTTTCACTGTTATATTTGTTCTACTATATAGTGAAGCAAACCGGTCCAACCGTTCACATTGGTGTTATTTACTAGGGAGTTGCTTTTACTAAAATTAAGATTACGAAGTACTAGATAAATGAAGTACATGTAACTTTGCATTGTTTTATTATTTGCAATTTAGATATCAAATTAAACGAAGAAGAGAAAAATATATCTGTGTGCTACAATATGTCTGGATGCTAGTGTAATGCTAAACAGATAAACGTTTTGATAACAAATAAAACTTCTGAACGAAATAAGAGGAAATCTTCACTGACATACATTTTAACGGACATTTAAATGTTTTAAAGATATATTTCTATCTCACCCCGGACACTGATTTCGATTTGTTTCTGTTTTCTGCTTATTCAATAGGAATACTAAATCAAACTATTGCTTTTCATCATTGATAGATTTTAAACACAGAAATTCCTATATAGGTTCTGACATATTTTTTGCCTATAGTAAAGACTTGGTCTCCCGTAGAACTAATATAAATTACATTGTGAGATGTGTTTATGAGTGTTAGCATAAGTCCGACGTAATTTTGTTTTTTCTGTGATGATGCACTATGAGGTAATTTAGTCGACCTATAACCTGATTGCTATATTACCTATAGAATAAATCCTGCAAATATTATGACTCTTTTATTTATAATAATGGAATATAAATTGTATCCACATTTATTTATATTTGAGCGCATAAGTTTAATTTTGTGCGTCACAGGAAATCCCGGTAGAGTTTGCTATAGAGATGAAAAAACCATACGAATCGCATATTGTTTCTCAAACACGACATTTACTTGTTGTAATTAAATTATTGTATCTGTTCTACTTTTTTACAATTCAACCAAATTTTCAATTCTGCATTGTTTCTTGTAAACGGTTCATGAATGTTATTACTATTTTATCATATATACACTGCTGGTCAAAATCTTAAGGCCAATGAACATAAAGCAAAAATATGCATTTTGCGTTGTTAGACTTAACCACTTATTTGAGTAGAGCTTCGAAAGATGGAAATAAGAAAAGGGAAAATAAAAATAAAAAACTTTTTAGCATATAATAGGAAAAATGTGAACACTATGAAATTAGCCTAAATACCAGCTGGTCAAAACTTTAAGACCATACCAAAAAAAAGTCCTAAACAGGGTAGAAAATGCCCAACAAGAGGTCTCAGTAGTGAGTTGCACGGCCGTCATTGCGAATAACTGCAAACATTTGCTTTGGCATGGTCGATATAAGCGTTTCAAGAAGGCTGGCTGGAATGTTATTCCAAGTGGTGAAGATGGCTTCACGAAGATCATGCACTGTTTGGAATTGACGTCCATTTCTCTAGACTTCCCTTGCCATCCACCCCCAAACATTTTCAATGGGGTTCAGTTCGGGCAAACACGCTGGATGGTCCAAAAGAATCACGTTATTCGCCATGAAAAAGTCCTTTGTCCTGTGGGCATTGTGGATTGCAGCGTTGTCCTGCTGAAAAATCCAGTCATTTCCACACAAGCAAGGACCTTCAGTCTATTAAGCCAGCTGCTGTTTGACGCCCCTGTATAACCTGAAGCTCCATTGTTCCACGGAAAGAAAAGCACCCTAGATCATGATGGATCCTCCTCCACTGTGTCGTGTAGAAAATGTCTTCGGTGGGATATCCTTATCGTGCCAGTAACGTTGGAAGCCATCTGGACCATCGAGGTTAAATTGTTTCTCATCAAAGAACAAAACCTTCGTCCACTTTTATACGTCCCATGTTTGGTGCTTCTCAGCAAAGTTTAACCAAGCTGTTTCGTGGTGTGGAAGGAAGCGTGGCTTTTGAAGACATTTACGGTTTTCAAAGCCTTTCTCTCGTAGATGCCGTCTTATTGTTCTTGAGCTGCATTCTCCGTCCGTAAGGGCCTTAATCTGAATCGACGATCGGCTGGTGTCTTGCCGAACAACTCGTCAAATCCTCCTGCTCAACGCCGGCGAAATTCTCTTTGGCCGACCACTTAAAATTCTCGTTCCGTATCCCTCAGGGTCTTTTAAGAAATTTGCAACAGCAGTTTTAGTACGCACAATCTCACCAGCGATGGCACGTTAAGAGAGATCTTGCTTTTGCAGCTTTTTTGCAATTCTGCCACGTTCATACTCTGTCAATTTTTTAGTCTTTGCCATGTTTTTACCCAATGTAACACCGGAGATGTCAGTGGGAGATGTTGGCAACGCTAATGCTTGAACACAAATGACTAAATTTCGTTACGTGTTTACTGATTAACGCTTCGTTCCAGTATGGTCTTAAACTTTTGACCAGCTAGTATTTAGGCTAATTTCATAGTGTTCACATTTTTCCTATTAAATGCTAAAAAATGTTTTTGTATTTTTATTTTCCCTTTTCTTATTTTCATCTTTCGAATCTCTACTCAAATAAGTGGTTGAGTCTAACAATGTGAAATGCATATCTTTGCTTTATGTTCATTAGCCTTAAGATTTTGGCCAACAGTATATATGTGTATATATAAAGCTTACATGTGATATTATCAAAATATTCGAAACGTTGATATAACACTTTTTTGTATTATTATGTGAGAAAATTAGTTGTTTGTGAACATAAAAATTACCACTACACACATGTGTTTTGTGACTATATATTTTACACAAACACAACCTCCAGGGACAACAATAAGTGAACAAATGGGTTTGTTTTTTATAATCTTTCATGATCATTTGTATATTCTGAATGAAGTAATTTGCACTTTACTCTCATATTGATGTCAGTGATTTGTAAAATACCGCTACTATATACATTCACCGTTTCTGTGGTAACCAATAAACTACCGAACACTCTAATGAATTTATATCGATGTTATTGATTTGCGAATAGAAGGGACTATAATGTACAACAATTTAGTTGCACGTAACCAAGTTGTTTGACTTAAACTTATCGGAAAGCAAATATAAAAAAAATAATTCCAAATTGCATACGATGCACTTTGGAGAAAAATATCTTTTATAACGGTTGTTGTTGTTGTTTTGAATTAAGTACAAAGCTACACATTGGACTATCTGTGCTCTGCCCATTACGGGTATCGAAACCCGATTTTTAGCATTGTAAGTCCACAGGCCTACCGCTCAGCCACTAGGGGGCCTTTTATAACGGCCTAAGTGACTACAACAGAACCTACGTTCTTAAAATTTCACCTGACACAAAAAACAAAAGATATTTTCAGTTAATTCATAAAATTTTTAAAGATAACTGAAATAGCTCTTGCGAATAGAAAATAGCTCCTGTGTTCTGGGATGGATACACACAGAAAATTTAATATACGTTACTAATAAGTGTAATTACTTGAAACAATCCCACAATCTCAGTGATAGAATTTAATGATTTCTATTGGTGTCACGATTCATTTCACATGAGCTCAATTTTTGCGTGTATTTTTGTACATCATTTTTAAAACACAAAATATTTGATCAATGAAACAAAACAAATATTGAACTGTCTTTGCATGTCTATTTTTAAATCTTACATTTTCTTAGAATTCTAAAGAAGACATATCAATCAAATTGTACAGAAATGTATACAATTTAAATTCACACCCATCGTGCGTTTCGTAGATCTGACTGTAGCTAATAAGGCTGACTATTACTAAATATTCATAGGATTTCCATGAGATAATTTGTTTTACGAATATAATTTGAGTACCCCTATCAACATTTATCGTGGTTCAGTTATATCCTTCATATGTAAATCGTGTTAATGAACACGCGTCTATGTAAGCTACATCAAAATCGCCGGTTACGTATATTAAGTAATACGTAAGTCTGTCATTAACGTACTTTTCAAAACAAAGTGTAATTTGAATTTATAATATTTTAGATACCACACAGCAAAAGCAGTGTCATAAAACGATGTCAGTCATCACTCCCTCACTTTGTTTTTATACAATTTAGGCATATGATGACGCGCCATATTTAATCTCATGCTTAAATTAGTCTTTGCTTTGTGTCCTTCTATGTCTTTCTTGTTAAGCGAAACCTGATGTTTCGTGCAATATACATTTAAAAGTGTGACTGAGGCAAGCCTATGACAAAATGGGCGTAACATTGTGTCCGGTTTATGTGTTTATTTAATTTCGCGCAAAGCTATACGAGAGCTTTCAACGCTAGCAGTCTCTAATTTAGCAGCATAAAACTAGATGGAAGGCATCTAGTCATTACCACCCACCGCCAGTTCTTGATCTACTCTTTTACCACTGAATAGTAGGATTTGTTGTAAATTTCAACAGCCTCACGGCTGAAAGGGTGAGAATCTTTGTTGTGACACCGGATTCGATAACGTGACCCTCAGATTATGAGCGCCCTAACCACCTGACCATGCCGGGCCCCATCGTGTCCAAAATGTTCACTCTAGCATCGAGTATGATCACCACGAACAAAAGGACAACATGTCACTGAAATTACAGTGCTGATAAGGTCTTTAATAACCTTGACTATTTCTATGAAACAGATGTTTCCTGGACATTCGTAGTATATGGAGCTACTTAACGTGTCTTTCAAGAGTATTCTGTACATGCTAAATGAGGCTGAAATTCGATAATCAGGTATTGTATTGTTAGCCGGCTTAATCCGGTGACGGAGATTGGAGGACGTTTTCGAAAACCACTCTAAAATCGCGGACATTAGCAACAGAGCTCGACGTTGTAGTGACCCCCGATGTAACAGCGGTAAATCTTTGGTTTTACAACGCCAAAATCAGGGGTTTGATGCCATTTGGCAGATAGCCCCATGTGGCTTTGCTATAAGAAAACACACACTCGACAGTGTAAAGAGGTGCAGGGAGTGGACCACATAGTGCGTGAAAAGAGACTTAGAACAACCCTTCGGCACGAATTCCATCTTTTTTTGGCCCGGCATAGCCAGGGGGGTTAAGACGTTCTACTCGTAGTCCGAGGGTCGCGGGTTCGAATCCCGGTCGCACCAAACATACTCGCCCTTTTAGCCATGGGAGGGTTATAATGTGCGGTCAATCCCACTATTCATTGGTACAAAAGTAGCGCAAGAGTTGGCGGTGGGTGGTGATGAGTAGCTGCCTTCCCTCTTGTCTTACATTGCAAAATTAGGGACGACTAGCGCAGATAACCCTCGAGTAGCTTCAAAAACAAACAAAGCAATCCATCATTTCTTACTTCTTCTTTAAATTATCTTTCTACCACCGCCACATGCGTTACGTTTCTGGGGTTGGATAATATTTCCATAATTTTTCCGAACATCATTACAACCGTTACGAGTGAATTCACACATGCTCCTTTTAATCTTCTGGTTTTGTTTTTCGGATAATTTGTTTTGTTTTGTTTATCTGTATTCCAGATTACTCGATCACTGTTCTTTCCCACATGCCATGAGTTTATTTGTCTTATCAGCACCTTGACTTACTTCACATGACGCTGGAGCGTAAGTGTGAAAAGGCATGAAAATGAATAATTAATTAATTAGACGACTCATAAGAATAGAGCAATTATTTTAGAGTGAAAATTATGGTTCACACATCAATACACTGATGACGAGTTTGGTTTTAATTTTGCGCAAAGCTACACGAGGGCTATCTGAGCTAGTCGTCCCTAATTTTACAGTGTAACACTAGAAGGAAGGCAGCTTGTCATTACAAACCGTCTTTAACTCTTGAGCTACTCTTTTATCAACGAATAGTGGGCTTGACCGTCACATTATAACACCCCCACGGCCGAAAGGGCCAGCATGTTTGGTGTGACGGGGATCCGAACCTGATGACGTAAAGGACTGGAAATCATTGAAGCAAAACTAAAAAGTGACAGCAGTTCCAATACACAGGGAAGTATTCCCTCAAACGGTCAACTGGTGTTATAGTATTCTTACTGCTAGTTGTATTCACAGGGAAGTGCTTCATGTTGAGTTTCGAAATGCAAAAATTCCCTTTTGTCAGTGTTATACCTTATTCTAGAAAGAACACATTCCTTCAAAGACACGTGTAACATATAGGTACATAGGATTTAAATACGTTATAAAATCTAATAACCCTAATTAACCCGTTAACGTATTGTTTTCCTTCCTGAAATACTTGTAAAATATGTTAAAAGTTGTGAACATCTAAGAGTAATTATTTACTTATGTTTGTAAGTATTCGACTTTTATCATCGTTGTGCAGTTCAAACAAATTTACAATTTGTTTCACAGCAAAATTTTTTTTTTACCTTCCAAAGTGTTAACAATCATTGAGCTTCTATGGGATTCTCTCCTTGGATCCTGCAAACTCCTGTGATTTAAGGCTACCTGATACTTGGCTTCAACGTGAATTTCAATTCATTTGTAAAAATAATATCGTTCCATCAAGCTAATTGATGAAATATGCTTTTAAGCCACCTGTACTATGGTTTGGGGCCCAATTGCGGCTGCGAACATCTGATTCAGTTTTATAATAATATGAGCTATATGAAAAATAAGAATGTGGACAATGATCTGTCTTGACCAGATGTTCGAGCATCTGTATTTTGTACAGGAGTGAAACATATAAATGTATTTTTTTAGGACTAGCCATAGTTCATAAATAATTTTAAGCACTAAGCAATAGCGATTTGTTTGTATTTCAGGTCGCATGATTAAATACTAGGTGTTTAACTTGTAAAACAATGAACTGAAGGGTTGAGTAACTAATATTATTTCGTAATAGTAGCTTACTTTTTTGATTTAACTATTTTTCACATAGTATCCTCAAATAACTCATAAATGTTAGTTTCAACATAATAAACAGCCTTCAAAAATTAAGCCTTGTTTGTATTTTTCCCAGGTAGAAATGTTCGATTTATAAACTAAATTAATTCACTGTTTTAACTTCCTCATTTTAGTTTCAGTTAAAAAAGTATTAAAATTATGAACACCACACACGGTTTTAGTTCAAACTTGATACATAAAATATCATTGTTTGTATAATTTATCATTAATTCAAAATATAATGCTACTTAGATTTATGAGTATATTTCGATAAACGGTATCAGCTATAAATGTACAGTCGTTTTAAAACAGTGGTTTCAAACCTCTTAATTAGAGGGGACCATCATGTAAATATTTTTTTCAAATCAATTTTGAATTTTCGTTCTTAATATATCCCATCAGTCTTTCTTTTGGAACACCACATGTAAAAATTCAACACATGACTTTCATGTATATGATGAATTTCATTTACTTACATTAGCTACCTCAAAATACGTGAAACACAATACAGCCAAAGACTTCAATTTTAATTAAATATACCAAGTTTTAAACTTTAATATATATAGATATCCCTTGGATTCAAGAACTAACCACCATATAAACACGTGACCGCAGACGTAAAAATTGTTTCATTGTTGTTACATTTGTCAGCAGTGTTTACTAACATATCTTTCTCGGGCCAAAAAAAAAAATATTTTGAAATCGTTCAAGAAATAAAAGCCTTTTAAATTTATGTCTACGCTAAATTTAAAAATCAATAACAAGGCTACATTGCAAATCTATCAGGTCCGAGTTTTGAAATATATATGTATTCCTGAACAAAACAACTCATAATGCTAAAAAGACGGAATACGATTCCGTGGCTCAAGATGTAGATATTAAATAATATAGTACCTATAATACACAGAAGCTTTTTGTTAAACAAGTTCTTACGAAATTTACAAGAGGTTTTAATGAGTGGAGCGCGCGTGACTGTTACGATATAAAACAGAGTCGTTCACTTTTACCTATTAAATCACAGTTAAAATACTAATATCGATTCAGTTTTGAAAGCTGCTAGTTTTTACGTGGCATAAGCAAGATCACAAAATATGTATTTGTATTGTTTATTAAATATTACTGTTTCGTAGACTGTTTAGTTTGTAAGACAAGATACTGAAGCTGTGAGGACAGTAACTTATAAACAAATCATATATAATTTTGTTGTGCGTTTTGTAATCAAACAAAAAGTTTGTCAGTTGCTTCAAATTAAAATCACTTATCATTTATTCATTACTTCTTTAAGCACAAGAACTCAAGGGACAAATATGTGACTTGAAAGACTCCTAATTAAATCACAACATAAAGTTTAAAACGTTTGCCAGTTCTAAAACCAAACTTTTACACCTCCTCAGAAAGCAGAGCCACCTACTTACCTAGCAGTAAGTCAAAAAATTTATGCCCCTAAAAATGCAGTTTCGATACCCGTAGTGACAGAACACAGGTAGCGGATTGTATAGCTTTGCGCGTAATAACAACCAAACAAGAAAGCTGTCTTCCATCTAGTCTTACGCTGCTAAATTAGGGACCGCCAGCGCTAAAAGCCCTCGTGTAGCTTTGCGCGAAATTCAAAAAATAAACAGACGAACTGGAAAGGAAATCTGTGTAAAAATTGTATACAGGGCTTTAAATGTAACAACAAAAGAAATGTATAACATCTTAGAATAAAAAAATATTTGTATGTAAAGTAAATGTCTTCTCACTTCATGACCTAAAACATTCGGTTGTGCTCTATAATTATGGTGTTGCAAAACTTCCGTGCGGTATGTATTGTGTGTCCCAAGCTTCGTAAACATGATTGGTTGCTTTACGATATTGTTTTCACCTACGGCTATGAAACACGTGAACATCGAGCTAGTACTCGAGACCGCAGAAATATTTTAGAGTTGCATGGGAAATGAGCAAATGTGTTGTTTAGATTTTGTGAAATTGAGTTGTCATGGTAACGCACGTAGTACTCGCGGTATCGCGATACACAATCAAAGAATTTCAATTAGACGTACTAAATTGTCTACAAACAGTTCTGCAGATATGAAAAAACAACAGATATGTGTCAAGTAGTCACACTTAAAAATTAAATGCACAGTTGAATACCGTATAAAACTCAAGTTTTCCATATGTGTAAAACAGGAACGTAAATTATGTGGTACACTGGTACTTTAAATGACAGTCGTATATCAACATACACTTTATATAAATATATACACGTTCAATGTACGTGTAGGACAGAAACGTAAATTATGTGGTACACTGGTACTGTAAACGACAGTCGTGTATCAAAATACACTTTATATAAATATATACATGTTCAATGTACGTGTAGGACAGGAACGTAAAATATTTGGTACACTGGTACTTTAAACGACAGTCGTGTATCAAAATACACTTTATATAAATATGCACACGCTCAATGTACGTGTAGGACAGAAACGTAAATTATGTGCTACTTTAAACGACAGTCGTGTATCAACATACACTTTATATAAATATACACACGCTCAATGTACGTGTAGGACAGAAACGTAAATTATGTGCTACACTGGTACTTTAAACGACAGTCGTGTATCAACATACACTATATATAAATATACTTACAAACTCACAGTTTACATTAATTAGACACGAAGAACAGGATCGTAAATTATGATGTACATTGTTTATTTGAAACAGTTGTGTATCAACATATTTACATATATGATTTTTATTTTATCAAACGTTAAAATATATACATAACACTGTTTTTTTATGCCGCAACATGAAGCAGAGAATCGTTTTAAATTAATTACTAACTTCCACGGAACTGGGAAGGCAAAGAGTTATATATTTTACAATACCGAACCTATAATATAAAACTCACACCCAATTCGAATATATTTTGATTCCAACCTTCGATGATTTATGGGGAAAACAAAAACATTGAAAGAACATCTTTTCCTGACGAAAAAAAAAATAATGTTGTAATTACGATTATTTGAGAAAGACCCACAGAATTTGTAAAATACGTTTAGGCACAAAGAAATCGCTGTTCTGCTACCATTAGAAAATCCCTATCTCATCGCGTAACGGAATCAGCAGTTTATGTTTGGTCGCCAGAGTAAAGCGATTGGATTTTTCTTCATTATTTCTTTTAGGCACATTGGAAGTATTACCGCGATGCTGATGACCCCTCAAACTGAACGATATTTCTGGATAGAGATTTCTTCGATTGCATGACTACGCGTTGCTTCTGTTCCACATGTTAAACAGCAACGCTCGATCAATAGACTCGTATCTCCTACTTTCTCCTGGGCGTAAATCGTTCGGGTCAAACGTTGGCCAACCGATATTGAAAGTAGATATTATCGTCTATGTCACAACGTATTTTCCAGCCCTAATGGATTTTTATCCTTCAACCACTGCCTCTCTGTTACGTCATATAAAGTACAAAGACCAACTAAATATTTCTACAGGATAATGATAATGTTATCTGAGGCAGATATAGTCCCAGAAAATACGGGTTCTTGAACGTTTTGTGTAAAGTAAAAGAAGGCAGCTGAGTTGATGATACTGCAAAGTTGTGACAAGTGATACGGAACTGATTTACTAATAGACCATTGAATGTTATATAAAATTAACCTTGTATTACATACAGTATTTAACTTACTGGTACTCAAATGTCGTTGTCAATGAATTTCCTAGAATCCTTCTCAAAATTATTAAAAATAAGTCCCGACAATCGGCTTTCAAAAGTACGAACACTTTTTCCTGTCCTCTCGTCTAATAGGTATACTGAACTGTTAAAACAATATACAGTCAGCCTGCACATTATTATCCACCTGAGCACACACTGTGTCCTCCTATAGTTAAAACTTTATCCAGAGAAATTAAACAATTTGTTGAAATATTTGTTTATTCTTCCTTAAAAAAGTAGTTAATATACTACTGAAAATCATTGGGTTTTTTGTTTTCGTGTTTATTTATTCACGTCTAAGCAAGCTAGTGGCGATAGCTGCTTAGCCATGTTATTACCCTGTTTATGGACCTTTTCTTCGTGAATTCTCAGCGTTTCTAGCTTTAAAACATCTTCTCTCCTCATATTGGATGTATGAGAATGGAGATTATCACATTTTATTGTTTTGAGATAGTTTGCGGCAGACATTATTACGGTGAAGTACTGTCTTTCAAATATAAGAGATGGACAAAGATAGGAAGGCTAATGGCCGAAATATACACAAAGGGAAGCTCACTACCTGAGACTTCTTGTTAAGGAAATTGAGAAGTTTCACGCTATTATTTTCATCGCAAAATACTTGTATGATATTGGTGAAGGATTGCTGACGTCACGTGCAGGAAGAAATTAATGAAGTGTGTGAAAGGCAGGAACTGCATCGAACGTGGAGTGAGTGGAGTAAGGCCGTATAGCACAGCAGGAAGACGCCGTCATCAGATACAACAGCCTTTCGAAGATGTGCAGAGTCTAGGCTCAGATACGAAAATAAAACTAGTGGTGATAAAATAGCTGGTCTTTCAGTTAAAATGATTTCATATCCGGAATCTTTACCTAAAATAAGCCACAGAAGTTTTCGTGACGAGTGCTTTCGGCTGTTAACCATACCGATATACACGAGGACTAACACGTGGCTAGATGTTGTTGTCTAATGCAGAGGAAATTGACGAAGGACGTTATAACATTTATTATCCTATTTCATATCATGTACTGGAATCTGTTACCAGTATGACTCTTTATTTTTTACTTCTTTTGGCGAAGTAATTTTTATAGCCCATATAAACACATTGTCTATATATATCATTAAACAGTATCACAATAACAACTACACATAATCGTGCAAAATGAACGCTGAACTGTTCATACAATAAGTAAAATTATTACAATTTGACTGGACATTTAAGCTTTTCGCAGAAGAAGCAATTAAGATATACTATTTCCAATCATTAGAATTCCTTAATGATTTGAGGGGACTTTAGTTTCTTGTGCGTTTTTTTAGACTAATAATTCGTTATTCTGCCAATTAATTTAATACCTGATAATAAAACTGAATCGTTATATTCAACAACGTAAAGTTTTTACGCTGGATGAATAAGATCTTCTGACCATTAGATGATAAAATCTTTCAAAGACCCATGTGCTAATATAACACAAATTAACTACGTATCGTACAACACCTCACGCTGTAACTAGACGTGACTCTAGTTTCAAGAATCGTCAATTCTCATTAACTCCAAGTGGGTCGAAGATAGGTAATCTAACCAGAGAATGTTTAATATTGCGCTCGGGTGTGGACGTATGACTGAAAACGTTTTTGTTTTATAAACTTAACTTTATAACCCCCCCCCACCTCATTCCCATATAATTACGACAAAATTTTAAGGCTGTTGAGCTATATATCCAACTACGTTTTGTTATTTTGTTTTTCATATTGTAATACGAATCGATTCGAAGCACGCCATTATATAGATTTTAACATTCACGTGCAGTTTATACGTTTCATATCACGAGCTACAAATTCGGAACGTAAAGAAATGTTTGTTGTTAGGCTTAGGTAGAAGGTAGAAAGTCTCAAACAATCGTTTAGTGAGTGTAACCGTGTTGACCGTTTCGTAGTTACGCACACTACGATCATTCCAGTGCTCCAACACCTCTGTCCGTACACTATGGCCTACCAATGCATATGAAACATTTAAAACGATAAAATGCTCATAACTATAACATTTTTATGTTAGCTCAAACTGTTGCAATGGTAGCCATTAGAAACAATGCGAGACGTATTTGAGTAATTATTATGTATTTTAGGAAGTTTATTGTTATAAACTATTATGTCATTTTATATAAATATCCTAAGATGATATAGAACGCTATGACATATTATATGGACATCTTAAAATCGGATGAAAATAACTAAGACTAAATATACGTGGATTAATTGACATGTATATTTTAATCAGAAATACGCGTTATTTTCGAAAATAACATTCGCTGGTTTTCATAATATAAATATTAACATACTTCATTTTGGTTTACTTTTCTGATGATTTTCGGTACGCTTGTTATTCTCACAGTGACTTACAATACTAAGCTTTTGTATGCAATAATAGTGTCGCAACTACATCTGTTTGACTTTAACCTGTCTCAGGATGAAACAAGCACAAAATAAAACACTTCATGTTTTTCTCAAAATTAGCATTTTGGTAGATACAGACTTCTCTATTCTCGGAAAACTTATAAATTAAACAGAAAAGTTGTAGTATAGGGCATGAGACTGATTCTATTATATCTTACCGTTCAAATCCCCTGCTAGTAAAATTAAGGGTTCGAATCCCCTCGGTGGACTCACCAAATAGCCTAGTGTGGCTTTGCTATAAGAAAAACACACACACTTATCGTTCATGAATTATTTTTGCTGAAAAAAATGTTCATGAAACACGTATCTTTAAAAAAGTGTCATATGTCATATTGTTAAGTTACGCCCGTCACTTTGGTTGTTTTCTCCATGTTTTACTCTCGACTAATATTTCTGTCTTTGTTATGTTTACTGCTGACACATTATGTTGCTTTTATTGTGTTTTACTGTCTCCAAATTCCGGTGCTTTTTTTACGCTTTTCTGTAGATCAATATCACTGTCATGTTATATTCAGTGCTGACAAGTGCTGTTGTCTTTCTCACGTGGCCCGGCATGGCCAGGTGGTTAAGGTACTCGATATCGTAATCCTAGGGTTGCGGTTTCGAATCCTCGTCCCTCGAAACATGCCCGCCCTTTCAGCCTTGGGAACGTTATAATGTAACGGTCAATCCCACTCTTCGTTGGTAAAAGAGTAATCCAAGAATAGACGGTGAGTGGTGGTGACTAGTTGCCTTCCCTAGAGTCTTACACTGCTAAATTACGGACGGCTAGCGCAGATAGCCCTCGTGCAGCTCTGAGTGAAGTTCAAAACAAACCAAACCTTTCTCACGTTTTTATTTAGAAATATTATTGTTTTTATTATTGTTGTTCAACTATCGACGAATACGTCAGTCCTTATGTCCAAGCTAATCCTGAAGATACGTTTGATGCCGTAATAGTCAATATCACTGTCAGAGTGGATGCAGAAATCGAACACAGTGCTATCAGAATTAGACAACAGTTATAGTTCCATTCCTAGAGACATTTTCAGTGACTAGTATAATGCATTTCCCCAGGTGTATTATGCATAACTAAAATATATTTCTCCATACGCCACCCACTTCGTCCTACAAATTATTTTAAATATATATAGTATTACTTTATAAGTACTGATTTATAAGTACATAGAAACGTCACGCTCATGTAATGACTTTGGAAACCGTGGAAGAGTTGAATATAGAGAAACGTTTTTTATAACACATGGTGATTTTTTAAAGGGTTTAGTGATAAGTAATTTCATCTTTACGTGCAAATAAGCAGTATATTTTTGAATTAAGAACATACATAACTCTTCAGAATTTAATTTCACTATTCCAAGTTAAGATACGTCTATCTTAGTTCTGAAAAGAGGTTAATCTATTTTAAGTCTCAGCTGATATAACACTTCTGAAAATAATCTATAACATTCTTACTAACTGAATTCATAAAAGTAGTTGTTTTCGTGAAAATAAAGTTCTCATTGATTGTTGTTATATATATTTATATATATATATATGATACGGTATAATTTTAACATTTTGCAGAAATGAAACCAAACATCAAATAAATTAAATCCGATTTCTAAAATTATGTATATAGTAAGATTTAAGCTTACTACAGAATTTAGTGATTTTTTAGTTCATTGTTCGTACAACTTATGAATGGATTATTTTGAAACTGTAACATTACATCAGGAGAATAACTCTGAGTTATTATGACAAAGATACTTCTCATAGTATTTTATTTTAACATTATTTAATTTAGTTTTGAAATTCTAAGTTCAACATTACAGAGAATAAAAATGACTAGCAGTTTACTTGTGCTAATGCCCGAATGAAAACTGGGTCGGTGACCCTGCGAACCCATCTTATGTGGGAAGTTTGTAGTACTTTGGTAAATACGTACATCGAGGGTTCGGGCGCTGTTATTGTTCCTCTGAAGGTGTAACTAATGCTCTAAAGTTATGAAAGGGGCTCTAATGTAATGATTAGCTCTGATGTAATTACAGGGCTCTGATCTTGCTACAAAGACCCCCAAATTGTTATTGATGCTTTGAAGCTACAGCTGATATTGTGACATTATAACAGGGGCTCTAGCTTTATGATAATTCCCCACATTTATCAATAAAATCCCTTGTGTATGTGTTCGTATTCAAAATAGCCAAACGTGTAGAAATTTAAAATGCAATATCAAAGAATATAAAAACGTGGTAGAAAAATATATAGTAAATAAATCAGTATTGACAGAATACGTGACGAAAACATTTCATGTTGTAGACTAGAATAACATTAAGTTGATAACACAGGTCGAATGGAAAATATAAATATATAGTAAATAAATCAGTATTAACAAAACATGTGACGAAAACATTTCATGTTGTAGACTAGAATAACATTAAGTTGATAACACAGGTCGAATGGAAAATATAAATATATAGTAAATAAATCAGTATTGACAGAATACGTGACTAAAACATTTCATGTTGTAGACTAGAATAACATTAAGTTGATAACACAGGTCGAATGGAAAATATAAATATATAGTAAATAAATCAGTATTAACAAAACATGTGACTGGAACATATCACGTAGATTAGAATAACATTAAGTTGATAACACAGGTCGAATGGAAAAATATATATATATATATATATATAGTAAATAAATCAGTATTAACAGAACACGTGACGAAAACATTTCATGTTGTAGACAGGAATAACATTAAGTTGATAATGAAAATAGAAATAAATAGAAGATAAACTATCGAAATTGAAAACAACAACAACAAATGTTTCTTATTAAAGAAGGAAATTAAACCTGGTTTAAAAATAATAAAGTACAAGAGAGTTGTTTTGTAACTCTGGGTAAGTTAAGTCTAGATGTAACAACATTTGAGTTTACCATACCAACGTGTGTAATATCATGACTTTACCACACCAACAAGTGTTATAGGAGTTTACAACTGTAAATGGTTATGTGGTTATATAAGTTACAACGTTCATTTTTTCCGTTACTTCTGATGATGGTGTCATAAGACACCAAAACACCCGTAAGATCCTTTTAGGACAAGTCCCTGTTTTTAATAACCATTTATTATGTAAGATTTTAACGTTGTATTCCTTTTAATTGTAACAATAAAAAAGAAAATGCTATAACATTGAGAGAGACAAAACAAGCATTCCAATATGTTATAGGAAAAGTGAACATTACTGTAAACGGTTCATCCCATATTATTCAAAATTCATGCCTGAGAATGACACAAGGAAAGTCTTGAAGACAGAAAACTCGGCAAACATTTCACCTGACTCGTTCTCAGTTACCGCCAGGTTTTATTTTCAAGAGCTTTATGTTACTGTATATATTTGCTTTTACTTCATATAATGAATATTTAAAATATTAATTAAATTATCTGCTAATTATGTTTGTTATACTTGTTTACACTGTTGTTTAACAAAACCTTAATGAATGTTAGGAAAACCAAATATTCTGAGACTTTTTAATTATGCAAGGAAATATCACAATTGAATTTACGATAAAATTTGCACTGTGTTCACAAGATTTTATATCAGTGCAGTTGCTTTAGTTCTTTCAGTGTTCATAAGATTTTATATCAGTGCAGTTGCTTTAGTTCCTTCAGTTTTCACAAGATTTTATATCGGTGCAGTTGCTTTAGTTTCTAAAGTGTTAACAAGATTTTATATCGGTGCAGTTGCTTTAGTTCCTTCTTATTGATGCGGATTTCGTGTTAGTATTTCTATTTATTAAAGTTTCCTTTCGTTTATACCTGTATAACACTATGTAACACAAATTTTGTTCCTGGATAGTATGTGTTAATTTCTTAATTGTCTATATTGTAAAAGTACAGAAAATGGTCATTATTCCCTTCAAACTTTGCTTTTGTGACCTGGATAATGAAATTTATAAATTAACCTATTTTCTATGTAAAAACGAGCAAACTTTTTCATTTACATAAGGTATGAATAAAACAACATATAAATCAAGATTTACATGTATTTATACAAAAATGAACAAAAATGTTTAGAAGTGAGTAGTTTTTCGAGATTTGCGACTGTAATGTAAATCACTTTCACGTATCAGCCCCCAAATATAGTCTCATATCATGTTTTTCATATACGCTCCCAGGTCACAAAAGCAAAGTTTGAAGAGAAGAATAGGTCTTTTCCATTTACTTTTGGCGTAAGCAATTGGGAAATAACACTTTCTGCCCAGAAACAAAAAAAAAGTAAAAAATTTTGTTACATAATGTAATTGTAAAATTGGTCATTTGATTGTTTGTTTGTTTTGAATTTCGCACAAAGCTACTCGAGGGCTATCTATGCTAGCTGTTCCTAATTTAGCAGTGTAAGACTAGATAGAAGACAGTCATCACCACACACCGCCAACTTTTGAGCTACTCTTTTACCAACGAATAGTGGGATTGACTGTAACATTATAACGCCCCCACGGCTGAAAGGGCGAGCATGTTTGGCGCGACGGGGATGCGAATCCGAGACCCTCAGATTACGAGTCGCACGCCTTAACACGCTTGGCCATGCCGGGCCATTGGCCATTTGATAAATGAAACGCTGGGAAACAGGTCATTGTTTAAGACTAAATGTTTGTAAATTATTAAAGTTTAAAAACTCACCTATTTTATGAAATGTACGGTGTCTTGTACAAAAATGACTTCTTACTGAAATCGTTCAAGCTAAAATATTTTCAAATTCGTTCTGTTCACAACGGTTAAAACGTCACATCCGGTAAACCGAATCCAAATAAACGACAATGTTTGAAAAATTTCCTATCATTTTTTTTCGTGTCTTTTCTTTTCTTACAAATGCACAGAAATCTGATTTTCGGTACGTTAACCGTTTTAATCTGTACCCAGTAATGAATCTCTTTATGCGGTTGTCATTTCAAATTACTTTTCTCTGTAATAGTGCCAGACCTTAATGATAAGAATAATCTGATGGAAAATATTTTATGTGTTCATCAATCTTTTCTGTCAAAAATACGACATTCGATACTGACCTCTACATGACGTAACTATAATGTTTTAGCTATGAGGAAACTTAGTGCTTTAGGCTTATCACTTTATTTCAGCTGTTCTTACCGTTCATAGTACATTAATCTTTGTAATAGAGTATAACTTGGTTTGTAATATTTTCTGTTTAACTTGAAAACAATTTGCATGTGTATCCTATTTCACCTCGTTTCAAGACTCTACCTTTCTGTTTCACGTTCCAAATGTATGTTTTGTACTCGTGTAACTAAAATAATTAACAAATATCAGTCGTTTTCATTTCTAACAAGGGTTAAACATACATATGTGTGTAAAAACGGCTGGTACGAATAGAGAAAACTCTATGTAGAGGTGCGAACAACGTTTCGACCTTCTTCGGTCATCGTCAGGTTCAAAAAGAAAGAAAGAGGTAACTGACCGATAGCTGACCACATATTTGAAGGGGGTTGTGTAACTGAGTGTAGGAATGTAGAGGGCGTGCTTAGATGTTTAATTATATTTATTAATATTGGTATAAAGGTGTTCCTTTGTATTAGTTTATTTTGGACTTGAGTTGTTGTATAAGTAAGCCTTCTTTAATTTTGCGTTTGCTTCTTTATTTAGTATTTGAGTGTATTCTATGGTTATGTTGTGTTTATACGACTTGCAGTGTTCGAAAACGTGTGAAGGTGACTTTTTGTGTTCTGTGAATCTGGTTTCCATTTTTCTATTTGTTTCTCTAATATAGAAGTCGTGGCAGTTATCACATTGTATTTTATAAATAATGTTGGTGTGGTGTTTGTCAGTGTATCTTTTACACAGTATGGATCTTAGTTTTGTGCCTGATTTTTGAATAAATTGGGTATTAACTGGAATGCCATATTTTGTTACTAGTTTTTGCCAAAAGTTGGTTATTTTTCTACTGATGTCAGAAATATATGGTATGCAGCAGAATATGGTTTCGTGATTTTTTAATTCGTAGGATATATTTACTTTTGTTGGTTGATTTTGCTTTTTGTCTAGATGTGTGCGTATAATGTTTTCTACGGTTTGTAAGGGAAACTTATTGATGTTGATGAAGTATTGTTTTATTTTGTCTAATTCATCGTTAATTTTATCTGGTGAGCATAGTTTTATGGCTGTGTTTATTTGGTTTCTTAGTATGTTGAGTTTTTGTTTTGTTTCAAAGAATGTATAGTCCAGTATTGGTGATTTTTCAGTGGATTTCTGTTTTAAATTGTGTATCGGTTCTTGTACTTTTGAGGTTAAGAAATGATATTTGATTGCTTTCTTCCTGTTCGCATGTTAAGTTAATGTTGGGATGTATAGAATTAATGTGATTGAAAAAATTAAGTGTGTTCTGTAGATGTGAATCTCGCAACCGTGTCATCTACATATCTGTACCAGTATAGTGGTGGATGTAATGCCGTGTTAATTGCTTGTGTTTCAACTTGTGTCATAAAAATATCGGCTAGAACTGGTGATACGGGGTTGTCCATGCTTAGGCCATTTGTTTGCATATAGTTGTGGTTGTTGAACATGAAATTTGTCTTCATCGTGGTGAATTTTATAAGAGTTGCTAATTGTTTGCTTGGATTGTCTATTGATGGGTTAGGGTCTCAGATATAGAGTTCTAAGTTCTATGATAACACTTGTTTTACATTCGTAATAACTACTTTTAATACAAGTTTCACAGGAATTGTTTATTGTTAATTAGTTTTCAGTAGAATTCGTGCAGCAATATTACATTTACACCCTATGTAAATAAATTGGTACTAACATATTTTGTAGTTGCGATTACCTGTTTAGACTTTACTCAACTATTTTCATCAAAATTCTCTTGAAAAAACCATTTAAAAAGCAGATAGTTGATTGCTCTTCTGTGGGTTTAGACATTTTGTGTTTGAAAGAACTATGTAGCTTAGAGCTCAACTACTACTAGAAACTTGGTTATAATTACGTTCTGATATCAAAGCACTTTCCAAGTACAAAACATTGTATTCGTTGTACATTACTTTGTTTATATTTCTTCAGTCTTAGTGGTTGTTATTTCGTATATGAAATGATTCTATGGTTATTAAAATTCATTCAAGACGTCGTAGGAAGTTAAAGGTACACGAAACAAGTTATTTTTCGAATAGCAACTGTTAAGTATTGATAATTAAGCTGTTAACTTCAAGATTTCGTTTGTTGATACACAAGGGATTTCTGAACAGAGGGGTCCTTAAATATGAATTAGTAGACGAGGGTAAAAGTATCCAGCCATCGAGCAGTTTTCACTATCAACGTACCAACTGTTCCAATGGAATACTGGGATTTAACTGACCACTGGTCACTTTTATAACGCACCCACGACCCTAAAGTGAGAAGCCCAAACGGTTGGTAAATTACGATTCATCGGATTCACATCAAATCACATCAACCTTTGAAAATTAATTTATATCCTTCCTTAAGACAAGAAAAAAGAGGAAGATAGGGTCCACTCATGCGATCCTTTCGGCTCTTGACTACAATATTATGTTAATGGACATTTAGAATAATAACTTTTATGAACGACTCGGTTTCAGACAGTTACAACAAAAATACCAGACATAAATTCAGCATCTGAGTAACGATTTCTTTTAACAACGTTAATCGATTAATTTTAAGGCTTTATGATACACAGTTCAGTACATACAAGTTAAATTAAGTATTGTTTCTTAATCGAAAGAAATGATTTTTTATTTAGTCATGTGTTAATATACATAAAGCTCGAAATCCTAAAGTAACACATAAAATAGCAGTTATGTTTAAGAACTAGGACACTTGGAATTCACAGTAAACTCTATCACAAAATACTACACATTTATAAACAAGTGAAACTAATTATATTGTTGTAACAATATGTAAAATACTGTATACTCATAAACAAATGAAACTAATTATATTGTTGTAACAATATGTATATCTTCTTCATAGAACAAAACAAATAAGATAAAGCAGAAAAAGAAAGACTTTTTTCATATATTATTATTTAAACAATTATTGAACCTGACGCGTAATGAGATCAAATAATCAGGGTTCTCGTCTTACATGTTTATGTGTATCAGCTAGTTCTGTGTGATTTGATTTTTGTCCACAGATATGGGCTGTATGTAAAGCAAATATTCCTTTAGTTTTCCCTGTTTGACTTTAATTGTAATAATGTTCTAATTTATTCATAAAAATATGTCACTTTTACTAATTTTTCACCCGTGATTGATTATGACACTTAAAGGTTACTGATTTCAGAGACTAAGTTATAACGAGGAGTTGTCTTATTTGGCAAGTCGAAGAAGAAGTGATAACAGAGTGAAAGTTGTTTAAAGAAACAAATTAAACGTTACAAAGGCTAATTTAATATAATTTAAAAGTTATATTTAATAGAGTTCAAGTCAAACATTAGGTTGTCAGAAGTTGAAAACAAAGTTTTTTATTATTAACGATGGACAAGAAATGAATGAAGAACTCTTTCATTGTCCAACATGACGATACGTTGATTATAGGTCAGTTTCACCATGACCTTGGTAACGTTCATTCTGCACGTCATGTGCCGCTAGAAATGCGACAATTTCGTAGACTCCACAAAAGGTGTCATTTTCTTTCAGGTTTCTTCCATTTCCCTGACTAGATCTAGGTCACCATGAACATCATCTTTCAAACTACATAACTTTAACAGATAGACGAACAATGAAGAACCTATTGGTGTAGCCATTACAGCTAATCTTTCTGCACGTAATTATTTCCTACTCTTACTTTGCTCGATCTATTGTTTTCATCGGAATAAAAGACAATAAAACAAGAGATAGTTAGAACATGACCAGGTCTTACCTTTTTCTCCATCTATCTGCAAGTGTGTGTGAGGAGTTTTTTTTCCCCATTGCAAGATTGTGAATTTACGGCTCCGAGCAAAGAAAGATTTCGAAAACAAAACAAAAATAAAGATATATATATTCTTTAAATTTTGACAAGAAACTTTTGTGGACTATTTCTCAATGTCTCTGTAAAACAAGCTAGATATGTGTGTGGATATTACTACTCTAATATCCTTTGAGTTTTGATCTTGATCTCGGATACAGTTACTATGGCGAAGGAATAATTTCTGCTAGTTCTGTATACAAGTAGACCTAGCGCAGATAACCCTCAAGTAGCTTTGCGCGAAATTCAAAATAAACAAACAAACAAGTAGACTTTTTGATGTAATAGTAACGTGTAAGACTAGAGGGAAGGCAGCTAGTCATCACCACCCATCGCCAACTCTTGGACTACTCTTTTACCAACGAATAGTGGGATTGACCGCCACATTATAACATTTCCACGGCTGAAAGGACAAACATGTTTGGTGTGACGGAGATTCGAACCCGCGTAACGTGTTTGATATTACGCATTTTGCGTAGACAGTAATATGCGATTTAATTAACATTTTTCTAATTCAGTATTATATGCATCCTGAACAATGTGATTCTGTTCAAGAACATCCTATTACATAAAAGATCAAGAGGTTTTTCTCAAGAACTCTTGCTAAAGATTTAGTATCCTGTAGATGGATGGTCTTATTTTGCATATTTTTCTTCATTTGTATTAATTATATTTACAATTGCATAATACTGATCACAAACATAGGTTTTACTAAACTCGTCTTGTTAGACCGACATCTCTCATCTTTTGCATAAATAGCGAAGTTTATATTGCGTTAGGCCCGGCACGGCCAGGTAGTTAAGACACTTGACTCGTAACCCGCGAATCGTAGGTTCGAATCCCCGTCACACCAAACATGCCCTTCCAGCTATGGGGGCGTTATAATGTGACGGTGAATCCCACTATTCGTAGGTAAAAGAGTAGCCCAAGAATTGGCAGTGGGTGGTGATGACTAGCTCCCTTCCACTGTTATATTAGGAACGGATAGCGCAAATCGCTCTCGTGTAACTTTGCCCAAAATTCGAAACAAACCAAGCCATATTGATTTGATCTTAATGCAAAACCTATAATATTTTGAAAAATATAGACCCGCCATTTTTCTTCAATTATTGTGACTATTCGGTTATATAAGGTTATTTAAAAACAAATAGTTCGATTAAAATCTTAGAAATAACGAACTGATAATCATTAAAAAATACCAGCATAGAAAGAAGCAATACCTAGGCTTACTTATAACAAAAATGTTTACCTTTTAAGCAGACGAAATTTATCTGTAAAATACTCGTTTGTTTTCTACAGAAACCCGAACGATAGTGGATCAGAATAAGGGATCGCAAAGAACTGCACAAAACCTTAATAGAATAATTGGTAAAAAATTACTTTAAACAGTAAAGATTTAGTTCAAACAACACTTTAAAACCTTTAATATTGACTGCTGGTGCTGTATAGGTATAAAATCACAAAATGCACGCATGTTACTTACAATGAAAACAAAATCCACTCAAAACGACCCTTTTCTGATCATCTTATTATTATAATTATCTTGTCAACCTACAACAAAACGGCTTGACGTATTGCACCCATACCTTTTGTAAAATACTAAACTGTGAATATCTGATGAAAATCTAAAAAAATATGCTTCTTTTTTAATTCAACGTAAGCTTAGAAACATGGAAGTTCTTGTGCAAACGATGTTATTGTTACCTCTTGGAGTTAGCTTTCGTGAACAAATGGTGTTCCTTGTGAGCACAGGGTGAAACAAGAATTACAGGCACTAAACATCAGATGACTGTAAGATGTAGCTACTCAATGCTTTGTACACTATACAATCGGTGTCTTTAGGAAGTCAGCACTTATATTGTATATGAATTGAAATATAAAACAAATCAATACACATATTATTATTATATTTTACTTCATACATGTGTAGAATAATTACTTTAATAGAAAATAACGTTTATTTAAAGCGATATTTTAGACTATATTTTATAATTTAATAGGTTGATTTCCAACTAATAAAATTTTATGAGAACTTAATGATGAATGTGTTTTAGTCTAGGCATATATTTGCCAACTTTTATGCATTATATAGAGATAATTTAGTTACAAGGAAACTATAAATGCTCACTACATACTCAAACAAATATTTATGAGTATATCCAGTGGCAGATTAACATTTTACATCTCGAACTAATGTGATCAAATAGTCAATAGCTACAGTAGATCATCAAGAACCACGTCAGCTAGTTACTGGTTATGTTTGTTATTCAGTGATGTCGAGAAACCCATTTGTTGAGAAATTTATAATTAATCGTCGTGAACCTGACGATGACCGAAGAAGGTCGAAACGTTGTTCGCTCTTCCATGTAAAATATTTTCTCAACCCAAACGAGCCGTTTTTGCATATAAATTATGTTTGTTATTGTTACAACGTATAAAGTAAGCTATGATATAAAGTAATCCTTTGTTTATAGTTGAGCATAAAAAGATAAATAAAAAATCGGAAATTTAAAATTCTACAAATAGGGATCGTGATAAAAAACTGAACTGGAGATTCTCTAAACATTATTTACGCAGACTACAACCTCCAGTTTTGTCACCATGTTGTTATTTATAAATACGTTTATTGGAATTAAAATAGCGATTCATAATTTGAGTTTTTTTCTTAATCTTTTTACGATCCCTATTGGCGAGTTCTTTAAATTCCCATTTATTTTATTTATAGTATTCAATATTAAAACCGCGGTTACAAACATAATGAGAGAACAATAGGTACACAATAGCACAAACAATTAAAATCTGAAACATCTGAAAATAAAAACAGAAATTGTAAAATAAAGAAGCAAATGAATTGTTTATTTGCATACAGATGAATTATTCAGCGACATAATATTGAGCTTTGTAAGGTTGTATTCAGAAAGACGCACCCAAGTCTTATGAGTCTTTATTATTTTAAAAAGATAAGATTATCTACGCTCAAGAGAGCCTCTTTGTCACCCAAATTCTACACAAAGGTAATGAATTACAAATTTCAGAAAAATCATCCTATCATAAAGTGTTTAACTGTTTGTAAAGCCTTTTCCAAAACAGTTAAGTCATGCAACTAACAAACGTTGATGCAATTTTTTTGTTACAAAGATCAAAATCTGAGAGATAAAATATGTTATAAAGCCATATAATTGCAAAAACTTGCTAATTGATTTGACTTTACAAGAACCTTAGATATACACTGCTGGTCAAAATCTCAAGGCTAATAAACATAAACAAAAAATATGCATTTTGCGTTGTTAGACTCAACCACTTATTTGAGTAGAGCTTCGAAAGATGGAAAAAAGAAAAAGGAAAATAAAAATACAAAAACCTTTTAGCATTTAATTGGGAAAATGTAAACACTATGAAGTTATCCTAAATACTAGCTGGTCAAAAGTTTAAGACCATACTGAAACGAAGTGTTAAGCGGTGAATACGTAACGAAATTTAGTCATTTGTATTCAAGCATTAGCGTTGTCAACATCTCCCACTGACATCTCCGGTGCTACTTTGGGTAAAAACATGGCAAAGACTAAAAAATTGACAGTGTTTGAACGTGGCAGAATTGTCGAGCTGCAAAAGCAAAGTATATCTCAACGTGCCATCGCTGGTGAGATTGGGCGAAGTAAAACTGCTGTTGCAAATTTTTTAAAAGACCTTGAGGGATACGGAACGAGAATTTCAAGCGGCCGGCCCAAGAAAATTTCGCCGGCGTTGAGCAGGAGGATTCGATGGGTTGTTCGACAAAACACCAACCGATCGTCAAGCCAGATTAAGGCTCTTACGGATGCAGACGGCAGCTCAAGAACAATAAGACGGCATGTACAAGAGAAAGGCTTTAAAAACCGCAAACGTTTTCAAAGGCCACGCTTCCTTCCACACCACGAAACAGCTCGGGTTAAACTTTACTGAGAAACACCAAACATGGGACGTATAAAAGTGGACGAAGGTTTTATTCTCTGATGAGAAACAATTTAACCTCGATGGTTCAGATGGCTTCCAACGTTACTGGCACGATAAGGATATACCACCGAAGACATTTTCTACACGACACAGTAGAGGAGGTTCCATCATGATTTTGGTGCTTTCTCCCTCCATAGAAGAATGGAGCTTTAGGTTATACAGGGGTGTCAAACAGCAGCTGGCTACATTGGCATCCTTATTGACTGAAGGTCTTCGTTTTTGTGGAAATGACTGAATGTTTCAGCAGGACAACGCTGCAATCTACAGTGTCCGCAGGACAAAGGACTTTTCCATGGCGAATAACGTAATATTTTGGACCATCCAGAGTGTTCGTCCGAACTGAACCCCATTGAAAATGTTTGGGGGTGAATGGCAAGGAATGTCTATAGAAATGGACGTCAATTCCAAACAGTGCATGAGCTTCGTGAAACCATCTTCACCACTTGGAATAACATTCCAGTCAGCCTTCTGCAAACGCTTATATCGACCATGCCAAAGTGAATGTTTGAAGTTATTCACAATGACGGCCGTGTAACTCACTACTGAGACCTCTTGTTGGGCATTTTCTACCCTGTTTAGGACTTTTTTTTCTGGTATGGTTTTGACCAGCTGGTATTTACGCTAATTTTGTAGTGTTCACATTTTCTCTATTAAATGCTAAATATGTTTTTTATTTTTATTTTACCTTTTCTTATTTCCATCTTTCAAAGCTCTACTCAAATAAGTGGTTGAATCTAACAACGCAAAATGCATATTTTTTCTTTATGTTCATTGGCCTTAAGATTCTGGCCAGCAATGTATATATATATCCCAGTAAGTCAGCTGTAGGTTTATAGAGATTTACAAAACTAAACTCCTGGGTTCGATTTCAGTGGTAAACAGAGTTTAAATACCTGATTGTGAAACTTTACATTAAAGTCTTCTAGTGGCACAAGATTATGTTTGCAGACTTATAACGCAAAAAAACGGGTTTAAATACCTCCCGGTGAGCAGAGCACAGATAGCTTATTGTGTAGCTTCGTGAGTAACTGCAAACTAAAAAATTTACGCTGAGAAAATAACAACAACATATGATATATATTGATTTTCACATTTTTCAGTTAGCTAACTTATAATCGGAAGCCATACTGTTTTTTTTTTTATTATTTTGTTAGATCCATAGTATGGTTCTTTGCACTTATAATCAAATTGTCTAGCATTTCTTTCTTAAATTCAAATAATTTGTTTTCGATGTTGTGGTCTTTTTTTTGTTTTTGAATATTGTTAAATCTTAATTCATTCTTATGGATGACAAACGAAAAATTGATTTCATTTAGCTCGTTTTGTCTTAAAATATTGCAATCTTAATTTCTTGGTAAAATTCCCGAGACTCAAAGAAATGTGCAAGTTATTGGGTATGATGTTTGTATCTGGTTTGTGTTTGTTGAATTTCGCGCAAAGCTACACAAGGGCTATTTGCGCTAATTTTGCAGTGTAAGACTAGAGAGAAGGCAGCTAGTCATCACCGCTCACCGCCAACCCTTGGGGTACTCTTTTACCAACGAATAGTGGGATTGACCGTCACGTTATAATGCCCTCACGGCTGAAAGGGCGAGCATGTTTGGTGTGACGAGGATTCGAACCCGCGACCCTCACGTTACGAGTCGCACGCCTTAACCCACCTGGCCATGCCAGACCTAAAAGTTGAAAAACAAGACGAAATAATAAGTTTAATTTATAATATAATTTCTAGTTCTGATGATATAATAATAAGTCGAAAGCCTTAACCACCTGGACATGTCGGGTCTAAATTAAAGTCTATCAATAATTAATTAATTCATTTCAATCTGCTCTATATTTGTATATATCTATATATTTATTGAGTGTGATCGAATTCAATCTTTACAACTGTCAAGCTCATTAGTGCTTTAATTGAAAGTACTCTTTCCACAACTTTCAAAACATTCGGACTATAATATATATCCCGTATTTATTTATTAGTACTTTTCTCCGTTATACCAAGATGATATTCTTAATCGTATCTAGTTTAATTAATCCTTGATTTAATGTTAAATATATTGACTTTTCAGGAAAGTTCTCCGTAATAGTTTTCACTATTTAGTGAAACTCAGAACATCTCTTGTAGTTAGTTAAGCCAATTCTCATCTTTACTGGTATGTTTATTTGTATTATTCAGTGTGGCCCAGGGAGTAGCATACCGAGTGGTTCTCCTTTCGTTACCACTAGCAAATAATTATATATTTCTTTCACTTTCGGGTTTTTTATGTGTAATGAGAATGAATTGTGAAATCACTCTCTTAAGTCAGATAACAGTAAGCCAAAAGTTTGCAGCGAGTTACGTTGACTAGCTGAAAAGCTTTTTTTTGTTTGTTTGTTTGTTTTGAATTTCGCACAAAGCTACTCGAGGGCTATCTGTGCTAGCCGTTCCTAATTTTGCAGTGTAAGACCAGAGAGCAGGCAGCTAGTCATCACCATCCACCGCCAACTCTTGGGCTACTCTTTTACCAACGAATAGTAAGATTGACCGTAACATTATAACGCCCTCACGGTTGAAAGGGCGAGCATATTTGGCGCGATGGGGATGCGAACCCGCGACCCTCAGATTACAAATCGCACGCCTCAACATGCTTGGCCATGCCCGGCCAGCTGAAAAGAAAGTTGTACCTCTTCTACTGCCTAGAAAATATTTTCAAATTCTGTAGTCCTAATGTAAGATTGCTGAAACGTGGCAGTAAAACATTTGAAAAGAAAAGTCTTGTAATTTGAAGATAAAACTTTATTAATAATTTAAAGAAATTTAAAGAAGTATTTTGGGCAAATCCATAAAAAAAGTTAATTAATAACACAATATGACGATATACAAATGATTAAAGAATTAAAAACATACAAATAATGTGTGTATTTAAATGATAAATTTTCAATTTAAATAAACTAAAACCATATAAAAATAAGAAAGATTGTTCGTGTATTTTTCTTGGCATATGGAACGAACAACAGAATTGTTTGTTTGTTTTTTCTAAAAGCAATAACACACAAGTAATTCGTATCCTAATGAGTTTTGAAGAAATAAGAAATAATAATCTTCAAATATTGATAAATGAAATACAGAAATCATGCAAACCCATAATTTATTTATATATCGACATTTTGGTAAGAGTAATATAATGTATATGTATACAGCATGGTAGTGACAAGTGAGCTTGCAGGTTCAAGAAAGTCTTATCCTTTGTACTTATAATTCTTAGCTATAGATGGCAGTAACGTACTAACATTGAACTTTAAATAAAAGTCCCATAATAGTTTCAATAATTCGAACTTCATTTTAACTGGTTTTTAAATATTATCAAGCCAAGTTGAGCAGAGTTGACTTGCTACTCATGATCTAAAACAAGTGTTTTGTGACGTTAAGTAACTGTTACGTGAACATGAATTCACTCTGTCCCTTCGCACTCGAAGATTTTCAAATATTTTGATCTAAACTTCTTTCTAGTAAATAACCTTAACGTATACACTGAAAAAGCTCGGTATTAGGGTAACTAGAAAGCCAAACTTTAATTTTATTTGCTAAGACATATCATAAATAAATAAATAGTCAGGTAGTTGGGACTACGTACTTGAACATACAACAACACACAATGTCGTAGTTAATATTTCATTGTTAGTGTTATAAGAAATTATAATAAAACACGCGAGTACTGAGGGTTGAGTACGTTATATAAGACAAGAATTTTCGAAGTCACAGTGAAACGGATGTATCAGAACTACATTTTTAACATTATTTGGCGTTCGTAGGTAGTTTGATGCCATTGAAAACTTAACTGCTCAAAGGAAAGATATGTGATAGTCCTTTCCGAAGCAACACAGTTATACACTAAGATCATAGAGATGTGTTCAGGTTAGAGATTTAAAAGTTCTAACACAGAGATATCTCTTACACTTGATAACATTGAAAAACAAAGGGGTGTGTTTTCTTATAGCAAACCCACATCGGGCTATCTGCTGGATAAAACAAAGGGATAAGGTAACTCTGGAATCATGACCATCCAGACCTGTAACTTGTGATATGTAAAATATGGTGATAATTCATACACAAATGTCCGAAGCAAAAAACCGTCCAAGTGCTCAAGGCAGTAGTATTCGATATAATTAAGTAGGTTTATTTGAAGTTAAGCACAAAACTCTGCTCATCAAGGGTATCGAAACCTAGTTTCTAGCGTTGTAAGTCCGCAGACACATCGCTGCGCCACTGAAGGGACAGATAGTTAAGAAGAATCCTGTCTGAAAGAGAGACACAAGTCACGTGCACACAACTTACTTCCCCAAGTTCACACGTCAAATACCTCAAGCAGTATTGCAACTATTCAAAATGAATACATGCCAGTCAAGTCACCGGACGTGCATACGAATTTCTGTGTGATCAGACTATTGAAATGGACGTTTGGAGACAGTCGTCTCTGTACACCAAGTTGAATATGGAAAATCAGTAAGGAATAGTCGTGTGCTTTAACTATGACTGCCTTACGGCGGAGCGTTTTGTAATGGAAACTACGCTACAGATCTTTTGTCAAAATGCAGGGCCGTTAGGTGCAGTATGATTAGCCATGGAGAAGTCAGCCATAACGACGTATTAAAGTCCTAAAATCGTTTTAACATAATATTTTTAACTGTTTTTGAAAGGTATAATATTTATATAGGTGCAATAGTTTGTAAAAATATTATTAAAGTTTTGAATCATTACAAAATAGTTTTCGACGAATAATATAATGATTACAAATTACTGCTTATTTTACAAAAATACAAAACTATGAAATTCATGTCTCTATTATATATAACACTGACTAAATCGTCAACAACGAAACTTTTAGATGGAAAATTACCAATATATTGTCCAATTATTAACTCAATAGCATATGTGACAGAAACAGTTAGTCTAATTTCAGAGTTAGTAAAATAAATAGGACCATAAATATCTTGAAGAAGTTATATTTTGCAGGCTTAAGAAACGTAAAAAGGAATTTTTTTAAAAAAATGAAAGCAAATTATGAGCATGGAGTAAATGTAAATGATTGGTACTGATATGCTGTTTTAAGACCACGTTTACTAAAAACAATAAAATATCCAAAGTTATATAAACAACTAAATATATATGCTGGTTTAAAATAAAACTGTGTTTGTTTCGATTAAGAAAAGATCCGAGCCCGCCCCCCGCTAGTACAGCGGTATGTCTCCGGATTTACAACGCTAAAATCAGGGGTTCGATTCCCCTCGGTGGGCTGAGCAGATAGCCTGATGTGGCTGTGCTATAAGAAAAAACACTCCGAGCCCGCCACGGCCAGGTGGGTCAAGGCTTTCGATTCTTAATCCTCGGATCGCAGGTTCGATTCCCCGTCGCACCAAACATGCTCGCCCTTTCAGCCGTGAGGGCGTTATAAAGTGACGGTCAATCCCACTATTCTTGGTAAAAGAGTAGCCCAAGAGTTGGCGGTGGGTGGTCATGACAAGCTGCCTTCCCTGTAGTCTTACACTGCTAAATTAGGAACGGCTGGCGCAGATAGCCCTCGAGTACCTTTGCGCGAAATTCAACAACAAAAAAGGAAAGAAGCTTAATTTATTCAAACAAAAAATAGAGAGCATTCAAATAAAAACATGAATAAACAATATTAAACTGATTCCATTAAATACTTTTCGGTGTTTCAAAACATAAACATGTTATATTGAAATGGTTGAATTAAGTTGATTTTTTTAAATGACAGTCCTTGACTTATGTTAAGTTATTTGTTATTTTGAATTTCGCGCAAAGCTACTCAAGGGCTATCTGCGCTAGCCGTCCCTAATTTAGTGGTGTAAGACTAGAAGGAAGACAGTTAGTCATTATCACCCACTACCAACTCTTGGGCTACTCTTTTACCAATGAATAGTGGGATTGACCGTTACATTATAACGCACCCATGGCTGAAAGGGCGAGCATGTTTGGTGTGACGGGGATTCGAACCGCGACCCTCAAATCAAGAGTCGAGTTTCTTGACCACCTTTTCATGCCTGGCCTTTTTAAAGATGAACTAGAGAGAAGGCAGCTAGTCATCACCACCCACCGCCAACTCTTGAGCTACTCTTTTACCAACGAATAGTGGGATTGACCGTGAGATTATAACCCCCCACGGCTGAAAGGTTGAGCATGTTTGGTGCGACGGGGATTCGAACCTGCGACCTTCGGACTAGAAGTCGAACGCCTTAACCCACCTGGACATGCCGGGCCCCTTTGTTAAGCATAGCAGCAAATACTTTCAAATCAGTTTTAACGTATTTTAACTTTTGGTATATTTTTTATAAATAAGTCTTTTTTTTTAATTGCCGTGCTCAAGCATGGTCGGGTTGCTGTGGAGTTTCACTCGCAATCTGTGAGTCGTGAGTCCAAATCACCATCTTATCCAATACACCTGCCTTTTCAACCTTAGGGGGCGTTATAATGTGACAGTCAGTTCAATTATTCTTTGGTAAAAAATAACCAAGGAGGTGATAGAGCGTGGTGATGACTGACTGACTGCCTTCCTTCTAATCTTTCGCTGCTGAATTAGGGATGGGCAGCGCAGGCAGTCCTTATGTAGCTTTGAACGAAAGTCAAACCAACTTGTTTTGAATCTGTGAAACGTAGTTTTTAAAGATATGAAAAAGGATATTCAATTTGTACTTAGATAATTTGATATACTTCAGTTTGGTTTTGACAACTGTTCTAAATAGTTTATGGATAATCGGAATACATAATATCATATATATGACAAAATGGAACTACGACGTTTATAGTAACATTAATTTCCCTTTTCAGTTAATTTTTATGAAACCGAGAATTTGATCTAAAACGCGAAGGTTTGACCACTAAGTTTGTACCTGTAGATGTTGTTGTTGTTTTTTACATCTTTACAGATCATAACATTTTACTTTAATATAGAGTATTATCTGTAAAAAAGTCGCGACAATCAAGCATGGTGAACGATTACGGTTGCGAGCATTTGATTCAATCTCAGAGCTTTTACCTTCCATTTGCGGAAAGCCAAAATCAGTTGATAGCAGTTTTCTACCAGAGTCGCGGATCACAGTATGTCTTTTGCAGGTATCCAAAGGACCTTTGGTTTGGAAATTGTTCCACATTTTGCCAATGACACATTGACATACTTGAAGTCAATTCGCTGTAATTGGCTGTCTTCCACTTTTATGTAGGCTCTTTACGTTGGTAAAATATCAAATCGTTTTGTCTGAAGACAAGCCACAGTTTTCAGTTTAGAGTACTTTGAACCCTTTGATGCATGTCAAAGCGACAACTGAGACAAGATTGCATTATATCTAGCTTGTATTATAAGCTAGCTAACCAATTATTTGCAATTCAAATTAACAACTGGTGACTTAATGCCTAACTATAGTAATAATGGACTGGAAAATGTCTGACACTATTCTGTAGTGAAAGAATTATCATTAGAAAAATAATATTCTGTTCGTAACTCATGTTTATAAATTATAATCAACAGGTAAAGATCTAATAAATATGACATCTTATATAGAGTTTTGATGAACTAATAAAAATTAAGCCAAGCCAACGAAATCCTTTATTTTAAATTTTAATACCAAAAAACGGGTTTCCTGTAATATTGCAGTTTTAAACTACGATAGTTATTATATATTTTATTAAACCCAGAAATCAAATCCTCAACTTTTGGGCATCGGAAATTTATATTAAAATTATTTTAGATAAAGCTTTATCTCTCGAAATTTTAATGCTATAAAATTCACAAATAATTAAAGACGTGACACGTTCAAGTTGATAAAAAAGAACTTCGTTCATTGAATTACACTGAATTTAATTTTTAAATACCTCCAACTTGTATGTTTACCTGGCACGATACTTGACAGTTTTGTAATACAGGAGTATCTGTCTCACGAAGTAGTAGAATTATTTCTCTTTGTTTATTTGGTTCTTGCAGTATTTTGTAATAATAACCTAAAGAAGGGTTACTGCCGTCTTTACAAATAGCAAGCGGAAGAAGGAATCGACACTTCTGGGTTTAACCTATTGACTGCCAAGTATTGCAGCTGTTACAATACAACTCTAATGCTTCTTCATTTTGTAGCTTTTTGTGACGCCATTTTGGATCGAAAGTGAAACAATTTGTAAGTAAGTCAAATGCATATATGGTGCTGATATCTAGCGTTGAAGATAAGTATTATTGAGAACGAATTAACTCGTCCGTGGCACTGTGTTACCGATCGGCTTGGACGAGTTATCTCGTCTACGGCACTGAAGAGGTTAAGCATCTGAAACTCCTCCTAACTGAATTCATTTTATAAACTCATTAATTTTACTTGCTTCTAATCGATATAATGGCGTGTCATTTTTTTTCACTGCTCTTAGGATGTTACCAACGGTTTTTAAGGGTATATTATTTGCAGGGTTATTGTAGTTGTGTTCAATCCATATTAGAATTATATGAAAGATACAGACATTTTGGGAATATCTTACGCTTACGAGCACAATTTATTGAAAAATTTATACATTTCAACATACTCTACTGTTATACCCTTGTGGTTTATTTCTAAATACTAGAGAAAATATGAAACATAAAAAACGACTGTTTGTCAATTTCATTGCATTGTTCGTTGGATATTTTTTTATTTTTTTTTACTTTTTGACTTCATAACTGCAAGTTGGTAAATAATCTCATAATTTTCTGACACAATATACCACCACCCACTAGTACAGCGGTATGTCTTCGGATTTACAACGCTTAAATCAGGGGTTCGATTCTCCCCAGTTGGTTTAGCTGATAGCCCGATATGGCTTTTCTGTAAGAAAACATGCACACACACGCAATATATTGTAACTTTTATGGTACTGCAGGTGACTCAACACGATGACAATTTCTTTATGTTTCACAGCTGAAACATTCCATTATTTCACATTTAGTGGTTAATTACAAATTGTTGTCATGTTGGGATTAACTATTGTTTATCTATTATTCATTGACAATAAAATAATAAGTGTGGTAAACGACCATCCAGATAAGGTCCTGCGACGGTACAGGAAAACATAAAAGCTAATTTATAGTTTCTGTGTAAAAATTGTATTGCTGATTACCTCCGTAATGTGTGACTTCTAAATAAAACAGTTAACCAACCACAGTGAAAAGTGTTGAGTATAAGAAAAATCCACCCAAACGATTCTTGGTAGCTCATTGCTTAGTATGACAGCTTCTAACGCTAAAAATCTGGGCTCCATCCTTGCAATTAACACAGTACAGATAGTTCACTTTGACGCTTTCTTCTAAAACAAGTCAAGAAGAACTTACAAAAATGACAACAGTTATGAGGTGTTAATCTACATTTCATGATTTTGTATCACTTTTATTTGTAGCCATAAAAGTACGATTGTTTAACACAGTATTTCAATAAGTTGAGCTCCAGTGTTGTTTGTTTTTGAATTTTGCGCAAAGCTACACGAGGGTTATCTGCTTTAGCCGTCCCTAATTTAGCAATGTAAGACTAGAGAGAAGTCATTACCACCCACTGCCGACTATTGGGCCACTCTTTTACCAACGAATAGTGGAATTGACTGTACATTATAACGCCCCACGGGTAAAAGGCCTAGCATGTTTGGTGTGACGGGGATTCGAACCCGTGACCCTCAGATTACCAGTCAGGGCCGTCGTCAAAGCGAGTTTACCAATAATTTCTATTATGTGCATTGTGCATTACACACATGCTAGTAAAATATGACCAAATTTTCGTGGTCGTAGATAAAATGTAAAATGTGACCAAATTCTCGTGGTTGTGAATAAAATGTAAAAACACTAACTAGAACATTGTTTGATTATTAATGTCGTTATTTCTTAAGTTAAAATGACGTAAATTATTAATTTTAAATATAACTGTTTTAAGTACTTTTGAAATTTGAAACTTGAGAGAAAGTATTTTTAATTATTTTTATATAATTTTTAAGTTATCGTGAAAAATATCATCGTCTTTTTAGTACCCTCTAGCGGCTCAGCGCTAAATCTGAAGGCTCAGAATACTAAAACAGGATTTACCAGTAATGGGCTCATAACTTACTGCGTATATTTTTGCTTATTAAAACAAACGAAATAAACTTTTTGAAACTTTATTGTTCTAATACTTGTAAAAACTGTAATTTCCGTACAACGTAATTTTAACCTAATAAATCGTAAATAATCAGCAAATTCAAAAGGCGTTTGTTTATTGTTCAGCATTTTGAAATTATTTCACATATTTGTATATCTATATTTACATTCCCGTTTAGAAAACAGTGGAAACGAATGTACATTATTTCAAGCTTTACTTCGTATTTATAATGTTGCTACGTATGACCTCCCATAATGTAACCCAAATCTGTACCATGAACAGCTTAAAACTAAGATTTCAATCTTTGGTGGTCATTAAGCTTCGGTTATAAGAACAATAAAACTTAAAGTCTTGTATCGAGGTCCGCCAGACCGAGTTCTTCAGCTTTCAGCAAAATAACATTTAACAGAAATAGGTTTGTATGTATCTTACCATTGGTAATTCGTATTCTTTACTTACGCTGCGGACTGAAACAGGATGTTCACATTGAAGCTATAACAATCCGATCAAGAAGTAGTCCATTCATAGAACGATTTTTTTTTCTTATCAACATGAATAATCCGGGTGTCTGCACGCGTGCGCATGTGAATATTAGAATTTTTTCCTTTATTGGCTCGAGCATCAAAGCACGCTTTGCGACAACTTGTGCTCAGTATTATAAGAGTAACGTATATCAGACAAAATCCCATCTCAGAAATTCTAACCACGTGAGTAGACACGAAAGGATGTGATTTTAAGTGTGTGTAGAGACAGTTCTCATTTTTGTCTAGCAGGCGTGCATGTTGATGTAAATGTATTCTTTATTTTCGAGAGTGTGATGCTGGTTTTGTTCCCTATACTTTGGGTGGATTTTCATTAGATCTTACAGGTATTGTAACAGCAACGCGGCCTGGCTTCTTTGCTACTGACTGTATACACCAAACCCAGTGCCTCTTATAGGCGTAACTCGTTCTTATCAAGCAGTCAACAGACAGAGAAAGGCCGTTAATTCAGCCCCAGGACCCCCGGGGAACGTTAGGCTTTCAGAAGAGTTGATCCTCCAACGGAGACGATGACTCCGACACGAGCTCTGTCTTTTGTGTTGATATTCGATTGTGACTTATCGTACATCCGGAGCGCGTAGAAAGCATTCATGTATACCACTAGGGGCCTCATTGAACTGGTAAGCGCCGAGGCACACGAGTCGGCAGTGCTCGCGTGGATTGGAGGACGTGATACATGCACGACCAACGGTGAAAGTGGCTTACATGCGTAACGGTGAAGAAGCCCAGCGAATTTCAATGGTTTCACGCGCCGACACTCGCCGGAGCGCCACGAGCTCCCGCACCTTGTGGGTTGCTGCTGGTGATCTAATGCCGTCTCAGTTTCAGAGCTCCCCTACGAGAAATGGTCATCTAAACCAGAAACTGAAAGAGTCTGTCCTATTTAAAGTGTGGGTATACGTTGAAGTGCGCACGTTTGTTGGAGATCTGACATTACAAGTTTTTACTGAGGCGCCATTTCAGTGATTTGATGCCCAGCAACTGTCTGTATCAGCACTTTCTGACCGGACGCTAAAAGTGGTGGGTGTCCAGTAATTGAGTAACGTTACTTACACGGTTGATTCCTTCCAAATGACGTGCGGTGGTTTAATACAAACGGTAGGCAGTTTGAACTTATATGTATTAGGTTGAGGAATAATTCGTGGGCGTTTTTAAATAATTTCATTCAAGCATTACATGCAAGACTATACAATACTTCAATGCATGAACACATTACACCCAAAACATTTATTATGATACTTTATTTCATGTAATACCTAGGTATATAGTATGCATTGTTTAAAACGAAATTGCAAGAAATTAAATGCGAAAAGCAGATGGTGTCGAAAATGCTCGATTTTGTCCACTTGACATTCCATTTAATGAGCTGAAAATGAAAGCAAAAATTAAAGACATATGAAAATCAAACACACCATCCATTAGAGCAAAAATTTATCTACCAAATGACATGAAATATTTTGCGAAAGCGTTTCATTTATGAATATATTTTTTTAACTTGAAAAAACGCTCACGAATTATTCCTCAACCCAATATGTTTTTGCCAGTGATAAGGAAGCCTTCAATATGCATTTTACCATAAAAATCAGTACTTAATTTAAAATAAGCAATATAATCTGTTATTAGACTCATTTAAGCTAGTTTTTTATTGCTGTATTCAGACTATGACATAACCACTTCATCTTAAAGTCAGATCCAATTTGAACATTGTTAAGAACTCGTTACTAAATGTCCCTCGCTAATACAGTCGTAAGTTTACTGATTTACAACGCTAAAATTAGGGGTTCGATTCCCATTACTGAACACAGCAGTTAGCCTGATGTGGCTTTACTATTAGAAAAACACACAAACACACACGTTACTAAATATCCCTCGCTAATACAGCGGTAGGTCTACGGATTTACAAGGCTAAAATCAGTGGTTCGATTTCCATCTTTAAACAAAGCAGTTAGCCTGATGTGGCTTTGCTATAAGAAAAACACACACATTGCTCAATATGATAATATAGTGACACAAACAATAACTTTCATACGTCTCATTTGCAACGGATGGAGGTCGGTTTTCATGACGTGGATCAATATTAATGATTCAGTAAAATCACGTGATAATGTTAATTATGTGTTCGAGGAAAAAATATTTTGTTTTATCGTCTTTACTAAGGTCGACTTTATTTTTATTCTAGGTGAAAGCGTATCAAATGAGAACGTGCTATTGAACACAGCCTTCGCAGGGATTCGTTATTAAAGTTAACAGTGGCAGTAACTTATTGTCAAAGTTACCAGTGATAGAAACTTGTTACGAAAGTTAGTAATGGTAGGAAATTATTATCAAAGTCAGCAGTGATAGCAACTTGTTATTGTTTGTCATAAACTTGTGATTAAATTTAGGAGTCACATTATTTGCTATCAAAGTTAGTAATGGTAGGAATTTGTTATCAAAGCTGGCAGTGGCAGAAGTTGTCATCAAAATTATTAGTGGTAGAAAATTGTTGTCAAAGTTAGAAGTGGCAAGAATTGCTAAGTTACTAATGGTAGGAACTTACAGCACTGGCAAAATGTGTGTGTGTTTATATAGTGATGAAAAAGTCACGTTCATTCTGTCTTAACAGCTGTTCAAAGTGTGTTATGTTGACATATTGACACAATGTCACAAACAGGAACACTTCCAAACGTTCTTACAAGGGTAATACATCTCATCCAACAATTATAACAGAAGAAAAGGAAAAAAACAGTTCAACAAACAGAGACATGACTATTTTTAAAAATCATAGTAAGGTAAGAACTAACAAGAATCATGGTGATACACAGTTTTTACATTACCATGTATATCATATGACTAAATATGGTACATTCTATTATGTGCTCATAATACAAATGTTTCGCATAATTTGTTGCTGTTTTTGTAAGAGGTTGTTTTTTGTCTTTTTTTTATATTTTTCAGATTTGACTCTTTCTTCCACTGTAGGTGAGGCACCGTTGCCGGCCATGTGCTTCTGGACCCAGCCTTCATTTCGTGTTAACTGTTGTGTAGCGGATCATCTAAATCAATCCTTCCGATATCCACACAAAACTGAACAAGTTCATATCCCTTTATTTGTGGGGTCAGTTGTTAGAGTGATCTCCCACTGGTCAGGTAGGAAAACAAAAAATAAATCATTCCGACACTTAGGTTCCTCAGACCCGCTGGACAGCCTGCCATACTTTCACCCTGCGCCAGACGAACGCTTCACCCGCCACCCTGACCCACCTACCGCACCGCCCCCGACAGGCATCGGGCGAGATGTCCTACTTCTTCCGCTTTCACGACCTGATCGGGGGCCTTCATGTGCCTATCGACGATGGCGTGGACAAACTCAACCGGAAGTACACACTGCTCATCTTCCTGTTTCTCGTGCTACCGATTTTCACGAAGCAGTATCTTGGAGAACCCATCGAGTGTTTCACCCCAACTTACTTCACAGACGCCCAGGCCCGTTACATCAACAGCTATTGCTGGACAGCGTCCACCTACTACTTGGTGGCCATAGATAATGAAGACGATACCATTGAACCGCCAGAACAGCCCCCAGAAATCAGAGTTAGCCCTGAGGAAATTGACTACGGCGAATTTGACATGTTCACCGTGCAGAGAGACAAGTTACGTCGAGTTCACGTAAGCTACTATCAGTGGACCCCTTTGATTTTAATGCTCCAAGGTGTTTGTTTTCATCTGCCCTTTATCATGTGGGGGGCCTGTGCACATAACGCAGGAGTAAAGCTCCGTCGCCTCTTGAAGAGAGCCTCTGATATTGCCGCCCTTCCACCTGGATGTCAGCAGCGAGAAGCACTGCTGACAGAATTTGTCGACCAATTCCACACTATCGTCACCGGAAATGCTGGCTATTGTACAGACCCTTCCTGTCGCTTACCCGTAATAGGCTGCCGCTGTGTAACGGGACCGAGTCGGTACCTGTCCTTGCTGTACATTTTAGTGAAGTTCTTCTATTTAATCAACGTAGGCGTGCAGTTTTTGCTTCTCAGCGCCTTTATGGGAAAAGGCTACCTTCGACACGGAATAGAAATCTTACGACGCCTGACAGCGAATGGAGACTGGTGGAACTCCCCACGATTTCCCCTGCAAACTCTGTGCCAAGTCCGTGCCGCTTTGCAGGGAGCTTTTCGAACATACATATGTAGGTGTGTTTTGCCCATCAATGTTTTTAACGAAAAAATATATTCTGTAATTTGGTTTTACCTAGCCATACTCCTCCCCGTAAATGGGTTTAGTCTAATTATATGGATTTGGCGAAATATTCCTTGTAACCGACTTGCCTTCATCAGACTTTGTTTGTGGAGGACAAGACTTGTCAACATGAGTGAAGTTTCCCGGTCAGCTCGGAAGATCTCCACTAATTATCTCGGCTGGGACGGCGTTTTCATACTGCGGCTGATCGAAAACAACCATGGTAGCGCCATGGCCACAGCCATCATAGGCAAACTCTGGGAGTTGTACTCCAGTCAAATGAAGGCACAAGAAGAGGGAAACAGTGACGTGGAAATGGCACCGTTACCTACAACTATGCCTTCTGTGGCGCCATCTACTTCCTGGCACTCTTGTCACGCCGGAGCTTGCCATCTTAGTCATTTTAGTCATCAAACATTACCGTCTACGAAACGCCAGACCCCGAACAGTTACTGGGGTAAATGTTCTTAACAAAGCTATGCAGTTTAGATAGGCTGGTTTTGATTGAGTTTAGATTACGTTAGTTTTAGGAGATGTATTTAAAAAGGTAGTCGAGTAAGAAAAGGGTATCTATTTAGTTTCGAAACTCTTGTGTATCCTGGTCAGAAATGTGTCAAATTTAGATCGTGTAACTCATAAGGAACCACGAGAAAATTCATCTAAGACATGAATTTAATTTGTTTATATTAGTTCTTCTCTAAGTTTCACTTTGTGAACAAGAAGAAGTAGTTATTATTCCAAACTAACTGAAGTTAATTATTCAATCGAAACGTAAAAATAACAATAAAACGCTAACGTAGGACTGTTAGTTATTTAATAGTAGAGTCTAGTATGAGTTAAGAATGAAAAGAAACCATCCTAAATATTTTAAATGTGCTAAAAGATATTTCTATTCAATATCGATTGTACATATTTGAGAATCCAGTTTAGTTTAATAACTACAAGTTAGGGTCACCTATTCAGAGCTAGTGTGCTTAGATAACACTTTGTTGGCATAAAGAAACAACCATTTCCACAATACGTTCTAATTCTCTTTGTCTCCTACTTCAATCTGTCTCGGTTGTTTTGTTGAAATAAATATAGTGACATCGAACAGGATAAAGTCAAAATAAATACCGGATTAAATTTAAGTCCAATTAGTTTTTTTCATTGGGAATTTAGTATGCACGTGGCTGAGAAGTGATACTTATAGCAGGAAAACAATACCACACTCCAAGTGGGTTTCTCGATATCGTGGGATACCTCACTTTCTCAAATACAGTCTAGCATTTTGTGATCCAGCACAAGATTTAACCACAACTGTAATTTACGCCATTTTGAATTATACGTACATCATTGCTGTTTAATTAATGACGAACTAGTCTTATTGATCAATTTAGAGAAATAATTTTAACTTTTATTTGGTATTCCGTTTCGCCCAATCGTCTTTCCAGTAAATATTTTTGGTTGCATACACAGTTTTCTACATCGCTTTTGTTTTAGGCCCAACAAAAATAAAAAAGCTTTGATAGGATTTCGGTTTATCGTAATTTTTTTGCGTCTGCAAAAGTGTAAACAGACAGACACCTTTTATTACAAAAGCTGTAGATTTGACTAAAACTAATTACACCAAGGTTTCCAAATTTACTGTTCGTAATGCATTGTGTATCCAAATACAAGAATGACAGAATCTTTTACAGGACCGCATTAGAATAGTTCTACCTTCGTCTCTTGATTATTCACAGCTTTTCTTAATCAACGCTTTAGACCCGATTTAGTATTCAGCAGTTACTCCAATACGTCGTCTCCAACATTAAACATAATGAAGAATTGTGCGTATGAAATTATTAAATAGCAAATCTTTTTAAATTTGTACCTCTTAGACTTTTTTTAAATGCATGAAGTCAAACTTTGGAGCACTTGAAGTATGATATTATGGACAAAATTAGTACATCAGCTTCGGTATTGAAATTCAATGAAATGAAACTCGTCATTGGTTACGACAGTACTGAGTTCATAATAATTTGACATATGATTATTTCGCTCATTTCTTCCACAAAAATATTAACAAATTAAGTAATTTTTGTTCAGAATTAATTCACGTATCACTCAAAAGTGGATATTAACGTATTATTCGACTTTTGAGATTCTAATGAACATTTATAAAAGCATTTGCCTCACCTTATAACCTGAAACTTTTGCAAATTAATATTTGATTCATCTTCTACTGCATATGCTCTTATATAAGTTTTATAAAATCCTGTTTTTACCACTCCAGTCTCATAATATAGTTTACAACAATTTTTATTTAGTAAACAAAAAAAGGTGGAAGGTTTCAGTTGATCGTGAAGTAGTTGTTTACAGAAACGTTAAAGTATTGTCTGGAAATGTTATACTATCTGAACAGTGACGTAGAATTTCAAAATACAATAGTAGCAAAGATATTACTATAATATTTGCCTCACTTCTTGTTGACTTGGATTCGCATCAGAATTTAAATCTTACAAAAAATTTTTTTATAACCGTATAGATACTTTCCTAAAGATTTCAACCTAACTAGATGAAAACCTTTAAATAATTTAAAGGTTACGTTAAGCTAATGACAAGATAGCTTTAATTTGTCAGTAGTTGGTTAACAAGTTAATTTTGTTTTCCACATCAACTTAATTTGACAGTATCTGAGTACCATGTCAGTTTTGTAACTTGTCGGTATTCTAACTAGCAAGTTAGTTTTTGTTTCCCACATCAACTTAATTTGACAGTATCTGAATACCATGTTAGATTTGTAAGTTGTCGGTATTCTAACTATCAAGTTAGTTTTGTTTCCCACATCAACTTAATTTGAGAGTATCTGAATACCACGTTAGTTTTGTAAGTTGTCGGTATTCTAACTATCAAGTTAGTTTTGTTTCCCACATCAACTTAATTTGAGAGTATCTGATTACCATGTCAGTTTTGTAAGTTGTCGGTATCCTAACTATCAAGTTAGTTTTGTTTCCCACATCAACTTAATTTGACAGTATCTGATTACCATGTTAGTTTTGTAAGTTGTCGGTATTCTAACTATCAAGTTAGTTTTGTTTCCCACATCAACTTAATTTGAGAGTATCTGATTACCATGTCAGTTTTGTAAGTTGTCGGTATCCTAACTATCAAGTTAGTTTTGTTTCCCACATCAACTTAATTTGACAGTATCTGATTACCATGTTAGTTTTGTAAATTGTCGGTATTCTAACTATCAAGTTAATATTGTTTCCCATATTGTTTAAGTATTTTATCGCCTAATCGCCAAGCGTATTTAAATTTTCAGATTAAATTTAATTGTATTATAATGCGATTTTCATATTTAATTTAAACTCCGGGTTAATATCAGTTGTTGAAATCTGCCTGTCGAGCTGGTAGAACTCCTTAGGTCAAATTTTCCACTTTCGCGATCTGACTTCACTTTCAGATCATTTAATAGGTTTTTACCTGATTATGAACTTTCTAAGCTATTTTAGGGTGAGTTTACTGTTAACTTTCTGTGACAGGATTTATTTCCTATATTTGTTGGAAAAAAAACTTTAAGGTATTACACTGTATAGTATATAAAATAAATAATATTAATACTTTGATTATAAAAAGTAATTTTAAAACTGATTTTTATGCGTGTGTCCAAGCTCGTATTTTAAAACAAAATTAAACACAACTTAAACAGCTGATAATTTTTCCATACATTTAGTTTGTTTTGCTTTAGAGAGTTACATGATGACCTTGGATTATTCTCAAATTAAACTGTTTAAGAGGCGTGTGTTTACTGCGTTTGAAGACGTCTTCCAATATTGCAAGTTGAATTTATAGCCACAATTTTTTATCTTCCAAGAAAAGAGAAAATTCTGTGGTTTATTCGACATTTAAGAGCCCAATCCATAGTTGTAAATGCATTTGTTCACCTTGTAGCTTGAAAAGTTTTACAAAGTCACATTTACCTTATCTCCCAGACGGGAAACTTCTGTAAATTAATACCTGCTTTTCCTTCTAGTCCAGTCACATCTACAGAAGCCAATACTTTCTTCTCTTAATAGTCCGTATACTTTCACTAACTAATATTTGCTAATCAGCTTCGAGCCGTACACTTCTACAAAATAATACTTAAGTAACCTTTTAGCCGTACACTTCTACAATATTATATTCACCTCAATTTCTAATCTGAACACTTTTACAAATTAACATTTGCTCTACCTTTTAGCTTAAGCACTTCTATAAAGTAATATTTTCCTCATGTTAAGTCAAACCACAATACATATAATTTTAAATATACCAGAAATGACGTGTTCAGTTTCACATCGGTTTGGGCAGACGTAACTGATATTACCGAGGTATATGAACAGTGTCTTGTGTTTTAATTTTAATCAGTAAAATATTTGTCAGTTTCTGTACAATTTTGTATTACAAAAGTAGAATAAGTTTAATCAAGGGTTTAAAATTTTGTATCCATTTGGAAACCAAAAGTTCGTTTATTAAGCACGAAGTTAAACTATTCTTTAGTTTTAGCGCAAAGCCAAACGAAGGGATAATCGTGCCTGCTGCCAAATTCAGAATTATAGCACTACAAGCTCTCAGATTTTCGTCTCAGCTATCAGAAGACATGAAACTGAATTCGCGATACTGATAAATAAATTCAAGTGTTACCTGTTACCGTTAGGCTTAATGTCAAGATTTTCGTTTGGTGTGTATTTGTGTGTGTTTTTCTTATAGCAAAGCCACATCGGGTTATCTGCTCAGCCCACCGAGGGGAATCTTTTCGTTTGGTAATAATAATATTCTTATTTTCAGAATCGCGATTTAATACCCGAAGGACCAAATCTGTGATGGTAAAAAACAATATAAGCTAAATGGTAAATATATCAGGATAGAATAGGATTGTTTTTTGTTTACGCGCAAGCAACTTGATTAATTTGATTAATTAATGTATTACCAAAGCAATTTAATCAACATGATTACATAAAGTCTCGGTAGGTTCAGCAGATAACCCGATATGGCTTTGCTGTAAGAAAAACACACACATACAGTCTCAAAGGCTCTTTATTTCTAATCTGTCTAAAATGCACTGGATTCTCCTTAATCTAACTTATAAAAGTGTTACAATTTTCATGTGCTCACTATTTTAATCATATGTGGAATAAAAACATGAATCCGTTAGCCCTAAATTTTTACTTAGATCATCAACCAATTGATTTTACTTGCAATGTTGGTGCCCTCTGTCCTGCATTCGTTAATCTATTCAGCGCAAGACATTCCCATTGAAAAAAAGGTTTACGGTTGATAGGATTAATTCCCTTTAAGGGAATATTAAATATTTTCTGTGGCTCTCTTCTAGAACTTCTTTGTCATATAATACACCAAACGAATTTGAAGACAGACTTGTCTGTCGGATCCACGCTCCATTCAGTTGAATATAATGTTTCACCTTATTGGTAATAATAACTCACCATACCAGCTCGCAGTGGAATCACTGGGCAGTAAATTTAGTTTCCTGTTTTCAGACAACAGCTTTGCAAGAGTTCATCAAACCATCAATTTTAGTTTTTAAGCTATATCACAGGTTTAGCTTTAGAAGGAGAGAGTGCATGACGGTCGATACAAAATTACTGTCTATTTTATGCCTCATGCATCTGCGAGAAATGTTGTAAAACATGTAAAGAAGTATCAGTAATCAGGTCTTATAGATTTTAATAGGACTTTTAAGCTTCCGACCCGATTGTTGGCTATAATAACATATTCAAATACACACTGTAACGTACGATTAAACCGTGAGCAGAGAATGTAAGCGTCTCATCGTGTGATTACCATAAGCTTAAATAAAACTGGTTATTTAGGATTCTGAACTTAGGGAACCACTTAAGGCACTAGCCCTGAAACAATAAATATTGTATATGATCAATACAGATAAAAAAAAGTGCCAAAAGATGAAATATGGGATTATCTGTATTTCTAGCATTCAAAATTTGAATAGAAATATTATATAGTTTTGTACTATCCCAACACATACACACACAATATAGAATTTAAATATGCCTTGATGCAGTTTCACCGAGCTGGAACAGAGTGAACTCGTTGATCTGTGAAGTTTCGCTTCCGCTTTTATTAATATACGATTTTTAAGGCTTCTTTCTCTTATTTTGTTCTGTCGAAAACTATCAATAATACTATCTTAGTTAAAACGGTTGTGTGGCTTAGTATTTTTTAATAACTGCAAACTGACTCTTTATTACAATACACAAACAATGTTACGATCTATGACGGCTGTAATAATATTCCTCAACACATCCTAATTTAACACTGAAATAACAAATGTTACCTTTACAATCTGATAGCCATTAATTTTGATTTCTTATAATAAATTAGATAATCGCTTGCTCGTAGCTGTGTTTCTAATAGCATAGAAAAAGATTTTTTTTATTTTACCAATATTATATTTTCTATGAAGTACAAAGATAAATACATTTTATAATAGATCAAAAAATAAAACAATCTGAGGTTAAAGTTTTTCATGAAAGATACAAATAGTTGTCGCACTATTCAAATATTAACCTTTGCGAAAAAATTGACAATGTTTTTTTTTAAACATAATTTGTAAATCTCCTCCCTTCAGGTTAACTATTTTAAAGTCATTACACGATTGGTAAATTTTGCTTTGTTTTTATATCTAGGGTTTCATTTTTTTCCAATGTAATTAGGCTACAACACCTTTACCTAAAACGAGATAAATTTGGCTTCCTAAATCAAATATTTCTTCGTTTCTCCAGTTTTAAACGGAATATTGGAACACGTCAGCAGTTGTATTTGTTTTGAACTTAACACCAAGTGTAAAATGATGTTGCAATGAAATGTAAACATCAGAAGTTTTATCTTTCATGTTCACAGTAATAATTCTTTTCCAGCTGATATTCTATATTTGACGAATCATAACGCTATTACAGACCAATACGGACTGTTTTAGCTTAATAATTTGCGAACAGTTTGTAGCAATAAACTATTTACAAATTCTAGCTTTTCTTAAATGCGTGTTAATCAACATTATGATTTTAAATTGCATTGTTTCGAAACGCAAGCTGAAGCAGTCTAGTAATCAGGCCTCGCCTACATATATAAATAAACACATCATGCATTATGAACTGTAATACATAAATTTCGAAACATATAAATCATAAAATGCGTGAAAAAAGACGATAAATTGTGATTTAAATAATTATGAAAGATATAATGATTTTCTAATGCAATTGATATTAACAGCTATGAATGGCCTTATAAATATTTGCAATAAAAATAAGGATCTTAATTTGGTTCTATGTCCATCTTAACAAGTGTTAATATATGGTATCAACTGTCTTAACAAGTGTTAATATGTGATATCAACTGTCTTAACAAGTGTTAATATATGGTATCAACTGTCTTAACAAGTGTTAATATGTGATATCAACTGTCTTAACAAGTGTTAATATATGGTAGCAACTGTCTTAACAAGTGTTAATATGTGGTATCAACTGTCTTAACAAGTGTTAATATGTGGTATCAACTGTCTTATTTTCGTAGAAAAGGATCAGATACTTTAATCTCTTAAAGTAACTAACAATCGTGATCTAAGCCTATTCCTTCCGTTTGATTCACTTCTTGAGGGTTCGCATGCTAGTTTTAACACTATCTAGTAGAAAGAAAGTGCTATCTTTTAGACATTTCCATTTTTTTTCCGGACGCACCCTCCCGTTTAAAGATCAGCCAAAGCTCATCCGTGAAATAAAAACTTACCTTCTTCCTATCTGTACTCAAAGCACTAAGTTTTTTTCAACGCGCTGAGAGTCTGGCTAATGGTACAGAACATTTTGCTGTGACGAATACAACGGAAATTATGGGAAATCGGATGCAATAAGCAATGGATAGCGATTTACCACACCACACGTGCGTATCAGATTATCACTAACTCATTTTTTTCACTTCGTGATAAACCTGCGCACTATAAAAAAAACTGGTACGACAAAAGAATAAAAATTACGATACCCTTACGGTCAAAGTAGTAAAAAACAAAGCCTTATCGTTGGTTTGATAATATATATAATCATCTATTATATTATTTTTCTTTTTTTCTTAGAATTCTTAAAATATAACATGATGATTCGTCATCCTTATATTTTCATCATGCTAATTTATGCTGTAATTGGAATTTCAGTAAACAAATATTTTTGAAAACAAGGACATTCTGTTTTAGCTTTTTCAGTTTCACATTTTCTTTACTAGTCCGCACTCTTGAAACGAAAATTACCATATATATAGTCATTTAACAACACACACATTGAAATTTCAATATGAAATATAAAATGGAGAACAATACAATCAAAGTAAAATGTGTTTAATCTTAAAGTGTTATATGTATATACCTAAAAATTATGAATAAATAACATCCAGCCCCAAGTTTACATTAGGAGGTTGAAATAAGCTTTTACTTAACTATTCTTTCGAAGTCCAAACAAAATGTTGACATAATATAAGCTTATTAATAAAAATACTACTACTACTACGAATACTTTACTCTACGTGTATTATCTTTGTTTGATATTTCAAGCTTTATTCACGGGCTCCAACCGAAAGTCCTTGCAGAATGAAACATAATGAAATCTTACACATAATATCACCAAAAATGACACAAGACTCCCTAATCACAGGAAATAGTGTTGGTTTAAGAGTCTATTACTCCAAGTACTTTGAGTATCTATTACAAACCACTTTACGTTAGCAGTAGTCTAATTCTCAGTAATTCCATGTACAAATACAACTAGTTTCAGCTTAATATTTATATAATTTTAATTAGTCTTATGCACAATAAAGTTTTCCCTAAGCTAAATAATTATAATTGACAGGTGGGCTATATCTATATGAAAGCTCTCAATGCAAAGTGTCAGGTAAATTTATGGCACGTTCATCGCGTGACTATCAATCATTATCTCTTGAATTTGTTTTAATTCATTTCTTCTCCTTTCCCTTAATGATTTAAAAACATGAAATTCAATACTTATTAATCAAATAAAGCTACTAGATTGAAATTATTATATCTTTTTGTTTCTGGAGGAAGATTAGTTTTGTAAAAGCTTAGAGACGGCTTAAATGAGTAATGAAGAAATCTTTATTATACATAGACAACGTTTAGTCAGATAAGTTTATGTTATCATCAGGTGCACGTAGTTAACAATGCATACATTAATGCATAAATATATATATATATATACAGAATGGAACAAAGAGATCGCATGACCGGAGATTGTTTAACAACTTATTAAAGGTATCTTAATGCCCAGGAATGTTGTTAGAGAAAGTTATGTTTTATTCAATTAATAAAGTTTTTTTTTCAATGGTTTGGTTCTTCGTTTAAAAATACAGTGTTTTGTATAGATATACAGTGAGTTTTTAAGTTGTAATGGTTTCCGGTTTCCTTCCGCGTTTGAACTAACTTAAGGAATAAATGGTAAATTGCAGTGTATTGTTATTTAGTGTGTTAGCGCCAATTTTGTTTCTCAGTTGAGTTTTGAAGTTTTGTTTTTGTGTATAAAACTTTCTACAATAATTAGTGGGCATTTGTTGATGTCAATGAAGGACTGTTTTATGAAGTTTAATTATTCATCTATAAGCCAGTTGAGCAAAGTCAGTAATCTGTGTTTTATGTTTCTTGCTATATATTCTTGTTGTTTTTCTTACATTCATATATGGAATTCGAGGGTAAGTAAAGGTGTGTATGATGGGATTTATCGGTGGATTTTGGTTTTCAACTTCGTGTCACATTTAATAATGTTGAGATTAGGAAAGGACGACTACTTGTTAGCTTCGTATTCAATGACGAGTTGAAAGATTAGGGTAAACTGAGTTTATATATTCAACGAAAGTGTGTACGTTTTCAGTAGAAGTAAAACCAGTAAAAGTGTCGTCGACATATCCGTGCCAGTAGAAAGGGGATAAAGTGTGGATCTGTATAGCTTTTGTTTCGATCTGGGTCATAAATATAAATCTGCGAGAACAAGTGAAACAGAGTTGCTCACACTTAATCCATCATCGTGAAGAAGGTTGCTTTAATGAAAATGAAGTTGGTTTGAGTTGTAGTGAATTCTAAGAGGGAAACACAAATTGTATCGGTGATGAGAATTATCGGATGGAGTTATTACTGTGGAGGTCAAATACAACATTACAATTCACAAAATACAATCTAGCTTTTTTGAGGGGAACATCGGTGAGAAATGACACAATTCTAAAACTAACCATTAAGGAAAATTAAAAAAAGACAAAACTATCTTAATTGGATAGAACAGCCTTACTATGAACTAACATTTCAGGGTTGCCCAAATATCTTTACTAAGCTGTTAAGCAACCTCCGGTCATGGTATCTCTTTCTTCCATACTGTATATATATATTTATTTGTCAATATAAGCCACTTGTACCTGATGATGGAAACGTCATACACTTCTAACAAAGTTCTCTTCATCACCCATTCAACTCTTCTTCAACTTTTACTTTCTAAAAACTGGGCTCCTCGTCACCAAGGTTAGTTTTGTTTGTTTAATAGTTAATCTGCACAAGATATATCTACACCTTATCTACCACAGAGATTGAACCTCACGTTTTAAAGCGATAAGGCCTCGAGCTTACCTCAAACCCAGCAGAGGGCCTTGGTGCAAAAATCAAGCATTAATTGATTAAACAAAAATATGAACGAGGCCTATGAGACGACATGTAATTATAATCTTTGAAAATAGTTATTTAAGATGTAGAACAAGATTAGAAAACATAATGTACAAATGGGTTCACTTGTTATTTGTAAAGTAAGAGAAATGACTTTCGATTAATAACTTGGTAGTTTTCAAGAAAATATTCTAAGTCATTTGTAGGTCTTGAAGATTCACTTTCCTTTGCTTTGTATCTAGTGTCACGTAAAAAGTTAATGATAAAAAATGGTATGTTTCACTTAGCCTGGCTTTAAAAACGAGTCTTAGAATCTAGTGATATGTTTGCTGTAGTTCTAGCATTTTGTTTAGTAAGGAAATGAATGTAACATTATTTTTTCTTTACACTGCCTAAATATAGTTTTATATAGATTCTATACAACAACAAATCAAAATGAAGTATCGAGTAGCCTATGCAGTCTCTCAATATGCATTACTTTCTATTAATCAGGTGACATGTGCAGTCGAACTGAGAATTGTGTCAAGTATGCTCTAGTTAAGTAAAAATACAAAAAAGAGGGAAATTCTCTCTTATAATGTAATGTAAAGTTATTGCTGTCTACGTGAGAAGAAAAAATATTATATTTGTCAGAGTTGCTTTTTTTAAACTTATTGTTATTGTAAGTATTGTTTTCTAAACCACTATACTTGTCTGTCAAGTTTCATGTAATATATGTGTAGAATTATAGATCTGAGTTATTCGGATATTCTTTACTGGGAAGTTATAACTATGGCGTTCCTTTATTGTGTATTTTTGTATTATGTTTCCAAGAGGAATGTTTAAATCGGTGTCCTCTATGTTTCTATCTTACAAGTACATGAAGTTAAAGTGTTCACTAGCTTGTTATGAACGGTTTTTTACTGTATTCTGTGGCCTGCCATGACCAGGTGATTAAGGGACTCGACTCGTAATCTGAGGGTCACGATTTCGAAATCACCTCACACCAAACATGCTCGCCCCTTCAGCCGTGAGGGCGTTATAAGGTTACGATCAATCCTACTATTCGCTGGTTAAAGAGTAAGTAGCCTGAGAGTAGGCGGTGGGTGGTGACAACTCGCTTCCTTCCCTCTAATCTTACACTGCAAAATTAGGGACAACTAGCACAGATAGCCCTCATGTAGCTTTGCGCGATATTTAAAAACATACTGTATTCTGCACAGAACAAACATAGAAATTGTTACTGAATAAAGAAATAACTGTAAAGAACAGTCCCATTTACTATACGTAATCTTAGGTACATAATCAGTTTAAACACTATTCTTAAATACAGTGTAGGTCAAACAGAAGTATAGCGATTTATTATTTTAAGCCTAAACGGCAGGTTATTGTTTATGCTATATGTCAGTTAAACGGCCAAATAAGAGAATATAAGATTCAGACATAGCTAAAACTATTGACCAAAAGAAGGACAAGCATTTAACACCAATAGTTGAATTTACTGTAGCGGTTATAACGTCCACATAGCTAAACGTGCGAGGCTTAATTAGTGGTACAGTGCTGTTCTGTTGGTTAGTAAAGCACGCTATTATTGCAAGTGAACATTAAAATTTGAAATGCATAACCATCAGAAAATTATTTCCTAATATATTATTTTAGTCCAATATCTGTTTTAACCTTTAAAAATATTCAGTGCAGCTCGTTTCAAAATTCAACCAAACGTTATGAACTTTAAGGGTAAAACACTAAATTTTTTCAATTATTTTCTTAACGCCAGTTGTTTCAAATCTTTCATTTAAACATAATGATATAAAATGTACACAGTATGAATTAACAGTGAAGGTGTCAAGTGCACAGTTTAATATCAAAATATAACTGAAAATAATAATTATAGCTCTGTTTTAACAATATTAACCTCATAAATTGTTTAGGATTGCTATTTTCTCATTTTGAATACTTGTTTAATGTACTTTTCAAGAACTATTGAAAAAAAATTGTTCCAAGTTCCTTCTACGCAGCTTCAAGAAGTTTCGCCTCTAAACAGCTCATTTATCGATTTTTTCCACCCATATTATAGTTTTGCACTTGTTAAGAAATTATCATATGTTAATAATATAGCGAATAGTGTATTTCTTTTGTGTAGTTTTTTTCCTTCTGTGTTAGTGGTTTGATCCTCAGAGCTTTTCGTTGTCAACGAATGGTTGGCACGGTTTGATGGTTATGGCACTCGAATCGCCATCTGAGAGTAGTGGGCTGGAATACAGTCCATAAATATTCTCACCCTTTCAGTCGTAAAGACGTTATAATGTGACGGTCAATCCCGTTATTTGCTGGTAAAAAGAATAACCCAAGAGTTGATAGTAGATATCGTTAACTTCTCTCTTACTTCAATATTAGGGATGAATAGTACGAAATTCAAAACCAAACAGACAAAACCGTTGTCACTGTTTCATGAAGTCTCAGTGTATGGTCTAAACAAATAATTATTAATCCAGCCAAGCCAAGCTTTGAAAAAGGTCTAGCTAACGTTCAAATGCGATCCGATAGAGAAACTTATGTGCTATTTAAGTCAAATGAAGAGCGAATAAAATGGTTTGAAAAGTACATTATTGTATTCACAACCAATAGTTCTTGTTAACTTATATGATTTTTTTAGGCTACATAAATATTATTCTATGACAGGACGTCAGGCGGCTACAATAGGCGAAAGAAAATACCCTGATGACTCCAACCAACCCTTACTCAATATCGTTGTTAAGTTTGTCATATTCAAAGAGTGCAAATAAAATAACGCATTATTCATTAAAAATAAACTACATTCATCATATGTCAATTTATCTTGACCACAATATCTTGTTATTGTTTTATAAAAGACTTAGGTTAAGTATTCATGATGAACAAACATAGCTGAAGTGAGGCAGCAGAAAAAGAGTTGTGAAGAAAATATTGAAAGGCTAAACTACAAAGGTTGCTAAGGCAGAGAGAACGTCATTTCGAAAACCTTCCTTATACAAGTCAACATGCCTCCTGTGTAATCTAATAAAATCATGGCAGATGTTTTGATTTGAGAACTCTTGTGAGGGGGAGGCTCAGAAAATATTGTTCTTTTCGCCCCAGTTTTGTTGAGAATCAAGGGTTTTACACAGAAAATTGTAAATTTTGATCATACGTAGCTTCTAACTGACTTATCATTATTGGACTTTTATAGCCCTTTGGAAAGGCAGGAATCTATAAATTCAATGCCCAGAGATTTTGTTGTGGGAAAAATAAACAATCGGCATGCCCTGATGTTTATACGGGTTAAAAAAAACGTTTGTTTGTTTTGGAATTTCGCACAAAGCTACTCGAGGGCTATCTGTTCTAGCCGTCCCTAATTTAGCAGTGTAAGACTAAAGGGAAGGCAGCTAGTCATCACCACCCACCGCCAACTCTTGGGCTACTCTTTTACCAATGAATAGTGGGTTTGACCGTATCATTATAACGCTCCCGCAGCTGAAAGGGCGAGCATGTTTGGCGTGACTGGGATTCGAACCCGTCGCCCTTGGATTGCGAGTCGAGTGCCATGCCGGGCCGAGTGACGTTTTAACTTTCCAAATTAGCTCTGTCCTGCTTTAAAACAGCGGCATCTCGTGAGGGATAAAATAATTCTAACTGATTAAGGAAGTATTAATTGTGTTTGTTTTGTTTTGGAATTTCGCACAAAGCTTCTCGTGGGCTATCTGTTCTAGCCGTCCCTAATTTAGCAGTGTAAGACTAAAGGGAAGGCAGCTAGTCATCATCACCCACCGCCAACTCTTGGGCTACTCTTTCACCAATGAATAGTGGGATTGATCGTAACATTATAACTCCTCCACGGCTGAAAGGGCGAGCATGTTTGGCGCGACGGGGATGCGAACCCGCGACCCTCAGATTAGGAATCGCACGCCTTAACACGCTTGGCCATGCCGGGCCGAATGGGGGTTAAAATTATAACCAGTACGATTGAAATGAATTAGTCTATATAACTGCACATTGAACATGTTTTCTCTTTAATTAGACATCTTAGTTTCTTCTTTTTCAAGTGAATTCAACTTTTATACTTTTCCCAGAGACACATAACTCGAATAAAAAAAATGCGTTTACTGTAATTTTTTATTTAATTTCAGTACAGTGTAACAAGCGGCTAGCAGACAAGTTCTGTTTAGTACGAAGACAAAGATCACACTATAAATGACAAGTTTAGGATAAAGACGTTTTAACTTTTTTCTTATCGTTCCTCTAAATTTGTGTAACTTAGCTCTGCCATACTCGCGAATTGATTTGTTCATAACAGTTTACTCCGTGTTATTCTGTAGCAGTAATAAATTAGTTTTTACATGAAATTCTAAGTAAAATTTACTCACTAAAATGTTATTAGATATATTTGTTATAACTGAATTCCACTTTTCATTAAAATATCTTTCAGATAACCAAAACAAGCAGTGTCGTTTATTTTTAAATATGCTTCATCTTAAAGTAATGAAATTCGTTTGTGTAAGCTAAATGTAGTATACGGATCAGTAAGAACGAACAATCGATTCTTTGTATAAGAAATAGGGAAAAGTTTCCATGTCTTGGGAATTTTCTTTACAACAATAACGTAATAGGGTGCATAATAATGACACCATAGCAGTTATTAGAAGATTTGAATTTACATAAAAATTCCATAAGCCGTCGAAAGCAGAAACTTCAATATTTGACGTAAACTTTTCCAATTCCACATGGAATGTGTGCGTGTTGTTAGTCACGTGACGTTAGTGTATTTTCTACAACTCGTGGTATAAAAATGATAAATTGAAACAATATATTCTTCCAAGAGATCACATTTAGTACGTCGTTGTTTGTTGTTTTTCCTGCCTTTTACAGATGTTGTTTTTTTATATATTAACTTAAGACGTGTTCTTCAGAAGTTACCTGAGCAATGAACGTCACTATCAACGTTTCGGTTTAAAACCTAGAATTGCAAACGTTTCGCAGAAAAATTAGGTAGTATGACCAACAGGAAGCAACTTTCATAATGGACTGTTAAAAAAGTAAACAATATAGGTACTAAATGGTCACTTGATTTTATACTAGTTCTGTACTAAGGGACCACACCAACCAAAAAAAGGATACAGGTGTAATATCCGTGCCCAGTTCCCTCAAATGTCATACTGTACCGTATTAACTATAAGATGTTGTTAGCTTTCAGTTTATCATTCTAAGACCTTTAGCTATTGCATCATTAAAATATTTGTGATTTAGGATTCCAGATTTTCGTATCTAAAACACTGTGTGGGTTAACGTAGAAATGTTTGATGTAATATGTTTGTGTTCTAAGTTCAAAATAAATAAATGATTTCTTTTACAAAGCTGACACAATCAGTGTATTTTTCCATATTTCTTGAACAACATTATTGCTTTAAGATGATTAGCGTGGGTAAAAAATATTAATGATAACGTTATTTAGCATATATCTAACTGATGTTATGTTATCTGAAGACTGTTTTCCAAGCACGCATTTAAATTATAAAAATGTTAGTGCTATCCCAAAGTTCCGTGGTGTTATTTAGTGATGTCGAGAAAACCCACCTGTAGAGAAATATATATGCAAAAACGGCTCGTTTGGGTTGAGAAAATATTTTACATAGAAGAGCGAACAACGTTTCGACCTTCTATGTAAAATATTTTCTCAACCCAAACGAGCCGTTTTTGCATATATATTCCGTGGTGTTATTTGTTTCTGAAAATTGGGAATTGGCAGGACTCAAACGAGTGATTGCCTGGTGGATACTATAACCACTTTAAGGTCAACTTCTTGAAAGCTGTCAGTCTAACCCTTCACTTTATCGTGTACCAGAAACATAACTTCACCACATGGCTGAGTATGTCGACCGGCTAGTGAAAAAAAGAATTAATATCCTTCCATGTTTGGTTGGTAACCTGGAGTTTATTTATTGAAAGATGAATGTGACAAACACACAAACAAATGGTTACTGGTGGATTATGAATGATGACAAACGTCATTCTGTATGTTTGAAAGAGAAGCGGAACAGAAACATTTTAAAACACATTTAATCAGTAATTAAATTAGAAGCCTATCAAATACATGAAATAAACGGACTATAACAATAGTTAAAAGATTTATGGTACCAGATAATCTAGAGCTCATACGTCCATGAAAATAATAATAATTTATGTTAAAATAAAGGCAGTTGAAAGGAACTACATCTGTTAGTTCGGGTGTCCATTGAATATCAGTAAACTAGACTGGATGTGTAATTCGTAACTGAGGTTTTTGGTTTTGGATTTATAAACTATGTTTTTATTAATAATGCGAGTTACTCGAATAAAGATGTCCGAGGTCAAATTTTCAGGCATTTTGAAGTAATTATTATTATTTCAGTTTAATGTTAACTGGAAATTTTCGGTAATTATAAGCATTTCATACAAGTATTAACTGGACTATACGAAACAGTTTCGTGTAGATTACGCAAGATTAATTAAACCTAATGAGTTATCATGAACCAAAAACACATAAATCCCCTTCTAACAACTAAATAGTCAAATTAGAATAAACTTTTTACCGGATAAGCTTAAGAAAGGTTTGATTATAGCATATACAAAATCCAACTTCCATGATCCTTCTAACCACCAAATATTGTACGAACTCAGCAATGAAAATGGATAATGGTAGATTGTCAAATAATCCTTCAAAACTGTAAGCAGCCATTGTGTAAAGCCTGCTTTAACATTTATTGAAGTGATTTTAAATTTGAGAGATAAAATGTAACATCAGGTGCCAAGATTGTTCAATAACAATAGAATATGGATGAAAGAAATGAATAAGCGTTTCTTCATGTTTCCATTAACAGTCGAAAACTGCGTATTGTTTTAAGAATTTTATCGCGATTTTGTCTTTCAGATATCGAAATTGAATGTATATTTATATAAAGTATGTGTAAAACTAATCCATATTTCCACATTATTTTATATTAAGTGCTACACTGATATCACTAATGTAGTCTCTATTGGCTTCCTTTCATACACCCATCTCCCGTGAGAAATGTCAAGAAATATGACTCGACAACAAGAAATGGGAATTGTTCGTTAGTGATCTATCAAGCGCCCCGGCAGGGCTAGGTGGTTAAGGCACTCGACTCCTAATCTGAGGGTCGCGGGTTTGAATCACCGTCGCACCAAACATGCTCACCCTTTCAGCTGTGGAGGCATTATAATGTAACGGTAAATACCACTATTCGTTGGTAAAAGAGTAGCCCAAGGCTGGCGATGGACGGTAATGAGCACTATTCCTCCTTCTGGTCTTACACTGTACACTGCTAAATTAAGAACATTTAGCGCAGATAGCCTTCGTGTAGCTTTGAGCTAAATTCAACACAAAAAACAGATTAGTTAAGGTTTATCTCGTATTTTTAGATTATATGTGCGACATGATACGAATGAAGAGATCCAGATAAACATCCAGGAAAATAATTAAGCATAAGATTTGAAATGAGCGAAATTTCAAATTATTTTCTCAGTGGCAAATTAAATAACAATAACTTAATTCGTGAGAAAAAATATTAGGAGATTCAAAACTACTGTTATTTGAACTTATATCTAGAAAATAATCAAATAAACATCAACAAAACTGGCCACATGGCCAAGTAACTAATGCACTCAACTTGTAATCTGAAGATCCCAAGTTTGAATCCCCATCAATCAAACATGTTCGCCCTTTGAGCCCTGGGAGCGTTATAATGTGACAGTCAATCTCACTATTCGTTGGTAAAAGAGTTGTCCAAGAGTTGGCGGTGGTTGGTAATGACTAGCTACCTTCCCTCTAGTCTTACACTGCTGCATGGCCTAGCGCGTAAGGCGTGCGACTCGTAATCCGCGGGTTCGCGCCCGCGTCGCGCTAAACATGCTCGCCCTCCCAGCCGTGGGGGTGTATAATGTGACGGTCAATCCCACTATTCGTTGGTAAAGAGTAGCCCAAGAGTTGGCGGTGGGTGGTGATGACTAGCTGCCTTCCCTCTAGTCTTACACTGCTAAATTAGGGACGGCTAGCACAGATAGCCCTCGAGTAGCTTTGTGCGAAATTTCCAAACAAACAAACAAAAAAACTTACACTGCTAAAGTAGGGACGGCTAGCGCAGATAGCCCTCGTGTAGCGTTGCGCAAAATTCAAAACATACAAACATATTAAGTTAATTACTTAGACCGCGAAAGACGGAGAAATAGATATGTTTCCTACACATAGTATTCGTTTGACACGACAAGTACTGATTTCATATAACATATTTAATTAATTCGTTCTGAGTTTCGGTGAATCAGTGAAGATGCTATAATTTGATATATTTTTAAATTTTCTAATTCTAACGCTTCTTCGCAGTTAAGGAAGTAATGTTTGTAGGGCATTGTTTTTACTACTTAGCCTTCCAGTGGCACAGCAGAATGTCTGCGGACGTACAATACTAGAAACTTGGTTTCCATACCCATGGTGGGCAGACCACTTATAGTCCATTGTGTAGTTTTGTGATTAACTTCAAAAACATTTAATATTTAAATTTACATTTAAACCCAAAAAAAGTTTAGACCAAGAAGTAAAATGAAACAGTTTTATTCTTGGTCAAAAAGGCCCAGTACAGCCAGGTGGTTCAGGCACTCGACTCGTAATCCGAGGGTTGCGGGTTCGAATCCCCGTCACGCCAAACATACTCGCCCTTTTAGCCGTGGGAGCATCATAATGTGACGGTCAATCTTACTATTCGTTAGTAAAAGAATAGCCCAAGAGTTGGCGGTGGATGATAATGACTTCCCTCTTGTCTTACACTGTTAAATTAGGGACGGCTAGCGCAGACAGCCCTCGTGTAGTTTTGCACGAAGTTCAAACCAAACCCATTTTTTTCAAGAATGCCTTTTTGGAGTGTTGTCCTGATAGGTTGTTCAGTTTTAGTTCTTAGTGCCCGGAAGATTGATGGCATCTGATGTCGTTGTAGTTTCTCACAGAAAGCCAATTTTCGAGATATTTAAAGAAATTTTCATTACATAAAGATTTTTTTTTTTACGATTAGATTTTCTGATAACGAAGTTATCTGTTTGCAATTAGGTGACTAGTATTTTTATAAAGTGATTGTCTTCAAAATTCAATTTTACGGTAAGAACTACATTGCCATGTTTGTTTAGTTTCTACATCTTTCCTTAGGTCAACAATACTTGTTAGCTTTATAAAAACACTATGTAAGTTATTTTGTACGATTTTACTTAAAAACAACTGACATTTAATCGAATTTTAATGCATCAATATTTAAACCTTAGCTTCAGAGTTTAATCTATTTTCGAAAAATTGGGTATTAAGCTTTGCTTGCCTTACAACGAATTACCTCGATGAAAATATTTCTTGCTAATTTATTTTCTTAAAAAGGCTTAGTCTGGAGCCAAAATGTCACAGTTTCAGCTCTCTATGCTCATAAACGGCTGTGAGGTGTTAATGGGAATAAACCTAACGAACGTTAGAAGTATTGTATTTCTAAATTAACCTCAGTTACGTAATCTCAACACGTTTAACTCTAATAGTTTCCTTAAATGTTCTGTCTTTTAAGTTCTCACACATTTACGTCTCTAGTGTTCACAGTAATAGTTAGTGAACTGTTATAATTAGGCCGTATCACTTTTTAAGGTATAACTCATTAGTAAGGTTTCAATAAATTAAGCAAAGCGACCAGGAATTTAAATTGCTTCATTTTAAGTTTGTTTGTTTGTTTGTTTTATGAATTTCGCGCAAAGCTACACGAGGGCTATCTGTGCTAGCCGTCCCTACTTTAACAGTGTAAGACTAGAGTGAAGGCAGTTAGTCATCACCACCCACCGCCAACTCTGGGGCTACGCTTTTGTCAACGAATAGTGGAATTGATCATCACATAATAAAGTTCCCACGGCTGAAAGGGCGAGCAAGCTTAGTGCCACGGGGAATCGAACTTACGACCCTCAGATTACGAGTTAAGCGCTTCATTTCAAGAAACAAATTAAAACTATTTTTCTTGTACTATTTATTGTCTTTTGTTCGTTTATTTAAAAGTAACTTGAAACAAAAGATAATTTAAATTATACCAATTTTCTCTTGTGTAGAATTTCAGAGCACTTTTGACAGAAAATTATCTCAAATTCTTGTAAGGGCTAAAATTTCAGAAGTAAATTTTGTCTTCAGATTAGCAGTTTAATTGGATTGCACTTGATGAAGAGAAGATGAATGAATGTGTTATTTATCGACACAAGTAAGTCTGTGTTAGTTGCTGTATATGGTTCTCTTGTAATTGATTTTTGGCAGTTAACGGTTAAGGAAATAATCAGCTAAAAATGTTTCTTAACGTGCTTTAATACTAATCCCGAATCTTTATCTGAACTGAAGTTAGATGCTTGGAACACACTTTACCTATCAGTTTGTAGGCTGTACTTGTCTAACGACATGAGCAAATAAATGTTTAGTTGCAACATAATAACGCGATGGCGAATAAAAGTTGTCTTTCACGAAGCCAATGAACTTTAGCCAAGAATGTTGAAATATGGAAATCCATGCGACGACGGAAAAAACGAGATAATAAATGATTGGCTTATTTTGATTTCGCCCAAAGCTACACGAGGGCTATCTGCATTAGCCGTCCCTAATTAAGCAGGTGGTTAAGGCAATCGACTCGTAATCCTTTCAGCCGTGGTGGCGTTATAATATGCGGTCATTTCCACTATTCGTTGGTAAAAGAGTGGCCCAAAAGTTAGCGGTGGGTGGTGATGACTAGTTGCCTTCGCTCTAGTCTTACACTGATAAATTAGGGACGGCTAGCGCAGATAGCTTTTGTGTAGCTTAGCGCAAAATTCAAAACAAACATGTAATTATATGTAACGCATCGTATAAGTAACTTTTGTAACACATGTCCTCACACAGCTGAGGACAATGATGCAAATGATACGATCTTTATAAGACACTGAGTAAAGTTTGACTTTTTCTTACACAATTAAAATCATCTGTATTTGCCTCTAGTTTCTTTGCCGATCTGGCTTTCAAACTGTTCAAATGCTATGATATAACCAGCTCTTTATTATACTAAGGGAAGAAATATTAATTTTACCTTTGTTAGAATATGTTTTTATTATGGAAAAGTGTGATCATAGATCAGATTTTACTTTAACTTTAGCAAACAGTAAATATTTAATCACAGAAATAACAACTACGCAGTTTTATATCATCGGTAAATCTATTTCTTTGACCTACGTAAAGCATAGAACATTTCAGTTCTATGCAATACCTAATATTCTCACCCCTGTAACGTTTAGATCAAAACATCAGAGTGATAAACGTTAATTAATTGGAAGTGTTTTATAGTGATTTATTTCGCGTTACTTGAAAGAACTTGCACTAAGTCTTTTGCTCCAAAGGTTACAATCACAGTTCTGGTAGTTATTGTATGAAATATTGTTAATGCTGTTTTTGGTGTTTGATGTTTTTTCTATGTCATTTTTGTATCATCATTTTTATGTGCTTTATATCGTTGACTGTAAAATGAATATTTGCTTCAACTGATCTCACTGTACATCAGCCTGATAAATGAAAGTACAAATATTTTTTCGCAACGTTATTTTCTTGTGGTGGATAGAACAGTCGTTTGTGAGGGCGTATCCTTGAATGGTTTCGAAATATAGAGAGGATATCCTCAAATATATCTTCGTCCTGATGAAGCATTATTTGATGTAATAGCCATTTTAACCCCAATGAATATGATTTCTACAGTACCGAGATTTGAAATCGTGATTTCAAGCAAGTAGCAAGAGAAAATAGGCCTCGCAGACGAAGGTGCAGTAGCAGTAACAATGACAGATTGCCCTCTTTAAGTATTTTCACCACGTAGAGATTGAACTTTCCTAGGGCCAACCAACAACCAAGACATCTAGACGCTGTGACACGGTCTTACTGGTTTCAGTGAGTAAACATTACTTCCCTTGTCCTCCTGTGCCCTTGCTCAGACGTTATTTTATAGAAGAGGTTCAAAGCATCTGTTCTGAATATAGGTAACTGGGTCACTTTAAAGTGTATTACCCATTTCTTGCCATAGGCAAGATATGCAAAGTTACCACTTTTACCAACAGCAAAGCATATGCAGGTGGCTCAACAGCAAGTTGTCTCTAGTGTTATTTCAACTAGGGGGAACTAATGGAACTTGTGGTAGGTCTAACTACAGGCTTGGAGAGAGAGGATGCCACAGACAGCTCACACTGAAAGTTTTTTTTTTTGTTTACCCCAGCTTTCTCAGGGCTTGATGGTGTTTGACGAGTGCTTGTAAATGTACACGCACACCCGCAATAGAATTCATGGTTGATACAGAGGCTGCTAGGATGTTGGTTGATTTTTCTATGTATCAGGCACCCTGAATGTTGCCTCCACTTCAGAAAGTTAACACTGGCATTATATTGGAGAATAATAATACACTAGAAGATACTGGTGAGACACATCTCTGGTAAGATCTACAGTGATGGAAAACATTTACTTCATCATTAAGTTTTTTCACCCTTTTTTTTGGGAATCATTGCCTGTTATGAGCCCCCAATACATACTGGTAAAAATTGCTTTATAGGCTGTTTTTATATTGTATGACTAGTGTTTTGGGCTTTAAATAGAGTTCCTTACTGACAGCCAGTTTGGAAGCTTATCTACTTGAAGAGATAAAGAGAAGCTGGCTGTGTGGTGCAGTAGAAAGGAAGGGGTAGATTCCATAACAGTTAAATGATCTTATTACAAAAGAGAATAGTCCACTGTCGTCCATTGACCTCAAACAAGCATGACAGGAAACTTCAGGGGTAAACTTTTACCTTACTCACTATCCAGTCTCAACTTTATTCAGTTTGTCTTTCAGTAAAAACACTTCTTCATCAGCAAGATAAAGAAGACGAAAAGCTAATTTGAGCGAAAGATTATTCTGATCGGATTGAAGCAACATGAAGCAAAGCAGTATTTTCAAACGAATCAAAGTTCAGCCTATATGAATCTGATTGGAAGCATCTTGAAACACGTAAATGTGGAGAATAGTTTTATTTAGCATGTTTTAATTCATCTGTGAAACACTTGCTGAATCAAGTGAGATGAGAATACATCTCTGATCAGGGTGTGATATGCTTGCATTTTATGAAAGGCAGTGTAAATGCTGACAATTATACCGATATCTTCATGTTGAGGTAAAATATGGGATCACGCTAGTGAACATTCCAAAATGATTCTATTCTATGCCACAAAGTTAAAGTATTGTTAATGTTCATGCATTCTTTGCAGTAGGTGTTAATTAAAGAGGGGATTTCATTCTACATGTATTGAAAGGTTTTACTTCATTGCTTCAGGTAAGTTGTAAAAAAACGATCAAAACACTACAATCTCAACCCTATCGAAAACTGCTGGAAAGTAATTGGTAACAAAATGCAAGAGAAAAAAACTAAAAGCACCTTGGAACTGTAGGAAGTCGTACCTTGTGTGTGACATTCAATCTTTTATGCACTCTATTCCACGCCAATGTCAAGTAAGTATCAAGGCCAGATATGACACAACCAAATATTAAAACAAGAAATAGACTCCGTGACCTCTTGTTGTCAATTGCATTAGTAGCCTTTCCTTTAAATCTGGGTTTTCTTACTTAAAAACACATGTTCGTATCTGCCAAGTAGAATAACGTAGCTGAAAGTGCCTTTATGAAGTTGGGTATGGTTGTTGTCATCATTGTTTTTAGGGGCGTATCTGCGGCTGAACAAATCCTGGAACCTCAGAACTAATTATTCCATTCGTTAAAGAACAGATATGTAGGCGATTCCACTGGTGGAATGCCTGTCTTCAGATTAATAGCTCTAAATTGGGGATGGATATCGGAACCTTTATTGTAAAATATTACTTTAAATTAGAAAATACATCTGAAAATATCACAATATGATTAGCGTGGTTTAACGTTTGCATTTTCTCTGTTCTGATCCTGCCATAAAGGTTGAAGCAACTGCATTGGTCTGTTACGATATATCATAAGTGTTTGGGCCTATTAGTGAGCCACATTGAAATTAAATTCTGATCACTATTCAACTGAATGTGTTTCAATAATGAAATTTTAGGTAGAAGAACCCAAGAAGATAACAACTAAACGAAACTGTTGTATTAACGTCTCCGGTGAACCTGGGTTTATTGGTGAACACCAGGAATCTACCTAGTGAAACATGAAGAAATAAACATTTTTGTCATAAATTTTTTTATCGAACAGTACTAAACAAACAATATAAAACTTTTCAATTATATTTTCCAAGTTTTCAAGAGTTTAAAACTGATGTTTTACACATTTCTGTGAGAAAGTGACATATACTTATATATTCGGTATTCATTTCAAATTTAACATATAAACGGAACTAGATATAGCCTGACTGATCACGACTAAGGTGCCTCTATGGGTTAATATGGGGAATGTGGCCCAACAACTATTGAGGAGTTTGTCTGTCAACAGACAGTTTGCCACTATAGAATAACATTATGGGTTAAGTGTCTGGAGTTTCTACAATTGTGAATGAGCCAGTGTAAATGTGAATTACACCCAATAGAACAAAAATAACAGTGTTCATTCATGGATGATGCATACACCCACCTGAACTACATGAAATATTTAAATAGACCTCTAATATTTTCAATCAATCTTGCTCAAAGCAGGCATCAAATCTTTCTATCCTCTTCTATGTAGAGACACCTAATCGTTTTTGTTGTTATTACTGCTTGTTGCGTAAAGCAATATAATAGATTATCTGCGCACTGTTCATTACAGCTGATCGGACTCTGGATTTTAGTATTTTAAGTCCGCAAACTTAGCCGGAAGGTTAACGGTTCTAACGTAGCCTGATGGCTGTGTACCGGAAGGTACAAAGATAGACTTACGATAGTTACTGAACATGCTCCATTATTCAAACTGTGTGTATGTGTATTGGATGAGGGGGGTTTACAACAATAAGAAAGAATCTAGTTAAGAGCAGGTGTATTTCTGACGGTTCATCACTCTTCTGGTGACTCATTTTAAATGATAGTTCGTTAACAGTTGGATATCTTTGACCAGTTGATTACCAAATGTGTTGTACATATTTTAAAATAGAAAATACCAAGTACCATCTCTAAAGTTATGATACAACTGAAATATAATAGGATCGTTTCTTTAGTTATCAATAAACTAAAAAATAAATTAATTCGAACCCCAGTTTTCATACGAAAACCAAATAGCAAAAGTTTTGTAAATGGCTTTCGTAAAGATTCACTTTGATATGTCTATACGATTATATTGTTGAAATATAAACACTCTTTTAAACAATACAGAAGACAGTGTATGTTTTCTTACCTTCTTAGTTGTTTTCTCTTTACTTTGTTAATGTTTATGTCTTACTTGTTACTTCTTTACTGTGTAAATGTTTACATATTGCTTGTTTCTTCTTTACTTTGTCAATATTTATATCTTACTCATTAGTTATTTCTTCTTTACTGTGTAAATGTTTACATATTGCTTGTTTCTTCTTTACTTTGTCAATATTTATATCTTACTCATTAGTTATTTCTTCTTTACTGTGTAAATGTTTACATATTGCTTGTTTCTTCTTTACTTTGTCAATATTTATATCTTACTCATTAGTTATTTCTTCTTTACTCTGTAAATGTTTACATATTACTTGTTTCTTCTTTACTTTGTCAATATTTATATCTTACTCATTAGTTATTTCTTCTTTACTGTGTAAATGTTTACATATTACTTGTTTCTTCTTTACTTTGTCAATATTTATATCTTACTCATTAGTTATTTCTTCTTTACTGTGTAAATGTTTACATATTACTTGTTTCTTCTTTACTTTGTCAATATTTATATCTTACTCATTAGTTATTTCTTCTTTACTCTGTAAATGTTTGCATATTACTTGTTTCTTCTTTACTTTGTCAATATTTATATCTTACTCATTAGTTATTTCTTCTTTACTGTGTAAATGTTTACATATTACTTGTTTCTTCTTTACTTTGTCAATATTTGTATCTTACTCATTAGTTATTTCTTCTTTACTGTGTAAATGTTTACATATTACTTGTTTCTTCTTTACTTTGTCAATATTTATATCTTACTCATTAGTTATTTCTTCTTTACTCTGTAAATGTTTGCATATTACTTGTTTTTTCCTTGCTTTGTCAATATTTATATCTTACTCATTAGTTATTTCTTCTTTACTCTGTAAATGTTTACATATTACTTGTTTCTTCTTTACTTTGTCAATATTTACATTTTACTTATTAGTTATTTCTTCTTTACTCTGTAAATGTTTGCATATTACTTGTTTCTTCTTTACTTTGTCAATATTTACATTTTACTCATTAGTTATTTCTTCTTTACTCTGTAAATGTTTGCATATTACTTGTTTCTTCTTTACTTTGTCAATATTTACATTTTACTTATTAGTTATTTCTTCTTTACGCTGTGAATGTTTACATCTTACTTGTTTCTTGCTTTACTCTATGATTGTTTACAATTTAAAGTCTACCTTTTCTGTGTGTTAATTGCATCTCTGTATCTCTGCGTTTTATCGATTGAAATCGTTTCAAGTAAGAATCTCATTGTCTTAAAGCGAAACCAAGTTGCTCCTTAACTGGAATATAGAGTAATGAAACCTTTAATTGATCATTTCCAGTCCAATGATGTTGAATGCATTGAAGACGAGGCTACTCGATTGAGGGTACACCGTAATTCAAGTGAAAGACTTTCTAAAACAACATGAGCTCTATCATCATAGTATGAGAGGATATTATAGGTGTTTTAAAAGTCACTGAGGACGTTAAGAAAGAAAAATGTCGCACACAACTAATAAAAACATGCAACTTACGCATTGTAAGTGCATACGTGATTTCAATAACATGGAAACGTAAGTAATATTTCTGCTCATATCTGAAAACATATCTTCTCTTTCAAGAAAAATATCTTCAATATCAACTTTAACCAAATGATTTTAGGTTCCCTGTACAAACAAATGACTGAAATATGGCTGTTTAATCAACTTGATTGCGGTATTTACTTTACAAGCTGTCCCGGCATGACCAGGTGGTTAAGGCGTTGGACTCGTTATCTGAGGGTTGCGGGTTCGAATCCCTTTTGCACCAAATATGCTAGCTCTTTAAGCCGGGGTGTTATAATGTTACAGTCAATCGCACTATTCGTGGGTAAAAAGAGGAGACCAAGAGTTAGCGGAGGGTGGTGATGACTAGCTGCCTTCCCTCTAGTCTTACACTGCTAAATTAGAGACGACCTGCGCAGATAGCCCTCTTGTAGCTTTGCGTGAAATTAAAAAAATCAAATAATTTACATATTTCTTACTTTATTCAATTAATTATTAGTATGCATACGTTTTACACCGAATTCCCAGTTTAAATAAAAGGTGATTATGCTTGCAATATAAAAAAGTGTAAAAAATGACTGCCATTTGTCGCGTGACACCACAACAACAGCGAAAACATATAGAAATCAAACATGGCATCGAAATCCTGGTACGTAATTGGTCGAAGCAAGGAAATGAATCTAAGTTAACCTTTGAATTCTCAAAATAACTCGAAATTAATGAGAATGTCTATCAGAAATTAGAATATTAGTATTCTAACAGTAATTGAGTTCAAAATTATAAAAGCTTAGCTTTGTAAGCCTATTCCCTTTTATACGTTTAATAGAGTATAATTTAATATATGGTTTTATAATATAGTGAATTTAAACGTTAGTCAAATAAAACACCGTTGTTCAATTTGATCGTCTTGTCAAATGTTAATGCATTAATCGTTAACGTCTAAGCCAAATAACTTAGTAACTAACATATATGTTCGGCACTTTTCAACAAATGTATTATTAACTAACGGTTAAGCACTATAGCAACACCACAAACAAACGTAAACTGAATTTAGTATGAAATGAAACGATTCGAATATATCGACCCAAGTTGACCACAATACTTTCTAAGCAACAGTAAATACGATCGCACGAGCACTACCGTTTTACGGGATTTTTTTCTTCTTGTATCTAGATCCTACAATATTATACATTCCATTTAACCTTACTTTCTTCCACTAATAGTACTCATCAATCCACGTTTAAAGGATTTGTTATCCGCCCCTGAAAACAAAACAATTGTTAAATATTTTAGAACAAGCAAACAAAACTTCTGGCTATTTCTAAGGTCTGTGAGTACTTTGGAGTTTCAAAACTCAATACAAGGTACTCTTTGAAAACCAGTGTTGTCTCTGTGTAACTTAACCCGCTTTAAAAAAATTATACGTATATATAAGATTTCTTGTTTGCAGCCCAACATCTTGGCTTGTTCCACTTGTTCCCCTCAAGAAAGAAAAATTGGTGTTAGTGCTGACGATGTGTGATTTAGTTACCATCCATCACGAAAAAACAACTTATTTAAGGAGAACAATAATCAGTATGTTTCATGTTGAAGATCATTATAACAAGTACTTGTTTTTGAATTGTTTCTTGCATGTTCTTGAATAGTTTGTGAGCTAACATCTCCACGTAAGTGAAATTTAACCTTACCAGAGATGATAACACAACTGGTGAATGGGGCAATTTGTTTATAATAGTTGCTTTACAGCTGTTCCATTATCTGAAAGGCGATGGACTCCTAATCCATTGGGCAATGCCCGCGTGGGTTCGAATCTCATCCTCGTCGGACGTTCGGAGATAATTTTAGGCCCGGCATGGCCAAGCGTGTTAAGGCGTGCGACTTGTAATCTGAGGGTCGCTGGTTCACATCCCAGTCGCTCCAAACATGCTCGCCCTTTCAGCCGTGGGGGCGTTATAATGTGACGGTCAATCCCACTATTCGTTGGTAAAAGAGTAGCCCAAGAGTTGGAGGTGGGTGGTGATGACTAGCTGCCTTCCCTCTAGTCTTACACTGCTAAATTAGGGACGGCTAGCGCAGGTAGCCCTCGAGTAGCTTTGTGCGAAATTCAAAAATAAACAAACAAATTTTTTTAAATCTTAAACTTCTTGGTGCCTGGTGTGTCAAGACACTTTCTTCACAGACTTTTCTGTATTAGATCAAAATGTCATAGTTATTATTGTGACAGTGTCTTCTTTTACATATGGTCACACAGTGCTCCTCTTAGGATACTCAGGGACTGAGTTCCTGGACTTATTAAGTCATCGATGGAGCTTGTACTTAACGAAATTGGCTTTGACCTAAACGACAAAGTCATTTTTATATTCCATAAAACGATCTGTAGTGTTGTCGTTGTTTAAAGCTTTGTACCAGAATCTATATTCTTTAACAAAATATCTAACCTAGTGTAAAAACAATAATGGATGCATAATGTGCTCATATTGATAATCAAAGAGTTAAATGCTATAGTGAACAAACTGTTTTAATATGTTTGTTTGTTTTTGAATTTAGCGTAAAGCTACGTTAGGGCTATCTGCGCTAGCCTTCCCTCAATTTAGCAGTGTAGGAGTGCAGGGAAAGCAGCTAGTCATCACTACCCACCGCCAACTTTTGGGCTACTCTTTTAGCAACGAATAGCAGGATTGATAGTAACATTATAACGCCCTCACGGCTGAAAAGGCGAGCATGTTTGTTGCGAAGGGGATTCAAACCCGCGACCCAAGGATTACGAATCGAACTCCTTGACCCACCTGGCCATGCCGGGCTCGGATCTTCTCTTAATCAAAACACAGTTTTACTTTAAACCAGCATATATTTTAGTTGTTTATATAACTTCGGATATTTTATTGGTCTTAAAACAGCATATTGATACCAACCACTTACATGTACTCGTATTACGAGTAGAGTGCCTTATCCACCTGGCCATGCAACAGCTTGCATTTAACGCAGTTTACTTTGCAATACGTGACTCTAATCGGTCAAAGTATTTTGAAAACACTGCTAAATTAGGATGGCTAGCGCTGATACCCCTCGTGTAGCTTTGCTCAAAAATAAAAAAAAAAAAAAACAAATACACACTCTTGCTATCACATGTATTTTTAGCTGCATAAGTTCCATTTACTTTCAAAAGTATCTTGGGTCTGATGAAACTTTCGTGTACTCTTAATTTCAGGAGCATTCGTGTGCACGTTACTTATCATGAAAAACAAACAATATGAATGATGGGAAGTTCGATTTAACCATTGTTGGTTGTCAAATGAATATGTGGAAACTAACTGCAGTTAGTTGTAATTGAAATGTAAAGATTATGAGCTGTTCAATTAAAACTGTTTTGAAGAAAGTGAACGAAAGTTTATTACTTAGTGTTTTTTAGGTAAAAATACAACAACCCATCCAACTCTTTTATCTGGATTATACGTTCTATGATGCTGTTCTTGTTTCATTTTTCTTGCATATTTGATGAGAGAACTTACTTAAACTATAATATATTTCAAGCTTTGGTCAAATTATTTGCGATACTCATTTACAATCAGTATGTTAAGAAATCAACCAGATAATTTAAAATTATACTATTTTTAATGTTACATTTTTTATATAAAATGGTATATATGAAATTTCAAGTTTACGAAATAACATTATGATCAAATTGGTAATTATACTGAATTTCACGTTGCAAATATAAGAAATCAGTCAGTTATTTAAAAGTTATCACTCAATCATCGGTAATGGTTAAGTTATTGTTCAATATTCATAATATCTTTCAATAACTTGGTGAGATCCAATTCATTTATAATTTCAGATTTATTATGACTCTTGTACATTAGTGTAACAAGTTTACTGGGATTTAAAAAGCTTAAATCCGAGGTTCGATTTCCCCAAGGTGGACATAACGTAGAAAGTTCATTGTGTAGCTTTGCATTAAAAAAAACAATAACAACTTTTATAGCACAATCTAAGTGTAAGGGCTTATAACGTTAAAAACCTGGTTTTGATACTTCCGGAGGATTGAACACAGATAACTCATTGCATAAGTATGTACTGAGTAACAAATAAATGTAATCTTTATTAATTGTTAAGCTTTATTTGAATAATGACCTAAAGGTGACGTGGGTGTGTTTCGTTTTGACATTTTAAAGCATTATGTTTTATAGGATATACAGTTTATCAGTTCCAGTTACACTTGTGTTCCAGTACAAAATATTTCGTAACTAACATTGTAATAGATTGTTTTATATATGTTACACAAGAGATTGATTCAGATATGTTGCAGTGTTTCACGATACATTTTTACCTAATTTAATCTCCATTCGTTCTGTCAAATAGTTTCCTTGTATTAAACTAAACATGGCCAGGTAGTAAAGACACTCGACTCGTAATCCGAGGATCACGGGTTCGAATCCCCATCACACCACACATGCTCTCCCTTTCAGCCATTGGAGCTTTATAATGCTACGATCAATCCTACTATTAATTGATAAAAGAGTAGACCAAGAGTAGCTGCCTTCTCTCTAGTCTTACGCTGTTAAAGTAAGAACGGCTAGCGCATACAAACCTCGTGAAACTTCGCGCAAAATTCGAAAAAAAAATAAACATTAAAGTAAAAGTTTAATTTTTTGTTAGTTTTCCTTTTACTACAAGAACACATAAATTAATACTCTTAAATGTTACAGCACACTCTTCATGGTTAACGCTGACTGATTAATGGCCTGTAGAATGTAGTGTTGCATGTCACTTCGAATCATGATTAATGGATGGCAGATTATACATGCACAGTTTTACAGCATTGTGCTGATCGTTGCTAGACTGAGCAGCTATGGCTAAATAAAACGCACAAAACGGATCACACACAACGTATGATTCCTCATTACATTTCCAACTTATATTTCTTTCGCTTATAGATAAACAAATAAAGATAAGTAATGGTTTTGTTTCCCACACTGTTATCCCGATCAAGGGGTTCGATTCCTTGCCAATTCGTGTCAGAAACTTTGCGACTTATCACAGCCACTTCACTGTGTACAGTAGCAAGCATCACTTTCAAGAAAAGATCTTCGGCGTTCTTTCAATTTATGTTCTCTTTCTTCTATTAATGGATGACCCAATTTGGCGATAGATTATCTGCAAACGTTGTACCTGTCCTGCTGACTCAGATTCGGACGAAATACGTTCACAGAAGGAAAAGCACTAACGATTCAAAAAAAGCAAAAATAAGTTAACTAGAGTGAGAACAAAATAACTAAAACATGGTTATTTTCTGGCATCTTCAGTAACCCTAGCTTGTTTTATTAAGAATACTTCTAATATAACGTAACAATCAAGCCATGTTTACTTTAATGACAAAAGAAAAAATCGTCTTTGATAGAAACTAAAAGTTACCTTTTTTTCTTACATTTAAATTACTGAAATATTTTGGACTCATCGTATTTGTCTAATGTTTAAATATACAAATATTGTCATTAACTTATTGAGGGGGAGTTGCACTAAAGTATTTCTAGTATTTAGATATTCAAAGGTCATTAGAGTCATGTATGGAAGTTTGGTTTGTTTTCCATTTCGCGAAAAGCTGCACGAGGGCTATCTGCGCTAGCCGTTCCTAATATAGTAGTGTAAGACTAGAGAGAAGGTGGCCTCATCACCGCCCACCGCCAACTCTTGGGATACTCTTTTTACCAACGAATAGTGGGATTGGCGGTCACATCATAACGCCCCTACTGCTAAAAGAGTGAGCATCTTTGGTTAGACGGGGATTCTATACGCGCGACTCTCGGATTACGAGTCGAGTGCCTCATCCGTCTGATCATGCTGGACCTGTACGGAAGTTGCACGAAAGTGTGCATACTATTTAAATATTTAGAACTTAACATTCAAACCACGTAGGAGAGTTTTACTAAAGTGAATCCATCATTTAAATATACTTAAACTAATTTCAAATGAAGTGTGGTATTATTAGCCATTATATACATTAAAGTGTCTCCTAACTTCTCTTGTTACTGTCATAAATGAATTGCTTTACGACATGTGCAAACTTTATTTCATCTTTTTCCGACCTCAGCAACGGTGGTTTTATTACAAAAGTATGTAAATCAAGTTCGTCTTCGGTAGATTTAAAAGCAATGGAAACTATTCCTAAATGACCACAGGCGCTGATAGAGTAAACTTATGCTGGCGCTCTCTCAGTGAAAGTGGGTTTTTTCGGGATACGTATCTTCCGTTTCTTCCAGAACACGATTTTTACAGTAAGTGTCTTTAAAATTCTATATATGTGACAATTAACGCCAAAGATATTAATTTCAAAACCTGCTGCAGCAGGGCTCACTGACCAGGTCACTTGTTGCTTCAATAACTAATATGTAAAATGATTTATAGCGCTCTCTATATATCTATATGTTTATTACAAAACAACTGTAAATGTGGGCAGAGAGGGAAGAAGTTCTTGAAACTGGTTACTTCCGTCACCTTCGTGGCCTCCAACCAAGCCAGACCACCACACGACAGCAACTATCTCGAGGCAGAGAAACACGACTACCTCATATCAACACGATCACTGGGCCCAAAGCGACTTTTAGCTTTTACTCTTCCCTCCGGCTACACCGACGACTTCAACTTCTCCAGCGTCGCAAATATCAATCACTTATTCAGACCTAGCTAAATTTCTAGCCCGGCATAGAAAGGTGGTCAGGGTGCTTGATCCGTAATCTGAGAATCGCGGGTTCAAATCTCCGTCACACAAAACATGCTCGTCCTTTCAGCCGTGGGGGCGTTATAATGTGACGGTCAATCCCATTATTCTTTGGTAAAAGAGTAGCCCAAGAGTTGGCGGTGGGGGGTGATGACTAGCTGCCTTCTCTCTAGTCTTACACTGCTAAATTAGGTACGACTAGCGCAGATAGCGGACCGGCATGGCCAGGTGGGTTAAAGCGTTTCACTCGTAATCTGAGGATCACGAGCTCGAATCCCCGTCGCACCAAACATGCTCGTCCTTTCCGCCGTAAGTGCGTTGTAATATGACAGTCAATCCCACTATTCGTTGGTAAAAGAGTAGCCCAAGAGTTGGCGATAGGTGGTGATGACTAACTGCCTTCCCTCTAGCCCTACACTGCTAAATTTGTGAAAGCTAGCGCAGAGAGCCCTCATGTAGCTTTGCACGAAATTAAAAACGAAACAAACAAAAATTAGTTTATTAAGTATCACTATTCTCCCACCACTAGAGGGTGAAAATAAATACTTTTCTTTAGTATTTGAGTTTTTTTTCCTCTAAGTTTTAATGTCAATGAATTTTTAGTAATATCCAAACGTTAACAACAATAATCTGATAAACTACAATCCAAACATCCCCTATTTAGCCGATTTTTACAATTCGTCTTACATCGTGGCTTAGCATTGATGTAAATAACTATGAAAGAAGTCCAAGGATAGAGTAAATCTTGAGATTTACCTTAATGTTTACTCAGCCTGAAGCGTTAATTGGTTTAAAAATGTTTTAAAATCTTTTCCTACTAATAAAAGCTATTATTATTTTTTACAGCCATTTGTGTAATAGTTTCTTGCTTTCAGAGATCTACTGGTATGCAGGTTACCGTCTGAAAATCAGGATTCGATACACGTGACGATTGCATCTTAAATAGTCCATTGTGTAACTCTGTGTTTAAGAACAATCAAAACCATACGGAAAATCTAAAACTACCGCCATTATCCTCTCAAATGACACTTATACGATACGTGAATATGAGGTTAAATAACACTGAAACAATATAAATTTCTTAGACAAAAAACATTTTTGACTTCTGTTTATTTTCTCTTTTCAAAATTTAACATAAGTTATTTTATGATATTCATTGCATACATCTGTGTGTTCTTTCTAGTCATCTAAATTTATTGTGATTTGCTTTCAAATTTTCTAGAACAAAATACCTGAAGCAATAAAACACGCACAAAACGCTTAAGTCACGTTAAATTAGGCCTAACATGGCCAGATGGTTAGATCTCTTGAACTCTAATCTGCATATCACGGGTTCAAATCACCGTCCCACCAAACAGTCACTCCTTCCAGCCGTGGAGGCATTATAATGTTACAATCATTGCCATTATTCATTAGTAAAAGAGTATCGCAAGAGTTGGTGGCGGGTGGTAGTGGCTAGATGCCTTTCTTCCAGTCTTGCACTCCTTAATTAGGGATGGCTGACATGGATAGTTTTGTGCGAACTTTGAAACACACCAAACCACATTATAGCGCGTTCAAGTATTAATGTTCCCAAAATAACGCGTCTTAAAAGTCCAGGTGATTAATGATTGTCGTATCAATCTTTTAAAATATTTTATAAATTGTTTAGAAGTTATGTGCGACAAAAAAAAACTATTCTACACACTTGAATTATAACAAATTGTTCTGTACAATCAATACAATTATATAAAAGAATGTCAACAAATTAAGGAAGCCCGGCTCGACCCGTAATATGAGGGCCAAGGGTTTGAATCCCCGTCACACCAAATATATTCGCCCTTTCACCTGTGAGGGCGTTATAATGTGGCGTTCAGTTCCACTACTCTTTGGTAAAAGAGTAGCCCAAGAGTTGGCGGTGGGTGTTGGTGACGAGCTGTTTTTCCTCTAGTCTTACACTGCTAAATTATGGACGGCAAGCGCAGATAACCGTCGTGTTGCTTTGTGCGAAAATCAAAAAACAAATAAACAATTACACGAGGACAGTCAGTGTCAAGCGTCCCTAATTTAAAAGTGACAGACTGTCCTTCTGTGACTCAGAGGCAAGCCCCAGTACTTATAACACCAAGAAACATGTGTCGATACTCGCTGTGAGCATAGCAAAGCTTTGTGGAGGTTTAATCTTAATGGCTGAACAGCAAACAGACAGACAAGCAAAGAAGTGATAGTCTCGTTGAAAGGAAGCTGTGAGTGCATTATAAGAGTGACAGTCCGATCCCACTATTCGGCTGACAAGAATATCCACAAATTAGCAGTGGACTGTGTTGATTAGCTTCCTTTCAATTAGACTATCACTTCTTATCTTATTTGTCTGTTTGCTTTTCAGCCATTGAGACCAGTGGTCAGCGTGTCTTGCGTGGTCTAACGTTTCACAGTAACGAATCGCAGCAATGAAAAAAAATCGACGGATTTATGTTATGTTCTATTGTATTTATTTTAAGAAGTTTCAGCAACATTCTTATAACATTCAGTAAAAATGAGAAGCATACTTTTAGACAAGGTTGTGCGTTTTCTGTGAATTTAAGTTTTAAATTTTCTGTTTTACGTTCTGCATTAAATGCACACAAAACTCTGTTCATTTGCATCTTATATTATCAGCCTCGTATCTTTTAACCTTAGTATCAGTATTTGTATTAAGTGCTTTACGAATTTTGAAGATCGTGTTATCTGTGAAGGCTTGTATTTGTGTTTCTTCTTCTTACACCAAAGCCACATCGGGCTATCTGCTTAGTCCACCGAGGGGAGTCGAACCCCTGGCTTGAGCGTTGCAAATCTGTAGACTTACCGCTGTACCCGCGGGCGACCTGTAAGGGCAAGAATCACTTCTTAATTGTGTGTGTTAGGTTCTATGTTTTCGTTATTTGTTTGGTTTGTGTGTTTCGAATTTCGCTCAAAGCTACACGAAGGCTATCTGCGCTAGCAGTCCCTAATTTATCAGTGTGAGACTAGAGGGAAGACAGCTAGTGAATACCAGCCACCGCTAACTCTTGGGCTATTCTTGTACCAACGAACAGTGAGATTAACCGTTACATTATAACGCTCTCACGGTTGAAAGGGCGAACATATTTGGTGTGACAGGAATTCGAACCCGCGACCCTCAGATTACGAGTAGAGTGCCTCAGCCACCTGGCCATGCAGTTGATGTGTGTTATGTTTACTATTTTCACTATTTGATTTGTGTGCCAAAACTATGTTAATTTCATTTATTCACTTGAAAAGAAACCAAGAAATATCTTCTTGTAGGTTATACGTTTTTCATTACCTGGTGTGCGTGGTGGGTAATATGTCAAAATATATGTTTATACATTTAGTAAGTACTTTTTATGTTGTACATTTCATGTCTTATGAATATAACAAATTCTCATACTTTTTGCTTCCCGCTTTTATTATCTTGTGGATAAACCTCTGTAAACAATTGTTACATTACGCGACAACTAATCTTCCCTTCAGCTAGCGTGCTATTACATTTTACATTAATCATTTGCGAAGCCTAAAAAGAATATAAGTGACTCGAATGCAAAGCGTCAATCAATAAGCTATATATATGACTATGAAAAATAAATCCCCCTATATAGATTAGATCATTTACATCACAGTCACTTGGGCTTTCCCCCTCCAGAGGGAAACAACTGAAAGGCCCTTAATGATTTTATAATTTACGCACATAGGCACTTGAAATATGTCTTATCAACTTACAAATTCTCTTTTTGTGAGATATTGTACAGATTGGTAGGAATGAAGTTGAAAAACTCGGAACTTATAGTTTCATTGATTCACTGTTTTTTAGATGTTACTCATGCACGGCTAGTGTCATTTACCAATACCTGAACTAATCTATCTATATTTATATAGTAGTTTTCAGGCTCAAAAATGTCATCCTATATATAACTTACAATTACGATAGAAAGTGTTCGTACCCCTGCGTCATGAGTAGTTTTTTCCTCATAACTTAAAAAAGTATCACGATTAGGATAATAGACGTATAGTGTATTATAAATATTATACTAACACACATCTACATAAATTTTTATGTACATTAAACGACAAATAAACTGTTTATAAACAAATAACCAAAAATAGGAGGAGCAGAAAGTGTTCGTACAGTTCAGAACGTGTGAAAAAACTAATACTTCCATAAAACTTTTGTTTAGTTTGGCTAATAAACTACATTACACCATTCCAGAACTAAACACTGAGCTCATAATTATTGGAATTCAGCCAGCAAAAAATGTACTTCCGGCAATTTAGCGCCGTCTCCGTCATTATCTGCTTGGTCATCATGGCGAACAGGAAACAACTGTCCAGTGATTTAAAAAACCGAATTATTGTAAAATACAAGTCTCGTGTGTCTCTATATGGTATTGCTACACAACTTAATGTGCCGAAGTCTACTGTTCAAAGCATAATTGCCAAGTTTAAGCTTACAGGATCAACTGCTAACCTCCCTCGTTCCGTACGCCCCCCAAAATTCCGGAGAGAACCAAGAGGAAGATTCTCAAAGAAGTTAGTAGGAACCCTCGTTTAACACGTAATGACATACAGAAACTGGTAAGGGAAGCTGGGGTTGAAGTAAGCACCTCTATAGTTACGCACATGTTACGCTCTTCTGGGTTCAAAGCATGCCGTCCTCGTAGAACTCCATATTTAAAGCCTGTTCATTTAGAAGCACGATTGAGATGTGCAAGAAAGCATGTAGACAAACCCTTTACCTATTGGAAGAGTATTCTTTGGTCAGATGAGACTAAAATCAAGCTATCGGCCACAATGATGTTCGCTATATTTTCCGTAAGAAGGGAGAACGAAGTCTTCAAAAGAACACAGTCTCTAGAGTTAAACACGGAGGTGGCTCATCATGCTATGGGGTTCCTTCAGCTCTTCTGGTGTAGGCAGCCTTCACCACGTCAACGGAATCATGAAAAAAAAAGAGTACGTTGATATATTAAGCATTTATATCAAGAACGATACATGGAACTTGCGGCTTTGGCGTCGTTGGATCTTCCAGCACGACAATGACCCTAAGCACACATCGCAATATGTGCAATCCTGGTTGCAGAGGAACTATATAAGCGTTCTGGAGTGGCCATCGCAATCACCCGATCTCAACCCAATTGAAAGCTTTTGGCGTGAGTTGAAGACCAGGGTTCATCAGCGTCATCCGAAAAACTTGCAAGAGTTGGAGGCCTTGTGTAAAGAAGAATGGAAGAAAATACCAGTCGAGTACTGTCGAACAATCATGAAGGGCTATGAGGAGAGATTGCGCCAAGTAATTCACCTAAAAGGCTACGCAACTGACCATTAAAGTAGACGCACAAACACTTTCTGCCCCTCCTATGTTTGGTTATTTGTTTATACACAGTATATTTGTCGTTCAATCTACATAAATATTTATGTGGCAGTATTTATAATGTCTCGTTGAATGTTACTGCATGTTTTTTGTTAAACATAAAATTGTACAGTTGGCTATCCGTGCTTGAGCGCCTCGAGTATTGAAACTCGAATTTTATCATTTTATGCCCTCAGAGTTATCACTGAGCCACTGTTCGCTATTTCGAAACAAATACGTGTTATTTGGTCTTTGCCCAGGTTAATTTTCAATAGTAAGCCTCGTACCCTCAATAATGCATTATCTCGTCTTAAGAATGAGCTAAAAATATTTTAAAATTGAAACTTTTATATTCTGTCAATAAGATATAAAATCGCTTAACTCTGACGACCCTACTTGACAGCCCTTCAATGACAAAGTGGTATGCTTTCGGACTTAAACGCTGTGGGTAAAGCACAGATAGTCCATTGCGTAGCTTTGTGCTTAACATCACCTCGCTTTTGAAAAAGTGATTTTGTTTTTAAAACATACAAACATACCACGTTATATGATCAACATACCGTATTTTTAACATAAAAATGAATTTTTTTTTAGTGAACTTGTTAGCTGTATGAAGCTAACACTTCTCTTTCGCTGCTGTTACACACACGTGATTGGTGACGTTTACTTCTTAAAGCAGCAAAATAAGTAAAACAAGAGCAGTCTCGTACTTTCTTCGATAATCATAATATTTCATTTTATTTCAATTTATATTTATATTCCTTTACTTTGTTTATTCATGCAAGACTGGCGAATGAAGGTGAAAACTAATAGACGGTGTATCCCCACAGCATTGTAGCTCCTACTTTTCCATTCACCTACAAAACCTAGGATATATTTTATATCCCAAATTACAGCCTGTACCCTAGGAATCCTTTCAATTGGAGTAACGTTTTTTGTTTTGTTTTTATTGGCTTGTTTTTGTTTATAACAAACTACATATATATATAAATATATATTTGCCAAATGATTGACATTTTCGATCAATTTTATCACTATATAAATTTTTAAACCTATTTCTTAGCTGATGCATAACATTTTGCAGTGCGTTTTTGAAATTAATTACTATATTATATATTAAATAAAGCAGACACAGCGGACGTTCCCAAGCATTCGGTTGAAGCATTTTCAGCTTACAAAAATATAGAAGCTTTATTTTTATGGCAATGTTACTTGCTTCTGTCATGTTACGTTATCTTGAAAAATAGAATTGCAAGCTTATACGTTTCGTTAACATCAGTTTATCCATACAACCAATCAAAGCACATACCCGTTGTAATCAGCCTGTTTCAGTTGTTAATTCACAATGAAAGTACTAGATACATTATCAGGAATTTTATTCAGGAGTTTTAAAACTTCATTTATGAATGTTTCTATTATTGTTTGCAAATAAGCTTCATGTTTTAGAAGATGATGAAAATAATTTATGTTTTGACATTTTATAATATACATGACTGACATTTAAACACAATCCTGGTTTACAAACCAGTGATGACTGGTAAAGAATACTGTGAGAATGCTAACTATCTGGAGTTTAAAGTAACATCTTGTCACATTTCTCAAACCTAAAAACATTCAGTACAATTGTTTATATATGTTTTCTGAACTTCGCGCAAAACTACTCGAGGGCTGTCTGCGCTAGCCGCCCCAAATTTAGCACTGTAAGACTAGAGGGGATGCAGCTAATCATCACCGCCCACCGCAAACACTTGGGCTACTATTTTACCAACGAATAGTAGGATTGACTGTCACATTATAACGCCCACACGGCTGAAAGGACGCGCATGTTTGGTGCGACGGGGATTCGAACAAGCGTCCCTCAGATTACGAATCAAGCGTCTCAACCACTTGGCCGTGCCGGGCATCCAGTAAAATTGTTATCCCAATAAAAAATATGTTTTCAACTACAAAAAGAAATACCATTAAGCGCCTTTTTTGAACAAAACTTGAATTTTCTCAACTCTTCTTTCGTATTTTACGTGAAAATTACAAAGATTTTAACAATTTCTTAGGCCTTTAAAGCGACCTCGCCCAGCGGGGTATAGATCAAGCATCCTACCATAGAATCAGTGCCACGCCCTTATAGAAGAATTACAGCAGGCGAGGTAGTCAAAATCTTAAGTGTTATAGAACTGATTTCTTTGTTTTTAAAGAAACTGCTCAGTTTGATCACACTTAACATTTTCGAAGCAGTTTAGTATTTTTCGTTTTATTGCGTTTTCTGAACTGTAGGAGTTACTTCCACAGCTTAGCGTCAAGGCTTACTTACGGTTTATTTGCTACCAACACTGGAGACAGGCGTAACCTAGTTGCTAGTATGGCCGAAATCTGATCCCGATGATTCAGAGTTTATGTCCTATTACTACAAAAAAATCGCTCTGGACTTTGAGTGCACTGTAAGAATAATGGCAAAATCACAAAGCATTGCCAATGTATAGTGTTAACTCGCAATCCTTATTCTGGTTTCAAGTTTATAGTTAGGAACCGATATTCGCAGACAGCTTTGCTGTAGCTTTGCGTGAAAAACTAGGGAAAACAATGAAAGCTACGCGTATTAGTTTGTTCGGGTTGTACAGTAATAACAGCAGGGATTGAAATTCGAATTGTATCCTTATAAGCCCATAAACTTAAAGGAGTGACAACATTAAAATATTTTTGACTGGATAACAAAGAAAACTTTATTTTAAATCTGCGACGTTTTCACCAGACTGTACCATCCTCAAGTCGTAGTGTCGTGCTCTTATATAAGAGTTGTTTTTTTTTCATTACTAAGGGAAGCTGTCTCTAAACTATTACTTTTTTTTATAAAATGGGTTCCTTGTTATCGAATTATTGTATACAAACTAAAAATTGGCTCTTGTCAGTTTCAGCAATAGAGATTCTAGAAATTTTAGTCATTTAGATTTAAAAGAAAAGAAAACCTTACCAATATTTTAACAGCCAATATGGAGAATAAAATCTTATTTTGTGAAAATACATCCTTCTACAAGAACGATTTAAAAACCAACCCTCGCTCCTGCATCACAGTAGCTTCTATCTGTTCCCTTTTAATATTGCAAATAACATCTCAAATTACCTCTCTCAAACAATATTATATAACTATATAACAGCATGAGAATTAACCCAATTTGAACAGTGCTTCTTAAATATTTGAGACCAATTTCTTTTCCTTTGTCTGCGGCATTCATGGTCCTTTTCTCTATGTGCATTCGTACATATTCCGGTAAAAAAAAACAAAGTCAAATGTGTCATTATCACCAAACATTAAGCACTATAGTGTACCACAGGTTCAGTCAGACATAAATGTAAGTAAACAATAATATGACTTTCATGTGGCCCGGCATGGCCAAGCGTGTTAAGGCGTGCGACTCGTAATCTGAGGGTCGCGGGTTCGCATCCCGGTCGCGCCAAACATGCTCGTCCTCCCAGCCGTGGGGACGTTATAATGTGACGGTCAATCCCACTATTCGTTGGTAAAAGAGTAGCCCAAGAGTTGGCGGTGGGTGGTGATGACTAGCTGCCTTCCCTCTAGTCATACACTGCTAAATTAGGGACGGCTAGCACAGATAGCCCTTGAGTAGCTTTGTGCGAAATTCCAAAACAAACAAACAAAGACTTTCATGTGGCCCTTCAGTAGCACAAGCGTATGCCTCTGGAGTTACAGTGCTAGAAATCTGGTTTCAATACCTGTGGTGGGCAGAGCACAGGTAGCCCATTGTGTAACTTTGTGCTTAACTTCAAACAAACAGAAACGTTCTTGTGAGGTACTACTTACCGAATAAGATAAATGTATAAGATTTCTTTTGTAACCTTTTTCATGCTCTTAACCCATAGATGATACAATCCATAGCACCACTTGAGAACGAAAGCCCTCTTTTGAAAACCACTGCTTTAGAAGAAAAACGTATAGAACTAAACAATGAATTTTTCATAGACATTCGAAACATCATTCACTCGATTAGGTTGCATGAGTAAGCCCATTGTTTGGCTTAAACGAAGTTTACCAATGTTCTGAATATTGAGATGAATGTCAAACGTCCCATGTTCAAACAGAATCGTTAGCGTTTTTCTTATCGTTCTAGAACTTACATTGTGGAGTTAGAAATATACATTATTTACTAATATTAATAAATCGTCAACAGCTTCTTTTAAGAATTACATTTTATCACTTTTTAACTTGAAAACTGCGCAAATACCTATTTTGCATTTTTTTATAAACAGTTTTTGAAGGGTGTAATTGATTTGCTTCAAATATATAGCAGAAAAATCTAACAAGCAACTTTTTCATGACTTTATCATAAAAACAAGTACTATTGCATAAATAATTCAGAAATTGTCTTAAACGTATCGCTATCGTTTAGGAGTTTGTTCAGAAATGTTACATTTCTTCAAGAATGTTACATTTGTTCAAGAATGTTACCATACAGCAATTAATACTCCCTTTTCAAAATTCTGATGATCACAAAGTTCGAAATCTCAGCTATAAGCTCTTCTCAGTGAAGAAACGTTTTATCAGTTGTTTTTCCCTGTGTTGGTGTTTAGACAACATATGTACCCGTTATGGTTAACGAGATTCCAATGGTTCTCAATTATTATGCTCAGGGCGATCATCACGGGTGGAATCTGTTATAGTTTTCTTATATTCCTTCATAATCATTCCAGAATTGTCCTTTCTTGTCTAAGACTGATTTATCACTTCTAATATAATCCAGCTTCTGAATTCGTTCGCTTTATATCTTTCAGTTTTATGCGAAAGGCCACATCGGCAATGGTTTTAGCGTAAGTAGCGTGAGTTACATATTTTTCTTTGCTTTCATATATAAGTTTTTTTGAACTAGTAACTAAATGATAAGAAAAACATAATGAATCAGGCGTTAGGGTTAGAAGACCTGCTTTACCCACGCACATCATTGCGTAACTCGCGTGTTTTTTTTTTAACTCACTGTTGTAACAGTGATGTCACTGGGTTCTTATGCATTTTAAGTCTATGCCTTTACTAGTTAGTAATGCATTAGTTTCAAGAGAATTATAAATGAATAATATGCTCAATGTAACGTGATATGTCATAGAACCTACGATAAATAACAAGCTGCCTTTTCGTACATACATATTGTACATCTCAAGCGCTGGTGCCGCTGTTCCACTAACGTGTTCATCAACCACGTCAAAGTTGTGTTTTTCTCTCCAGATCCCGTTTATTACGGAAGAGAACCTAAGATCATAATGTCAAGTTCACTTAAGCGTTTCCAGAAAAGTAATTTGATATCACTATGAAAAATTAACAGCGATTATGGTCATTATACTTGGTTCTTTTTCACACTAATTACCAAATAAATTACAGGAAAGGTGTTTGAAAGTTATCAGACAAGTTAGAGGTACTTTTATAAGAGAACATAAAAACTAAACACGAGTTGATGAGTCTGTGTTTCAATTAATTATACAATTTTGTGTTATTGAAAAAGATATCCAAAGCCCAATTATAACATCATATTCAATTTTATAAGGTTTTATTTGTATATTTCATTAAATTAAGAAGGAATTTTGAACACAGAGCTACATAACATTTATTGCAACTGCCACACGTTATGCTGAATTTAAAATTAACAAAGAGCAACAGGTCGTACTTATAAAATAATGTTTACATAAGACGAAAATTGTTTATATATATATGTATGTATGCCTCCACAGATAACCTTCTAAATTTTCTGAACAGTCATAAGTTTGCCTAATAGTTCACAAATTCAGTAGTAAAGTCTGTTTAATGCGTACTATTTTTTTTAACAAGCTGAATTTTATATAAAATATTTCGGTGAAAATCTCACGGTGTTATAGTGCTACTCTGCGAAAAAAAAGTCTATAAACCATAATAAGGTTTGAGCTTTCTTGCACAGATAAAGCGATCATAACTGACGAAGTTCGGAAGTACCTGTAGAAATCGTTAATAAAACTTAGAGCTCTTGACGTTTGAGATTTTCCCAGAGACAGAGAGTTAAAGTCTAAGTATTACTTTGAAATAAGTTAATACAATATGATTGTCTAAGTACAAAGCTAAGCGATGGAGTCCAGACTTCGCTGTTTGAGCCCTGAATTTAACCGGAGGGAGAATTCCTCAATATGTTCTATATAAATTAACTTGTGTTTAATACGTTACTACTGTATTTGCTCACTTTTTTTATAGAATTATATGGAACAAATAACTACTTAGATTGATGATGCTAAATTTATAACAGTACTTACATATTATTGGCCTGCGAAAAATTATACCGAGTTTACGTTTTATTCGTTCAAGGAAATTCTTCTAATGCAGCGTACTGGACAGCTTATTGTGGTATGTAAAAGTTGAAGTCTTGGTTATACCTAGTAGAAAGAATGTAAGACGTCAATTAATACGATAAACTGGAAATGTGTTTTAAAAGCTGAGTAAATAAGACGAGTATCACGTACTAATCAGGTGCTGGTTTTTAATCAAGACAGCTATATATATTGTTACCAATATATTAAGAATTATTTACTAACCAATCGAGGCTTCGATGTATCTTCTTATGAAAGAAGTAACAATATTTGAGGTCGTATTGAAGCATTGTGAGGGTTAACAGCTGGTTATATTTTATGTACATGATGGGATTCATGTTTCATGGTCAACAAAATACGTAGCGCTTAACCATCAGTTTATTTGGAGATTTTGTGAAGAAATCATTTTAGAATACAATAACAATAGCTGGAACAAATGTTGTACACTCTGTTAAAAAGGTTGAGTTTTTTCTGTTTTAAAGAGTTCGGAATAAATCCGTCAAAATAAGTGTGTAAATTTTGAAGTTCTTACTTGATATGATTGACGTTATAAGTAAACTATTTCTCTTTTTACCCTGGTATCTTGATGGTAGAATCTTCTCTTTCTTCCTGTTTCTCTGGTAAGTTTAATTTTTTAAAATGTTTAAAATTTTAGTAATCCAATTTTTTATTTAATATGTTCAGTACTGCGAGCAAAGTAAGAACTTCGTGTTGCCATACTTTTTGTACAACTTTGTTCTGTAACCTGTGTGACACCTCTGATGTTTGTTTGAAATTCGTGGAGATCTGTAAAGTTGGTTTATAACCTGTGTGACACTTGCGAAGTTTGTTAGTAATTCACGGAGATCTGTGAAGTAGATTTATAGCCTGTGAAGTTTGTAATTCACGGAGATCTGTAAAGTTGGTTTATAACCTGTGTGACACCTGTGAAGTTTGGTTGTGATTCACGGAGATCTGTGAAGTAGATTTATAGCCTGTGAAGTTTGTAATTCACGGAGATCTGTAAAGTTGGTTTATAACCTGTGTGACACCTGTGAAGCTTGTTTGTGATTCACGGAGATCTGTGAAGTAGATTTATAGCCTGTGAAGTTTGTTTGTAATTCACGGAGATCTGTAAAGTTGGTTTATAACCTGTGTGACATTTGCACAGTTTGTTTGTAATTCACGGAAATCTGTGAAGCTGGTTTATAGCCCGTGTGATACCTCTGAAGTTTGTTTGTAATTCATGGAGATCTGTGAAGTTGGTTTATAACCTGTGTGACACGTGTAAAGTTTGTTTGTAATTCATATAGATCTGTGAAGTTGGTTTATAACCTGTGTGACACCTGTGAAGCTTGTTTGTGATTCACGGAGATCTGTGAAGTAGGTTTATAGCCTGTGAAGTTTGTTTGTAATTCACGGAGATCTGTGAAGCTGGTTTATAGCCCGTGTGATACCTCTGAAGTTTGTTTGTAATTCATGGAGATCTGTGAAGTTGGTTTATAACCTGTGTGACACGTGTAAAGTTTGTTTGTAATTCATATAGATCTGTGAAGTTGGTTTATAACCTGTGTGACACCTGTGAAGCTTGTTTGTGATTCACGGAGATCTGTGAAGTAGGTTTATAGCCTGTGAAGTTTGTTTGTAATTCACGGAGATCTGTAAAGTTGGTTTATAACCTGTGTGACACCTGTGAAGCTTGTTTGTGATTCACGGAGATCTGTGAAGTAGGTTTATAGCCTGTGAAGTTTGTTTGTAATTCACGGAGATCTGTAAAGTTGGTTTATAACCTGTGTGACATCTGTGAAGTTTGTTTGTGATTCACGGAGATTTGTGAAGTAGGTTTATAGCCTGTGAAGTTTGTTTGTAATTCACGGAGATCTGTGAAGTTGGTTTATAACCTGTGTGACATCTGTGAAGTTTGTTTGTGATTCACGGAGATCTGTGAAGTAGGTTTATAGCCTGTGAAGTTTGTTTGTAATTCACGGAGATCTGTGAAGTTGGTTTATAACCTGTGCGGCACCTGCGAAATTGATTTATAATTCATGAAGGGCCTGTTAAACTGGTTTGTAATCTATGGGACAACAGTTAAGCTGACTTGTAATTCATGGGACATCTGTTTAGCTAGCTGTAATCCATGCGACACCTATGAATTTGAATTTTAGTCCCTGAAACACTAGTGAAGTTGGATTGTAATCAACTGATTATCTGTCTAACTAGAATGGTAACCAGGACAGGTAAGCAGTGAAATCAGAAATCCCCAAAATTCAGGTAAAGCCAAAGCTAGAATTTGACTGTTGAGCATCTGGAAGATATCCAGAAACAACCACTGCCACAACGGCGTTGTACGGCAATTTGAACCAAATAATAGGGAGACAGACTGTCACTTATTTTAATTTTGAATTTATTTACAACAAAAAATAGTACGAAATATCGCGACATGAAATATATACAAGAAAGAAAAACTACATTAAAAAAATACAAAACATTACATATACACGAAACAGGTAATAAAACGAGAAATAGAAACAAAATAAAATTTAAACATACACAAAAGTTAAACAGATACAAAACAAAATTTAAAGAGATGCAAAACAAAATGTAAAGAGATACAAAACAAAAGTTAAATATATTCAAAACATGAAATATATAGGTAGACTGTCACTTTTTTAACTCTAGTAACAGCTGAAAGTGCAGATCATTTTCAAAGTTGTCTCTAGCCCTGGACCTTTCAAACCGCTTGTGCTTAAAGACGTCATTGATTGAGAAAAACTGGATTTCTGTTAATATAATTATTTTCTTAGCATGCAATAAGGTCTCTATCGCACTTTTTTTAACTAAATTTTCCAAAAGTCTTTCTTTCATTTTGTAATTGATAACGTAAGCAGCACGTCTTCAAAATATGTTTAAATCTTGTTTTGCTTTTCTGGAATGGTCCAGATGAACACAGTAATATATTTGTTAAGACTTTCGAGAAACTATTACGCACAAAACAAGCTGTTTCATCGGAATATTTTCCGCAACTACTACGATTTGTTCCAGGCCTATTTCGACGCCGAAGTAGCGGGCGATATAGTAATTACTACAAAGGCCCGGCACGGCCAAGCGTGTTAAGGCGTTCGATTCGTAATCTGAGGGTCGCAGGTTCACATCCCCGTCTCGCAAAATATGCTCGCCCTTTCAGCCGTGGGGGCGTTATAATGTGATGGTCAATCCCACTATTCGTTGGTAAAAGAGTAGCCCAAGAGTTGGCGATCGGTGGTGATGACTAGCTGCCTTCCCTCTAATTTTACGCTGCTAAATTAGGGACGGCTAGCACAGATAGCCCTCGTGTCGCTTTTCAAAGTTTCAAAACAAACAAAAGACGATGGAAAAAGTGGACTAATTCTACTATTGAGTTATCATGGGCGTATTGAGAGCATGCGTAGAAGGGAACATTACGTGACACATTACTCACTATAGGCCTATTATCCAGAGTTTACTCAAAGGAACAAAAAAAAAATTGTTTTACTGCAAATGAGATCAGGTTATTACGACAATATTTCATATTATTCCACAAAATCCGAGATAGAAATTTCCCACAAAATACACAAAACCCTGAGCAACTGTAGCATTTCATGTGGTGTCATAAAACTTTCATATGTTTTGATGGCTGTTTTGTCTTCTTTCAGCACAAAACAGAACAATATGATAAGTTCGTCGCGACGATTAAGCCTCGAATTCTAACATTTTAGCAAACTTCAAACAAATTATAAAACACAAAGCAGTAAGTAAAATATATCTACTATATATGGAAGTGTCCGTGTCAATGTTGAAAACTTGTCAAAGCAATTGAATATTTCTCACCACCAGGTGGTATTAAAATTATCAATTTCAGAACCATGAATCCATGACAGGACACTAGTATTAAATAACATTTAATTTGCACGTGTTTTTCAAAATAACTCGAAAGAACGAGGCAAGATAAAAGAAACATGTTCAACGCTTGCCACAACAGATCTCTGTAACTCATATAAGCCAGCGTGGGGTCACGCGTGTAGTCTATTCAGTTTGGATTTTGTTGTCATTTCGAAGCAAATGTTTAGTAAAGAATGCGGTACTAAGTAGGTAACAGGAGCTGCTGACTGCCTGTATTTTATTTGGTCTGCATTTTTGAATTAAAAACGGTTATGCCTCCTAAACTTGGCTGTTTAGTCCATATGTCACATAAAGTGTCATCCACTTTGAAAAACACTGTTATCAAATTTTAACGTTCATGATAAAGAAGCCATCCCTTTATCCATGTTAAGAAATTTGACGAATTTTTACTTAATATTTCAAACCTCGCATACTTTTCGACAACCGACAATATCTAGTGTTAGTAAACTTGATAAAACGTCCATGTATATTTGTTAATTATATGGTGCGTGGTAGTAAATTACAATAGCAATTTTAAAATTATTAGCGTATATGTCATGAAGTTGTATTGCTCGTACATAAGTTACGTCATTGATCAAGTGTCTAGAAAACATTACTACGCTTCCCTCAGGCATAATTCAAAGTGTAAAATTCATTTCAACGTTTATGGTACGTTTTTATGGGTACATGCAGCTTAAGGCGTAAGGATATGATAAATTTTCAAAAACATAGTTGTAGTGAGGAGTGTAATTGAATGATGAATGTAACTTAACCTTCAGTATGTCATCTCTGTTAAAATCATTAATTCTCAAGGGCACGTGCTAGCAATTCTCTGATAACAACCAGCGCCACCTAGTTGAAACTATTAACAGTAAACTGTTGTTTAAACCCTGTGATATGTTTATACCCTGCCTCATCTGGTATACCCTGACACCGTTTATTGTGTATTAAATGCTATGTAACTTCTTGCTGGATTATTAGAGACTACAACTAAAGCATTAGAGACTAGTGGTACCTATTACTGGAGACTTATAGACTACTGCAGGATTATTGGATACTAGTGCTATATACTACTAAGTATTAGAGACTAGTTCCACCTACTACTGGAATATTAAAGACTGGTGTTACCTACTGTTAGAGTATTAAAGACTAGTGTCACTAACTACTGAAGTATTATAATGTTATGGTATCTACTACTAGAGTTTTAGATATTAGCGGAACCTACTACTGTAATATTTAATACTAGAAATTCCTGTAACTAGAATATTACATACCAGTGGTAACTACTACTAGAGTTTAAGAGACTGATATCACCTACTTCAGGAGAACTGGAAACTAATTATAAATAGTACTGTGATACTGGAGATTCATGAAATCTACTAATGACGTGTTGGCACTTGTTTATCTACTACTGGAGTATTAATACTAGTGTCACCTACTGCAGGAGAATTAGAAACTAATTATAACTACTACAGAGGTACTAAAGATTGGTGATATCCACTACTGAAGTATTGGTACTTGTTTATCTACTACTAGAGTACTCGTGTAATTTAATACTGAGACATTACATACTAATGGTACCTGCTACTGGAAAGTTATAGACAAGTAATATCTACTACTTGAGCATTACAGATTAGTGGTACCTAATAGTGAAGTGTTAAATACTAGTGAAACCTAACACTGGAACATTAGATACTAATGGTAATTACTCGTGTAAGAGAATGTTCTGTTTCATCACGTGAAACCTACCTTATTTATTAGTATTTCAGTAATAAATGTTGATACATTAATATATATTTTGGGTACATGGGAAAACGATTTTTCAAATGCAAAACATGTATACATTTGTTAATATTTATTTATTGTTTATATATGATTATGGATCAAGCTTGACCCACCAGCAAGAGTGCCGAACCATGCATTTGTGGGTATATAGTTTTCATCCCGTTATCTTAAGACAAATATCGAGCTGCCCATTTTGGGATCATGGATATGGCATAAGGCGACCTAGAAATCCCACTATTTGGTCAGACAAGAGTTATTGTTGAGTGGTACTTATTAGCTGTCAGCTCAAAACGAGGACAGATTAGCTTAGAACCATTCTTTGAGTTACTTTAAACGAATATTCAAAACCAAAAGCATGCAAGTGCATTTGTACTTTAGGGTCAGGCAGATATTATTGTATTATTAATGTATTTTAAAATAAGACTCAATTGTTCGAATTTGCTTAATAGTTTTAAGTGTTTCTATAATTGAGTATAGGATATTCCAAGTAATTATCTGTGCTTCAAGTGCCCTTTTTGAAACTAATTTATAAAGTTGCATTTCTTTAATTAAGATTCTACAAATAAAAGCTGAATCAGATCTCAAAACGTGCTTAAGTTTTCAAAAACGATAATAATAAGAAAATACTATGTCAGTTTTCATGAGAATAAACAGAAGAAATGTAACAATGTCAGTGAGGGACAATGAAAATACTATCACAATTCTCTGACTAATAATAGAATACGGTCAGAATTTCCCTGAAGAGATATAACTGCAGACCAACAATCCTTTCCTTAAGGGATAATAAAATTGCAGTAGTAGTGGCCTCAATAAAGAAGGTTTTCCGATGAGTCCACAGAAAGTTTACGGATTTAAAACACTAAAGTTCAGGGTTCGATTTCCGCGGCTGATAGATCACAGATACCACATGGTGTAATTTTACTATAAAAAACTACCATCTCTATAACTAAGTCTAATTCACAGTTATTACGCGCATAGCTCTTCGCGAGAACTAATAAAATAAGCAATCACTTTCCCAAGTTGCACAAAGGTTGTGAAAAAGTTATAGATGAGTTTGAAAAAAATGGCGTCTACAATCAAATTAGATAAATCTTATTTATTTGTTGACTTATAAACAGAGATAATTTGTTGGATTAAATCCTGACTGATTATATTTTAGTAATTATATCATTATTTACTACACAAAACAGAAAATTGTGAAAAACATATTCGTATGTATATATATATATATATTAAAGGTGAAATATTCTATTTCTTTGTTTTTGACTTTCACGCAAAGCTACACGAGGGCTATTTGCGCTAGCCGTCCTTAATTTAGCAGTGTAAGACTAGAGGAGAAGACAACTAGTCATCACCACCTACCGCCAACTCTTGGGCTACTCTTTTACCAACGAATAGTGGAATTGACCGTTACATTATAACGCCCCCACGGCTGAAAGGGCGAGTATATTTGGTGTGATAGGGATTCGAACCCTCGACCCTCAGATTACGAGTCGAACGCCTTAACTCACCTGGTCATGCTGGGCCAAAATATGTTCTTTCATGTAACAATCTTCAAAAACAAAAATACGTTTGTACTTAAGGGTGAGAATGTATTTATAAGTAAACTGTTGTCAAGAGGTTTAATCTAAAAATGATTCCTATAAAGCGAGTTAAACTACAAAGATTATAATAAATGATGATAGATCAATTACCATTTAAGTGTAAGCTAGGGAAATTCTCAAAAGGTTATAGTTATGTAATTTACTAACAGGCACTAATTTGTTTAATTGATTAGGTTGTTGATGAAGCTAACCATTCCACGCTTTATTCAAACTATATTACCAGTCTGGCCTCCTGTCACCTTGTTCTTGTTTTTATGTTATATATTAATGAGAATATGTAAGATAAATTTAGTGCCGCATTATCCATTTACCTTTATAATTAACGTCGTGCAGATACGAATGAATACGACATGCATCGATAATACGCCTTCATATAGTTCCTCAAAACGCGCAACTCGGATTTGAAAATATCGTTTTAATAATTTTTCTCCTTTAATGCCAAACATGGAGATTTTCTTTAGCCAATTGTTTAGGTATCACGATGCAAAATCGTTTTAGTTTTAGTTTTTTTTAAATTTCATGCAAAGCTACTCGAAGGCTATCTGCGCTCGCCGTTCCAAATTTAGCAGTGTAAAACTAAATGGAGGGCAGCTACTCATCACCACCCACCGCCTACACTTGGGCTATTCTTTTACCAACGAATAGTTGGATTGGTCGTAACATTATAACGTCCCCACGGCTGAAAGAGTGAGGATGTTTTTGGCGTGACGAGGATTCGAGCCTAAAACCCTCATAGGTTTAGTATGTCGTGTATCTCATTACTTAGGTCCTTGTTAGTAGCAGTATGAAAACAGTTTTACTTCTTTAAATTTTACACCTTTATGTAATATTTAAAAATATTAAAATAAATTCAACGGTACTAAAAGAGACAAATAACAGGAACCCTGGTATCTAAATTCGTAGCATTGTTTTGTCTTTTCGTTTCACAAATTAGAATTAAATACGTGTTTTCAGTTGTTACGTTTTTGTTTTTTAAATCTCTGCGAACTATACGGATTCAATAACGGTCTACGTAATTGATGAGTACAAAATCCAGTGAATGACAACAATAGATCAATGAACTGGATAGGTTTCTTATATTGACAGAAAATATACTGTTCGTATTTATTTCACGTTCAACATTCCGAACAACAAACCTATACATAGATAAAACTAGAGCAATGTTTCTTGTATTGAGTTTACTATTATTTAAATTAATTAGTCTTCTAAGAAAAAAAAATCAACTCTGTGCTTTATAAAACGAATGTTACAGAGATATATCTTGTAAATTAACTAACACATGAGTTAATAAAAAAATAAAATAACACTCATTTATCTTATGAAAATAAATAACACCCATAGTGTGTCTACGGGAATGAAACTAAAATATGATCGATTAAAACAGAGCTAGTTTTTAAAGTTTTAGCTTTAGCAATTGCCAGTCAGTTAAAGAGAGAGAGATGGTGTTGATTAGTAATATCTCAGTTTGTATTTCCTACAGACACTTCAAAAATATATTTGTTTCTCGCTAAACTAAAAGCTCCACAATGGGTTGTCTTTGCTATGCACACCAAGGATATTCAAACCTGATTTTAGCGTTATAAACCCTCAGACTTATTGTTAGCCACAGGTAATACTTAGGTCAAGGATTAGGGACCTGTAATGTTGGCTCGGCATGGCCAGGTGGTTGGGGCACACGACTCGTAATCTGAAGGTTGATGATTCGAATCCTCGCCATACAAAACATGCTCGCCCTTTCAACCGTGGAGGCTTTATTATGTGATGGTCAATTTTATTATTTGTTGGTAAAAGAGTAGCCCAAGAGTTGGCGTAATTTGAAGGTCGCGGGTTCGAAGCTGCAGGGCCGTCAGGTGCAGTATGACTGATCATGGAGAAGTCAGCCGTAACGACGTATTAAAGTCCTAAAATCGTTTTAACATAATATTTTTAACTGTTTTTGAAAGGTATAATATTCCTATAGGTGTAATAGTTTGCAAAAATATTAATAAAGCAGTCCTTGGGAAAATAACTCACTATATACTAACTTTTGACAGAGCCTCCGGAGTTAAAACTATATAATAGAAAGTAGAAAACATATTTAGCAAATGTTCACGTTTTATATAAAACACCTAAAAACTATAACGTATTGAGTCATTACAAAATAGTTTTCTACGATTAATACGAGGGCTGTTCAAAAAATACGCGGACTGATGTCATAAAACAAAATGTACTTTATTTAGAAGTTACAGGTCTGGGACCCCTTCAAAGTACTCTCCTCCCCAACGCACACACTTATTCCAACGGTGTTTCCACTTGTTGAAACAGTCCTGGTACGCTTCTTTTGTAATGTCCTCCAGCTCCTTCGTCGCATTTGCCTTAATCTCGGGAATCGTCTCAAATCTTCTTCCTTTCAAGGGTCTTTTGAGTTTGGGGAACAAGAAAAAATCGCAAGGAGCAAGGTCAGGTGAGTAGGGGGGATGGGGAAGAACAGTGATCGAGTGTTTGGCCAAAAACTCACGAGTTCTGAGGCACACATTTCGCAGCAACGCGGTGCATCTTCACTTTTTCGGTCAAAATCTGGTAACAAGATCCAACTGATATCCCACACTCTTCAGCAAACTCCCTGACAGTCAGACGTCGATTTGCCCGCACCAGGGTGTTGATTTTGTCGACGTGTGGGTCGTCAGTTGACGTGGAAGGACGTCCAGGACGCACATCATCTTCAATGGACTGTCGACCATCCTTAAAACGTTCATGCCACTTGAAACATGCCGTACGCTTCATAGCAACATCGCCGTAAGCCGTGTTAAGCATAGCAAAAGTTTCAGTCGCAGATTTTCCAAGTTTAACACAAAATTTCAGAGCAAGTCGTTGCTCCTTCAGGTCATTCATTCTGAAATCCGCCAAACGAAAAAATCGCACTTCAGTTAAAACCGCGTAGCTAATAGATAAATGAAGATATCTGCAGTCGGGAAATGGCGTCGTAATCAGCTGATCTGTGCGAACCTAGCGACACCAAGCGGATTCCCCTGGAACCAACTGGAGCTGCGCAATTCAAACAGTCCGCGTATTTTTTGAACAGACCTCGTATAATGATTACAAATTACTGTTTATTTCGGGCCCGGCATGGCCAAGCGTGTTAAGGCGTGCGACACCTAATCTGAGGATCACGGGTTCGCATCCTCTTCGCGCAAAACATGCTCGCCCTTTCAGCCGTGGGGGCGTTATCATGTGACGGTCAATTCCACTATTCGTTGGTAAAAGAGTAGCCCATGAGTTGGCGGTGGGTGGTGATAACTAGCTACCTTCCCTATAGTTTTACACTGCTAAACTAGGGACGGCTAGCACAGATAGCCCTCGAGTAGCTTTGTGCGAAATTCAAAAAAACAAACAATCAAAACTGCTTATTTTGCGAGAAGGTATATGTCAAAATTACAAAACTATGAAATTCATGTCTCTATTATATATAACACTGACTAAATCATCAACAACGAAACTTTTAAATTGAAAAATTACCAATATATTATTATTATTAACTCCAATTATTAACTCAATAGCATATGCGTCAGAAATAGCTAGTCTAATTTCAGAGTTAGTAAAATAAATACGACCATAAAAATCCTGAGAAAGTTATATTTTGCAGGCTTAAGAAACCTAGAAAGGAATTTTTCTTTAAGAAATTACAATTATAATTTTTAGCAAATTATAAGCATAGAGTAAATGTAAATGACTGGTACCGATATGTTATTTTAAGACCAAATTTACTAAAAACAGTAAAATATCCAAAGTTATATAAACATCTAAAATATATTCTGGTTTAAAGTAAAACTGTGTTTTGATTAAGGAAAGATCCGAGCCCGGCATGGCCAGGTGGGTCAAGGCGTTCGATTCGTAATCCTTGGGTCGTGGGTTCGAATCTCCGTCGCACCAAACATGCTCGCCCTTTCAGCCGTGAGGGCGTTGTGATGTGAAGGTCAATCCCATTATTCTTGGTAAAAGAGTAGGCCAAGAGTTGGCGGTGGGTGGTGATGACTAGCTGCCTTCCCTCTAGTCTTACACTGCTAAATTAGGGACAGCTAGCGCAGATAGCCCTCGTGTAGCTTTACGTTAAATTCAAAACAAACCAAATCTGTAATGTTAGAATATAAGCTTAGAGATAAACCTTCACAAGTCAGCATCTTTAATAAATATTCTTAATGGACTGTTTAAATGCGGTATATTTGATGTGCCCAAACCGGAAGAGCTAGAATGGTTTACTATTTAACCACTGCATGTCGCATGATTATTTAATTATTTACTCGAAATAATAATAATAAATTGTCAGTAGTGAAGTAGATTCTAATCAAACGTAAACTGACTCTTTAGATGAGAAACGTCCCTTGCTGGTATAGTGGTAAATCTACGGATTTACAACGCTAAAATCAGGGGTTAGATTCCCCTTAGTGGACTCAACAGATAGCCCCTTGTAGCTTCACTATAAGAAAACAGACACCCAGACAAATGGGAACTAAAATGTAATTTACAACTTAACGTAGCACTTTATTCTCTCGTATTCAGATAATTCCTGGACAATATTCATTTGGATCAACAACACATCTTCATCTATATACTACCATTACTGGTGTTTACCTTTGAGTTTATATATGTTCCAGGTATCTACAATTAATTTCATTTTTTTCAAATTCCTTGAACTTAAATAGTCATTACTGCTTTGTGATTTTATTCCCAATTACACCTGATTTTGTTCCCTCATCATATTTTGATTCACGTATATGTATATATAATCTTTATCTTAACAGTTTAATTTTATAAAATTACATCACAAAATTAAAACAAAATCGTAACTGATATAAGTAAAAGTTTAGAGCAAATGTAAATAAACACAAAAAGTCTAGCTTTGGAGAAGTAAATCAGTAAATCTCAGGCCAACTTCAATGATATATTTGCAATATTAATGGTTTTTGTTTTTCACCTTTGGCATTCTGAAAAAGTATCAGAGCACCATTGGAACGGCATCCAAATCTTTTATGTTAGGATGCGAGAATTTTTGTAGCTAAAAAAGTAAAGCAAAGGATTTGGGCTAATAAGCTTATCTAACTGCGCAGACGTATTATGTCGCTTTTTAAGACTATAGTAAATACTCCTCTCAAAAGTAGGCTTTTCACTACGGTTTTCAGCGTGTCTGAAACAAAGGTCTATAATTACGTAACTTGGGTAACGTACAACATAACTGTTCAATGTTCAGTATAATCCGTGATGACGAGAAAACCCACTTGTAGAGAAAAATATATATGTAAAAACAGCTGGTATGGGTTGAGGAAATTTGTTATGTAGAGGAGCAAACAACGTTTCAACCTTCTTCGCTCAACATCAGGTTCACAAAGAAAGAAAGAGGTAACTGAACCACAGCTAACCACATGTTTGAAGGGGGTTGTGTAACTGAGTGTAGGAATGTAGAGGGCTTGCTTAGATGTTTAATTATATTTATTAATATAGGTATAAAGGTGTTCTTTTGTATTGGTTTATTTTGGGCTTGAGTTGTTGAATAAGTAAGGCTTCTTTAATTTTGTGTTTATGTTTGTTTCTTTATTTAATATCTAGGTGTTTTCTACAGTTATGTTGTGTTTATTTGATTTGCAGTGTTTGAAAATGTGTGAAGATGACTTTTTATGTTCTTTGAATCTGGTTTCCATTTCTCTACTTATTTCTCCAATATAGAAGTCGTGGCAATTATCACATTGTATTTTATAAATAATGTTGGTGTGGTGTTTGTCAGTGTAGTTTTTACATAGTATAGACCTCAGTTTTGTGCCTGATTTTTGAATAACTTTGTTATTAACTGGAATGCCATATTTTGTTTCTAGTTTTTGCCAAAAGTTGGTTATTTTTCTGCTGATGTCGGGAATATATGGTATGCAGCAGAATATGGTTTCGTGATTTTTTAATTCGTGGGATATATTTAGTTTTGTTGGTTGATTTTGCTCTTTGTCTAGGTGTGCGCGTATAATGTTTTCTACGGTTTGTGGAGGAAACTTATTGATGTTGATGAAGTATTGTTTTATTTTGTCTAATTCATCGTTAATTTTATCTGGTGAGCATAGTTTTATGGCTCTGTTTATTTGGTTCTTAGTATGTTGAGTTTTTGTTTTGTTTCGTGTGCTGAGTCCCAAGAAATGTATTGTCCAGTATGGGTGATTTTTCTGTGGATTTCTGTTTTAAACTGTGTATCGGTTCTTGTAATTTTGAGGTTAAGAAATGATATTTGATTGCTTTCTTCCTGTTCGCATGTTAAGTTAATGTTGGGATATATAGAATTAATGTGATTGAAAAGATTAAGTGTGTTCTGTAGATGTGAATCCCGCAATCGTGTCGTCTACATATCTGTACCAGTATAGTGGTGGATGTAATGGTGTGTTAATTGTTTGTGTCATAAAAATATTGGCTAGAACTGGTGATATTGGGTTGCCCATGTTTCGGCCAGTTGTTTGTATATAGTCATTGTTGTTAAACATGATGTTTGTCTTCATCGTAGTGAATTCTATGAGGGTTGCTATTGGTTGCTGGGAATGGGTTAGGGTCTCGGACATAGAGTTCTAAGGCTATCTTGCAGGCTTCAGTGGTTTGAACTTCTGTAAAGAGGGATATAACACCGAAACTGGCCATTAAGGCTTTATGATTAAGTTGATCAAGGTTAGACTTGAAATTAAAAGAGTTTTTGATGAATGAGCTGGCTGATGTTACATATTTGGAGAATGCCCATGCTATGTATTTACCAATATTTTAATTAAGCGATTCATTTGTGGACATTATTGGTCGTAAAGGACAATCTGGTTTATGAAGTTTGGGGTTGACGTATACTTGTGGTGTGCGTGAGTCGGTCTTGCGTAGGTAGGAATAAAGTGTTTTTGAAATTGTGTTGGTTTTTATCATTTTTGTAGTTTTTTACATATATAATATCCAGTATATATATTGAACTTCCTTTCAAACATTTGTTGTGACGAGACCGTCTAATGACAGATAAAAATGGATGTAGAGTGGATTTCGAATGTATTCTGCTCCAAAATTTGAAAAATACCCTCAGAACATTTCTAGAGCAGTCGCTTGTATAATATTTTCAACAGCACTAAAAATTACAACAAAACCGCTTTTCCGTGTTGACATGAAGCTGATACGAGATAACAAAATGTATATGCGTGTTTTTCATTAATGATCGTTGTGCAACAAACTACTGCACCACGTATTACATGTATATGAACAGCCAAGTAACAGCTACTATTTTTAGTCTGACAAATTCAACAGTATGTTGCTAAAATATTGTTCACTGCGATATAGATAGAGCAAGAAACCAATACGTCAAGAATTCTGATAATGCTGGCATCCATTTATCTTATAGGTTTCTGATGCACATACGAACCATGCAACTTAGTTTACTTTTTGTATAATATATTGGGTTCTAGAGTAGCATTAATTTGCCACCAGCAAGTTAACATATTCTAAGGATCTAGCTGATGTCTTTCCGTGATAAGTTTGGGTGCTTATAAGACAAAAAATCGGGATTTGAGCTCTACGGTTAGCACAATGAGGACCGTCTATTGTGCAGCTTTGTGCTTAACAGTAAAATAAATTTTCGTCATGTCTGAGGGACTAACGTGTTGAAACGATACCGGCTTCTTTGTGGCTTTTGTTTTTTATGCAAATATCATGAAGGTTTACAACTATTTACATTTATTCTGAACTGAATATGTTGCATGTTGTATAATATATTTATTTCAAACTTGATAAAGTTTGTTTGAAGTTAAATACAAAGCCACGCAGTTAACTATTTGTTTTTTGTACCCATCACGGATATCGAAATCAGGTTTCTACTGTTGTAAGTCCGTAGACGTATTGCTGTGCCACTGGGGTGGGGGTGAGGGACAACTTGATCAATAGACAATGTGTTATTTTATTAAAATTTGATCTTTTTTTTTAATCTAATCAACGATCTCAACTTCTTAAGATTATTTCCTAGTCCCTTTAAATAATGTGAAAATCTTCTTTTTATTTGATCTATTCAACCTCAACATATGTTTAATATTTACGATTTTTTATTTAAAAATATAATTATACTAGATATCATTTATCCTATTCAATAACAGAATTGTGAATTCCTATCTTTTACTCGTAGAGAAAATATTAGTATAGCGTGTGAAACCTGTCAACGAGAGTTCCTTACCATATTTTAATTTGTTTGTTTGTTTGTTTTGCAATTTCGCACAAAGCTACTCGCGGGCTATCTGTGCTAGCCGTCCCTAATTTAGCAATGTAAGACTAGAGGGAAGGCAGCTAGTCATCACCACCCTCCATCAACTCTTGGGCTACTCTTTCACCAACGAATAGCGGGATTGACCGTATCATTATAACGCCCCCACGGCTGAAAGGGAGAGCATGTTTGATGCGAAGGGGATGCGAACCCGCGACCCTCAGATTACGAGCCGCACGCCTTAACACGCTTGGCCATTCCGGGCCCCATATTTTAATAAACAATATACATATCAAAGTTCTTTAGACGCTGCATCAGACAATTTTTCCAACAGAATCAATTACAGGCATCTGATATTGCTGCATTTGTACACAATAGTTAAGACTAATATTATTATAAAACAAACTGAAAAACACATGCATGGGCTTCCATGAAATAGTCCTGTGGATCAGCGGTAGACCTAAGAGTTTTAAAAATTGAATTTCGATACCCCTGGTGGATAAAGCACAGACAGTCTATTGTCTAGCTTTGTGCTTAACAGCAAACAAAGTATTAATGACCTGCTACGTGAGCATTATATTGTTATATTTGTTTGTTGTTATGTACAAGGCTACACATGGGCTGTCTGTGCTCTGCCCCGCTACTGATACGGTAATCCAATTTTAAGCGTTATAAGCCCTTAGACTTGCCGCTGAACCACTGGAGGAAAAGGTACAGTGAATATGAATCTTAAGGTATTCCATATGTAGTACTTTAGGCTATTTGTTTATTTTGCAAAATATATGAATCCATTATTATTTGAAAGAGGTTTTTGAAGTCTTGTGTTTGAAACACAAATAATACAGTAATTAAAAGGATGACAACCATTCTTATTGTTGTTAAAGTACTGAAACAGTAATGAGTAAGAACATAGGCTATCACTTTGAACAGGTTTCTAAGATAAGTGTCTTTACGATTATTGAAGTTCTACTTGATAGGCGCTGCTAATATTTTTGAAATTCGCTGACTTGAAATGAGAAATCACATTTTTAGATATGCAACACGACAGAGAAACACCTATCAATAAAGTTTTCATTACTTTCCTTATTACACATTTTTAATAACACTTATGGTCGACCCAATAGACCCTTTATTAACAGACATTAAACAATACTAATGAAAGTCGTAAAGAGTAGGATGGTTACATTATTAATTATACTTATAAACGTAGTTCGCCGAAATGAACAATATAAAAATATTTAAGATTCAATTAAAACATATCCATCACATGAAACGTGTTGAACAACAACTAATATTCATGCCTAAAGGGTAAGACTCACACATTATTAGGAATGCCTTGAAACGTACTCTCCCAAAGTGTTCTTTCAACATGAATGCATTTTCTCAAACTCTCTCTTCAAACCTGATATATTTGCAAGTAAAAGTATATCTTTATTTTACCAGTTAAGTGATAATTACTGGAAATATTGACTAAAAATACTTCTTCAAAATGTGACGTAATAGTTGCTATGGCTAAACTTAATATAAATAATGTGAAAACGTGTCTGCTTACAATTAGAATGAGTTCCTGCCTGTGACAGAAATATGCCAAAGCGATAATAAATCATGCGTTTCAAAACATTGTCAAAAGAAAAGTAGTGGCATTTTGTCAATAAAGCAAAATCTGTTAAACACTTGAGTTATAATACAAAATTTAATCTTCCAAAGAGGAGGTTATATCTGAATTTAATTTAAACATTTTAACAAGTGGAATATACGAGAGTTTCACACCCAACAAACACCACAAACTAGAGTTCAAAATAGAGAGTAACGGTGGGCAGATAAAAATCGGTTGTCAAGATAAGAGTAATAGTCGAACGAAACACATAAAGCATTTGTTCAGTGAAGTGTGATCTCTTCTTTGGTTACAGTTCTTTTGACAGGAATGAAATTGAAGAAATTGAAGAGATGCAGATGACGAAGAGAAATGGATTTGATGTTCAGTTTCAGCGTAAAAGACCAACAGCTGTGATAAATATCGTTTGTCTGAGAGAGATGTCTCTCGTAAGAAGGTAAAGACAAATTATGTTAACGTATAGCCGCGTGTAATATGTGCTGCTTTTCTTCACGGATTTAATAGATAAAGTGATGCGTATTGTATTTATCTGTGCAGAATCCTTTTTTTCCTTTTTCAAAAACGAACAAGGTATATGAAGTGCAGTAAATGTCCATCTCTTTATTGTACTTTGATTACGTGTTCAGTTTTTAAGTTAAATAGTAAAATTAATTGTATACATTATCCCGTACTCAAAATATATTATATGTTTCTTATTTACTCTTAGAGTTTCGTTTCAACGATAGTAGTTCTATACGTTACTTTTCACATTCTAGAGCAATTGTTCTATTTTAAATTTGTTTTTCAACTCTTTTGTCAAATATTCTACCCCTTGTAACTTCTAAACTACAAATTTAGCATCACTCGCGATCTACCCATCCATACACGATATGCCAGAGATACTTTAAACAAACTGTACGATAATTTTTTCTTAGAAATAAAACGTAGAATACGTTACGATTAACAGCATAACGATTAAACATGATTCATCATTTTCTTCCAAATGTATAATGTTATAATACTTGTGATTCATTTGCAAAAGAAAAAAAAATATTCATTCTGTGTTTCTATGTTGAATAAGTCCTATACAACTCATGTTTAGAAAATTTCAGAACCTCAGATAAGAGCTTTCAAGAAATCATCTAAGAACATTTTCAGTTCCAGAAAACGGTACTGAAATTTTGTTCATAGTTTCATCTGCAAAACTGATCATTTGGTGGTAATATTACTTCCTCATTCAAAGTCTAAATGCTGGACTTTTTCAGTATTAACTTAATGCATTCCTACATGAAAATCATTTTGGTCCTAACAGTTTATGTCGAATAAAAATAGTTTTGCAATTATGAGGATCTCATTATATATATATAAATATATGATTTCCCCGAAAGGGGACCGAAGGACATTCGCATTACTATATAGTAGCGTGTTGTCTGTCAGTCAGTCAATCAGTAGACACTAAGATGGCGTCATATAAAGGACGCTTAATGTTGTAACTTGTACTGTCGTGACTTCAGTAAAAGTTGCGTATGCCATAAATCACGAGAAGAATTATGCACTCTGCAGGCTACAACACTGTATGACACATGAACTTCAAAAGCAAGAAACAAATACATTCGTCACTCTTACTCTTGGTTTTATTTACTCGGAGTGCCTTCGGATGTATATCTAGTGTTGTATGAGAAGGTAAACACACAGATATTTAATGCAAAATAAAAGATACATACTATTGTAGTCACGTGACTGGAATGTAATTGGATTAAGAAAATACATCCTTCCAGTTTTTAAAATAACTATTACGAAACAGTTTAAGTTGTTTCATAGTTCAAAACTGTTGTTTTAAGTAGAAACGTTCCACAAATTTTCATCGGAAAATGAAGCCAATACACAGCTTTTCAGTCCATTTCAACACACAGTTTTTTTTATAAGGTAGAAGCTTAACAGTATACGGGTATTAAATATTATTTTGCATGAGATACATATATCAAAACCAGCTGGAAACAAATGTCTTGACCAGGGAACGTTCAAGCCCATTAAACTGAATATGGAAAAATATAATGATCTTGAGGCAAAACATAAAATGTAAATTTTGAGAATCACACTTCTTCGGAATTTCTGCATATCCATCTATCAGAATACTTAACATACAAAAAATACACATACAATACATGAGATAATATAGGGAGATACAGTAGAGAGAGAAATACAGATAATTGAGATGCATTAATAGATTTGCTACAAAGAAGCGAAGTGCCGCGTATAAAACAGGTATGTTACAGCAATAGTAGCTAGGAGGAAGCCATGACACACGCGCTGATTGGCTGGTTCAGAGGAAGAAAAGGGAGTAAACACAAGGACGTCAAAGTTCCACAAAGTGGAATCAAAGGGTGTTGCTGTCTTAAGAGGGGGACTACATCATAGTTCTATGACGTGGTACCAGAGGGCGCATTGTCAGGATTATAAGTGCACGAAGTAACACCAGAGTGCGTGTTAATAGAGGAAGAAGTAGGATGAAAAGGTCAATATCGCAGATAGTTCGCAAACGAACCACTAGAAGGTAATACAGGTCAATGTATTTCAACGTGACATCAACTTTATAGTAAAAATCAAAGTATTAAAATTAATATTTTATCTATTTCACATAACACTGTATTTATAATTATCAGTACTAAAATATGTTTATCACAGTTATGGTTGTGATTTATACCTAAACATCACATCTGCTTTTTTTATCTCTAGTGCTTATCACCTTTATAGTTTTTGTTTTTATATTTAATTGCATGCATTTTACAAAGGCCAATGGTTATAGCCAATGTTCATTTGTGCAAAATACATTTGATACTTTGATGAACTATTAGTATTATAGATTATAGTACAATACAATGTCTAATTTGTCATCAACTAATTATTATATGCATTGAATCATCATTATCTGATATGAATTTGGCCTTGTACATTTTGCAAACTAGGAAAAACATATTTTATATAAAATATATATGTCTGTGTGCTATATTTTTTATTTCCAGACCTTCAATGCTATTAGTCTTTCATTATGTCAGTTTTAAGAAGTATTTTGTCATTTGGCCAAATGACAACCTCTCCTGCCCTTTGTATGTCCTAACAATCAAAGTTTATCAACACCATCTGAGTTATTTTTTGATAGCTTGTTTAGGCAGTGTATTAATGTTGAAACGTTGTAGAATGGACGGCAACTGCTTGTTGTGGAGACACAAGTGTGGAGGACGACGTTTCGAAAATCTTCCGCCTTTCGTTTTCAAGTCAGTGTGTGTGTAGGTGTTTATAGTGTCCTGGTGGATTGTGGATTGTGTGTTATGATTTGTTGGATTATCTCTGTTTCTGATTGGAGGAAAGATTTTCTGTAAATTCAACCAATGGCAGCCACAGGTTAGTCACCGCTAATCCGGAATCTCAGTTTAGTGAAGATTTAATGGTGTTAATATAAAATGATTCTTTGATTTTTCTTGTCTTCCAGGCACTCCCGTTTCCTCCCACATCCAAATTTCAGGCATTGGATCTATAGGGCGCTGGCCTGGCCTTGCTTCCCTCGTGACGCCTTTGTTTCGCTTTCCTTTCTCACCAGTCATTTTCATAATGCCCCACCTCACCTTAAACAAGTCAAATCAAATTACAAGAAAATTAAATTATCTTCCATGAGCAAGGACAAAGAGAAACCACCCCTGCCAAGTTCGTTTCGTTTCTTGTCTTCCAGGAATGAACAGTGTGCAGCAGCGAGCATAGTATAGTGAACGAGAGAGCATTTGAATTTGTGTTTGAATTTTACTAAAAAAGGCAACCCCTCAGTCCTTATAAGGAGTAGTAAAACTATGAAAAGCAGATCTAAGAAGAAGGTAGTGACGAGGTCCACAGGAGAAGCCATATCTAACGAAAAGATTATTGAAATGCTGAACAAGGCTATCGAAGGATAAGCCTCACACATCTCGAGCTCTGCAACAGACGGCTCAGACAGCGAAAACTCAGACTCGGCATCGGAACAACCAACCAGTCAGCCGGCCAAAGATGGAGAACCTACCCCAGAGAAACAGAGACAAAAGAAGAAAAAGGCTATGGTAAGTAAGGTTTTAAATAACTCTAAAAGCTCTAAGAACCACAAAATTAACGATACAACTACTAACACAATCAGAGACAAAAGAAGAAAAAGGCTATGGTAAGTAAGGTTTTAAATAACTCTAAAAGCTTTAAGAACCACGAAATTAACAATACAACTACTAACACAATCAGAGACAAAAGAAGAAAAAGGCTATGGTAAGTAAGGTTTTAAATAACTCTAAAAGCTCTAAGAACCACAAAATTAACGATACAACTACTAACACAATCAGAGACAAAAGAAGAAAAAGGCTATGGTAAGTAAGGTTTTAAATAACTCTAAAAGCTCTAAGAACCACGAAATTAACGATACAACTACTAACACAATCAGAGACAAAAGAAGAAAAAGGCTATGGTAAGTAAGGTTTTAAATAACTCTAAAAGCTCTAAGAACCACAAAATTAACGATACAACTACTAACACAATCAGAGACAAAAGAAGAAAAAGGCTATGGTAAGTAAGGTTTTAAATAACTCTAAAAGCTCTAAGAACCACGAAATTAACGATACAACTACTAACACAATCAGAGACAAAAGAAGAAAAAGGCTATGGTAAGTAAGGTTTTAAATAACTCTAAAAGCTCTAAGAACCACGAAATTAACAATACAACTATTAACACAATCAGAGACAAAAGAAGAAAAAGGCTATGGTAAGTAAGGTTTTAAATAACTCTAAAAGCTCTAAGAACCACGAAATTAACGATACAACTATTAACACAATCAGAGACAAAAGAAGAAAAAGGCTATGGTAAGTAAGGTTTTAAATAACTCTAAAAGCTCTAAGAACCACGAAATTAACGAAACAACTACTAACACAGACAATGCTAAAACTAACAACACCCCCACGGTTTCAAACACACAAGGTTCCTCAATACAGAATCCTAAGTCTGTTTATTGAAGGCATACAGAACACAACACGCATTCCTCAGATTGTTAAACAACTGAGATTATATTTTCCAGGCATCCATTTTAAGGATATCAGACGACATCCCAACGGAATAGTTATGACAAAATGTATATAACCACAGGACTTTGCTCAAATTTTGGTCTATTGGCCCAAGGTTGCCTTCTGAGTGAAAGTCACGATCCAGACACCTAAGAACAACACCACTCAACCAATTATAGTTATCAGAGGTGTCGATTTTGACATCGAAGATAACAAAATCAAGGAAGAACTTAAAACACAAGGCTACGACATGACAAAAACCGAACAAATAATATCATTTAAAACAAAGCAAAAAAAACCATTTGCCAAGGTAACCGTAAACACGAAAGACGATCAAAATAAATTACTAAAGAACGGTTGTTTCCTATTCTTCAAGAAACACACGACCGAACCGGAGAAACCACATCAGAAAACAATCCTACAATGCTACAGATGCCGAAGGCTCTAACACACTAAAGTTAATTGTATAACCAAAGACAGATGTGTGAGATGTAGCGAACCTCACGAGGTCGCTCAGTGCCCGAATGAGCACAACCAAATTACATGCGCAAACTGTCAGGGCCCAACATGCCAGTTTCAAAGCCCGCCCAAAATACACACATATTAGAAACAGAATCAGTTTTAAAACCATGAACACCAACACGCAGCCTCTCAACACTCACTCAACAATTCATACCATGAAACAACCACTACTAGAAACTTCACAACCATCCAACTTCAAACAACAAGCACATACGCCTAAGCCACACGCACAAAGACAACCCACACCTTTAACCCTACCGAATTCACTACAAACTAACTAGCCATGTTAATGGAATTAATTGAATTTCACACTTTCGAATCAAGACACGAGTCCCTCAAGGTTCTCTGCAGCCTGGCTAAACACTACTTCCATCTTCCCGACTTCAAACAACATTACTTATCACTTAATTTATGCAAAGGAAGTAGCACAACACAACGATCAAACACATTGAAATTCTACATATCAACTTCCAAGAAAACCTCAAACACAAATGAATAGAATTTTACAGTGTATAAACGCCAACACCATCATAATTTCGGAAACATATTTGCACAGAAAAACAAAACAATACAATCCCTGTATTCGTTACATACAGTATACCTCACTCTGAAAACGGCAAAGGTATAATAGTTTACTTTATTAGTATAGAAATATCACATCTCATTTAGATAGAAGATACTTTTAAATCAAACGTAAATTAAACAGTCTTTTGCAACATAGACTTTAACAACATTCCCGTCGCGCCAAACATACTCGCTCTTTCAGCCGTGGGGGCGTTATAATGTGACGGTCAATTCCACTATTCGTTGGTAAAAGAGTAGCCCAAGAGTTGGCGGTGGGTGATGATGACTAGATGCCTTCCCTTTAGTCTTACACTGCTAAATTATGGACGGCTAGCACAGATAGCCCACGAGTAGCTTTGTGCGAAATTCAAAAACAAACAAACAAACTTTAACAACCGTCAAACAATCCATATCCTACCTACATATTGTTCCTCTTCAAAATATATCGACATTAACCTTTTACAAAAGTGTGCGGATAATAATCCAAAACCAATTATTATAGGGGACTATAATTCCCCACACACAGAGCTAAGAGAAAACAGAAACATTCATGGAGAATCAGTTGTAAAAAAAATATTTTCTATAAACAACATGCACCTAATAAACAACCATACACCTACACACTTTTATGTTGTCAATGGTTCCTATGATGTACTCGATTTCATCATAGCCCCCAAGGACACAATAGACAAGATCTCTAACTTTAATATATATGATAAAATTACCAGCGACCACTTCCCCATTCCCGGTATGATTCACTTGCGCTACCCCGCAGCGAGACACGTGACTCCCTCAGTGTACACGTACACTAAAACTGACTGGCTCACTTTTAACGCTACACTCGACTCCCATCTACCACACTTAGTTGAACATGCTAACAGTAAAACGGAATTAGACAACTATGTTAGGCAAGTTACTGAAGCCATACACGAAGCCATTAAAAACACAATTCCACAAACAAGGAAAAACCACTCGTATAATCAATGGGCTTTAACACCGGAAATTCACGCTCTAATAATCAAACGCAGACAGTTAAGACGAACTCACTTCGCAACACGCGGCCCGACCATCAAAACAAGTTGGCATAGCTTTTGTAAAAACTTGTAGAAATAATCCAAAATAATTTTGGAAAAAAGTTAAGAGCATTTCCTCGGACAAACACACAAATTACATCACAATCGCGAGGACGGATTCAGAGAAAGCTGACAAACTAGCCGACAATTACGAATCCTCCTTCTGCGACCTAAACTCTGCTAACTTTGACACACAACACCAACAACATGTTAATAACTACATACATACAAGTCATTTTTTTCCACACCACAATTTCCCGATAACACACTAAACAGCCATTCCAGTTCAATTAGTAGAGAAATCACCACCACTAAACTCAATATTAACATTAAACACTTGAAAAACACTTTCCCCGGACATGATCAAATACTAAATGTTATTCTCAAAAAAGGTTCCAATCTCCTATTACAACACCTCAGAAACATCAGGAATCTCTCACTAACAACAGGTTATTACCTCGACACTTAACAAAAAGCTGTTATCACCACGATATCAAAGAAACAAACAAACAGGACAAATCCTGACAACTTACGACCCATCAGTCTGTTAAGTTGTCTTGGCAAACTGATGGAGAACATTATACCAAATCGCTTACTTCATTTCAGTGAAATAAATAATATCCTCCCCGAATCTCAAAACGCTTCCAGGAAAAACAGAAAAACAACAGATCACCTCACACAACTCACTGAATCTATTTACAAAGCATTCAATAAAAATCAGATAACCATAGGTGTATTTTTAGACGTTAAGAAAGCATTTGACAGTGTTTGGCATGACGCCTTTAAATATAAATTAACTAATTTTAAAGTAAATCAAACAATTATTAAATGGATATCAAACTTCTTAACAGATAGAACAGCTCAAGTAAGATACACCAAAACCTTATCAAAATCTTTCAAAATCACTGCAGGAGTGACCCAAGGATCCGTCCTCTCGCCACTCCTGTACATTATTTTCATTAGTGATATTCCTTTTCCCAGTCAAACTAACACTTACAATTCACAATAAGCAGACCACATTGTTATCTGGAGTATTTCTAGAAACCCACTAATGGTCATGTCTCGAGTTCAGGAAACACTGAATACTGTCGTGAGCTGGAGCAACGAATGAAAAAACGCAAGCAATCACTTTTTATAGGAAATTAAAAAGCCACAGTAAAATACTAGAAAAAGTAAACACGCCTATCAACAAGCACATCACATTCCTTGGCATCAATTTGAACTCCAGATGAACATGTTAACAACATATATTTATCCATCAAAAAACGCATTTCTCATTTCATGAGCACAACTAGCAAACACTCAAACTTCTCACCAGAGACCATGATTCAAATATACAAGTCTTACATTCGTCTGTTGATAGAATACGGATGTCAAATCACACACAGTATGTTTAACAACACACTACAGAAAATCCAAATACAACAAAATAAAATATTAAGAACAGCAAACTGACTTCCAACATACACACCTGTCAACTATGTACAGAAAATCAGTAATCTACCCACCCTTAGGAACAGGCTCACAGAAATATCATACAAATATTACTTAAAGCAGAACAGAGAAACGAGCTAACTGCGTCATTATGTAAATTAGCTAGCGCTCCTACAAACTACATTTCACCATATAATATATTTCAACAATTATGAATCAGTCAACAAAATGTACAATTATAAATAAGGTGAATATATGTCAATGTTTATATGTATTTCTTTTCAGTTCCGGGCATAGGACAGGTTTCTCGGGGCATTCCCGTTTTCCCCCACATCCGAATCTCAAGCACTGGATCTTTAGGTCCTAGTAAAGGCAATATCTTTGCCCGACCCCGAATCGTGCGTTTGAGTTGATGTCTCGTCGGTTTTTCGGACTGCGGGCTCCGGCCTGACCTGCTTCCGTCGTGACGCCTTTGTCTCGCGCCCCTTTCTGACTTTTCATACTGCCCCATCTCACTTCATCACCTTAAACAAGTCAAATCAAACCACAAGAAAACTTCCACATAAATGTAAATAATCTCCCATGAGCGGGGACGAAGAGGAACCAATACGTTCCTCACCACCTTTGTTGGGGAGAGAATTCCTCAGACTTCTCTCTCTCTAAACTAAACCCCTGCAAAGTTTGTTTCGTTTCTTGTCTTCCAAAATTTGTCTGTGTCGATGATCCTAGTTTTATTCCACTTTATTCTGTGTCCAGTTGATGTGGCGTGCTCTGCAATGGCTGAATTTTATGTTTTCATGAGACTTATACTATCTTTATGTTCTTTTATTCTTGTCACAAGTTTTCTTCCCGTTTCTCCAATGTATGTATTGTTGCAGGAACATGGAATTTTATAAATGACGTTTCAAAATTCTCCTTGGTAGGTCGCTGTTTGATTTTTACCAGAATGGACCTTAAAGTATTGTAGGATTTCTATCAGACTTCTATGTTGAAATTTTTGGCTATGCGTTTGAGTTTTTCACCGAAATGTTGTAGGTATGGTAGGTAAATGCTCAAAACTCACCATGGCATCAACTGGCTACTTTCCTAGTACCTATCTTATCTCCACTACGAGGAAACACTGAACGTCACATTCAAAACTCGACAGATTTCATAGGACAACTCATGAAACTACACATCAGATCCCAGGATATTAGGGTCAGTTTTGACGTCACAGATCTATTTACCAATGTTCTAACCTCAGAAACCCTTCCCATCACCAGACAACAACTGCTGAATGAAAACTCTATACCACACAGAGCAGGTATGAAAATAGACGCCATAATGGAACTAACAACCATTTGGCTTCAGTCAATCTATTTCTAATACAACGAGTAATTCTACGAACAAACAGATGGTTTAGCCACAGGATCACAATTCTCTCCAATCCTAGCAGACATTTTCATGGAAGACTTTGAAGAAAGAGCCCTTTCATCCACACCATATAAAACCAAGTTTCTACAATCAAACAGCACGATTCGGGGCCGGGCAAGAATATTGCTTTGGCTGGGATCTAAAGATCCAATGCTTGAGATTTGGATGTGGGTGGAAACGGGAGTGCCCCGAGAAAACCCACTTTCACAGGACAGGCGCTGAAAGTTTTACCTGTCCTGTGCCCGAATCTGAAAAAGAAATAAATATAAACATGAATCTTCCTCGTCCGTAATTACGTTTCTTGTTGAGTGATTTGTGATTATTGAAATATGTTATATGGTGAAATGTATTTTGTAGATGCACTGGCTAATTTACATAATGATGCAGTTAGTTGATTTCCATGATCTGCTTTTAAATAATATTTATATGATATTTCTGTGAGCCAGTTTCTAAGAGCTGGTAGGTTACTGACTTGGTGTATATGGTTTACTGGTGTGTATGATGGTAGTCTGTTTGCTGCTCTTAGTATTTTATTTTGTTGTACTTGGATCTTCTGTAGTGTATTGTTAGACATATTATATGTAACTTGACATCCGTGTTGTATTAACAGACGGATGTAAGCCTTGTATATTTGGATGATGGTCTCTGGTGAGCAATTTGAATGTTTGATAGATATGGTCATTAAATGTGAAATGCGTATTTTGATGGATGAGTGTATGTTGTTAACATGTTTTTTCCATGTTAATCTTGAATCGAACGTGATGCCAAGGAATGTGATGTGCTTGCTCATGATGATAGATGTATCGCCATGTTTACTTTTTCCAGAGTTTTACTGTGGCTTTTTAATTTTCTATAAAAAGTGACTGCTTGAGTTTTTGTTGGATTTAAAACCACTCTTCACTTGTTGCTCCAGCTCACGACAGTATTTAGAGTTTCCTGAACTCAAGACATGACCATGTTTTCTTAGATGATCTGGTGTATTTTGCCTCCGGGATGTCACGCAAGAGCATCCAACAGAAGTATCTTATCATGCTGGGGTTCCACTTGCCTTGGTAGTTGCTCTCCATCTTCGTAATGTCTTGGTGGAATCTTTATCCGTGCTCATCACTCACTGCTCCAAGGTTTGGAGGGAAGAAGTTGAGATGGGAATGGAGAAAATGAATTTTGAGTGACATTCGGCATCCCATATCCTCATAAGTCTTTAGTAACTTCTCCATACAGGCTTGGTAATTTGGTACGCGTGTGTTAACAAGGAAGCCACTACAGACTGACTTAAATGCTTCCCATGCTCTCAGTTCCTTTAAGGTAAGAAGCTCCTCAAAATCAGTATCCTTCATCACTTCTCGGATTTGAGGTCCGACAAAGATACCCTCTTTGAGCTTAGCAGCACTGAGACCTAAGAACACAGTAGACAAGTGTTGGAAGGCAGCACCGTTTTTGTCCATGGCCTTCACGAAATTCTTCATCAAACCAAGCTTGATGTGAAGAGGAGGAAGAAGCACCTTCTTCATGTCAACCAGAGGATTCTCCTTGACGCTGTGTTCGCCAGGAACGAAAGTGCTTCTAGACCCCCAGTCTTTCTGCTTGTAATGCTGGGATACAGCTCGACTATCCCAGAGACAGAGAAAGCAACAGTACTTTGTGAAGCCCGCTTGCATACCCATAAAAAGACCAATGACCTTGAGGTCCCAACACAGACTCCACTGGTACTGGTTGTACTTGACAGTTTCTAAAAAAAGCTCCATATTGTCATAGGACTCCTTTAGATGGACAGAGTGTGCAGTGGGAATGCTGGGATATTTATTCCCGTTGTGCAGAAGCACAGCCTTGAGACTTCGCTTGGAAGAGTCTATGAAAAGACGCCAGTCTGAAGGATTATGTGGCAAACCAAGGAAAGTGAACAAGCCAGGTACATTTGTGCAGTAGCACAACTTGTTTTCCATGTCGAAAAATGAAGCAAGGTCTTTGTTCCGATTCCTGAAACTGGTGATCCTTACATCTTCCTGGACTAGGTTCCACTGTTTAAGCCGAGAAGCCAAGAGCTCTGACTGCTGTTTTGACAGGTACAAATCACGAGCAAGGTCATTAAGGTCTTCTTGCGTGATCCATTATGGCTCGTTGTCACTTGTTCCTGAATAAGAAGAGTCAATATCTTCGGAAGAGATTGACTAGGCAGAATCTTCCCTTGGAGGCATTTCTTCATCTGATGAGGAAAGAAGATCCTTATTTACTGGAGGTGTTGGGACAAGAAGATCATCTGAATGGGGAACGGGTCTCATAGCAGATGGAAGGTTGGGATATTTGATCTTTTTTTCTAGAAGATGCATTGAAACCAGTTATATTTGTTAGACAAAAATAACAATCATCTGCATGGCTTCGTGGCTCTCTCCAAACCATCGGGACTGCAAAGTTGAAAGCCGCTTTCTTGCCATTAAACCAAGCAGTTAGTCCATTGTAGCAGGGTTTACAACAGATGTGTGGAGCCCAAGATTTGTCCTGATCACCAATTTTACAGTCAAAATAATGAAAGTAGGCAGTTCTGAGGAGGGAAGTGATGGTTCGACGCTGTGCAACTGTCGTAAAGTCCCCACACACGTAGCAGAAAGAATTGGCCTTGTTGAGGCATCCTCGGTGTTTTGACGAGCTTGAAGCCATTGGAGAATCTGAAAAAAAAAACAAAGTAAAATTAAATCATATTTAAGGCAATAATAATTATGTGCGTCGTTGGAAATTGTAATACAAATATATACCCAAAAGATTGTGTAACACAATTGTCGAGGGACACCAACCTCCTGCGCTGACTGCCAGTGCACTACTGGCTGTTGATTGAGACGTGTTGGCTACGCTTAACTGCCAAAATCCGTCTTGATATATAGCTATATATATATATAATGTAATGCTATCACTTACATTTATTGCATAATAACTAAAAAAGAAGACATAAGTCACACAATATTAGAAATTAACCCTGAATGCATATACGCCTTTATGCACAGAATGTGTACAAAATGTACAGTATGCATATCTAAAAAACTAGAGGTGATGAGTAAAAACGGATTTCAAATCTGAATTCAGCAAATTAGGTTAAAACAGCTATTTTTGTGCTTGCCTCAATTTCTTTGTAAACCAGTGTAATGTACAGGAGTGGCGAGAGGACGGATCCTTGGGTCACTCCTGCAGTGATTTTGAAAGATTTTGATAAGGTTTTGGTGTATCTTACTTGAGCTGTTCTATCTATTAAGAAGTTTGATATCCATTTAATAACAGTGTGATTTATTTTCAGATGAGTTAATTTATACTTAATGGCGTTATGCCAAGCACTGTCAAATGCTATTTTAACATCTAAAAATACACCTATGGTTACCTGATTGTTATTGAATGCTTTGTAAATTGATTCAGTGACTCGTGTGAGGTGATCTATTGTTTGTCTGTTTTTCCTGGAAGCGTTTTGAGATTGGTAGGATATTATTTATTTCACTGAAATGAAGTAAGCGATTTGAAATTATTTTCTCCATCAGTTTACCAAGATAACCTAGCAGACTGATGGGTCGGAAGTTACCAGGATTTGTCCTGTTTGTTTCCTTCTTTGGTATCGTAATGATAATGACTTTTTTCCAACTGTCTTGGTATTAACCAGTTGCTAATGAGATATTTATGATATTTGTGAGAGTTTGTAATAGGAGGCTGGAGCCCTTTTTGAGAATAATATTTAGAATTTGATCATGTCCGGGTGAAGTGTTTTTCAAGTGTTTAATGTTAATATTGAGTTCAGTGGTGGTGATTTTTCTATTGATTGAACTTGAATAGCTTTTTAGTGTCCTACTGGGAAATTGCGGTATGAAAGAAGATTGATTTGTATGCATGTAGTTGTTAACATGTTGAGGCCCGGCATGGCCAAGCGTATTAAGGCGTGCGACTCGTAATCTGAGGGTCACGGGTTCGCATCCCTGTCGCGCCAAACATGCTCGCCGTTTCAGGCGTGGGGGCGTTATAATTTTACGGTCAATCCCACTATTCGTTGATAAAAGAGTAGCTTAAGAGTTGGCGGTGGGTAGTGATGACTAGTTGCCTCCCCTCTAGTCTCACGCTGCTAAATTAGGGACGCCTATCATAGATAGCCCTCGAGTAGCTTTGTGCGAAATTCAAAAACAAACAAACAAAACATATAAAATGTTAACATGTTGCTGGTGTTGTGTGTCAAAGTCGGCAGAGTTTAGGTCACTGAAGGAGGATTCGTAGTATTCGGCTTTCTCCGAGTCCGTCCTTGCGATTGTGTTATTGTGTTTGATGTGTTGTAGCAAGTAATTTATGTTTTTGTCGGAAGAAATACACTTAATTTTTTTCCAAATTTCTTTTGGGTTGTTCTTGGTTTTTTCTAAGTTTTTACAAAAGTTATGCCAACTTGTTTCTTTTGCTATTTTAATTTGTTGTTTGTATGTGTATATTCTACGTGTGATAAAAGGCAACACATGCAAGAGTGTTTAATAGTTGTCCTCTTAATGTAATAGTTTTACTTCTAACTTTTTAGGGAAAATAATCACATCTGGACATAACTGTTGATGATGTATTCACCCTACACGAGCTCTTCATCCAATTGAACTATCAATTTATAAAAACACTAATAACCCTAACAGTAATAGTCTTAGTAATGTAGTTTGTCAAGTAATACCATCTTCCTATGGAACCTCAGTAATACCTTACACCCATTGAAACACCATCTGCTTTCGTACGACGCAAATAATTAAACATATATATAAGCGAAAATCTATAGAATTAGTAAAAAACTACAGATTAGAATAGCAGAGTTAACGTTTTATTTATTTGAAAAACTATAACTGTGGTAAAAACGTTTCAGTACTGGTAACTGTAAATTAAATAAATTATTAATCTTAAAGCTTTGATTGTTACTATAAAGTTGATACGACGTTGAGACACGTTGACCTACATTACCCTACAAAAGGTTCGCTTGCAAATTATCCTGCCTCATCTTCTACGAACCCGCCCTATAATGCCACTTCTTGGAACTATAATGTCACTCTTTCGTAACTCGGTTGCGTCCTCTGATGTCACTTCGTAGAACTGTGATGTAATCATCTCTTGCGCGTGGAACTTTAACATCATTATCTCTGCTGCCTCCCTTCTCCTTAAGACAGCCAATCAATGCGTGTGTTCAGGGCCTTACCCTTACTACTAATAATACTATAAGAAAGAGAACAAAGAAGATAAAACAGTACGATAAAATTACATCCACACAGAGAAAATAAACAGAAATATAGTTATATGGACTAAAACGATGTAGTAATACTGATAAAGACAAATATAGGGAAATACAAAGAAGTATGGTAAAAAATACAGGGTAGAAATAGTACTTTAGAGAAAAATTTTACAGAAAAAGAGAAAACTTTTCAGTAAAAAGAACTACTGATACCGATTAATTTTACAGGTTTACATTTTTTTTAAAAAAAATATGTGCTAATAAATGAAACATAAACTTGGTGCAGAAAGAACCCTTTCCGAGCGGCAATCCGAAAGTTTTAGTTTTTACGTTTGCCGCTAGGAAAAGTACTGTGACGTAATAGTTGCCAAACAAACCGCCAACGCCAACGCGTTGAATGTAAATAAACATGGCCAGTGCATACAGAGAAACAGAGGCGGAGTCTGTTTTGACTTTGTGTTCTGAACAGTGTTGAGTAGCGCCATATCAATTCAAACCTACTCTGAACGATCCTAGAACAGTTACTTTTGACACAGATCTGACAAGTTCTAGTCAGAATCAGTACCTTCATCATCACTCATATGAACATCAGAGATACACAAAGGACTATCTGCGTTATGCCCACCATGGGTATGGAATCCCAATTTTCAGCGTCATGAGCCTTAACCTTACTGCTGAGACATCGGAAAGAGGAATTTATAGTGTTTATAACCATACTGCATGTTTCATAATTAAGTCGTAATGTCCCGATGCGACTTTCAAAAACTGTTAAAAGGGTCAGTTTATCATTTATAAACAGGAAATAATTATCACATAAAGTTTTACATAAAATGTAGATGAAATGGTAAATAAATAATCAGCCAGAGCCTGTAAGTTTTCAAACTGTGGTTAAGAATTCACACGTTGGTTTGAAGTAATCTTTATCATCGAATTAACCTTCAAAAAGGATAAACGTAAAACAGCTGCATGGGAGCAGAACGTAGTCCAATAGTTAGCGTGTTGAGTTATAAATCTGCGCGTGAATTGATCGCGTTCATCACCATAACAAAAGTGACACTCCACTATTTGAAGCCGTTTGTACGTTATAAGAGTGGCAGTCAGATTTCACTATTGGGTCAGCAAGTACTGGTGGAGTATGCTGTTGAGAGTAATTGCCTTTCCTCTAGGCTATCAGTTCCAAATTACGGACGTCTAATGCATATAACCTTTGAAAAAAACAAACAAATTATTATAGAGGCTATGTCGTCAGCGAATCAACTATGCGATAACAAGAAACAAACCTTTCTCTAGTAGATTGTTTGTTTGTTTTTAAATTTCGCGCAACCCGTCTTTAATTTAGCAGTATTAGACAAGAGGGAAGGCAGCTAGTCATCACCACCCACCGCCAACTCTTGGGCTACTCTTTTAACAACGAATAGTGGGATTGACGGTCACATTTAAACGCTCCCACGACTGGAAGGGCGAGCATGTTTTGTGTGACGGGGATTCGAACCCGCGGCCCTCGGATTACGAGTCGAATGCCTTAACCACCTGACCATGCCGGGCCGTAGACTTTCTACTAGAAGCACATGGAGAGGATTTAATCTTCAGATTTTTTCAAAGTAATGATTTATAGCCTGTTCAAAAATAAAAACAAAATCCACTTATATCTCATTTATTTGTGAATAAAACTTTATCATTCAAATTAAAGTATTTAACCCCAATGTTTCTTTTTACTGTCCATAACATCGTAACCTGTCACTGTGACCAATAGAAACTATTAAGCTTTTTGTGTGTTATTGTATTTAGGGTCAATACCTATCTTATCATTGTTATTGTGTGTCTACATATCTTTCAAAACTACCACGTCACACAAGCAGAGTTCCTGTTCTTAAAAACAGCTTCTACTAGTCTACGTTAAAGGGCTAAAATTGCTTCGCATTTCTTCAGAAGAGAGTACACCGATGTTTTACAGATGTTTCGAAGAAATCGGAGGTATTTTCTCTGGTTGGTGACATTTGTCTGAAACGAGTATTCCTACTACATATTCACTGAATGATTGACATTTCCATAACAACCACGCTTTACAAACGCGTTCAAGCTGTTGAAGCTCCGATTGGCATCATTCTGGTGCCAATTGGCGATTGTTGAAGCGAAAAATGATATTTTTGCTGAAACATTGGCATTTTGACACAAAATAATATTTCTGTTCACGAACAAAAAAGTTGCTTGATAACTTATGGAGTTTGTAAGAATATCTAACTTCATTTAATAGACACATGACCCAAACACAAGTTATAATATGACCTTTAATTAACTTCTTTCTCTAATCAGGTTCTGGATGCTCAACTGGTTAAGTCAATCGACTCTTAATCTGATGGTTGCAGGTACGAATCCCCATCACACCAAACATGCTTGCCCTTTTAGCCGTTGGTAAAAGAGTAGCCCAAGAGTTGGCGGTGGGTGGTAATGACTAGCTGCCTTTCCTCTAGTCTTACACTGCTAAATTAGGGACGGTTAGCACAGATAGCCCTCGAGTAGCTTTGTGTGAAATTCCAAAACAAACAAACAAATCATATATTATGTTAAGTTAATAGCTTTTAAAACTTTATTCATCGTACAGAATACGAAATCTAAAAATGTCATCTAATTGTATTGTTCATAAAATTCTTGAAACGGGCCTTCCCAGCGTATAGTTTAGCAATAATTAATTTTACTTAATGCAATTTATTGTAAGCTATATAATATTTTAAATAATGGGAAAAACAGAAGTTCTTAAACCTTGATACCCTATAATATATTTTATATACAAACAAAAATATATATAAAATACTAACAAATGTCGATTTACGATTTATTTTGAATTACTGTCGATCATTGTTAACCGATATCTCAAAAAAAAAAAACAGTTCTAACATTTGATGTTAGTTTGTACCAACATTCGTTTGTATGTATTTGAACAAATCGTTTTATCAGGTAAATTGTTTTTTTTGAATGGCAAATGTATCATTAACGTTTTAAACCAAACTAACAAGGCAACAATACAATATTAAAGCAAACAAAACCTTTGTTTGCTCCCCGTCACACCAAACATGCTTTTCAGTCGTGGAATTGTTATTATTTTACAGTCATTCCCACTATTCGTTGGTAAAATAGTAACAAAAGAGATGACGATGGGTGGTGATGACTAGATGTATTTCCTCTAGTCTTACACAGGCTCGGCATGGCCAGGTGAGTTAAGGCGTTCGATTCGTAATCTAAGGGTCGTGGGTTCGAATCCCGGTCGCACCAAACATACTTGCCCTTTCAGCCGTGAGGGCGTTATAATGTGACGGTCAGTCCCACAATTCGTTGGTTAAAAAGTAGACCAAGAGTTGACGGTGGGTGGTGATGACTAGCTGCCTTCCCTCTAGTCTTACGATGCTAAATTAGGAACGGCTAGCGCAGATAGCTCTCGTGTAGCTTTGCGCGAAATTCAAAACAAACCAAGCTTCCATCTCCATCCTTGTGTTGAATGTTTCTCCGACGTCGCACACAATTTTGTTACTCTGCGAGACGATAAATGCCTAGCCAACTCTCTCGTAATATGCGGTGTAAAAACGATTCGTTGACTATGATGAGGGGAATGTTTACCGTGGGCTTCATATAGATGCTTAGAGGTTAAATGGCTTTCAAGAGACTTCAAGGTTCAGCGATGCCCATCTCTAACATAGAACTATGCCCAAAGGTCTAGCGGTCAATTAGGAGTATCCGCCACCTACACAACTATTTTTATTCGAATAACAAAGTTGACTGTCCTTTTTATAACGCATTCACAGCTGAAAGTACATGCTGTGTTTAATGGAATATCCTGGAATCAACACTTGAATCTTTTGAATTGTTATCAGTCACTTTGTCGTCCATGCCACATTGGTCAGAGTTCGTGAATATAAGTCCCTGTTGTTCTATAGTTTGACCAAAATCCTTATTTGAAACGGTCTTATCTTGCATTAATTATCTCTGTAATTTGTAGCCTAATGTCAATTGAACTAATAACATTTTACTTAACTTTGCCATAATTCGTAAAAGCAATTTCTACGAATGTAAACAACTGATAATACTTTACAATATAAAACGTGAAAAATTACACTTATAAAGCACATTCGATAATTTTGCAAGCAAATATGAGCAGATTAACAATGTTTTATTTTTCTCCAGTCAGGTTTAATTATTTGTTAGGACTGATAAGTTTACTAAAATTAATACATATTTCGCTATTACAAACATTGTATATCAGAATTCTTCAATGAAAATTTCGTTAATAAAATATTTACTATCACAGCTGAAAAATACCGATAAGGCACTTGATAGAAGCATGAATGAATTTCTATTTGGTTATACATTCTATGAAATACGGATATATAAATTTTACGTTCAAATAATTAGAGATTATATACAGCATTACCGACGTTCAATAATTAGTGACATTATAAACAATATTACCGTAATTTTAGAAACACTGTACCTTGAAAATGGTTGTGCTGTATTTTACCTTTCGATTCCAGTTCTATCAGAAAAATTGAATAACAGGTTGTTTTTTTTGTTTTTGAGAACATAAATACACAAAGAGCTATATGTTTTGTGCCCTTTACGGGTTATAGAAACGGTTTTTAGCGTTATAAGCCTTCGAACTTAACACTGAGTCACTGGGAACGTTCTGGTCAACGTTTAGCGTTTCTTACGGTCTGCACTCTATTGTTAATTACTTTCAACCAGTTTTATATAGAGAGCAGAGAAGTGTGACATTTCTCCTGCAAGAAATAAGATAAATTCAGATTTATTGAGGAGATTTTACAGTCTCTTTTATCTTTTTCTCTGGTGAAGTTTTAAAATAATAGAATATTTAGAATATCTTGGAGTTATTTCTCTAAAGCCATGTTCAACATTAGAAATTGTACAGCATTGTGTATTACTATAAAACGATACCCGCTTGTATAGCGGTAAGTCTACGGATTTATAGTGCAAAAATGAGGAGTTTGATTCCTCTCGGTGGACTCAGCAGATAGCCCGAGGTGGCTTTGCTATAAGAAAACACAAGAAACACATGCAAGGATTATTATAAAATATATTTTTTTTTCCTAAAATAATTTATCAATTACGTCAGCACAAAATATATTTCAGGAAGGCGATAAGACATTTATGGTTCTCTTAACTGGTACCAGTGTCCCAAATATGAAGTAACGTAAACTGACCCACGTAATGCTATTAACACCATCTCTCTTCATAGTTGGGATGGCAGAGCCTTATTCTGACTCCCATCAAACTCAGATCCCTCTATATAAATCAGTCAAGGAAGAACGAAAGTCATTGTTCCACACCATGCTCTTCACCACCAGTATGACGCTCCAGGTGTGGAGCTTATAAGCAACAACTTATCCCCGTATTTCAGCAGTTTATATAGTGGGCGTACTTCCCGCAGTCCTTAACTTTCACGAAAATCTTGATCATGGATTTCTTGTGAAATCAGATAAGTTGTATCCTTTCACTTTGTTTCAAAGTTCACAGATGACTAGCTGCCTTCCCTCTAGTCTTACATTGCTAAATTAGGGACAGCTAGCGCAGATAGCCTTCGAGTAGCTTTACGCGAAATTCAAAAACAAACAAAGATTTCTTAAGTATTCTTCATACAAAATGAGTAATTTTGTTATTTTTGTATTTGTCAGTTCTTTATATTAAATGTTCTAATGTACTAAAAGGTAAAATTAGTGAATATGAAACAACATTTTTCGACCCCACAGTTGTGAACACCGTGAATATAAGCCTACAACACTATGTAACACAAATTTTGTTCCTGGATAGTGTGTGTTATTTATTAATTTCTTATGTTGTAAAAGTACAGAAAATGGCCATTATTCCCTTCAAACTTTGATTTTGTGACCTGGATAATGAAATTTATAAATTAACATATTTTTTATGTAAAAACGGGCAAATTTGCACATTTTCATTGACATAAAGTCTGAATAAAACAACATATGAATAAAGATTTACATGTATTTATACTAAAGTTATACAAAAATGTTTAGAAGTGAGTAGTTTTCGAGATTTGCGACTGTAATGTAAATCACTTTCACGTATCAGCCCCCAAATATAGTCTCCCATCAAGTTTTCGTTATACACTCCTTGGTAGCGGCGTTCAAAGTCCAATATGTGTTGGTGGAAGGCCTCGCCTTGCTCCTCTGAGTATGCTCCCATGTTCTCCTTGAATTTATCAAGATGAACGTCAAAGATATGGACTTTCAGGAACAACCTGCAGCGCATTTTGTCGTAGTTCTTTACCAGAGCCTCAACCAGTTCCACAAAACTTTCGGCCTTGTGATTACCTAAGAAGCCCTGAACCACTGCAACAAAGCTGCCACAAGCTTTTATCTTCTTCCTACTGAGCTTCTTGGGGAATTCTGTGCACGCCAGGATCTTCTTTATTTGTGGTTCAACTAAGACACCAGCTTTGACCTTTATCTCAGACAGCTTAGGGAAGAAGTCTGAAAGGTACTTGAAGGCTGCAGACTTCTTATCAGGAGCTGTAACAAACTGTTACATAAGACCCAATTTTATGTGCAATGGTGGGAACAACGCCTTCTGGAAGTCCACTAGTGACTCACACTTGACATTATGCCTCCCCACAGACAACTCGTTGTGGCCAGTGCTTCCTGTTGTAGTGCGCTGCGGTGTCCCTGCTGTCCCAGAGGCAAAGGTAACAGGGAAACTTGGTATGGCCTCCTTGGATAGGTCTATGTGTTCACTTAGGCAAATAGAACTAAACTGAAGTGGTGAGTGGTGAGCCCCTGTATATATATTACTATGGAAAGTTCTAGAAAATTCTAAAAGCTGTTGAAAATTCTTGTAAGTTCTACAACATTCTAGAAAGTTCTTGAAAATTCTTGTAAGTTCGAGAAAATTCTCTATCAGCTACACAGCTCTGAATCTACCTGGAATGTTCTGGAAAATGGGTAAATTTGAAACTTTCATTATCCAGGTCACAAAAAAGCAAAGTTTGATGAGAAAAATAGGTCTTTTCCATTTACTTCATGCATAAGTAATTGGGAAATAACACTTTCTGCTCAGAAACAAAAAATAGTAAAAAAATTTGTCACATAGTGTAATTTGAGGGTCAAATTTTAAAACCTAATTCGAGATTCACACTAGTACTAAAGAAATAGCGGAATTGGCAGGGGTAAATACTCTGTAATATTTCTAAAACCTAAAAGTCTAATTAAGAAACGCTACTGAATATGTTGTTCAAATATAAAATACCCAGAATGCTATCATAAAATGAAATGAAGGCTCACAAACTGACCATTATACAGCAATGACTGTCATAGTTAGAAGCTTGTCGTACAATAACTGTCAGGAAATAATCAGTAACGAAGCTCATTCTATGGCAACATTAAATATCAAACTTTTATATTTCGTGGTTTGTTGTTGACTTTCATGCAAAACTACTCGAGGGATATTTTTACTAGCCGTCATTGATTTTCAAGCTATAGACAAAACGTAACACAGCAAGTCAACACCACCTACCACCAATTCTTGGGCTACTTTTTTGCCAAAAAATAGTGAGATTGGTCGCCATATTAAAAAAAAAATCTTTACGACTGAAATGGTGAGCATGTTTGATTTCGGGATTAAAACCCCCGACCCACAGGTTGATAGTCACGTGTGTGAACCGCCATGTCGTGCCAGACGAGGTTTTCTGAATAAACGACAATATGGGGATTATTAAACTGACAGTTAACTAGTTGTATTAATTGGTGACGGATCACCATCAAAGCAGTCTTAATGTATCATGTTATCAGTGGTTGAGTACTAAATGATTGTACATTTTTACTGAGTGATCCATGATACCCATGATACAATGGGTAGTCACTTCACATTTAAATACTTTCATACAAAACTCCAGCATCAGTTGTTGTTGTTTTTTAAGGCTGTATCGAAAACGTTTGGGTGAACTGAAATTGGTGAAACATAAAATATTTAACATGTTGTCCAAAAATTTACAATTGGCCTCTGGTATTCATTCTGGTTTCGTATGATTCTTTTGATTCCTGATGAAATCGCAAAACAAAAAATCATAAACTTTATTGCGCAAAAATGTCATACATAATAATTAAATGTATACCGTTATGGGTTTTACAAGGTTTAAAACTATTAGAACTGTTTTGTATGTTTGTTTTTGAATTTCGCGCTAAGCTACTCGAGAGCTATCTGCGCTAGCCGTCCCTAATTTAGCAGTGTAAGATTAGAGGGAAGGCAGCTAGTTATCACCACCCACCGCCAACTCTCAACTATTAACGAATAGGGGGATTGACCGTAACATTATAACGCCCCCACGGCTGAAAGGGCGAGCATGTTTGGTGTGACCGGTATCCGAACCCGCGACCCTCGGATTACGAGTCGAACGCCTCAACACGCTTGGCCACGCCGGACCAACTATTAGAATAAAGATTGAAATTTTCCATTCTTTTAGTGTCGTTTTTTTAAGTTATTATTAGGAATATCAAAGATTACTTCTCTAACTAACACACTAAAGAAAATCCAAATGAATCATTTCAATAAAACATAAGAGCTCTTATTTTTAATTTGTGTTTAATATTTTCCAAAACAAAATACACTCTTTGAAATATCATGGACTCATGTAATATTTATACGAAAACCAAATATAAAAACCATAAATAACTGTTATGACATTTTTTTTGCTAAAATAAAGCAATAGCTACTTTACTTCGTGAGAATCATCTCAAATGAAATATTTTCTGTATCTATCACAAGAACAGATGTTGTGGAAATGCCACAATTTTAATTCAGTCCAGTTGAAGAACATTGACTCATGAAATAGAACTTCTCTTTGCTACTCATAAACCAACTAAAAACAAGTTCTGACAAAAGTAAGCATTTTAACGGCAGAGCAAAAAATTCGAAGAGTTTACTAAAACATTTAGTTTGAAAAATGTGATGGTCGGTCTTTTATAATAGTTCAAAATTCTGTAAAAAAACAAAAGTGTATCTGGATCCTACGAGAAATGACAAAGTAAAACATGGCGCTCTTTTAATGCGGTCCTGGCTGGTACAACGGTAAGTCTTTGGATTTACAACCATAAAATCAGCGGCTCAGTTCTCCTCGGTGGACTCATCAGATAACTCGATGGGACTGTGCTATAGGAAAACACACACGTACTCTTTTAATACACATATCCGTTCAAAGGGTTAAAAAGAGTTTTTTTTTTATCCGAATTCCGATTTGTAATGTGTCTTAGGTTTAAATCTTCGGGAATCTTCAGTGGCTCAACGTTAAGTCTGAGTGCTTATATAAAAATCTGGTTTTGATAGCTCGCATAGTAAAAATAACCTATTGTGTAGCTTTGTTCCTAACACACAATTATTAAGTAACTCATTAGAAAATGATTAGAATATCGTACCTTTATTATATACGAATTAAAAGTAAAAAGCTGGTTGATAGCATTTTAGAATAATATTTCCAGTGGTTATGTGTTAAAAGAGAAAGACAACTATAACCATTGATAGGTAAGCTTTAAAGTATATATTTTATTTTACATGTAATTTTGTAAAAGCATGAAGCACCAGATTTATATTTTTCTAAGCATTCGTATTCTGTAGTTTGTATTTATTAACTTTTCAAATTGAAAATCTTTATCGATTAACATGTGAATACAAACAACAAAATTTCTGAAATGACATTGTTAGCATTCTTCAAGTAGATCGATGGCTCCATCATAATCAAGTTACTTGTTTGCCTTCGTCCGTGTATTTGCAGCATATTATAATACAGATTAATATAAGGGCACTCGTATGGATCCATCCATATATATTTACCTACCTTCTCAAGATGTTGGGATAAACCGTTTCATATACATTTAACTCGCCACCTCAGTATTAACAAATGTATTAGAATAGGTCTACAAAGGATTAATTGTACTTTTACATACGCTAATCCAGATAGCAGTTGTAACTTAAAAGAAACTATGTTTATTTGAACTTCTGTATATATTTTGTTCATGACGAATTATCGACCCCTCGACCGTTTAATGCCTCAATGGGTATTTCTTAAGGATATAATATTGTTTATATATTTATAAACTCTTTCCAAAAAGACGTTCGTAAAATGAGATTATTAAACGAAGTAGAGCCAAAGCAAACATCTAGAAGAAGGATGAGGCTCTGAAACCACAACCCAAATCAATCCATAGCAATGCTCTCATCTGAGACTAAACATTTTGGTTAAGAAAGATAGCTCTGTGACTCAAAAAGCCATTACGATGAAGATGGTCATACCTTTGGTAAAGTTAGCAAGACAAGAAACAAGGATACGAAATAGAAGAAGACACCCACGCCCCTAGACGTACTTCGAAATTGATGGCTGTTTTTAAGAGGCAGATAGCCAAAATAAATTTGAATTAGAGAACTTCCAGATAACCACCTATCTCATAGGCCCCCAATGAAATTGCAATGAACTTTTGTGATCCTGGCCTTCTTAAATGTTCTTAAATATTGAAAACCAACGTTCACGCACAGTGAAGAATACCTGAAGAGTTTATTAAGATGTCTCGTTTAAAATTAGCCTGCTGTTCCTCGCAAACGCTAGTTACAACAGGAACTGGGATACCAGATAATAGTGCAAAATAAAGATGTTCATAAGTAATTATCCATATTCTACCAATAAGTCGAAATACAGTTTTAAACTAATGTTGTAAGATGGTTTATTTCTATGCTTGAGCAACATATCTCACGACGAAGACACTGATAGAATTGGTCAAGTTCTTCAGCAATACGAAACTATCAAGATTTCTTCCAATAACAGAAGACCAAAAAAATTAAAATATGACTTGTAATTTATAGAATTTTAATCATTTAAAAATATTTTTAACTTGAACAACTCGGGTATATTTTAAGGGCGTAAACCATAAGAAGACCAAATTTGGTAAGCGTCTCAAGTCCAAAATGAATACTTTTGTTAAAACAATAAAAAACCCAAACATTAACAAGGAACACTTCGATAAACAATAACAAAACTCAAACAAAGAGCAAAGAAAAGCACGAGACATTGTCTTGAAAGAAGCACTGAAATGTGTATAATGTTAATTAATACGGTAATGTCGACACTTCTTCCTGTCTGGCATGACTCATTTACTGACTTCATTTCTTGTTTCTCAATTAATTGTAATTAAAATCACATTAAAGATTTTTTATATAATGCGATGTGGATCTTCTGAGCTCTTATAATAAGAAAAAATATTAAAATAATTTTTAAATTGTGGTTTTAAGTTTTAACTAAATTTTATTTGCGTGAATATTTATGTTCACCCAGTCTTCTTTGTGGCTATACATCAATAATCTACATAATTTCTACAAGTGCATGTTATACATGACAATGAGGAACCCACATGAAGTAAATAAATATATATATACATATACGATTTTTTGTTTTTGAATTTCGCGCAAAGATACACAAGGACTATCTGCGCTATCCGTCCCTAATTTAGCAGTGTAAGACTAGAGGGAAGGCAATTAGTCATCATCACTCCACGCCAACTCTTGGGCTACTCTTTTGTCAGCGAATAGCATGATTGTCTACCACATTATAACACCTCCACGGCTGAAAGGACAAGCATGTATGATGTGACGGGGATTCGAACCCGCGACCCTCAAATTACAAATCGAACGCCTTAACCTACCTGGCCAATATTAGAAAACTTTTATTTCAAAAGCAGGTGTAAGATCATAATGGGCGTTTGAAATGGTCCGGCATGGCTAGGTGGTTAAAGCAATCGCTCCTAATCCGAGGGCCAAAACAAATCAATCTTTGTTAAGTCCTTTAGGCAAATAGCTGAACACAATCTTAAACATCTTTGTAGCTTTTTCAACACAAATTTTTCTGAGATTTTTTGGTTTTTCACATTTATAAAATGTTGTTTTGTTAACTTATTTTAAATTGATTCGTTGTCCTGATCAGTTCATAATTCTTCAAAATATATACCAAGCAGACGATAGTGAAGCAGTACCTACTTAGGGTTTGATTTCGCGCAAAGCTACATGAGGGCTACCTGTGCTAGCCGCCCCTAATTTAGCAATGTAAGACTAGAGGGAAGGCAACTAGTCATCACTACTCACCGCCAACTCTTGAGCTACTCTTTTGCCAACGAATAGTGGGATTGACCGTCACATTAAAACGTTCCCAGGGTTGAAAGGACAAGCATGTTTAGAGTGACGAGGTTTCGAGCCCGCGACCCTCAAATTACGAGTCGAGCGCCCTAATCACCTGGTGTCAATCACTTTCATTGAGTTGACAGAGTTTCAAATATAATATTCGCTTTTAAACAATACTGATAATAACGAGTATTAATTGAAAATAAAATGACACAAACCAAAAGAGTGGTGTCAACCGATTTCATTGAGGTGATATAGTTTCAAACGGAGTGTCCATTATTATACCTCTTAGCAATAACTAGTAGTAACTGTTAATAAAATCATAATTTTAATGTAAATCATGTTACCATTACCCCTTAACATCATTTGTTGTTGGGCTGTTTTACAAACCATTGGTGTCCCCTTAAAAAGGGGTGGAACAGACATTACGAGCCAATAACAGATGAACAATAAACATTACAGTAAAGTATCACAGAACTTGGTTATAAATACAAGCTTTTCACGTCTATTGAAATACTGCGTCAAAACTAAAACATGCAAACAATTAAAATAAACACTTTTAAAGAAAAGATAAATAAATGTAGTGATGGTTAATATCAAGCCTTCAATGACATCGTAAACAAATTAGTAAGGATGGAATCTGTATCCTTCCTGCATGCTAGCACAGGCAAGAATTAACACATACCAATATATATATAAGTAACAATAATATAACTATGCTATCACAACCGAGTTTAGCTTATCCTAATATTGTACTATTACCTACACTGTATGCCTGTGCTATTATGTAGTGACGATGCAAATGTCATCTCTACTATCTTCTTTGCATTGTTTTAGAAGGATTCTTATTAGACATCCGTACGTTCACTTCCTCTTTTGAAATGTTTTCTTTACTCATTTTTCATATATTTTTCGGTCTTGTTTGTTTGACTCGTATCTCGTTATAAAGTTACTTCTTACCCACTGTCCTCCAGTGAGTCACGGTAATTCTGTACAGTTACAATGCTAAAAATCAGGGTTCGTTTTCCTGCTGTGAATAGTGTAGATAGCCAACCGTGTAGCTTTGCACGAAACCTTACCAAACTCTATTATATCATCTTTTTTCCTACGAATGTCTCACTAAATGCCTTTGCTTTGTCTCTCACACGTATCTTATCCATTTTTCTTCATAATATCTTGCTTTATTCGCTATATTTGTCTGTCCTTTACGTCTATTTGTACGTTTCAATCTCACTTGTCTTATTGCAATTAAATTGTATGTGACAGAAAGAAACATAACTCTTGAGGATTCACCTTCTACGTGGAAATAATCTGACAAATTAAGATGTATTGGACGGAACTTCGGGCTGTATAAAAAAAAAAACACACAATCAATCTTAACGAAAAAGCAATAAAATACACTGAGAGATAAAAAGGAATGTCCATTTTTTATACATGGATAAAAAACAGTTTCTCTTTTATTTTTTGGACGATGTACGTCCTCTAAATACAGTTAAGCGTTTAAATAACATGTATTTAAATGTTATTCTTTACAATATCAAGGCTAAGATTATTGTAACAGTAAAATTGTTATTAGTATGATACGCAAATAGAGACAAATACAAAAAAACGATATGGTCTGTCATCGAACTTTATTCTGAAAATGATTCAGGATTTCAAATATGTCAAATCAGTATACTACTGATAACGAAGCTATACTCCTCAAAAATTAAAGGAACAAGTACATATTTCATATATTTTTGTCATAACTAAATTTATGTATAAAAAAACACCTCTACAAGTGTATTTTTTAAACTTGTGAGTGAAGTTTGAAACAACTCAAACGAAACTCACCTCACTTAAGGAAAATACAACTCAATGTACCCTATATTAGGCTGTTACGTGAAACAGCATTTCTCATTAATTCTAGAAACAAACACCAACATGGATCTTTTGCAGCTCGGTTTATCAGTGTGTACCTTCATCTTGTGGACCCAAGCAGTCAGACGTCATCTGACAGAGAACGAGGAGGCCAGGGCGGTCCAGATGCTAGAGGATGGCCAGACCTAAAGGAGGGTGGCACATTGCGTCGGTGTGTCACTAAGCGTCATCAATTGGCTTTGGCGACGCTACCAGGAGACGAACTCTTATGGCAGGACACCGGGTCAAGGCCGTCATCGCTGCACAACAGCCAGAGAGGACCGCTACATCGAGACTAACCCCTGCGGGACAGGTTAGCTACGACATGGTCACTGCGAAATCACCTTCAGCATTCCACTGGAACCAGTGTGTCGACCCAAACAGTTCACAATCGTCTGCATATAAAGTTGATATTGAATGTTTCAAACATTTCTTGAATAAACGCATGTAAACTATTCAAAGTATTGTTTCATACGGGATATCAGTTTTGGTGATATTAGTCATTTTTAAATATTTTATTTCTCCATGTTTTACCGTTCATCACACATTAAAAAATAGATACAGATGGAACTGAAATGAGGCAATTTACCCAAAAAAATAAAAATATTATCACCCTTGAAACACTGAGATAAATTATATAAGAAAATGTACTTTTTTAATTTTTTTAGCAGTTTATTAATGTTAGCTAATAGTGCTTGATTTCTTTTGTTTTAGTGTATTGTATTACATCAACCATTGTACTATTGGATCTTTGTCACAACTTTTTCAAAATCGACTGGCAGATTTCCAAACTTTGGCCACTTGCATCTATTACCTTCCAAACAGCTGACCTGATTTAAATTTCTAGTCTATTTTCTCTCTAATAATACGCTCGTAGAATATCATAAACGTGCAATGTGATGCTGAACCCCACTGCCAAAGAGAAACATAAGTGAAAAATGAATAAGTCTCGTGATGACATTTGGCTGAGTTTCAAAATGTGGGTTACTGCGACCATACATAACATAAAAATATATGAGCCCCATCTTTTGGGGAACCATTTTACTTGGTTTTAAACAACTTATCTACAGATTTGTTTGAGAACTAGACTTCCGAAATAAATTTTGATTCAGTTAAACATAACTTTATTTATTGTTTTTGTGTTCTTAGAGTTTGTGTTTGTGTGGATGTATGTTTAGCAATGACTACTGATTAGGTGAATGTTTTTGAAGTATTTATTCGCCTTCAAAACGTGTAACTCATGTTAAGATATATTAACATGTAACTTTAACAGCTTGAGTGTGCACGTTTACAAACAAAAAATACAATTTGCAATTGTAGGAATTTTCTCAAACAAATTTTAAAAAAATGGATAAAGAAACTAAAAATTATTATTGAGCACTTAACAACAGCTGTTTAACGGGGACAAAGACATTTCTATCAAGCGAGAATGTAACATTGTAACAATAAGAACAATTGTCTAAAGGAGACAAAGAGGCTTCCACCGAGCGAGAGCGTAGTAACAATAAGAACGGTTGTCCAGTGGAGAAGAAGAGGTTTTTATCGAGCGAGAATGTAGTAACAACAAGAAAAGTTGTGCAATACGGACAAAAAGGCTTCCACCGAGCGACAATGTAGTAACAACAAGAAAAGTTGTGCAATACGGACAAAAAGGCTTCCACCGAGCGACAATGTAGTAACAATAAGAAAAGTTGTGTAATACGGACAAAAATGCTTCCACCGAGCGACAATGTAGTAACAATAAGAAAAGTTGTGTAATACGGACAAAAAGGCTTCCACCGAGCGACAATGTAGTAACAACAAGAAAAGTTGTGCAATACGGACAAAAAGGCTTCCACCGAGCGACAATGTAGTAACAATAAGAAAAGTTGTGTAATACGGACAAAAAGGCTTCCACCGAGCGAGAATGTAGTAACAACAAGAAAAGTTGTGCAATACGGACAAAAAGGCTTCCACCGAGCGACAATGTAGTAACAACAAGAAAAGTTGTGCAATACGGACAAAAAGGCTTCCACCGAGCGACAATGTAGTAACAATAAGAAAAGTTGTGTAATACGGACAAAAAGGCTTCCACCGAGCGAGAATGTAGTAACAACAAGAAAAGTTGTGCAATACGGACAAAAAGGCTTCCACCGAGCGACAATGTAGTAACAACAAGAAAAGTTGTGCAATACGGACAAAAGGCTTCCACCGAGCGACAATGTAGTAACAATAAGAAAAGTTGTGTAATACGGACAAAAAGGCTTCCACCGAGCGACAATGTAGTAACAATAAGAAGAGTTGTGCAATAGGGACAAAAGGACTTCTACCAAGCTAGAATGTAGAAACAATAAGAAAGAGAAAATGCAAAGAGTTATCAAACAAGAGAACAAGAAAACGAATAAAAGACAATTATTATTAAATATGAAGAGAAAAGAGAAATATAAACCTATATGCGCATGACACGTGAAATAATTTTTGTTTCTGAATTTGGCTCAAAGCTACACGAGGGCTATCTGCGCTAGTCATCACCACCCACCGCCAACTCTTAGTCTACTCTTTTACCAACGAATAGTGGGATTGACCGTCATATGATAACGCTCCCACGGCTGAAAGGGACGAGCATATTTTGGTATGACGGAGATTCGAACCCGCGACTCTCTAATTACAAGACGAGCGCCCCCAACCACCTGAACATTCCGGACCGAAAAGTCAAATATTCTCATACACAATCACCTATAAAAGTCAGGAAAGTGGTAAGATAAAATATATTTGATAGCTATTCGATGAAAAACCTTGTTTGTTTTTGTTGTAAAACACGAAGTTAAATCATATTTTGTGACTTATGAATTTTGAGTATTTTCAGACCGTCAAAAACGTACAGTTAAGTGCTCATAAAAGAATAGTTGCTTGAGATATTACTTAAATGAAAGTTACAACTTTATTTATGATCAGTAACATTTCGTTATTGTAACCTACGCTACGGAAATAATTAAAATATACTGTTATTTTCTTATGATCATTAGCGTTAGCAGTACAGTACTGAAATAAACAAACTACTTCCTTCATCGTTCAAGGAATTAATAAAAAAAAAGATCTCGATCCAACTATTACCCACAATGCCATTTGCAATGTTTTAAAACCGTCAGCTATTCTTTTATCTAGGCCTCATATTTCAGTGTGTCATCCATCATTTCTAGTTTTTTTGTTGTTCTTGTTTTTAAAAGCATATTTTATACGAGAAAAACAAAATCGTTGTTTGAGATTTGACTCACTGCAGATGACCATCAAATGTTCCTAAGAGAATAAAGTACATTTCTTATTGTTTTGGAAAATATCGTGTTGTTCCGTCTCCTATAACGATATAAAGTTTGGTGTCTTTAAAAGCATGATCTTATCTTAAAAGTAGGCACTGTGTCACATATGTCAGCAAACACATGCATATTCTATATGATATATAGTCATTATAAAAGTCATAATATCCGCAGATGCACATACAGGATTTGTATAGAAAATCGTTTTCTAAGAGATAGTGCTCTACGAAATACTTTGAATAAATGTAGATTGCCAATAATGACATTCTAAAACGGTAGGCATATAATAAATAAAGCGACATCATCAAAGCTCATGAAAGATTGCACTGAGCATGCCTCTCTTAACTGGAAGAATTGTTTGTGTGTTTTGGAATTTCGCGAAAAGCTACTAGAGGGCTATCTGCGCAAACCGTCCCTAATTTAGCAGTGTAAGACAAGAGGAGAGGCAGCTAGTCATCATCACCCACCGCCAACTCTTGGGCTACTCTTTTACCAACGAAGAGTGGGATTGACCGTCACATTATAACGCTCCCATTGCTGAAAGGGCGAGCATTTTGGTGCGACGGGGATTCGAATTCGCGACCCTCAGATTATGAGTCGAACGTCTTAACCTACCTGGCCGTGCCTGGCCCTAGAAGCACTGAAGTAAACGACCTGTCTTTGTATACATCTTTGGCTAGAATCACGAACAGCAGTTATTTCGCACACAAGTACAGTTTCCTTACCAAAAACATTGATATTTGCATTAATGTATTTATCTATCATACGTATAAGAAAGTGGAGAGGTAATTTTACTTCTTTCATCACGCTGCGATAACTTTCCATTCTTAATAACTTATAATTAAACTTGTGTAAGGTTAAGCATAATAACAAGAACAAATAATTCCGATTTTGTAACGCAATTCTTCAATGGCTGCATATCTTCAAAAGTCCAGTTATTGTTTCTTTATTTCAAGTTAAACAAACAGCTACACAATGGGCTATTTGTGTTTTGTTCACCAAGGGTATCAAAACCTGTTTTTTTTTAACGTTTTAAGTCTGCAGATATACTACTGTGCCTCTGGGGGACTGTAAGTCCAGTTATTGTAGACTTACAACGTATTAAAAGCATGTATTTTGTTTTACATTAGAACTTTCACATCGCAGAACATAACACTTGAATGTTTTTCTTTTTATGATGAATGTCAGATTTATATTACTCAGTATAGTTTTTCCTAAATAATAAATTTAATCCAACAGTATCAATAAATCTGTCTTTGATAACTTACCACAACATTTCCTACGATCCGTTAAAGTAAACCTCGGTGAGACAGCAATAGGTTTACGGACTTACAGCGCTAAAATCCTGGGTTCGATTCCCCGCGGTAAACATAAGCATTTTCTTTTAAATAGTTTGTTTTGTTTTTGAACTTCGTGCAAAGAGGCTTTGAGGGCTATTTGCGTTAGCCTTCCCCTAATTTAGCAGTTATAGACTAGAGGGAAGGCACCCAACTCCAACCGTCACATTTTAGCGCCCCCACGGATGAAAGGGCGAGCATATTCGGTGATGAGTACCTTAATCGCCAGGCTCTTTCAAAGAAATGTGCAAATTGTCAGCTGCGTAACGTTGCATTAAAACAGACCTTTAAAGGTACACATATGAGGTCTGTTCAAAAAATACTGTTTGAATTGCGCGGCTCCAATTAGTTCCAGGAGAATCCGCTTGGTGTCGCTAGATTTGCACAGATCAGCTAATTACGACGCCATTTCTCGATTGCAGATATCTTTATTTGTGTATTAGCTACGCGGTTTTAAGTGAAGTGCGATTTTTTCGTTTGGCGGATTTCAGAATGAATGACCTGAAGGAGCAACGACTTGCTGTGAAATTTTGTGTTAATCTTGGAAATTCTGCGACTGAAACTTTTGCTATGCTTAACACGGCTTACGATGATGTTGCTATGAATCGTACGGCATGTTTCAAGTGGCATGAACGTTTTAAGGATGGTCGACAGTCCATTGAAGATGATGAGCGTCCAGGACGTCCTTTCACGTCAACTGACAACCCACACGTCGACAAAATCAACACCCTGGTGCGGGCAAATCGACGTCTGACTGTCAGGGAGTTTGCTGAAGAGTGTGGGATATCAGTTGGATCTTGTTACGAGATTTTGACCGAAAAAGTGAAGATGCACCGCGTTGCTGCGAAATTCAGCCTTCAGAACTCGTGAGTTTTTGGCCAAACACTCGATCACTGTTCTTCCCCACCCCCTCTCTACTCACCTGACCTTGCTCCTTGCGATTTTTTCTTGTTCCTCAAACTCAAAAGACCCTTGAAAGGAAGAAGATTTGAGACGATTCCCAAGATTAAGGCAAATGCGACGAAGGAGCTGGAGGACATTACAAAAGAAGCGTACCAGGACTGTTTCAACAAGTGGAAACACCGTTGGGATAAGTGTGTGCGTTGGGGAGGAGAGTACTTTGAAGGGGTCCCAGACCTGTAACTTCTAAATAAAGTACATTTTGTTTTATGACATCAGTCCGCGTATTTTTTGAACAGCCCTCGTAATGTGAGTGCCTGCTTTACTTTGTAAGTGATTATCTGTAGGTATATATATATATATATATATATACATATGAGGCTAGAATTCGTCTGTCTACGAAACTCGTCCCACAGTTTACTTCCGATTTGAATGAAACTTCATAGATTTTTTAGCATCATAACGGGAAGTTTTTAACAAAGTTTCATTACAATTGTTCTCTAATTTAAAAAATACAAACAAACTTAGTGCATGTGTCCACTTTGTTTTAAGAAATAAGTAAATGACAGATTTTATATCGCATCGAAATGAAAAATATACATAAAAGTGAATTCAATAAACAAAAAAATCATAGGACCTTATTTCATAATATTTTTCGTAAATCGCTTGCTTAATGGAAAAATTGTACTTCTTTCCAATTTGACAATGACATTAATTTTGTATATTTATTATTATCAAAATTCCTCCCTGTGGTATAACGATATGTCCAAGGACTTACAACCCTAAACATCGAATTTAAGTAACAGCCGTGGGCATAATTTGAACATAATCATAAGCAAGCAAATTATTATTATTAACAAAATTATTTTTAATAAAACTTATAAAATTGCGGTGAAATAAGTGAAATGTAGAATTTCAAAGTAATTCTTCCTAGTGGAGGATCGTTATGTTATTTGAAAAAAGACGTGACTTTCTGTGCTGAGGAATCCGAGTTTAAGCTACAAATTGAATTGTTCTATGACTGAAGGTATTGCAAGCCTTTCGTTGCATACAAATTAGCAGGGAGTGTGTAATAATTCGATCTCTGTAAGTTACACAAGTACAAGATGATCAAAATCATCGAAAATTACCAAACGAGAAAGTGACTTATCACAAAAAAGTCTCATACTTTGATAAAGCAAATGAAACGTCAGAATACGACTAACAGAAAGAAAGATAAAGAAGGAGATAGCCATGCTCACTCAGAAATGATGCAAGATCCAGCGAGAAGAAGCCAGGAGCATACTCAAAATACAGAAGCATATTAAAATTCTCACCAAGATGCAGTTAGAAGAAGCCAGGATCTATTTCGTGGCAAAGACGCACACCGTTCAGCTTGCCAAACTCCTGACTGAAGAAGAAATGAACAAGTTTTTAACTCCTTAGATCGTTAAGCACCCAAAAGAACTCAAAGGAATGTTTCAAGTTTTGCAGGTTTAAGCTACGAGCCAGAGGTTTTGGATGTAAAACACGAATCAATAAAATGTGTCTCTCCAGTCATTACTGTTAAACCCTATTGTTTCTTTAAAAAATATTTAACAATGGCTTGTATAAATGGCAAAGTGAAGCTCAGTGACTTGCCAGTTGCTCATGAGTTTGTGACCTGCCTTATTCATGGGGGAGTCAGTTGAATCCAAACATTTTTAGCCAATGTTCAGAAATACTATTGCATCTTTAGTATGACCTCTCAACTATTGCTATGAGTCAATAATTTCTGGTTGTAATGATTTGAATCTCTGCTTCCGTGTACAAGGTCAAATCCATCGTACGATTGGATATATGGCTCCTGTAAATGAACTTAAATTTTGCCAAATCTTTTCACCGATTCGAAAATGAAGCAAATTCAGTTATGAATGAACATGTACAATGTATTGAGGGAGGAAATTGTTGAAAAATGGTCTGCTTAATGAAACAGACCTGAGAGTTGTGATCAATAAGAAATAAAAACCACCAAACAAAGATAAGCAGGACTTAAATCTACATCCTCAGAAAAAATTGTTATACTGATGCCAAACCAAAATGTTTAAAACCGTGATATTGAGAAAGATGAAAGCCTGCAACGAATTTTAGAACTGAATAAGTACTATGATAATCTTTAGTACCTTCTACTTATATAAAATAGTTTAGATGGTTCTAAAATCTGTCTTAAAAGGGAAGATGGCAATAAACATGAATGGTTACGATACCATTTCTAATGATTTATGGTATGACAAACTGCACTGATTATCCTGAGGGGAGCTAATGGTTATTCCAAATATATGCTGTTGGTCACTGTGTCAAGAATAAGACTGATCGTTTGCAGTACTTCACAAGCACAAAAGACACTCCAAGCAGAGTTTTATCAACAACTTCGGGACAGTGTGTTGTCACCTGATGAAAATAAAAATCAAACTGTCAGCCTCTTTCACTTGTGGGCCACGCAACTGACACGAGAACAGTAGGATGTTATGACATATGTGAGGATCTATAGCAGATCAGACTTCTTCATCACAATGAGAATAAATACCTAATGAAAATAAGTTATTGACAATCTTCTTTCCCAAACCTATTTCCTCAAAACACACCAAATATTGTAGCACATGTGTTCCAGCTGAAAGTTTAACATTTATGCAAATGTTGACAAAAGACAAGATATTTGGCCAAGGAACAAAGCAAACAAACTTGACTGAAGATATACATTGCCGTTAATAAGTCAGAAAAACTTGGATCTAACTTTTTATGATGTCGTATACAATAGTGCGTTACTGGATATTGAAAGCAAAGTACAAAGTATCGGTTGCAAAAATCTCCAAACATATGGTCTTCCTCAGCCAGAAAACATCAGGAGTGAATCAAAGACAAAGGAATACAAGATGGCCACATACTTCAATACTCTGATCAGATGGATTATATTTAAAAATTATCCCAATCTTACTCCAAATCAAAAAAAAATTTATAATAAATTCAGTAACCTTGCAGAGTGTCGTGGAGGTAGTGTTATAGTGATTTAACTCTGTCCAAAGTAAGAGCAAGCAATAGCATTGCTATGGTAATTGCATCAAATGGTTTTGCAGCAACAATACTGAATAGAGGCCGCAAACGTCATAGCATCTTTAAAATTCCATTTAATTTTAACGGGGCAGATATGCCAGTGTGTGAGATTAAGAAGGACATAGAATTGACAAATATCATTTGCATGGTTATATGACTCATTGTAGATTAGGTTCCCATGATCAACCGATCAGCATTCGAGGCACTGGATTTTTCACTTAGATATATCAGAGAAACTGATGTACCATTTGATGATATTGTTACTCCATCACGTCGAGATTTCCGTCATATCCTTCCAGTTGTCAGAGGTAACACTGTGGATGCTTGCTTAAAGAAGTCAGCCCTCTGGAAACGTGTTCAAGTTTTGATTTTGACCACAAACGTTTGAGTAAGGACGAGCAGTAATTTTTTAAAATATTATAAAAAGTTAGCGATGACGAAATCTATGTTGTTCATGGGCCTCATGTTACTGATCTCCCAGATCAGGTTGGCACTGTTGTTAACTGTATTAAAGTTTTAAATCAAAACGTATTTCCTGTTCTGAAGAACTACTACACAAACTTTGGCTGGCTGAAAGGTGCTTTATTTCAACTGTTAATAATATAAAACGTGACTCGAATTTCAGCCTCGTGACTGAACTACCAAGTGAGAAGAAGGGACAGAGTTCAACACAATTGATTCTGTGCAAGATTTATCTTAAGTGCAGTACCCAGTGGAATTATTACTGAAAACAAGGAGCTCCAATCATAATTTTAAGACCATTGGATTCACTCAGAGTGACCAACAGCACCAGATGTGCAGTTAAGAGTCTTTTTCTGAAATTTATTTTAAATCAGCATAATCACTGAAAAATTTAAAGGAAAATTGTATGCATCCTCAAAATCCCAGTTATTCTTGCTTAAATAACAATAACATTCACGAGGCGTCACTTAACTGTTCTACCCATCATCTGCGTGATCACCATCAAACCTCAAGGTGAGACTTTCAACACTCTTGGACTTTACGAACAGAATGAGGCAGCTTAACACATGGTGTGATACATGCAACATTGTCGATAACTGGAACGCCTGACAACATTTCATGCTCACAAAAGAGGCGGATAAAAAGAGCTCACAATGTTGTTCATCAAGGAATTACTTAGCGAGAAATAAAATGTTATATTCTATTGGTTGAGGCTGTCATACTAAAGTAATTGTGCCGAAGGCCCAACAAAGCTTTCGATAGAAACTAGTACAAATAGACATTTCTGCTAATAGCATTTGTTAACCATAACCACTACTTTGTTTCTAAGCATATAATTATGAATCGTCAGATTTACTTGATGTAGTTTTGTTTATTGAAATAAGGATCAACCAGAAAATAATAAGCTGTTGCCTTTATTGTTTTATTTTTCTGTTTCAATCAATAAGATATTTGCACGCCTTGAAATGAAATGTGAGACCAGCTTCATAATTAACGAAATGAGTTACATCAAGACTTTTGTATTGTATCTATGCATATTTCTTCAGATGTCATTTAGAAACTGCTTTTGAGATATTAAAAAGTAAACATATTATTCTGTCAACTTTTGTAGGGCATTTTATTTCCAAATCCTCAAAAAAAAAAAAAAGACTATGTGAACGGAAATAATTTCCTTAAATGACTATTTACTTTCTTTAGTAACTGTAGATTATTATTAAGAGACGTAAAGAGCGTTTATTCAATTTTTTTCTTTCAGTTAAATGATTAAACGTAATAAAACGGCATTTTTTCGACTATAAACGTCCAAAACAAATATCTGATGTTATCAACCTTGCATAAGCCTAAAAAAATTAGTTAAAAATTGTGTTATTTCAGAAAAGCTAATGTTATGTGAAATTTCCTGGACTAGACTAACAATAAAACGTTTCCAAAATAATTTGAAACAGCCCATTTGTAGTACATACGCCAGTAAAATTATGAACATGCTAAACATTGTGCCTTTACGTTTAACAAATTCATCAACTGGCTATAAATTAAAACTACTTCTAATATAATAAATAAAAGAAATCGATCTGTTTTCTGTTGTTTGGCCTTCTCTTGCCAATTTTGACATAACTTGCATCACTGTCACGTTTCTGAATTAACAATGGTCTCTAACAATGATGTTAATGTCGTCTTTCTGTCTGGCAGCAGTTAATCTCGTATGTGCTATACAAGCAGATTTTTTGGGACGGTTATCGTGTGATCAGCGCGTGTAGACACAAAATGGTACATGGTTTCATTTAAATGAATAAATCAGAAAAATCATGTAATTTTGTCTATCCACAATGCATGTTTTTTCTCTAGTCTCCTTAATAAATTTTACAAATTAAAATAATCTTAATAATTTCCTTTTCATAACGAAACACACCGATAAAATAAAAAAGTAAAATAAACATCTACTGAATACTTTTGCTGGTTGATTTTTTACATCCATTTGTTATACGCCCTCTCTCGGCAGTCGTATAGCGTCATTTATTTCGTGCAGCTATACGCCCTCTATCGGCAGTCGTGTAGTGTCATTTATTTCGTGCAGTTATACGCCCTCTCTCGGTAGTCGTATAGCGTCAGTTGCTTCACGCAACTATACGTAGTCACCCAAGAAAGTATCTCAATGTGACGTCAAACTGTAGGGTTTTTTTTTTTTTTTATCGACAAACAAAGTTGTCGCTAGCAAAATGCGGGTAATTGAAAGCGATAGAAGAGTTTTCGATAAGGTAATAGGCACTAGCTGGCACGAAACCGTGCGCTGAGTTAGAAACCGAACTCCTTAAGCTGACTAAGTCATTTGTTGGTCGGAAAATTTCTGATCGAGATTTTTTCATACCACTGTTTTATAAAATGATTCACCTCCAGTAACGATTGTAAACACTTACAGTTTATCATTGTTTTGTTGTGTGTGTGTTTTTTCAGAAAATAAAGCCTTTAGTTAAAAGTATGAAAACAGACGGCTGAATGTGTCAGTAATCTCAACTACCACATTAAACTTGAAAATCAAGCAGTGATTAAGTGGCTACCAATTCTGTTATCGCCATGACAACTGGGGGATATTTTCCACCAGATCAACTGCTAAATGTTTTACAATGATAATTGCATTAACTGAAGTTCGAGCCAGCCTTGTGTTAAGTACTTATTAAACAAACTGGTGAGACATTGTCACAACTAAACAGTATAGCAGACTTCAAAACATTATTAAAGGTACCAGGTCTTAACTAAAAGTTCCTACATGTTTCGGTATATATTAAAAACCCACCATTATCAGGGAATATACAGCAGTGAGATATTACTTTAATGCTTATATGATTCTCATCGTAGAATTAGAAACTTCGACCTAACAGTTAGCAAAACGGGTACTGGCACTTATTTATCATTCTCATGTAAAATGAATTTACAGAAGTAATTCACTTACCAATAGAGTTAAGAACTCTTTGGTTTTTATTAAGAAAACCAATGATAACCATCTCTTAAATGCACAAAAATAATTTAAGAAAGTTAGTATACAGTTTGAGGAAAATCAGATACATCAGATATTGTTTTAAATATCTGTGATATAATAAATGCACCAATATGTGCCGAGTATGTTACTTATATCTAATAGTAATTCTGCTAATTATTTAATCTATACACAGTAAATAACCACCTTAGACCTGGTCAGCGTACATAGGGGTGAGATATGTTATGGCTAGAACATAAAATGACAACTAGTTTTAAAAACTTATAATAATATTCGGAATAAACTGGCGAACCAGATATTTGACAGAATCTGAAAGCTGAATGAGAAAATGGTAAAGATGAAAACTGGTGACTCGAGCATGACGATGAGGATTAAATTTCTTACTGTTTGGACCACGACTGTAGTTTTAGAACCGCTCAGTTTAAGACTCCACTGTTAGCATCATTGAAAAACAATCAACAGGACAAGCATGGCTGTGTCCTTCTATCCTGACATAAACGGAGAGGATAACTAGAAACGTATGTTTCGTTACCTTTACTTTTGTGGAACACCTGCGGAGGGCCACCATAGTGTTCACCAGTGATGAGGCAACCTGACATTACATGAATAAAAGTTGCAAGTCGGATATAAGTAATAGGTAGTTTCCTAGGGCGATGTCGAATATAAGTAATAGGTAGTTTCTTGGGGCGATGTTCATAGATCACTCCATCACGGTAAACTGTATCAAATACTTTCTAAAAGAGATAAAAACAGAGGACAATATGGGAGATTGGCGTTAAAATGAGACCAGACAACCTGAGAACCTAGTTCAGAGTAGAAAGTCCAGCCCAAAAACTAATCTGAGAACTTAACAGAAAGTGTTTTCCTGAATAAAACTGTGGAGCCAAGATACTAAAACATGTCTAAATATCCTGCTGAGAACGCTGGCAATACTAAACTGGTCATAATCAGTCACTAGTGAAGGTGGTTTATTGGATTTAAGAAATAAAAGTATTTTGGCGAGTTTCCATGATTGAAGATAAAACCTAGTGTGTAAAAATGACATTAAATTAGTAATAAATTAAAAATTCAGGGTGGTATAGCTGTGAAAAGTGGCAATTAGGTGAATGAGAATTTGTTTTAAGAATAATTGGCAAAGACATTGGTCTCATCTAAGCATGAAGTAGGATCAAATAACGGGTTTCTGAGGAGAACGTAATTAGTCTATTAATAATTTTAATTTATTCCAGTAACGGATGAAATGAGAAATATCACGTAATTTAATGCATGCTTTCCGCCTTTGTAATCTCTCTTTTGCAACAAAATAATTGTGAGCAGTTCGTCAACGATGCCAACGTTAAGAACTATATAAGGGGTTAAACCCTGGTTTTATCAGGCTTTATTTGTGGAATTCTATTGTATTGATTTCTTCTAGCATATTACGGTAACATATACTAGCTTCTTGCTACCTTCTTTCTATAAAGGGTACCGTGAGAGTTATTTCAAACCCTATATTTAATCGTTATGTTTATTTTAGCAAAACACTTATGACATACCAATGGTACAAGTATGTGGGAATTCTAAATAATGATAAGTATTCTTACTTTGGCTCATTCATTTGTAAAGAGGGATCATTATAGCATTACCAAAGTGTTGAAACTTAGATTCTGTAATGGCATGGAAAAATAAGTCCCATCAAATGGGCAAAACGACAAAATATTCCCTTGTCCTAACACCTTTGCACAGTACTATATGATAGTTGTTATGATTATGTGGTAATGATGAGGTATTCTGTGAAGCTGTAGTGATACCAACCATTGATACAAACTGGTAGTGAAGTCCTCCAAGTGATTGCCACTCCTTCCTGACCTATCACTCGTGGATTATCATTTCTGAGTTAATTCTACCAAACGTTGGCTTGAGGAAAGCCTAAGTAATAAATAATAAATACATTTGCAAGAAATACAAATTCAAAAAAAGATCGATTAGTTTTAATAGAACAAATATTAAATAAAAAGAAAATTCAATTCCACAGTCCGTTTCTAGCCTACCTGACCCGTCCAGGTTTTCAGAAAATCAAATAATTTTTAAACTAAAATAAGTAGCAATCGTGATTATTTTGAAAACAAGTTTAGCAACAAAATGAAACTCATTGAGTGCAAACGTACATTGATAGGGATAAACGTTGTATTGTGTGATGGTTATAGATATAGAAGATTCTCTATGGTTAGAGTTGGGTGTTTGTATATAGTAAAACTCAAAGCCACACAATGCAATATCTATGCTCTGCCCACCACAGGTATTGAAACCAGATATTTAGCATTATAAGCTCATTTACAGGGTTATTGGCAAAAGTCATGGTGTCAAACGTGCCTATAAGTATCAACATAGAAATGGAGAAGCTATTTATATCATTTTTGCTTCAACAGCTGTTTCAATGTGAAACAGATTATGTTGGTGAACCGTAATTTTCATTAATTCGTTACACATCAGAATTATATCTACAGTTTTACTTAACATCAAATTGGATATTAATATCATTTTTTATCTGTAGTTCCTCAGTAGCTCGATGATGGCGTATATCGCTAAAAACAGGGTTTTGATGTTCGTAGAAAGCACAGCACACATAGCTAGTTGTGTAGCTTTACACTTAAAAGCACAGAAAAATTTACTCGAGTTAACTTCACTCGCCATTCAATTGGCGAACCAGTGAGTAAGGGTTGCTGACCGGCCAAATTTTTTTCGTATATCACAACTTGATAAATTATCTCTTTCATTGAGCTTGTATTCGGTTTTAAGTTATAGATATATTTTGGCAACACGCAATACATTGAGCAAAACATGCTTCAAACGAAATCCCAGCCCAGATTCAAGTGCTAAAATAGCATTTTAAACCTATTGACATTCAATAAAATATTTCGTTCGAAAAACAAATGCCTGAAATTATAAATCAAGACACTGATAGTCTTATTAAATAAAAGTAGAATTTTCTAAGTTGTTAATGAGCATATCTTAAAATAATGTTTATACCTTAAAATTTTAATTTAAAAGTGATATCTATTATGTCCATTAGATAAAACTGACCATAAATGACCATTAGTTGAATGTCTTTCAGAACAATAAAGTTGAATACCTATGTAGTTACCATAGTACCTATCATCTGTAATTAACAGAAGACAAATTTTAATCTAATTAAATATTTTAAACTTTTAGGAACTCAGGTCTGAAGATTTTTCATATTAACGTACTTCGTGCAATACGAACGTCGTAATCAAACTAAAGACTTGCAAAGTTATAAAAGTGGAAATTTGAAAACAGCATTTGAAATTTTCAAATGGAAACCAACTTTACCATAAAAAAACACTATTTAACTGTAAACGTTCCGTAATCCTCAATCAAATAATATTTCCAGAGCTGTAGAATGCTGAAGAACTTCCAACTGAATTACACTGTTTAGTAGCGAACGTTCCTTTATTCTCAAACCAATGCCCATTATTACATCCAAAACTACAGAATACTGAATAACTTACACGATATAAATAAATACCATACATATGGAGTAATTTTATCTTTTACCAGCTAAACAATGAGTGCAAAAAAACGTGTCCAAATACCATCGCTTTAAATCGCTCATTTTCTACTTCGAATGCATAGAAAACTTCCTAGTAGTAACTGATAGAATTAACAGCAATAGTAATAGTAGTTTTGTCTACACTTTTGTGGTTCATTCTTTATTAAGGTGTCTGTAATAACCGTGCAACCCGCAAACAATCTCGCAAATAAATGGTTTATAGAAGTGTTTAAAAAACCGATAAGACCCAGCGTTTCTCTCCAGTGGCACAGCGGAATGTCTCCGGACTTACACCGCTAAAAACCATGTTTCGATACCCGTGGTAGACGGAACACAGATAGTCAATTGTGCAGCTTCATGCTTGACTTAAAACAAACAAACAATTAATATCAGAACTTTAAGTGTTGAGTTCAAAACTATTTTTAGTTTATAATTTTACATCAACAACTTGTGAAACATTTTTGTTTTGAAATCGATGTTTATTGTACTTTTATTGTACTGATTGTACTTTCCTTTTGACAAGTGAGTTCTTAAATTTGTTTAAAATAAAAAGTGTATTTAGTGATTTAAGGACAGTAGATGGCATTGTTTTTAAAAGTAAATTCTGCTCGTATTTTGATTTTTCGGAAAAAAACTAATGAAAAAACATTTTTTACGCGAACTCTTATGTATCTGTTTCAGAATCTATCGTAGTTAGCAATTTTCAAACACTTATCTTAAACCGTCTTACTGTAGTATTTCGTATCACTTGCACCTGTGATTGACGATGAATTATGCCAAAGGTTGTTATTGATTTTCACCCTACTACCTTTAACCTAGTTTGTGAATCTTTCCTATACCGCCACCTATTGGAAAGTTATTCAGCTTTAGAATAAAGTTACCATAGCAACGTAAATAAGCTCATTAAAAATGAAATGATAGTCATTGAAAACTATGTATTACAGAACTACGAGTACTAGTCTATTGAATGTGTCTTACTTTATTTGTATAAATTACAATTTATAAATCCACACACATCCTGATGACAATTTTGCATTTTAAAATAAAATATGTTTCTTTTGTATTAGTAAATTGAAGGAAACGTTTGCTCGTTTGTTCTAAGCGTAATGTTACACAATAGACTATTTGCAATGTGCTCACCGCCAGGTATCAAACCCCGAATCTTAGCGTTATAAGTCCTCAGGCTTTACACTGAGGAGATAAAAGGAAACGGTTTGGTTTGCTTGTTAAGCACAAAGCTACCCAATAGGCTATCTGTGATCTGCCCTCCACGGGTAGTAAAGCCCTAATTTTAGCGGCGTATGCCAGCAGACTTACTGCTGAGCCGGTAAGTAACAGTAGGAAACGAAGTTTTATAAAATGATTGTCCCAGTGTATAGAATTTCGACCGAATTTCTCCCAGTTATGGTTATAATAATATGATAAAAACATTGAAAAAATGTTCATTTTCTACAATGATAACAGTAATTACAAAAAATAATTAGAAAAATATTTAGGTGTGAATGATTAGTGACTATCTCAGGAAATTTACAAAGATGTTTGTACAATAAATTGAAGACGGATTATACTATAGATAGTACCTTCATATTGAGAACTTAAGCGTGTTTATTGAGTTTCTATTTTTGAAATTCGACCATATACAAAGGTATTTATATACGTATAATCTACAGCGTATGTAAAGAAAACACAAGTTACGTCATTTAACATGCAAAGTTTTGCTTGTTTGTTTTTAAATATGCGCAAAGCTACATAATGAACTAAACGTGTTGTGCTTACCGCTGGCTGTCAAAACACAGTTTTTAGTGTTATAAGCCTTATGGCTTACCACTGAGTCACTGGGAAAAAGAGATTATAACACAAAAACGTGTTTTACATTTCAGGATTTTTGAATATGTTTTCTTTCTTTAAGTTAGAAACTACTCATTATATTCGAATAAGTCCGAAAGAAAAGGAAATTAAATAGAATACTAAGAGATATAATCAGCTGTCTATAGAGGGATTCTGTAAATTTTGGTTTGTTTTGAATTTCGCACAAAGCTACACAAGGGTTATCTGTGCTAGCCGTCCCTAATTTAGCAGTGTAAGACTAGAGGGAAGGCTGCTAGTCATAACCACCCGCCGCCACCTCGTGGGCTACTCTTTTACCAACGAATAGTGGGACTTACCTGACATTATAACACCCCCACGTCTAAAAGGGCAAGCATATTTGGTGTTACAGGGTTTCGAACCCGCGACCCTCAGACTACGAATCAAATGCCTTAATTTGATTGCTGGCGATGCAATTGACGAGATTTAAGCATTTAATATTATCCTTACTAACTGGAGTACTCCGGTGGGTCAGCCATAAGCTAAGAGGCTTGCAAAGCTAAAATTGTGGTTCAATTCCTCTCGGTGAACAGAGCGAAGAGAGTCCATTATTCTGAACTATACCTATCACTAACTGGAGAAATTCAAGTAAGTTTACTTTTAGATCTAAGTACTTTTATTCTACTTAATGACAGGAATGTTTTATACATGAAGATAGTACCAACTCGATTATTGCGTACTTACAATTTCATAATAATCAGTGGGTCGCGGGCTTAAATCCCTTAAGCGAATGTTCTCACTGTTTTAACCATGAAGGTGTTATAACAAAGGTAAATCCCACTATTTGTTACTAAAGGATAGCTCAATAATTGAAAATGTTTGGTACTGTCTTCATTTTAGTCTTCTACTGCTAAATTAGAGACGGCTAGGGCATATAACTCTGGTGTAGATTTGAACGAAATTCAAAATGAAACATTAATATGGGGATGCGTAACGTTGTTTACTTAACAGCTTTATATATTGGGATGGCGTTTCAGATGGGCACAAAATACATGACGCAGTAGGCCCGGCATGGCCAGGTGGTTAGGGCGCTCAACTCGTAATATGAGGGTCGCGGATTCTAATCCCCGTCGCACCAGACATGATCGCTCTTTCAGCCGTGAGGGCGTTATAATGTGACGTTCAATCCCACTACTGGTTAGTTAAAGAGTAGCCCATGAACTTGTGGTGGGTGGTAGTGACTAGTTGCCTTCTCTCTAGTTTTACACTGCTAAATTAGGGATAGCTAGTACAGATAGCCCTCGTGTAGCTTTGCTTGGAAATTTAAAAACAAACAAAGAAAAACAAACTTTCTTTGTTTAATATTCCATTTCACAACTGGTCATATCATGGAATTTGAAATTTTTATATCAGTTTTTGTTTATCGGAATATTAATAATTGTCTGCACTAAGAACAAAATCCTTACAAATAACAACAACTAGAAAATATCGAATCTTACTTGAAAAATTCTTGAGTAACTTTATAAATATAGTTATTCCTTTACGTACATAAATAGACAGTTAAAGTACTTCCGATAATTTGATTACTTGGCTTGGTTAACATAAAATATTAAACAATATAATGAAAATCAGTTACGATCAGCTGAAAATGACCTTTAGTTCATTTTTCAAAGCTCAGAAGGGATTCATTAAACAAGTGAAATATTTTTTCTATTTCCTTAGAATCTATGGGATCGAGCTTTATATCATATTTTAATAAGAAGAGAAGAAAAACAAAAAGTCCTTCAACTCTCCTAACCCAATGAGATCCTCAAGATCTCCTCCCATTTGCAAGAAAAGAAACTAACGAAGTTAATTCTAGAAGCAGATATGCCATAAAATTAATTTCCTTTTGCGTTAAAGCAACTGAGACAATGTCAGCTCATATCTGGGTCTCTGTAATCCGATTACAGTAGTGCAAACAAAATAATTTAACTTTAGCCCCTTGAACGCTACTTGTGGGCACGCACAATAAGCATTATTTCAATTAGCAGTATGATCTAAATGGTTTTTTCCTTGACCTGTTTAAAAAAACTTTAATCTGTTGTTTTATTAATGATTAAGGTTCAGCTAGTTTTCTATATAAGGTGGTTTGTTTTGTGATTTACCACAAAGCTACACAGTGAGTTATTTCTGTTATGCTCACCACGGATGTCAAAATTCGAATTTTAGAGTTATAACATATTAGAGGTGAAATAAACAGAACCGATATCGTTGGGTTTGGTTTTAGCATAACAGATAAAGAAGTTGGTCAAACATTTGTTTGGAAGGGTTGCGCGTTGTAGAAATTAAAAAGCCTCCCCCCTTCCCGTCAGTGGCACAACGTTATCAATTACGTAGCTAGGGTTTTCAGCGCTCGGTGACAAAGTCAGTTTTCGCGCCCCCTCGTGACAGAATGTAAACTATAATACCTAATTATGTAACATTAATTTGGCGCCCCACCCACTCACCCACGATGCTGCGCCCGGGGACAGATGTACCCTCTTTGCCCCCTCCCTCCAGCTACGCCACTGAACGTTATGTCTATTGACTTACAATGATAGAATCCGAATTTCGATACTCGTAGTGGGTAGAACAAAGATAGCTCATTGTGTAGCTTTGTGTTTAACTTCAAACAAACAAACAAACAAACCAGCAAAATATGTTATAAAACGCGGTAAAATACAGGTATATTATCCCGCCAAAATGGCGAGATACATCTACTTAACAAAGGACTCAACTTCGCTATAGCACCTAGGTACATTCCAACCATAGAAATCAAAACATGTTTAGAAGACCTAGCCAGGAGACTTGTGATACTTTCTACAGAGAACAAAAACAAGGAAACAACCAAAAACAACCAACAGAAAGAAGACAACTTAGATAATTTTATTGACATCCAACAGCCAACCTTCCCAGGTAAAATTACAAATTTATATTTTCCAGAAACACCTAAAAACAACATCTTAAACGATTTTTTCAAAGAATTTTCTCACAAAACCATCAACATAATTTCACAAAACAGAAAACTGAAAACAACCTTACAAAAAGAGACATTAATTGCATTAAAAACCTAAAACAAGACAAAAACATAAAAATTCTAAAAGCAGATAAAGGTAACGCTATAGTCATAATGAACACGAATGAATACATCCAAAAAATGAATAACATCCTATCAGACACGAACAAATTTAAACCAATACACACAAATCCAACAAAGACACACGAGACGCAACTGAACAAATTACTACTACAAATGAAAAAAGCCAACACAATTTCACAAACACTTTATTCCTACCTACGTAAAACCGACTCACGCACACCGCAAATATACGGCATCCCCAAACCTCATAAACCAGATTGTCCATTACGACCAATAATGTCCACATATGAATCGTTTAATTACAACCTTGGTAAATACATAGCATGGGCATTCTCCAAATATGTAACATCAGCCAGCTCATTTATCAAAGACTCTTTTAATTTCAAGTCTAATCTAAATCAACTTAATCATAAAGCCTTAATGGCCAGTTATATCCCTCTTTACAGAAGTTCCAACCACTGAAGCCTGCAAGATAGCCTTAGAACTCTATATCCGAGACCCTAACCCAACTATAGAAATTCCCAGTAACCAGTTAGCAACCCTCACAGAATTCACCACGATAAAGACAAACTTCATGTTCAACGACCAAAACTATATACAAACAAACGGCCTAAGCATGGGCAACCCAGTATCACCAGTTCTAGCCAATATTTTTATGACACAAGTTGAAACACAAGCAATTAACACAGCATTACAACCACCACTATACTGGTATAGATATGTAGATGACACGGTAGCGGGATTCAAATCTACAGAACACATACTTAATTTTTTCAATCACATTAACTCTATACATCCCAACATCAACTTCACATGTGAACAGGAAGAAAACAATCAAATATCATTTCTTAACCTCAAAATTACAAGAACTGATACACAATTTCAAACAGAAATCCACCGAAAAAATCACCCATACTGGACTATACATTCCTTGGGACTCAGCACATGAAACAAAACAAAAACTCAACATACTAAGAAACCAAATAAACACAGCCATAAAACTATGCTCACCAGATAAAATTAACGATGAATTAGACAAAATAAAACAATACTTCACCAACATCAATAAGTTTCCTCCACAAACCGTAGAAAACATTATACGCACACACCTAGACAGAAAGCAAAATCAACCAACTAAAGTAAATACAGCTCACGAATCAAAAACCACGAAACCATATACTGCTGTATACCATATATTCCCGACATCAGCAAACAAATAACCAACATTTGGCAAAAATTAGTCACAAAATATGACATTCCAATTAATACCAAATTTATTCAAAAACCCGGCACAAAACTGAGGTCTATACTATGTAAAAACTACACTGACAAACACCACACCAACATTATTTATAAAATACAATGTGATAACTGCCACGACTTCTATATTGAGAAACAAGTAGAAAAATGGAAACCAGATTCAAAGAACATAAAAAGTCACCTTCACACGTTTTCGAACACTGCAAGTCAAATAAACACAACATAACCATAGAAAACACTCAAATACTAAATAAAGAAACAAACATAAACAAACGTAAAATTAAAGAAGCCTTACTTATACAACAACTTAAACCCAAAATAAACCAATATAAAGGAACGCCTTTATACCTATATTAATATAATAAATAAAATTATATATTCAAACATCTAATACCGCCCTCTACATTTCGACACACAGTTACACAACCCCTTTCAAACATGTGGTCAGCTTCCGGTCAGTTACCTCTTTCTTTGTGAACCTGACGATGACCGAAGAAGGTCGAAACGTTGTTCGCTCTTCTATGTAAAGTGTTTTCTCAGCCCAAACGAGCCGTTTTTGCATATAAACTAACTGTAGTTCCACTTGGAAATAGTGAAGTTAACAAGCGAAATTATTCTTAAATTTTAGCATAAGAATAAACTTAAGGACTTATTGCAAAGGTCAAAATAAGCACAAAATGAAATTTTAAAAGTTAAATTACGACAGTTTGTTTACGTATCTTGTCGTTGTATAAATATTAACTGTCAACATTGTCGCAGTATTTTTGATAGATAATAGATACGATTTGAAGGTCGCGAGTTTGTACACTTTGGGATCGTGGGTGCGTTTTAAAAGCTACAGATAAAACCCACTATTCAGTCTCACAAGCGTTGAAAGTATGGGTTGTTAACTTGCTGATTTCTCTCTAGTCTATGAAACCACAGAAAGTTAGCGCAGATTGTACTCCAGTAATTTTGCTCGAAATTATTTCGAATGTTAGAATACAGTAATCCAGTTACTTTTACTTAAGTAAGAAGTCAAACAATCAAGTTTAACAGGTGTAGCGATCACAACTATCTGAAAGGTAATACTACGTCTACTGCGTAATGTTTGTTTGTTTGTTTTTGAATTACGAGTAAAGCTACGAGAGGGCTATCTGCGTTAGCCTTTCCTAATTTAGCAGTGTAAGACCAGAAGGAAAGCAGCTAGCCATCACCACTCACCGCCAACTCTTGGGCTATCCAGTAGTGGGATTGAACGTAACATTATAACGCCCCACGGCTGAAAGAGCGATCATGTCTGGTGCGACGGGGATTAGAATCCGGGGATTAGATGAGTTACTGGGGGCTATAATGTAGTGTTAATGTCTGTATTTATGACAAAGCTACTATGGCTATCTTTCGACGTGTGTGTGTGTTTTTTGTAGCAAAGCCACATCAGGCTATCTGCTGAGCCCACAGAGTGGAATCGAACCTCTGATTTTAGCGTTGTAAATCCGTAGACTTACGCTGCACTAGGGGGGCTATTTGCCAGTTTTTCATGTATATGGAATACATCAAAAACCCATTTTATTGTACATCAGACAAAATTATGTTTAAAATGCAAAATTTCAAAACTTTTTATAAAAAGCAAATTATTAAACCAACAAAAATTTGAAAGTCGTAGTAGTGTCTTCCTTAAACTTCCATGGCAATGTGTGGAATACCATATCCCAGTATACAGAAATCCCAAATATTGTTAAGTTCAGCAATAACTCTTTATTTGTTTCACTCAAAATAAGTTAATAATATTTTCTAGTTTTGAACGTGTGATTATTTTCTGGTATTGTACGTGTTGGTGAAATAGCTGTCGATTATGTTACTTATTTCTAATTATTTTTGTATTTTCTTTACCGCCTGAACCATATGACGAAGATAAATAAAAAGAACTTCGAATGACATTGACTTTGAACTAGAAGTTAAGCAATCAATTATGTGGAACAAACGTGAAAGCTCAGTTTTTGACGTTGGTTCTATAGTTTCGTTCAGGTATTCTGAAAAGCTTTATTTTTTGTGTTTTATCAATGATATATTGAAGCACTCTAGCTTAATGATTTTACTTATAGTAGATTCAAGTTGTTTGTCTTCAGTAGGAATTTAGGTTTGTACAAATGAGAATGTGGTATTGATTATATTAGTATTTGTGGCTTAGACTGGAGTAAAAACACATGTATAGGGGTCATGTTTCTCACATAAGAAAACAAAACAACTTAATGATTTGTTTAGCGAATTGCATGCAAATTTTAAGCATTTTGTAACATCATTATTCATGTAGTGTGAGAAGATTAAACAATGTTCAAAGTCATTGAAAATGTTTCGGTGAAAAACATTCATTGACTTCCGACATTTTCGTCTTTCTCGTTTGGCAGATAAATTACGACCCGGCATGGCCAGGTGAGTTAAGGCGTTCGACTCGTAATTCGAGGTTCGCAGGTTTGGATCCTGGTCGCACCAAACATGCTCGCCATTTCAGCCGTGGGGGCGTTATAATGTGACGGTCAATCTTACTATTCGTTGGTAAAAGAGTAGCCCAAGAGTTGGCGGTGGGTGGTGATGACTAGCTGCCTTCCCTCTAGTCTTACACTACTAAATTAGGGACGGCTAGCGCTGATTATCCTCGTGTAGCTTTGCGCGAAATTCAAAATAACAAATAGCAGATAAATTATAATCCAAACAAACTCTTCACTGAAGGACTATTAAATGTTACTCTCAAATCACGTCCTTAATGTTATATAAATTAAAGTTATTAAATTATAAAACGATAAGCAAGAAAAAAATGTATGAAAGAATGATAAAATACTTTAAAATCTATGAACTCCAACTTAAGAATAGTTTGGATCGAGTTTATTTAAACGTTGATATGATGTATTATATAACACAACTGACTGAATTTCATGACAAACTCTAACTCGTTTCCAGCTACTTACTAAATGGTCATCTTCAGTCCAGATTAAACCTTTTACCACCAGAGTAGCTTCTAAAGGACTAATCGAGGGATCGCTTATAATTATACAGAAATATTCATTTCACCTTTCGATGTGTTCTGTAATTAAATGTATTGAAAAAATGTTTATCTTATCACTGATATTTAAAAAAATTAGGACCTGTGGTTCATGTTTATAAAGTACACTATGCTTCTGAAATGTTCAATACTAAATAATTTGTTTTGTCTTCAAAGATTGAAATGTTCTATATTAAATAATTTACTTTTTCTTCAAAGATTGAAACGCTCTGTATTAAATAACTTGCATTGTCTTCAAACATTGAAATGTTCTGTATTAAATAATTTGCTTTTTCTTCAAACACTGAAATGTTCTATATTAAATAACTTGCATTGTCTTCAAAGATTGAAATGTTCTATATTAAATAATTTACTTTATTTTCAAACACTAAAATGTTCTATATTAAATTATTTGCATTGTCTTCAAACATTGAAATGTTCTATATTAAATAATTTACTTTGTTTTCAAACACTAAAATGTTCTATATTAAATTATTTGCATTGTCTTCAAACATTGAAATGTTCTATATTAAATAATTTACTTTGTTTTCAAACACTAAAATGTTCTATAGTAAATTATTTGAATTGTCTTCAAACATTGAAATGTTCTATATTAAATAATTTACTTTGTTTTTAAACACTAAAATGATCTATATTAAATTATTTGCATTGTCTTCAAACATCGAAATGTTCTATATTAAATAATTTACTTCAAAGAAACCAACGAAAGGTATGTTCTCATCAACGACGATTTGTTCAAGTTTCTTGTGACCCGGAACTGTAGCATCTTATGCTCAAACATATAAAGCTCAAAGGGGCAATTAAAGTATGTTTTCATTTGTTGTTGCTTTGTGGCATCAGCAGCACAATTCTATATTTTTATATTTCCTTAACTCTGTAAAATAAGACATCGACCATATGATATGAATGAATGGAGAATTAACTTGTACGTAAAACATCAAAAAAGGAGAGATAGAGAACAGACATCACGTTCCGCTGAAAATATCGTTACAAGCGTATATGATGTGGAAATAATTTACTGATAGTCACGTGGCCTGGTATCTAACATAGACGTTTGAGTTGCTTTTTTAAATTTCGCGCAAAACCACACGAAGGCTATCTGCTGCACTAGCCGTCCCTAATTTAGCAGTGTAAGACTAGAGGGAAGGCAGTTAGTCATCACCACCCACCGCCAACTCTTGGGCTACTCTTTTACCAACGAATAGTCCAGTGCCTTAACCATCTGGTCATGCCGGGCCTCTTGAGAGAGATAAATAAAGAACTTTATAAGAATTATAGTTCCTATAACTATATGGCATGGCCAGGTGGTTAAAGCACTCGATTCGTAATCCGAGGGTCGCGAGTTCGCATCCACGTCGCGCCAAACAGGCTCGCCCTTTCAGCCGTGGGGGCGTTATAATGTGATGGTCAATCCCACTATTTGTTGGTAAAAGAGTAGCCCAAGAGTTGGCGGTGGGTGGTGATTGATGACTAGCTGTCTTTCATCTAGTCTTACACTACTAAATTAGGGACGACTAACGCAGTTGGATTTTAACCAACTCTTAAAAACTTGCTGAAGTATAGTCGCAGAAATCCACGTGGAGACAGCAAACTCGAGTTATGATGAACAACAGCAAAATCGTGAACTTTTCACGTGGTAGTTTCCATTTAATGCCCTAGAAAATGCACGAGTTGTAGTTTCCAACTGATACCTAATCTACGAAAAACAGTGGATTGTTTTAAGGCAGAAAGTGAAGGACCTTTGCAGCACAACAAAATTCAGGATGTTGAATTATGTTTAAAATTTATCCCTCAGTGGTTGGTTTTTTGCTTTGTTTGTTTTTTTAATTCTGCCCAAAGCTACACGAAGGTTATCTGTGCTAGTCTTCCCGAATTTACCACTGATAGACTAAAAGAAAGGAAACTATACAATACTACCCACCACCAACTCTTGGGATACTCTTTACCAAAGAATAGTGCGATTGGTCGCAACATTATAAAGCCCCGAGCATGTTTGGTGTGACGGAGATTCGCAGTGTTTTGCAAAATCCCTGTGTGATCCCACACTACATTAGATATCACTGGCAATAATTTTATAGCGGAGTCATAAAAGGGATTTGTAGCCTGAGCAAACTGTCAGCAGTGCGATCCTATTTGTAGATTTTAAATTCTCGGTTTTAATTATTTTATACGTTGACTTTTTTATTGCACCGCAATGGGAAAATGTATGACTAAAATAAGATACAATCCCTATAAGGGAATATAAAAGTTTACTTGTGCAAAAGCAGTTTTTGTTTTGTTTTTTTGCATTTTGGGTGTTTTACCACTACTGCGTCCTTCCAAAATAGATGTTAAACAGATTTGGTATGGAGCTTAAACAACTCCATGGAGAAACACACAAATCCTCAGTTTTATATGATATATTTTTTTGCAGTTTTTAAACTGCCCCAACTTCGTTGGATGGATCTTCACCAAATTTGGCGTGAATGTTTGTTGGGTCCGTGTGGAGAAACATGCAAATTTTTGGTTTCACATTTTGTGTTTTTCAGTGATTACGGGAATCTCTGTGTGTGTTTGTTTTTGTACAATTACATATAAGGGAAGTAATTTTTCATGTTTTAAGATAACCTTTCATCAGTCATGAATTTACATAACTTCCGTCTACATAACTCCAACTAGTTATGAATAAGAAAAGAGCGACATAGATGTACAGCGGCGGGTAAAATTACTTTAAGAGAAATTATTCTGCAGAAAAATGTTATTGTTTTTACCAGATAAACATCACATTTGTCATTCTACATCACTGCAGCCTGTCTCAAAAGAAAATAAAAATGCCATGTATGCTATTTATACTATTCTTTACTTTAATGTTAATTATTAAGTACTGTGTTAAGCAAATCATTTCCTCAGAAACTGGATTACAAAGATAAGATTAAACTTTTTTTGTTACAATCAGCGGCTTAACTGTAAAAGAAGCGTCCCCCCATTCGCGAATTAAAAGTAATTGGGTCTTTTACCTTTGTCTCCCTAGTCGGCAATTTTTAAATTTGTCAGCCAATTCAGGTTCCCTTTTGGTTCACCGCCCCCCACTGTTGGGAGGGTATACTTAAGCCGATGGTTCTAATGCTCATATCATATTTTGCTAGTAAGCATAAGATAGATGTAAACAATTTGCGTCATTGTTTTAGTGGTTTGTTTGAAAGTTCGCGCAAAGATACACGAGGGTTATTTATGCTAGCCGTTTCTAATATAGCTGTGAAAAACTAGAGGGAAGGCAGATAGTCATCACCATCCATAACGAACTCTTGGACGATTCTTTTACACTAACGAATAATGAGATTGACCTTTCATTATAACGCTCCCCACGGCTAAAAAAGTGACTACGGGTGAGACGGGGGATATGACCTCTCGATTCTTCGATTACGAATCAAGTGCAATGACCACCAAGTCATGCCATGCCTAAGTGTTTTGATTAGACAAAACGTTATAAGTAGTGATAAGTGAATTGGTACTTAACAAGACTATTAAATTTCATTAACATAACATGATAGTAATATTAAACGTTTAATTAAGCTAGTACACTGGTGGAACAGCAGTAAGCCTTTGGATTTACAACGCCACAATCAGATGTTCGATTCCCCTTGGTGGACACAACAGATAGTTCATGGTAGCTTTGCTATATTAAAAACACAAACTCATTGAACTAATATGCCCTTGTGGTTAGGATGTTCGACTTGGAATCTCAGAGCCGCAGGTTCGAATTCCTTTCACCAAACATGAACACTTCTTTCATTCGTGGAAGTTTATAATATGACAGTAAATCCCACTGTTCGTTGATGCAAGAGTAGCCCAAGAGTTGGCGTTGGGTGGTGATGACTAGCTGCCTTCCCTCTAGTCTTACACTGCTAAATTAGGGACGGCTAGCACAGATAGTCCTCGAGTAGCTTTGTGCGAAATTCAAAAAATGAACGAAGACAGATTTTCACTTAATAAGAACATTTCTTTTTTAATGAGAATATACATGAATAACATTTGTTTATAATTACTGATTTTTTAATCCTTTTCTTTTTAAATACCACTTTCTAAAAAGTTCTGTAAAAATCACAAATAATATGACATAATGTCAATACACCTATCTTAAAACAAGAACCAAATAAAGTTTGTAATTTACAACAGTACCAATGTTTGAAAACACTTGACTTCAACCTAAACACACGCGTATGGTCTTGAAAACAAATATTACAATATTGGTTTAATAGTTTGGTTTGAATTTCACCCAAAGCCACATGAATGATTTCTGTGATAGCCATACTTAATTTTCCACCAAAAGATAAGAGGTAAGGCAACTAGTCAATACCACCCACCGCCAACTCTTGAGCTACTCTTTTACCAACGAATAGTGGGATTGACCGTCACATTATAACGCTTCCACGATTGAAAGGGCCAGCATGTTTGGCGCGAAGGGGATGCGAACCCGTCATCCTCGGATTACGAGTCGCAGGCCTTAACACGCTTGGCCATGCCGGGCCAGATCTGTTTTCTTTTAATTGATTTTGTCAATCACAAAGTGTAAAAAAAAAACAAATCGCAAGCTCTGTTTTTGAACTTTTGTATGAATTCAAAACTGAAGACTCATAAGGGGCCTGCATGGCCAGGTGGTTAGGGCCCTAGACTCTTAACCTCAGGGACTTGGGTATGAACCCAAGCTTGCTAGCCCTTTCAGCCGTGGGGGACGTTATGATGTGACGGTTCCTTTCCATTATTCGTTGGTAAAAGAGTAGCCCAAGAGCTGTTGGTGGGTGGTGATGACTAGCTGCCTTCCGTCTAGTCTTACACTGCTAAATTAGGGACGTCTATAACAGATAGTCTTTGTCTAGCTTTGCGCGAAATTCAAAAACCAAACAAACAAGACTCACAATTGAGTGAAATGGTCATTTGTTTGTGTTTTACCTTTGAAAATGAAGTTAGAATTTTTAGTTTATATACTTTATGTTTTCAGAGGGAAAAATATATGGGGAGTAAAATTTGACAGTTAATCACCATACGTTTTGGAACCATGAATTAAATGTTAAGTTTCAATAGGGTTCACTGTCAGTGTGTGAAATAGGAAACAAGATGCGTTTTTCTCACACTTAGTTTTGGTGGTGACATCTCGAATCATTTACTTTTTTTCAATAATCGCTAACTTGTTTTTTTGTCGAAGAAATGCTGTCGTTGTAAACGCATTCTTCCAAAAAATGAATTCATTGCGAGAATATTCACAGCTAAGTAGACACGTAAGTAGGACATCAAACACTATCATGCGTTATATTTTATAATATCAATATTTTACTTTGTTACTATTCGGTTAGTAATCTTTATTTGTTTGAAAATCATTAAGAACGGCCTGGCATGGCCAAGCGTGTTAAGGCGTGCGACTCGTAATCTGAGGGTTGCGGCTTCGAATCCCCCGTCGCACCAAACATGTTCGTCCTTTCAGCCGTGGGGGCGTTATAATGTGACGATCAATCCCATTATTCTTTGGTAAAAGAGTAGCCCAAAAGTTGGCGGTGGGGGGTGATGACTAGCTGCCTTCCCTCTAGTCTTACACTGCTAAATTAGGGACGGCTAGCACAGATAGCCCTTGAGTAGCTTTGTGCGAAATTCCAAAACAAACAAACAATTATTAAGAAATTTGTCAAAGTGCTCGTAACATGCAGAATTACTATTCCTTGGTAACCAAGACAACATTTTAACGAAAAACACATTTTCTGGAAATAATTCCTTTTTTCTGTTTTTATATTATTTTGATAATTCTATTTCACTAAATTTTTACTGAAAATTATAAAACCCAATTAGCTTTAATACTAATTATTGTCCTCGTCTCTCTAACATTAAAAAAAAAACTAGCGCTAACCTTTATTTTACCGCTTTCTTTAACCACTAGTTAAATTACAGATAGGATAGCCGAAAAATGGTATTAAAATATCACTGTTTATTTTTAATTGGCACTATATATATATATATACCTGATATAATACTCGACATTGGTTCGAACTATAACAGAGGCACGTGTTCTCATTGTACCGTATCTTAAATAGAATAATTGACTGACGCTAAAGTTCATAAAATAATTGTTTGTTCTGAATTTCGCGCAAAATACGCAGTGATTATCTTGCGTTAGTCGTCTCTCGTTTAGCAGTGAAAGAGTAGCCAGCTCTTGGTCTTCTCTTTTACCAACGAATGGTGGGATTGCTTCTTGCATTATAATGCCCCACGCCTAAAAAGACGACCATGTTTGGTGCAACGGGGATTCAAACTCGCGACCCTCATATTACGAGTAAAGCGCCCTAACCATCTGGCCATGCCGGGTCGTCAAAACTGATACATAGGTACCAAGCTAAATTAATTGGCTATTGGAATAAAATATGTTTATTTTACTTTGTTTCAAAATTTAAAACACTAAACAGTATGATATTCTCTTTACTCTAAATTTGTTACAACTTTCTTTAAGTTATAACATTCATAGCAGGACTTGTACACCCTTATGAAAGTATTTGTCTCTTTTTAACCTTCCACAGATACTTTGATATACATTGTAGAGAGGTGCGTGATATCACTGAAGTCCCTAAATTATTGCTTCTTTTTGTTTTGTTTTTGCAAAAAATTCAACTGCTTGGAAAGAACGTAATTTTCTTTTCCGATAACTCATATATATATATATTGTACCTGTACTCTGGGAAGAATATTTCTCAATTATCTAATATGCTTTAGGCAATTTTATTAGCCTTTTAATGTCCGTTTCCGTATTTAATAACTACTTAAGAAATTAGACAAAGTAATAGGAATTCGAAATAGCTTTAATGAAAATGGTTTTATACTCTTTGTTTTATATAAACTGTGTTTTAAAAGAGCATACAACTAACACATACTCGCGGATTGGCATCCACGTCGCGCCAAACATGCTCGCCCTTTCAGCCGTGGGGGCGTTATAATGTGACGGTTAATCCCACTATTCGTTGGTAAAAGAGTAAAAAAGGTAGCCCTCAGGTAGCCAAATACTAAAGCAAAAACATGGCCAAGCGTGTTAAGGCGTGCGACTCGTAATCTGAGGGTCGCGGATTGGCATACCCGTCGCGTCACACCAAACATGCTCGCCCTTTCAGCCGTGGATGCGTTATAATATGACGGTTAATCCCACTATACGTTGGGGGAAAATTTCTTGTTATCCTCCAACTGCAGCGAGAGCGTGATTCTGTAGCAACAGGAATAAAACCATAGACTCTCGGATTTACATGTGGCATCTGACCAGTAAGGCACACCCGGCGCATTATAATTTGTAAAAACACTTTTAGTTCGTTCGCTCTCTCTCTCTGGGTTTGGGTATGATATGTACATACCTTGGAGAGTCAGGTCCTTTTGGTCCTCTTCCTCCATCGTGTACTTGTGTTGTCGTGCAGTGTTTGATGGTGGTGGTTACTACTTTTTGGGTCAGAGTGAGTTGAATACGCTGACCCTTTTCAGAGCAATGTCTATGTATTGATATACATGTACAGATAGTGCTTAGAACTAACTTCATCATGTATGAGGTACCTATCTGGTTCGCATAGTAATTCGTTTTCATCCAACTTTTATCAAAGTACGTTATTGTACTATGTAGGAGCTTTCAGTTGGTTTTGGTTTGGTTTGATTTGAATTTCACGCGAAGTTACACGAGGGAATCCGTCCCTAATTTTACAGTGTAAGACTAGAGGGAAGACAGCTGGTCATCATCACCCACAACCAACTCTTGGATTACTCTTTTACTAACGAATAATGGAATTGATTGCACCATTATAACGCCCCACGGCTAAGAGTGCGAGAATGTGTGATTTGATGGACGTTACAAGAGTAATGGTAAAATTCTACTACTCAATTACAATAGCACAAGAGGTGGTGCTGCGTACTCTTGACTAGCTGTTTTCCCTCAAGTCTACCAGTTTGGCTGTCATGAACATTCGAAATAAACTATTGTATAATATCTCTATTAGGTAAAATAATATACTGAGCCACTTACACGACGAGTTATTTTTTATTGTATTTATCTCTTATTAACTTAATTTTTAGGTATTCATATTTAAAGTATCTTTATAATAAAAAACTTTATGACCATTTTATCCGGTCCCCAGTTTCTCAGCGGTATGTCTACGGACTTACAACGCTATAAACCGGTTTTGGTACCCGTAGTGGGCAGAGCATAGGTAGCCCATTGCGAAGCTTTGTGCTTAATTCAAAATAACAACAACCATTTTATCCATTACAGGCCCGGCATAGCCAGTTGAGTTAAGGCGTTCGACTCGTAATCTGAGGGTCGCGGGTTCGAATCTCGGTCGCACCAAACACGTTTGCCCTTTCTGCCGTGAGGACGTTATAAAGTCACGGTCAAACCCACTTTTTGTTGGCACAAGAGTAGCCCAAGAGTTGGCGGTCGGTGGCTAACTGCCTTCCCTCTAGTCTTACACTGCTAAATTAGGGACGGCTTACGCAGATAGACCTCGAGTAGCTTTGCGGGAAATCCAAACATAAAAAACCGGTAATAATCCATTACCGTATAATGTACGGTCCGCTAAATATAAATCTATTTTTAGTAAATTATTTCAACATATTTTTTGTACATCTTTAACTATTGTTAATGGATCATAAGCATGTCATGTTGGTGTTGAAAATCTGGAAATAACTAATGGTACTATTATTTACTCTTATATACGTGACAAGTACCTACCTACTACATGGATGTGCTACGTGTAGATAGGTATAACAGTATAAAAAGTATAGACTTGACGTCGTAAAGTGCCATCTAGTATTAGTATGTGATACTATATTTTGAATGTAATTTATTTTGTCATAGAAACAAATGTTCAGCTGAATTATCATATTTGCATATTTTACGTATTGAGTTTAATCAAATATTTATAGATTAAAAAATGTATAAATTATAATTATGTGTCTGCTTGAAATTTTATTCAGCTGTACTTAAAATACGCAAAGTTTATCTTATTTGTGCGGCTAGAAAGGTATTTTATCAATAATGCGATAAATGAACTTCTAGTTTTAAAACAGAATTGGAAACTATTAAGGTTGTGCCACTGCCTTTGTAAGTATTAATTTTTTGTTGCGTTCTGTTGGCAATTAACAGCGTAGTTGCTAATATCACAGCGTTATATCTTAAACAATTTTAAAAAGCGTTAAGCGTGAAATAAATGTTCATGTTTTGTTTACTAGAATAAGATAAGATATACATTTATTGCTTTAAGTGTACACGAATAAAGCAGAATCATTTAGACAATGTAGTTTCACAAGTATGGGTAAAATTGTACCATTTCCCAAGTATTACGTATGACGCAGTTTTTCTGTCAGATTACAAGTGTTTTCTTCTGTGCCGCCTTTTACTGAATCGATATACAGACAAAATAGAAACCTCCTAAGAGCCATCCTTACATAACACACGGTAGTTGTTTAGCAATGGGATCAGCAAATTGCAAGTGTCTATCACCAATGGCAAGCAGTAGGTTAGTTACGGTAGTACAGCCGACAGAGTGCGCTAGTCGACCTTTTTCTCCACAGGTGAGCTTTAATTTTTTTTTTTATTAAACATCAAAAGTATCTACATAATATTAAATCCTAACATAACAACTTCTTGGTTTTTTTTCGTACTTCTTAATTATATTAGTTTCAATTTAACGTGACGTCATTAAATCTTGACTGTACTCTGTTTAAAATACGGTAAATTACTACTGTAATATTGTTACAGTAATCATGGGGTCTGTTTATATTTAAAAAAATATATGCTAAGTGAAATGTTCCATCTATTACTGTTGTTACATCTATTACTAACCAATAGCTGCCACTTTCTAAGAAGAAATACTAACGTTAAAGCTTAACTAATATATTAATAACCTAAACACTACTGTGATTTTGATATTGACTTCGATGTGATTTGATAAATAATTGTACTATATTCCGTTGCTATGGACAACCCGCTTACAAAGCATGTTCGTTGTCTCGGTGTCATAGCAAAACGGTTAGTACTCGTAGTAAAATTTGTTTTATTCTAACTACGTATATATTTGTAAAACTTTTAAAGTTCATGGAAGCAAAAATTCAGATGTTTTGTCATTTCTAACCTATGAACTACAACCCTTTTATTTTAATTATTATACTATATTTCATCCTATATGTTTTCACGTACGCATTTACATGCTTTCTATACCTCGCTAGAATATATTAAATATTAATCACTAGTCCTATTAGTGTTGATAATTTTTTGCATCAGAGGGCGTGATTTACTGTCATCAAATTGAGAATGAAACTGTGCTTCTCACACTATTTCCTTGTTCATAACTAAATAAGTTATTCTAATTAAAACTTGACGCACAATTACACCAAATTAATGGAACAACTAATATATAAATACTTTGTAATCTTTTATATTTAATTATTTTTAACCGTATTACTGTTTTTAATTTAATTAAATACACTATTTATTTCTATATAGACATATATATATATAGAAAGAGAGATACAACATCTTATGAAAATGCTCATAAAATATAATAAGATTTACATATGTAGTGCTCATTTTCATGATACTCATATCTATTTTTCGAGATATGTTAAGAAGTAACAAAAATGGAATTTTTCGGACAATGTTTTACTGGATGGATAAATTAATGTGTTTCTGTTGTAGCTTCTTGAGATTTTTATACATCAACTTTTCATGAAGTCAGAGCATCTTCCACTGACGTCATAAATATAATGTGTCTCCAACTGTCACAGCTCGGAAGGTTTTTGATCCCGAAAGTATTTTATCATGCTGACATCTTTGTGCATTAAACACCACATGAATAAACATGACATTTTACCAATGTAGAAATATAAACTGCTGTGTGGGTTTCAACGGTATTCTCTTCTTTGACAACGACAATTTAAAACTTGGAAAAATATTTAAAGGGTATTATAAAACTGACAGAACTATTTATAAGAATAGTTAACATTAAATGAAGTAAATATTATTTGAAAAATAGCATATTTTATTTATAAAATAGGGAACAAAATTTATTGAAAAACTGAGTAATAGAATTGAAGTAAGCCTAATAACTCTTTTTCAGAGTAATGCACATTTTTCGCCTTCTCGATCGGGAACTGGGACATAGTGGGGTTAGAATTCTCGACTAGTTATTTGTCGGCTACGGTTTCGAATCAATCACCGAACACGCTCTCCCTTTCAGCCGTTGAGGCTTTTTAATGTGACATTCAATCCTACTATTCAATTAAAGTAACCCAAGATTTGGTGGTAGTTGAGGTTCACGAGCTCCTTTACCTCTAGGCCTGGCATGGCCGAGCGCGTAAGGCGTGCGACTCGTAATCCGAGGGTGGCGGGTTCGCGCCCGCGTCGCGCTAAACATGCTCGCCCTCCCAGCCGTGGGGGTGTATAATGTGACGGTCAATCCCACTATTTGTTGGTAAAAGAGTAGCCCAAGAGTTGGCGGTGGGTGGTAATGACTAGCTGCCTTCCCTTTAGTCTTACACTGCTAAATGATGGACGGCTAGCGCAGATAGCCCTCGAGTAGCTTTGTGCGAAATTCCAAAAACAAACAAACAAACAAACTTTTACCTCTATTACTTCTAAATTAGGGACAGTTTGCACAGATAGCCCTCGGCCAGTTTTCCGCAAAATTCACCAAACCCTCTATATCATAGTCTTATAAGAAATCAAGTTATTACTGTTTACAACTTGGGAATTACCAGGGTGGGATTAGTTCTTCATACAATCTGTAGAAACCCCAAACCACTGCCTTAGAATTCCATTTTAGTATAGCTTGCGCTACGTACAGTTTTGCACAAATATTTATTGTTGTTGAATCTACAATAGATGGAAATAAAAATATATTAGAAGCTCTTGAGACGTAAATCCCAAAATGATACACCTGAATTTATATTCTTATAAATTCTGGGTGGCAAATAACTTCCCATGTTTTTGTTTTGTTTTTGTGTTTAGGTTCCTTAAACATGAATGTTTAAACTCAAGAAACACAATCTTAGAGTTTACAACTAATAAATACAATGTATTATACTATTTTTGTAACTGCGGGAAAAACAACAGAGATGTCGGGAGGAAGGGGTGGTTGGAATCCCAAAATATCATAATAATAAATTTCTTCCTAAAAATTTACTTGTTTGTAAAGCACAAAACTAGAAAATCCACTTTTTAATGGTATAAACCCACTGACGTTTCGCTATACCATCGGAGCTTTTCTATATAATTTTAAGTATAACAGAAGAATGGTTTGAAACTGTAGACATCTGATAATCGGAGTAGTTTTATTACTTTTACATACTTTCATCCCTTGCACTGGTGCATACGTTGAAACAGCATCGTCCAGTCTAAATGATTATATTTAATGAAGGGTGTGTTCTTTCACCTGTGGTGTAAACGTTATTAGTTTCCGTCGCTCGTATGAGCAACGTTCTTGTAAGTGGCAATTATAGAATTTCACGAAAATGAAGTGATCGCCCTCTTGCGAGTTATAGTACTGTTAATTAGATTATTTTTATTATACTCTGAAAGTTATTGTAATATGATAGCGTTGTATAGTTATATTAATATTTTTAAAAAAATGTAGTTTAACTCAACATAATGTGGTTAGCAGTGGACAAACTTTCTATATAATTCAATATTTGGTTTAAAACTACATTTTCATAAAAAAAAAAAACTAAGTTGTTTGTCAGCTTTGAATCATTGCACTGCAATAGACGCAAAGTCTGCGTATGGATACGTTTTGAAAACTTTTATACCATGTTGTGAGACGTCATTGCTATGAATACTATTTAAATACGAAACAACTAATATAAGGAGAACACTAAATCACTTGAAAAGCTGGCTAGGTTTCCCTCTTCCATTGTGAATAACTTAAAAACATGATATCTCCCAAGACGTTTTCCAGTTGTTCATCTTAACTAGTGTTTGTTTTGTTTTTTTAATTTCGTGCAAGGCAACACGAGGACTGTCTGTTATGGTCGTCCCTAATTTAGCAGTGTGAGACTAGACGGAAGGCAGCTAGTTATCACCACCCACCGCCAACTCTTAGGCTACTCTTTTACCAGCTAATAGTGGGATTGACCGTCACAATATAACGCCCCCACGGCTGATAGGGCGAGCATGTTTGATGCGATGGTGATTCGAACCCGCGACCTTCAGATTACGAGTCGAACGCCTTAACCCACCTGGCGATGCCGGGCCTGCTTAGCTAATGAACATTAAATCAAACATGACACGTGAAGAAAAGAACGTCATGCAAGACTTGAAAAGAAATGGAGAAGTATTTATGATAAACTAAGCACCAAGTCGCAGATCCTAATAATGATTAAGTAAACATGACAACGGTTAAAAAGCAACATCAGGAAATAACCTCGTGAACTCAACTTCCTATTTGAATCTACTAGCTAAAGGACCTGGTTTTGCAGTAACAAATAAATTTTCTAACTAAGTGTATTCTCTTGAAAAAATTCTTATTCTGTTCGATGGAACCAGTTTTATGAAAATAGAGTGACGATAAAACCTTTGCTTACTATGAACAGCAGCAAAAGTACATGTAATATACAGCTAACAAATGACAAATTCAACTCCTACTACAACCAATATGGAAATTAATAACATTAATTTGGATATTAATTCTATTTCTGAAATGTGTTTAATCAAAAATACAAAAGATCATGCAGCTTCCAAATGTTTCGGGCCTGGCATGGCCAAGCGTGTTAAGGCGTTTGATTCGTAATCCGAGGGTCGCGGGTTCGAATCCCCGTCGCGCCAAACATGCTCGCCCTTTCAGCCGTGGGGGCGTTATAATGTTACAGTCAATCCCATTATTCGTTGGTAAAAGAGTAGCCCAAGAGTTGGCGGTGGGTGGTGATGACTAGCTGCCTTCCCTCTAGTCTTATAGTCTTACACTGCTAAATTAGGAACGGCTAGCGCAGATAGCCCTCGAGTAGCTTTGTGCGAAATTAAAAAAAAAAAACAGCCAAATGTCTCACTAAACAGCCTTTTGAAACCAACAAGTGACAATCTCTCCACACCAATAAAGATATTGATACGAAAGCCGCGAATGTTACGAAAAACTCAAACTTTTGATAAAGATATAAATCATCAAGCCAAGCCTAAGTTACATCAACAGGAACAGCTAGCCCTTAAAAGTATTTTTAAAAAGTAATAGCATCAGTCTAGCCATGAGCAGAAACATTTACAACAGAAAATATTTGATTACCTAAAAGACAAAATTAAGTTTCAAATACTTAACAGTGGCGTCACCAAATGAAATATTGAGAAGAAAGCTAAACAGATTATCTAAGAACTTATAAAAGCATGTAACCCATAGTCTCAGTATATGGTGGTACCACTGAAAATTTTGTTTTGGTTCATGCATACACTTTTCCTCTTGTTAATAAATTATGTTCCACCACACTTAAATAATGCACAAGACCTGCTGTCACAGGTGTTCCACCACACTTAAATAATACACAAGACCTGCTGTCACAGGTGTTACACCACACTTAAATTATACACAAGACCTGCTATCACAGGTGTTCCACCACACTTAAATAATACACAAGACCTGCTATCACAGGTGTTCCACCACACTTAAATAATGCACAAGACCTGCTGTCACAGGTGTTCCACCACACTTAAATAATACACAAGACCTGCTGTCACAGGTGTTACACCACACTTAAATTATACACAAGACCTGCTATCACAGGTGTTCCACCACACTTAAATAATACACAAGACCTGCTATCACAGGTGTTCCACCACACTTAAATAGTACACAAGACCTGCTATCACAGGTGTTCCACCACACTTAAATAATACACAAGACCTGCTATCACAGGTGTTCCACCACACTTAAATAATACACAAGACCTGCTATCACAGATGTTCCACCACACTTAAATAATACACAAGACGTGCTATCACAGGTGACGAACACAACGAATCTCCTTACACCGAACGTGGTAACTATAAACCCATCTATACAGATAGAAAGTGGTGTAAATGCAGCATGTGAAATCATGTCAAATCACATAAACAACTTGGAGATAAACGGAATGACAGAAGACACTGTCATAGATACCTTACATTTCATCCTTCACAACGGGTATTTTCGTTTTGACAACAAACTGTGTCTCCAATTAAGTGATGTCGCAATGGGCAATGGAGTTATTTATGTTATAACACTTATGTACGTTTTTGAACCAATGGAAACTTGACAAATGACGTCAAAATACCAGCACCAGCTCCGATCTTTGACTATGAAACAATGACCTTCCTTCTTTAATTAAATTTTTAGACTTAGAAAACCCATACACTTTAACCTCCTATTCACCATGAATCACTCGAATCAGATGAAAAGTATAGGTTTTCTTAACATTACCTTAAATACAATGACAATAATATACAATCTGCCTTATTTCACAAAACAATTCACAAACCAATTTAAAATCTCTTTTCTTTAACTTCAACTCCTATAACCCCAAAGGTTTCAAGAAATATGCAATTATTGATATTATTACAATTAAAAAGAATCAATCATAATTGCAGTGAAAAACTCTATACGTTCTGAACTAAAACCAGTCGTACTGTGTAAAGAATGTCCACCTTTTTTTACATCCAACATATTTTCAAGGATTACAGCGCGGAAAAGTCAGCATCGCATTTCCAACATGAAAAACACAGATTAACCAAAAGGAAAAAAAAAAAAAAAAGGAATATTTCAAAGGTAACATAAATGGAAATACTTTTACAGTGCCTCTAATTAACGAAACTATCTCGAATAAAATAAAAACAATAATAGGGATACCTGAGCTGCCGATTAAAAGTTATAGAACGGCTGGGTCCAACCCTCAAAAGCCAACTTTCAAAATCTTATTACACAACCTTACAATGTAATAAAACCAACTATCGTACAAGAACGTGTTTGCAATATAAAGATGGATGAATTGTCTCTAATGTTGTTCACCAGCTTTCATTTAACATATGCTATCATACGTACTTAGGGAAACCAGAAGAAACCTAAACACAAGGATATAAGAACGTATAGACTCTCTTTATAAATACAACGTGCAAGAAACACGATTGCTGATCAATGTTTAATCAATCACAGACAAATAACATCTGGTTTCAAACAACTATTCTCTATATAAATTACTTCTAAAGTCACTATATCACTGATAGAAAATTAAAAAAAGCTCTTCTTATTAAACATGTATGGGCACAGATGAATAGTGATAAGGATAGCGCTAGTAGTTATAATTATTTATTATCTTATATTTTGTTATTTCGGTCTGTAATTAAAATGGAACTTTTATTTACTACAAGCAATAATTAATTACATCTACAATACGTTTTACTGGCTAACGCGTCAAACGCATGCTGTAAAAATGCACGATACAGATTCCATTTAAAATTATTATTCAAACCATTTGAAGCTTCGTACTATCAGATACTGTTTGTGTTTTAGTGGAAATCTCCTGAAAAGATAGTAAAGTTCAGTTGAGTATTCAATTAAAGAAAAAAGACAAACTTAGAATTATAAAGTTTAAAGAAAAGAATACAAATAAATAATTTGACCTACATTCTAAGAATGTGACATATTAAATGAACTGTGATTACTAATTGGAAGTTATCATCAGAAGGTACATTTTTATTTATGTCAATGGAAAAATAATTTTAGTTCACATACAAATATTTGGTAGGTAATGGAGTTTTACAATAAAAGACACTACATTTAAAGTAAATATGATTTTATCCGGATTGTTGGGAGATGTTAGTGAAAAACGGTAATGTATGGAGGCGTGCGCTATATTTTTGTTTGTTTTATTTGTTTTTGAATTTTGTGCAAAGCTACACGAGGGCTATCTGCGCTATCCGTCCCTAATCTAGCAGTGTAAGACTAGGGGAAGGCAGCTAGTCATCACTACCCACCGCCAACTCTTAGGCTACTCTTTTACTAACGAATAGTGGGATTGATCATCACATTATAACGCCCCCACGGCTGAAAGGGCGAGCATGTTTGGTGTGACGGAGATTCGAACCTACGACCCTCGGATTACGAGTCGAGTGCTCTAACCACCAGACAATGCAAGGCTTGTACAACTTCTGAAGGAGACACGAGCATACGCAATCTCCAAGCTAAGCAAAATATAATAAGGAAAAGTTAAAGATAACTTATAAAGTAAAATAAAAGTGTGAATGGATAATTACTGTAATTTGGAGTTTACACCAAGCTCTCTTATAAGTTTAATTAAAAATTTTGAAATGCAGGATCTTTCATTCACAATAACTGATGTGTAGCATATTTTTGTGTTGCCAACAATACAGTGCAATTTGTTACTCATGAAGCTTTGTAGAAGCAGTAAAATATGCACCAGTGAATAATTAATTTATTAAAAGCACAGAATATCTGAATAATATGTCAAAAGATTTTATTGTTTATCTTGCAAAAACATATCTTGGCAGAACTTTATTAATAACTTTGTTATTATTTTAAAAATACAAGCCTGCAGTATACTCTCGAAATCGAGATATTTAGTATTATCCCTAAGCACGGCAGTATTTAAGGATGGGCTGAGGAATAATGGCTAAAGCACTCAACCTATTACTCTACAATGTTTACAAATAACTGCTAAGTTGAGTCCTAGCCTCGTTTGATCAGCTAATTGACATTGTAGATTGTTTTATAGTTTATTTCAAATTAACATGGTTCTGTTCTTGGAACACATGTATTTTTGGGGGAAAACAATAAAAGAAAAATTAGCAGGTAGTTCAGTTAATGAGCATATATATTATTTCCATGTTACATAACTAGTAGTTTTACTTCTGATCGCTAGATGGCAGAAGAAATTGTTCTTATCTCACGACCGTTTGTGAACTTAATTTTTTGCAAACATGATATTTGATTAGGAAATTCGAGAAACATTCAAGAAAGAAGGAATAATCTAAATTAATATTCAAGGTAACAAGAAAATCGCGTATCAAGTATTTATGTAACTGATATATGCTTGTACGTGTTATTGATGTCTCAGATTAAAAACACCAGTTTATTAGTTATCAAAACAATGCATTATACAGTGGTCTACTTTTCTCAGATTTTCAGTAGGACCGAGTCTCGCAGCTGTGTGTATCCATGTGGTATCGTACATCGTGGTATGGAGTTTGTATGGTTTCCTCTTTGTTAATTACATGGTGACTCTATTATGGTGTAAAATCGATTTTGTGTCCATGCAGCGAGTTGGGTCAAAGTTCGAAGGGGTGCAATGTGTAAGCTGTATTTTGGCGGCATTTACAACCTTAAACAATACTTAATTTTTTGCAATTTTTGTTACTTGAAGAGGTTATGTAATACCAGTATTAGTCAGGTAAATATTGGGCCATCTCAGAACAAAAATGGTGAGTATTTTCAGTTAAGGTTGTACTTACCAGCAGCTTTAATTTAATGTATAAAAACATTACATAAGAACAAAATAAAGAAAATGATGTGTGACTGGTTTAATACTGCAATACATTATTACTATTAGTGATGACCATGTTTGTGTACAGTAACTTTCATATCCGTGCAAGTTACAGTAGCTTCTAAAAGTGCGATCGTACATCGTGATGGCAACTATAAACTTTGTCTGATTTCGTGTACAAAGTTTACTGTATATATAATTAAAACTTACAACTTAGTTATTTGTAAGTATAATCTGGCGATTTCATGAACCTACAAAACTTAGGTTTTGCTTGTTTGTTTGTTTGTTTGTTTTGAATTTTCGCCCAAAGCTACACGAGGGCTATCTGCGCTAGCCGTCGCTAATTTAGCAGTTTAAAACTAGAAGGAAGGCAGCTAGTCATCACCATCCACTACCAACTGTTGGACTGCTCGTTTACCAACGAATAGTGGGATTGACCGTAACATTATAATGCCCCCACGGCTGAAAGGTAGAGCATGTTCAGTGTGATGGGATTCAAACCCGCGACCCTCAGATTACGAGTCGAGAACCTTAGCGACCTGGCCACGTCAGGCTCAAAACTTAGGTAAACCTGAAAATATTTTTTTTTTACAATGTAATCGTAATCGATCGATAAATATGTGGTCAAGTTTATTCCAAGATGTCAATACTTTTGATATAGACGGACTTTATAAGCACAGTTTTAAAGGATATATGGAACTAACACATTGTTCTCAGAAGATTCGTTAATATGTTCATCTGTCTTTTATATATCAGAAGTAGGAATTTACTACAGTATATATTTAACAAATGAAAGTTTTATACATGTATGCACATCATAAAATATTTCTTTAATAAATATTTGAAATATGAAGAACATACCTGTTAAACCATATTCTACATTATAACAGGAAACGTTGAAACGTAATAATAAAAGATGTTAAAATTTATAGAGTTGTAATAACATGTTTGTGATTTAAATAAAAAGTGTAATCGATATACACAATAACAAACAAGTGGATAAACTGTCTTTGTTGTGTATCATCTAGTAAATTATATATAATTTTATAACGGTGACCTATCATATTGAAACTGAAAAATGGCATATAATCAAAGTGTGATTTTTAATGTACATTGTGTTTTATCTTTATCAAACAATACATGAATAACGTTTTCCTGTATCGCGTACTATCAGCAATACTTTAATGATACATTACAAACATAAATCAAATGATTAGGAAATAACATATTTTTGATCGGAAAAAAATCAAGGAATCTAATTTTGCCCAAGATCTGGCAACAATACAAATATGACACTTCAAAAATAATTAATTTTAATCGAAAGTTAAAGTTAAAAAAAAAGGTCATCGCGATCATAATTTTCTAGCTTTCGACATTCTAGTTAGTAGATCGATAAGTATGAAACTAAACAAATGAATATAGTTTGTTATTACTAAATAAGTGCTTGAAGGTCTAATAATTACACTGGATTTACAACGCTAAAATCAGGGGTTCGATTCCCCTCGGTGGGCTGAGCAGATAGCCTTTGTGGCTTTGCTAAAAGAAAAACACACAAACACACAAACACTAATAATTACAGATATTGAAATTTAGATGAATAATGCTCAGAATATTTAATACAATATGAACTCCTTATTTGTTTGTTGTTGTTTTTTTAATTTCGCACAAAGCTACTCGAGGGCTATCTGTGCTAGCCGTCCCTAATTTAGCAGTGTAAGACTAGAGGGAAGGCAGCTAGTCATCACCACCCACCGCCAACTCTTGGGCTACTCTTTTACCAACGTATAATGGGATTGATCGTCACATTATAACGCCCCCACGGCTGAAAGGGCGAGCATATTTGGCGCGACGGGGATGCGAACCCGCGACCCTCAAATGACGAGTCACACACCTTGACACGCTTGGCCATGCCGTGCCGTGTGAACTCATTAAAATATTTTAAACGTGTAATGTTTAGATAGTGCTCTATATTTTTATCTTCGATTATAGTGTACTGATAAGGCTGAAGAATTGATCAGGAAACGTACAGATATTTATCTTAACTTTCTGAGAAACTTCTTCTCTGACAGCTTTACTGATATATAAGAGCAAGACAATTTCAATAGTTTTTTTTAGTAGAATCTTTCTGTTGTTCTTTTCTTACTTGAATATATATTTAAAAAGGATAAATACAACAGAAAGATTGCAACACTTTAGAAAATGTGTTGCATAGGAAATTATAAATTTATTACCAATCACTTGTAAATGATTCTTATAGTTTTCCATATTTTTGCTTTTCTAGACTATGAACTGGAAGTGTGTTATTAGTTTTTTTGTGTTACTTACACCATTATTTCTCTGAATTTTTACTTTTCGTACGTCTTTTAGAAATTACTTCGTGTTTGAAGCTCTAAGCAATCCATCAATAAATGTTACGTTATCACCAGCATAAATAAGAGGGTGTCGTGAAACTTCTGACGTCTATCGACTTCTTGCATCACAGCTTAGGTGTAAATGTCAGCGAAGGCAAAAACAAAAGTAATTTATTAGACCATATCATCTTCACACAAGATATAGCTGTCTACTTTCATGATTTCATTTGTGTATCTATCTCACTACGTCTATTTGTGTAAACATTTTTTGTACCACAATTTAACTAAATGTTGTTTCGTTCTTTAAAAGAATTACGTCACATAAATACCAGTAGCTTTATCTGTTGACATTTAGAAATTGTTTGATTTTGTTCATACAAAAGCGGTAGTAAAGAATGTGAACCTCCTCGTACATTGAGTTCAAATACAGAACTACTTTGAAAATCCTGAGAAATATTATTAGTGAACAGTAATAACTCATATACGTGGTGTTTCAACATTCTGGAACCAGGGGTGACAAGCAGCTTTTCTTAATTTCACACATGTGACTAATTTACGATGTTGTCGAAACATGCTGTTAACTACCTGGCTATGCCGGGCCACCACTCGACTCGTAATATAAAGTTCAGGAGTTCCAATCTCCCTCACACCAAATATGCTCGCTCTTTCAGCCGTGGGGGCGTTATATATTGACGGTCAATCCCATTATTCGTTGGTAAAAGAGTAGCCCAAGAGGTGGCGGTGAGTGGTGATGACTAGCTGCCTTCCCTCTAGTCTTACACTGCACTGCTAGATTAAGGACAACTAGCGCAGATAGCCCTCGTGTAGCTTTGCACAAAATTCAAAAACAAATAAAACAAACAAAAATATAGCGCACGCCGCCATACATTACCGTTTTTACTAACATCTCCCAACAATCCGGAGAAAATCATATTTACTTTAAATGTAGTGTCTTTTATTGTAAAACTCCTTTATCTACCCAATATTTGTATGTGAACTAAAATTATTTTTCCATTGACATAAATAAAAATGTACCTTCTGATGATAACTTCCAATTAGTAATCACAGTTCATTTAATATGTCACATTCTTAGAATGTAGGTGAAATTATTTATTTGTATACGTTTCTTTGGAAGCTATTTTCTCTGTGTGCTTGATCCATATATGTAATACAACATTCATGAGCTACCTTATGCAATGCATGAATACATATGACACACTACTCAAAAAATGTCATAAGTATGCAAATTTGTTACATACTGTCAAATATCTTAATGTTTGACTGGCTGGTTTAGAACCTATGTATGGTAACTTTGGTTATCTCAAGTGTTACTTCTGTCAGCTAGATGTCAACAACTATGCTTCTAGTAACTTAAATGAGTGTCACAACGTCCTTTCAGCTCAGTTTCTGAACTTCTTGTGTTCCTTTCTAATCATGTAATTTAACAATCTTTTAGTCGTTATATCAACTAACATTAGGAATTTTGTGTGATATTTAACCAGCAATCACCTGATATCCTACATAAATCATGATGAAACATTTCTCAACACCTCAAACATAAGGAATGTCAGTTCCTTCTGATATTTAATCCACTGATAAACCTACCCTATTAATTTCAGTCATAATGATCAGGAGGTTACCATTGGTATCTCAACTAGTCGCTACATATTTCCTTCACTGGTATTTCTTCTTTTGACTCCTCTTGGAGTGCTAAATACCATCTACCTTCTTCTCACTGTTTTTACATTCCATCATTAACATACTCGTCCTTTCAGCGGTGGGAGATTTATAATGTCACAGTCAATCCCACTTTTAGAAGGTAAAGATTATCCCAAGGTTTGGCGGTGGGTGGTGTTCACTAGCTTCTTTCTTTATAGTCTGTAACTTCTAAATTAGGGACGGCTAGCACAGATAGCTCTCGAGTAACTTTGCTCGAAGGTCAACAAAACAAACGGTGATTTCGATTCAGGGCTCATTTAGCATTTCACCATTGCTGAAGTACTTTTTGTTTTAAAATTCATTTTGAGTTTCGTACATTTATCTCAGTAAAGTGTCATTTATTGGCATAATATTGTATTGTAGTTTAACTACTGTGACTATCTCTGTTAACTGATTTAGTGTTCCTTAACAATGGTATTGTCATGTTATTGTATTATATTATAATTGGTATTGTAATGTAACTCGTATTTAACGCCAATTTTCATGTGTTTCTCTCTTTAATAATATATTAACGTAATTGTATTTCCATTTTAAATACTTTTACTTCCTAGTCTTTTGCCAAGCGCTGACCCATATGCTTTTCTTTGTTGTTGTTGTTTGTTTTTGAGGTTTTTCCAAAGTATCTGTTTGTTACAAGTGAATATAAATAAAATTAAAAATACCACACAATAAAATGCAAATAAACTCGACAGCTTTTAGTTCAGCTTAACAACGTTCATTATTCAGCACTATAGTCACACTTAAAATAAAAATTACACAAAATTGCTTTATTACCTTAAATTTTAATTATATTTTCATTTTTATACTTAAAGGTATATTATAAAATATTAGTTTTGGTATTAAATAACAGATATGTTTATCTTTTATTATTATCTAAGGATTAATAGATATTTTTGTGTGGAGTTTAATACGGTCTATTCAGTAGTTGACCCTTCCCTAAAGCCATAATGATGTTTGGAGAAAACTGGTGTATTTATTTAAAACTCTAGTAAACCTATTTTCACTTTTTTTTTTCTAATACCTTAGAAAATACTGACAACAATAAAATACGTAACAAGTTTATATAAGTATTCTTATCCATTTTTTATTCTTAAATCAAATTATATGGCCTTTCTTCGTTGTATGTTTTAGTTTGGAGACCCTATTCTTGACATTTTGCTCTGGCGGAAGGCTATTACTACTGTTGTTACTGTTCTTGTCAGCACAAAACCTATTTTCAAGAGCTGCCACAAAACTTTTCGACCCCCTACTCAAGGCTCAATACTTTGTCTGTCAGTGTATTTGGTCATTTTTTGTTTAACTAGTTCTAATCAAAGTTAAAGCTTTAGATGTGTAACACTTATCCTGGCAGTTTTTCCTGTTATTTACGGATACTACCCGAAAGATCAATCAATGTATCTAACGACATCACAGTATTCTAGTTCGACCAACAAAGAAAAGCAGTCTTTAACAAATGTTACAAGTTTTTCAGCCTGTGTAACTATAAATGAAGTTGCTAAAGGAATTTTAGTATGTCAGAAAAAGTTTAATATGTAAACAAAAGAAAGATAGAATTCTTATGTTCTTTCACTATTGTTCATGTAAGTGAAACGCGTGACTATAATATTACCTTTATCTTAATCGGCCCGAAAAATCTTAATATTCTTTTAATTGTTTGTTCCAGTTGATTAAAATTGAAATTAAATGTTCTTGATATTTCTGTATAAAAATATTGATAACTAATGAAAATAATACGCATATATTTCAGTATTATATAATTAGTTTATGTACAAAACTTATTCTAGAAGCTCTTATGAACTGTTTAACATGATATATTGGTCAAAGAAGACTCTTCTTTTTATTCAACAACTTGTTTTAATCCCTCAAACCTGAGAATGTTAATGGTTGTAATCTAAAAAGACAGACAGTGTATTACCACTTGTTGCACTTTACTGTTCTTTTGTAACTCCTCAGGTTAATAGAATCATGATGGAAAAATTCAACATTGTACAATAACCACGTAACAAAGAATATGTTCACTTACCATTTGTAGTTACCTATATTAATAACACAACTAAGCTAGGTAATGAAAAAGATATAACACTCACGAAGTTTCATATTACCTAGATAACGTCATTTTTGTTGAACCCGCACGTCGTTTGATTTGTACTTACCTTGATAAAGTTATTCTTATAATTAGACCAAAAGCTTAATCTTCTACTTGTGTATCAGAGTTAATTATTTACTATACAATATATAACCTTTATTGAGAATTATTGATGAGGCTGGACTCAAGTTCTTTAAATGAATCAGAAAATATCATCGTAATTAAAGGCAGCACCGATCCCTCTATATCTCAACATTTTAACGAAAAGAGCCATGACCCTTCACAACTTCAACTTGTAGTCCTAAATATTTGTCCAGAAAAACCACTGCAAATATTAATAAAAAGACTAGTGCTTTATTTTCATCCTTCACACTTTGTTCTCTAATTTGAGTTTTCTCTCTTGCTCGTTCTCTTTTTCTTTTTCTTCTATTCACTTAATAACGTTCACTTGTGCGTCAACAGTAAATATTCGGACTTTAATAAGCCATAACTACAAGAATTTAACAAAGAAATCGTTACACCACAGTATTACTGACGGATTTTACGAATGTATCACCTATTTGGTTTGTTTGTTTTACGCTGTCTGGCATAGCCAGTTTGATTGGCAGTCTGCGGGTCGCTGGTTCACATTCCCCTCCCGTCAAACATGCTCTCCTTTTAAACCATGGGGGCGTTATAATAAAACGGTCAATCTCACTATTTGTTAGTAAAAGAGTAGCCCAAGAGTTGGCGGTGGATGGTGACTACTAGTTGCTTTCCTTTAGATTTTCACTACAAAATTAGGGCAAATAGCCCTCACGTAGTTTTGTGCCAACTTCCAAACAAACCAAATCCTTGTTTTAACGTAAAGCTATACAATGGGGTATCTGCTTACTGTCAAGCACAGGGAATGGAATCTCGGATTGAAACATCGTAAGTCCGTAAACTTACCGCAGATCAATTGGTAGAACCACCTAAGTGGATGTTTGACAACTACTGCATTTCACAACATGAAATTTTGGCAACAGGATAAGTTTTGCATGGGTAAAATATCGTAATATTTTCAATTTTTATTATTAACTGCCTCTTTAATTTTCTCACACCTTTGTATATTAAAAGTGCAAGAATTGTTTGTTGAAATCATATCTAAATTTTCGAAAATTCGCATTTCATAAAATATGTAACTTTTCTCTTTTTTTTGTAATACCTGTTAAAATAATTATAGTACCTCATTGCTTCCATTTAGATATTTCAGTCTTTTACAATTTACTTAGTTTCAACGACATGAACTAGACCTAGTTATATTAAACTGTGATTTTTATTTATTACTTCGTTTTAAAATAATATTGTTAATTTTTGTGATCAGATAAGTACTTAATTAAGCTATGTTGAACACATGTTTAGATGGCAGCACCTGATAGTAATATTAGTACCATGCCATGGTTAAACGATGTTCTCTTTGCGTTTGACGTGTGCGTTTCTTGGTCGAAATAAGGGTATATGTTTTTTAAATTTATCTCGTTTCACTTCTGTTTTACAGCTAAGTAGATACCGTCAGAATTATCTTCACCAGCAGAAAATGTCCTACTCGACTGTTGAAAGAGGCTGCCCAAATTCTCTTGATTATAGGGTTTATTTTCGTAAGTTTTATTATTAATAGTGCACGTTTGTGTATTGCAAGTGCGGCTAAGCCACCAACAGAAGTTTAATGTAAATGTTAACTTAGGTTAAGTTGTAATATTAAAATTAGCAGAGTAACAAGACTGCTTAAATTTTAATCTGAATTAGGAGTAACAATAACCCAGAAATGTTCAAAATAAATAATTTTAACTGGTAATAATGTTTTAGAAATATTTTTCTGTATTCCTTGCATTTATTCTCAACAGTTTGAAATTGATGCCTTAGTGTTGTATTTGGGATTTGGTACTTTGTAAATTAAAACATAAAGAAAGTTTAATGAAATTTAGCTCGTTTATTGATTGTATAAGATTAGGTTGTATTGTTTTTAAACTTAAGAATCCAACACGGGTAGAAATAAAAGATGTTATAAAACACTGTTATCATATTTTACAGTGTTCTATTTTTAACCTTCTGAAATAGTGAATTGATAAAGTATAATTCATTGTGTTAGTGGTTTCAGATTTTACTGTAAGGTGCATTTTACTAACTTGTAACTATATTTGTTGACCTCTTTTTAAATTACTTGTCTAGGAAATGTGTATGACATAGTTAACTTTTCACATAAATTTGGGGTTATTTATCATGGGAGGCTAAGAAACTGGGATTTGAAATATATTATAGTGTTGTTTTAAATAGCTTTTCAAGACCTGATGTGTAATATTTAAAATATAAGCATTAAATAACAATCTTTGGAGTAAAGAATAAATACAGAAAAAAATATATAGTGTAAACTAAGATGCTGAAAAGATCTGATTTTAAGAGATGAAATTGCATTGTACTTCTGGAGATGTCTTGGGAATCCCAAATTTAACCCCCCCCCAGGCTGTTTTTTTTTAAATGTTAATATTGAATTTTATTGCAGTGCTTCTAACTAAAAACAAATTATATTAATGTTTCTTAGCACTTAAATATGAACATAAATAGCTTTAGATGTGTGACAGATATTCTGTGTGTGTTTTTAGCAAAAATCCATTTCTTTGGTAATTAAGTGTATAAACCTGAAATTTGTGCAAGTCTGGGATCATGTACTGATCCCTGTCTGTCACATTCAGCATGGCAGTACTCAGCAGTATTACATTCCACCAATCCAAGCTTATATGTTTGTCCAGCATGCAAAATAGACCAATAAACATGATGGACATCAGTTATAGCATTTTTAAATGAACCAGTAGAATTGTTCAAGGGGAGTTAAATAGTAAATTTAAAGTACAGACATTCATCCTGCTCCTTTAACTGCCTACTATACTTAAGATGTATTTTTTCACAAGTTTTGTCCAATCACCTACTTCGTAAATATGCTAATATATCATTTTTACAAAGGAGAAATAGAAACAACCAGTTAATTATATTAATCACATGACTAACAGTGCTTCCAAAGACCTTGATAAAGCTGGTAATGTAAAAAAATATGATCAAATACAAGTTTACAGTTGTATCTTAGAAGGGGAGGCAACACAAACTATGTGGGGAGAAGGTAGCTCTATTTCTACTTGAAAGAAAATACATAATTTAATATTCAGGAGTTTAATGTGGGCTTAAATGGTGTTGTAATATTTTAAATATATATTTATCACTGGTGCAATTTATATTATCTATTGTAACATTGTTTTTACAGAAACCATTTGCATTATTACTAGCCATTACCTTGATATATCAAAACAGTTTTATGCCACTGCTAAGTAACCTTTGTCTTTCATGTTTGAACTTCTTTTTTTGTTAGGAATCTACAATCTATTACGTGCTTAGAAACTATTTAGAAAATAAATGGAAGATAGAAAATGTAATATTTGCTTCAGAAGTTGGTTCTATAATAGATGTGGAATACTAATAGAATTTTACTTCACTAACTTAAAGCATTAGAATCTTAATGTGAGTTTCTGTAACAAAGATTATCAAACTGGAATAAATGTTTTAAATCGTTATTTAGTGATTAATTACATTGTTCTTCAAGTATCATAATGTGTATGGTGTTAAAATTAAATAATTTAAAAAATTATCAATTTTTCTTTAAAGAACATTTTCACTTGAGAAATAGCCTCTGTGTATTGTGTGGGATTTCAGTGACTAATGTTATTTTTAATGACTCTGGATAATTTCTTTGGAGTACTTTCACACTGAAATTTGTGGTGTCCCTAGGAAAGCATTACTTAAATTTCTCTAATAGCTGGTGTATTTTTTTGTAGTGGTTGTTCAGGCTTAAGTTATCAAAATTATTGTTGGCTTTACATAGATTGTTATCAGTAAGTCTTTATAGTTGATAGTTTGACATCATTGTATATTTGAAGTTGATTATTGTCAGTAGTTCAAGATAACAGATCAGTGTAGATCTAAAAAGCACACAGGAATAGCATGTCTCGTTTATTAATTGGTCAAATAAAGGTCAAATCCATCCCTTGCTAAAATGGGATATAGGCTTTGTTGTTGGACTCCAGCTTAGTTGCCAAGAAGTTTGATTTTGGAAAAACTATTTTTATTATCAGATGCATTAAGTTAACTTTACATGTACAGTAGTTGTGATAAAATCAAAATTACATTATGATCTTCAGTACTTTTTATTTGGACATTAACACTCCTTAGCATACATATTTAATATTTTGAATGTCTTTCAAAGTATAGCCTGACAAAGATGCATCTTCCCAAACCTGATTCTTTAAGAATATTTGTTATCATAAAACATGTTAAATGTCTTTGACAAGTGAACTTTAAAATATTAAGGAATATTTTCCTTGTTTTTTTTCTTGGATTTCTAATGCTATCTACAAGATATAAATATTATGTAGATTCTGTGTTTATTCACACAGTAATTACTGTTTAAGAGAAACAAATAGACATATCATACACAGGTTTTTAGTAGTAAGGAAACAATTTCTAAATTTAACTTTAGAACAGTTGATAAAGATGCAAGATACACATACTATACAAGTTTCTTATATCTGTTTGATATAGTATTCCTGCACAAACATCTGATGTATACAGGATGGTAGTTCATTGAATGCTCTTTACTCGCATAAAACATTAATAACCCTTGTTATAAACCATTAGCATACAGGATATACAGAGGATTTTAAAGTTGATAGTCTCTTATCTTTTACATGTAGAAATAAGTGGTATACAAAGGGTAAGATGAAACAGTATAATTCTTTTGTCTAGGAGGAGAGTTTCTAATCTGAGGAAATCATGATTTGACAGTAAAAAGGTTTCCTTATTACATCTCATCTAACTAGTGACAAATAGATCTTGTGATTATTTTTTCATTAAAATAGTTTAGGATAGGAAAGTACTACTGAGACAAGGACAGTATTAACAACAATTGTTTTTATTGTCGCCAGTTATAAATGTACTTTTTGTGTACCTGAGAACTAAGTCTACAGATTTTTTTACCCTGTCAAGTACCCAGTGTATTATCCTTTTGCTAATATCTTCTCATTAGTCATCTAATTTGTTGGTTTATCTTGTATATGTATGGATAGTATTTGATTTAAAAAAAAAAAAAATGTAAGAATCCTTATTACAGACAGTAAATAGGGATTTCTGTAAGTCCATATCATTACCATCTTGTTTACTTAAACTTTCAGTTCAAAATTTTGTTAATAAAGTAAGTTAAAGCTAATTATGATTGTGAAAATTTTGTGATTGAGTGTTTCAAGCTATGAATTACATTTGAAGAATTTCTGGTTCAGCTAAACTCAAATGTATCCAGGTATAGACTTGCGGTACATGCTTAATAATGTGCTTAATGCATTTGTTGGAAACATTGAGAAAAATTGCCAAAATATTTTAAGTTTTAAGAGACTTCTTCCACCTCTTGGCTTTGTTGAAGATGATACTTCAGTTTTATTTCCACAAACTAATTTTTGTATTTTAATTGTTCCAGCTTAAGACTAAGTAGTAAGTTTGTTTTTTATTCTAAATCTCTGATTTAAAAATTTAGTTTTAAAAAATCAGAGTGAAGTATAATAGAGAAACATTTGTAAGCCTTAATGTTACTTTTTTTAGGCAATGAACTTGGCCCAATATCACCATTTCATGATATTCCTCTCTTTGCTGACAAAGAAAACAAAATTTATAACATGGTAGTTGAAATACCACGCTGGACTAATGCTAAAATGGAGGTAATTTAATCAAATTTTTAGCTAAATATATATATAATTATCTTCTGGATATTTTTCTTATCTAATTCACTTTTTGTATGATATTCTGTAAATAACATTATGGTCACTTTTGTTTACGTTTGCATATTGAAATTTTGATAGCTGTGGTTAATATTAGTTCATACCTCGCCTGCCTCTGCATTTTAACTGAAAATTGACTTAGATCTGCATTCGAGGTGCATTTATTCTGCAGACTAATTCTAGATTTAGAAGTATGTAATCTGAACAAACTGTGCATAATTGAAGTTTTCTTGTTTTGTTAGCATAAGAGTGATTAGTGATTATTGGTTCACATTTCATAACCTGAAAAGCGTCTTTTTTAATATTTGAATGATGTTTAATATCCATCTTCCACTGTTAATTATGTAAATATACATGTTTTATACACTTTAGCATATTTATATAGCTTGAATAATTTTAAAGAAATATCTATTGGTGAAAAGATGCTATAAAATCTTGCTTGAAATAATGGATACTTTTTAGAGTAAAAATAATAACAAAGGTACTCTGTGAATGATTTCATCTGTTTGGTTTAAGTTATTCTAATTTCACTGATTGTAAAAATATATATGGTTATTTTTAACTTCCTCTTACAGTAAACTTGGAGTCTTAGCAGAGTGCAATGCAATTCTACAAGGATTAGTCTGTTACTCACTAACCCATTTGCTCCCGTGAAAATCATTAAAAGCTCATGAATCGGATTTGTTTATGTATTTTGTGTCAACCACTTAATGTTATGCCTTGCTAGACCCATTAAAATTTCTATGATGAATGCAAATGACAACAAATTTCAATTTTAATCCTGTGTAGCAAGATTTGAGTTTTGAAAATTTGAGCAATTGTCTTAGTCACAATTTGTTTGTAATGTATATTTGCATTCTAAAGTTTCATTAAGTCCTCTGTTATTTGCCACATCTTAATGTCCTGTAACAATGTACTCTTAAATCTGATGAACCAAATATCTTAAATTGATAGACATCTAAATTTCTCAATCTTAAATATTTACTCTTTGTGGTAACTTTAGAAAACCAAATTCTCTGAATTAGGTTTTGTTATTTACTGAATGTACCTCATCAAATTAGTATTCTCTACCAATAAAGTTTTCTCACAGTAATGAATATGTAATGAAACAAATTTTATTATCTTTAAATCACTACCTAGATGAAAATCATTTTTTTTCCGTAGCTTCCATTTTACTCATAAAGACGACGCCAAATACTTTCATAGCTGAAAATGAGTTTTACCTTGTCTCTTATTTCATTAACCAGGAAATGAAGTTTCCTTAAATTTGTGAATTTATAAGCATCTTTCTTACACATCTTTGCAGTTTTGTTTGTTTTTTATTCGGACTAGTAAGAGCTTTTCAAGCAGTTATTTGTCATATATTAAATGCTATATTCAGCTATGTTTACTGGCTTCCATCTTCATATTAATATTAAAAAAATTGGCTTTTTCAAATCAAAAATTGTTTATCAGTGACTTTGTTAATTTTTGAAATAACGTACATAGTAATTATACTCATCACTGTCACCTAAATGTTTCTACATAGCACAGAATTCTTGGTCAAGAGCAACATATAAATATATTCTATTAGTTGATGATGTATAGGCATCCTCATGTTTTACCTTTGAGTTTTGAAGGTATAAACACTATGTTGAAACTGATACCTGATCATTCTCAAAAAATTGTAAATGTAAAAACAAAAAGTGTTGATCTCTAAAGCTATCTACTCACATACTTTATTTTTAATTGTTATAACAACTATATCTTTGTTTCATCAGTTTGTTTTTTTGTATTCCATTGTACCATTTAGGATATAGTAATCTGTAATGCTGATGATAGATAAAATGCAAAGTGTATTCAAGGTAACTATTTTATAATGAAGTTTAAATGCCTATAAAATGTTCTTAATTTTTCTATGCAGATCAATACGAAAGAGCCTCTGAACCCAATTCATCAAGATGTTAAGAAAGGAAAACTACGTTTTGTTCATAACTGTTTTCCACATCATGGTTACATCTGGAATTATGGAGCCTTTCCTCAGGTATTGCAAATGTTCTTTCTTAAGCTGTTGTATATTTAATAGTGTAGAAGTGTTAGGACAGAGGCAAAAATTAGGTTTCAGACTACTTGCAAAGAACAATAGAAGATGAATCTCAGGTAAAACATTAGTTTTATAAATCTTCATACATAGTACAACAAACACTTATTGCTTTAGTTCAGCAAACAGTTAATATTTTTTTTGGGGGGCTATTATATAATTTCAATGATTTCATCTTTCTTAGCTAAGTAATTTCTTCATAGGTTGGGTAAGTGTTTGGAGTCATTATCTTGGTAATAGAATTCTTTGCCAATAACACAAACTACTGGGTATATCATGATGGATCAGTATCTGATGGCACTTGTGCTGGTCCATTATATCATCTATTTTGCATATTTCTCCTGTTGCCTCGACAGAATAACACCCCAAACCATCACACTACCTCCTCCATGTAGGTGCTATGCATTGAGGTATCTTTCACCTTTCTTCCACAAATCGTACAACAAACACTTTGAACCAAATACTTCAAACTTGGATCGTCCTTCCAGTAAGACCCTTTTCCAATCAACAGTCCAGTTTTTGTACTTTTTAGCAAATTTTATTCTCTTGTAAATATTTGGAGACCAAAGTAAAGGTTTTTAACTGCTACACGACCAAATATTTCGTTTTCATTGAGTTTTCTTGATGCTATTGATCGGGACACTTTTCTGTCTTTTAGTACATGATAATCTCATTTGTGAGATCAGTGGTAGTTTTCCTTCTGTCACAAAAGCTGCATGAATGAAGATACTCAAATTTCAAATTTATCCTCCTCAGTCTCATGATGTAGGGTGCACTTTACAGTGTTTGGGAACATCTCAAATCTGCAGCAATTTGTCGTAAAGTCCAATCAGCCTCACTTGAAGCTTTTTATGCACTCTCTCAATTTTCTACACCTTAACATGACAAACTATATAATGTTAAACACTTTTTATCAAAGTTTATTTGTGGAATGCTTTAAAAAAAAAAATAACTTCTAGCACATACCAGTACCTTGTGTTAGCTTTTTTCTATATAGTTAACACTGTCTGGGGTGCCATGACCTGACAGTTGTTTTAGACCCTAAATTTGATTGATATTTTATTCAAGTGGAACCCTTGTGGCATACCCTCGGTACCAGTATAGGGTAATTCTAAATAATATTCTCACCCTTTCTCATTTACTTATCAACAGGTACCATAATGTTGAAATTTACATTCTGTAAATTTTATTTAGTTCCATAAAATGGAACCAATGACAAGATATTTTTTTATCCTAACACTTTTGTACAATACTGTAATTCATACTGTTACTACAAGTATCTCTAAATGTTCTTTTGCATTATGCAACACTTCTTAACCCAAGTTATCAAATAGTGTATTGAGTTAAATTATTTGTAGAATTTTGTCAAGATGGTTCAAGAGTTCCTACTTATCCATTTAGTCAAATACAGCTTGTCAAAACTTGGTATGTAATATTCTTGTATGGTCTTACCTCCATTGCATCAGTCAATATACTCCACAGATTTTGTGCCACTTTTGAACATGTGTGTAACATGTGACCATTTTCCACCAATAGTGCAGCACTTGTGTTAATGCAGTTGATATTCTTTCTCAGTCATCACTTTTTTGGTTGGTAGTCTTTAGAACTGTTTTTATGGGTTTTATCATATGACTACCATTTGTGATATTCATTGATGTTTCAATACCTTCAGCAGCTTTTTATTTACTGTTTTTGCATTCACTTGTTTCGATTTTTTTTTCAGTTGTTTGTTGTTACTGAATTATACAATAACTTAGAATGACTTCACAATTCAACATGTTGACAAAGGATGTTCCCAACCCTTTTTCCTGCACCTTATTTTGGTCTGTTAGGGAACTGTATTGGCTTGCCATTCCTCATCACATGGCTATCAAGATACCTTAGAGCTTTTGTTTTATTGACTCTTTACCCACTTAAGCTTGTTGTTTTGTGGTCTACTTTATGGTTAAGGAAGTAATGCAGTGACCAGTTATTTCTAAGCAGATTTTTCCACTCAGTTTAACTGTTAGGTACCTATAATGGCCTCTCCATCTTTAAACTGTTGGATTCCAGCAAGACATGAGATCATAGCAAATTTTCTTGATGCTGTAAATATATTTTCAGATACTTGCCTCTCTTTCACTCTTTACACCCTTTTTGTCCTGTCCTATTCATTTCAGATTCTGCCAGTTCATAAAAGTGAAGACTGAGTGGAAAATCAGAGGTAATTAGCTGCACCAGTACAGCTGGGGCTATGCTGTTGGTGGCAGGCAGTCATGTATTCAAAAGTGACACAAAATTTGTAGGATATATAGACTGAGCTGAGCATTAAATTTTACCAATTTTTTTAGGAGGCAGTGAATGAAAATTAACCTCTGCCATTTTGGCTATTCATCTTAAATTATTAAAATTTAGGGTCATTTCTATGGTACTTCTGGTACAGAATAAAGTAAATGTGACATTACTGATTTTTTATAACCATTTAATAGTCAATGTTGCTAATCAGAAACTGAGACATTTTACTCTATACCTGTTTTATTATATTTAAAGTAAAATTGACTTAAATATTTATTTTATTTTTATATATTACAATAACTAAACTTTTATTAGGAAACTTGCTTCTTGTTGAGTTCCTTCTACAAATAATACTAGTCTTAAGTTAGCATAACATAGATACCAGAATGTTGAAAGTTTCTCTTTCATTGTAGCCCATTTATTAAAGAGAATGACCTGTAATTGGTTCACAGATGTCCAAAGAAGTTTAGTGATAAATACAGTCCAAGTTTATCCCAGCGATGAATTTCAGATTGAAATTCAGATGATTCTACTGGTCAATAAATGACAGCAATCACAGTATATGCATGTTGACATGTTGCATTACATCTTCAGCAAAGGATGGAAATGTAACATTGTAGTGTGAACATAATCAGCAACAACTTTTTAATTATATTTGAAACATTATTGCCCTTCTAAAGAAATCAGGAATCTAATCCTTGTCCCAAGTACATGTTTTACATCATCTTTGGGATCTGCACTGTTTCTACAATACAGTACATAGTTTTATCCCACCATTATTATTGTAAAATATGAAATATGTTAAAGGAATGGGCAAAACAACATGTTTTGGTGTTTACAGGTGTATTTTGCCCCTGTGGCAATGGGCTTGGTATAATTTACACTGGTTCATATACACATTTGCACATGTTAAGAATTTACCCTACAGCTTTTGACATGGTATGTGTACCTTCACAAAATTTGGCAGACTTTTAGTAAAGATTACAAGTTTTTCATACACAGAAAAAATCAGATTTTTAAAGAAATGTTTTTACTGGATTTGTTTTAAAATAAAGTGTTTGGTTAATAGTTCAAGTGTGAAGCGATTTCATGGTATGATTAAAAAAGTATTATTCATCCTCAAACATTGTATGTGTAATCTCTAAAACCTCCTAAATGCATTTCAAACATTTGTCTTCAGTAAGTCTTCATTGTTATTTTCTATACCCTGCATGGAGTCTGTTAGCTAACTGACCTTGTAACCATCATTAAAATATCAGAAAATAAATGTAAATTTTGATTTTTTTCTTAATAGAATTACTACATATTATAACACAAATACAAATGTTTAGTCCAAGTAACTTAAGACTCATAACCTTGTACATTTATATATATTTTTTATTATATTGATCTTTAGTAGTTAGGTGCATGTGCACTCATGTTACCATATCCAATAATTAAAAATGAGCTGGTTTTGTTTTAGCGGATTAGTATTTTGTATTATACAGTAACATTTCAGTTATTATACAATATATTATTAAACTTATTTTTTTAAAACAGAACAATAAATCAAGAAGTAAAGCAAACAATTCTCTTGTGGCTATAGCCTTTGTACTTGATTGTTGCTAGACGTAGGCTGCTAAGCTTTCTAAAATTTTGACATGAAGGGATATCAAACAAAATTTAAGTTTTACGTGTACAAAGAAATCTGACTGTACTGATACCACAGATACTGGTAGAATTTCACTAATTTATCAAGACTAATTACTAAACTGTAGATCTAAAAAAAGTATGAAACTTCTAACAAACTAAAGACACAGCCTACCTCCCTCAAATCTTGGGATTGATAGGATGTAATAGCCTTTACACAGATTAAAACAGCTGAGAAAACCACTCTGGGGACATCTTAAGCTGTTGATTGGTTATTTACATGTTATATACGTTAGCAAGAATACATAAGGAACTGTTTCTAAAAATTTAAACATTTGAAGAGGGCCACCATGTTGTTTGATTTAGTACATAAGCAATATCTCAGCAAAGTAAAAGAAGTTTCTTATTTTATGTTCTACCTTGTCAACGTGAGTAATTTGAGTTCTGAATTTGTATGAAACTATTGACTTAGTATTTCGATGCCACAAACATCTAATTTTAAACAGCATAGCATTAGCATACCACATAACTCACTAAAATCTATATTCAGGTGGGTTCTTTTTATATTTTTAAGAAATTAACCTTTATATGATATTAAAGTTTATTATCTACAATTTGATTCCAGTCTTATTCACGTAAGTTCATAAAATAATAGTTCAATAAAATTCTGAATGCAAGTCAACAAATGTGATTGCATGGCCACATGTAATTATGTTTTCCTCAATCAATCACGTTCAACTCTCCATTATCATTGCTGATTGATATCAGTCAAAGTCGGTTTTTGAAATAATGCCCCATAATAAAAGCCACAATGATTTGTCTTTGAACGTTAGAGAGATCCTGTGTTTTACAGTAGTATTTTCAGGAATCTAAACCATTTAATGTCTCGTAAACAAATAACTTACAGTGCAAATTGATGGAGAATTCTACAAATATGTAGTTTGTTTGTTTTATTCTTTTAAATAAAACTATTAATTACTGTGTATGATTTCTAACATTATTTGCTGTAAACCTGGATACTTGTAGTTTATTATAATTAGAACACATTTAAATCCAACATATTTTAGATATTTTGGGTCCTAAAAGTAGAATGTATTTTTATGAAAAAAATAACAAGAGGTGATGTTTCAGAACCTAAATAACATATCCATGAACTTTTCAGCTGTATGAATATTACCTATTGGTCTTGATTTATTATGTTGATACATTAGTTGTACTATTGTTTTGATATTTAAAAAAAAGTTAACAGAGAAAGGCAAATGATTACTTAGTTATTAAATTTTTAAACTATAGAAATGGATATAATACAAGGACATGATACAATTTCTGAATAAATGTTAACTTTACACTTGTAATGATAAGGTAGGATTTTATGACCACAAAATAGGTTAAATGAAAAATCAGATTTATCAAAAGGTCAATATATAAGATTCCTATTTGAAGAATAACAAGTAAAATAATTTTGTTTGTAATTTAGCATATTTATTTGGAAAAAAAAATTTAAATAGTAAATAGTTTCTCCTTTTTCCATACTGTAGTTGGTGTTTAATCAACATCTGATATTTTTGTAGACGTGGGAGGACCCTGGTAAAGTTGATTCATCAACTGGTTGTAAGGGAGACAATGACCCAATTGATGTGTGTGAGATTGGTTACAGGGTGAGTGACATTATAGAAGTATTTGAAGGACAAATGTGTACTGTAATTTTCTTTAACATTTTCTGAACATGTTTGAAACTGTATAAAATTTCTTGTTTTGTAACTTAATAAATAAATTTAAGAATTTTTTAGTCATACTTGAACATTGGTATTAACTTTAAACTTAATATTTTTATTTTATAACTGGATGTTTTTAATTTTGTTAAATGCATAGCATATGCTCAGTGTATTTGCAAGACAGTGTAATGAAAATAAGAAATAAACTTGTTGAAAGTGTGCTATAATGTTTAATTTTCTTTACTTTTTTCCTGATTTATTTTTATAGTAAAATATCTGTTATGAAAAAAATGTTTCTTTTTTGTCATAATTATTGTATAATTTTTCTCCTTTCAAAATAAGAGCATTTTAAATTAGTTTCAAACTTGCATACCAGATTCAGAAGTTTTTGAATACCTTCAATATATCTGAAACATTATCTTTCCCAATTGTTCAATTTTTCTTTGGGTTGTTTTTGTTATTTTTTGGATGAGTTTCAGAGAGATGAAAAATACTGAATCTGTTTGCAATGGCACATGATAGAATAAAAAAGGTTGTCTGAAACTTTGTAGAATGGATCTAAAGACTGAGTCCCTTATAGAAGAAAGGCAGCATGTGTGTGTATATATATATATATATATATATATATATATTAAATTTGATGAAGCTTTGTAGAATGGATGCAACTACCTGTTGTGGAGACACAAGCGTAGAGAACATTTCAAAAGTCTTCTGCCTTTCGAAACATCATCCTCTAGGCTTGTCTCTGTGTGTCCATTCTACAAAGTTTCATTGTGAATACTCTGCCTAAATAATCTATTAAACTTGGTTGTGTCTATAATTTTATGTAGATAGCAAGTAGGGGACAAGTAATCCAAGTTAAGGTTCTTGGAATCATGGCTCTCATTGATGAAGGTAAGAATTATTGATATTATTTTTGGAATTGCAATTGCAAGTTTAGATTTATCCCATTTTTTCAGACTGGAGGTATGTCTGATATTTCTTAATTTTTATTTTTGTTCTCAGTGAAAATACACAATGGAATTGTATGAAATCCATCACGAACACTTATTTGGTTTCTGCTTTAAACATTCATATACTTTGGTTTACTATTTTGACCTCTAAGGTTATGAAATTTCTAAAATTTTGCTCTGATCAGCTCTTTCTAGATGGCCTGGCATGTCCAGGTGGTTAAGGCTCTCAGCTCATAATGTAAGGGTTGTGGGTTTTGATTCCTGTCGCACCAAAGAGTTCTCTCTTTCAACTGTGGGGGTATTATGAAGCGATGATCAGTCCCATTTATTTGTTGATAAGAGTAGTCCAAGAGTTGGTGGTGAATAGTGATGACTAGCTGCCTTCCCTCTAGTCACACTGCTAAATTAGGGACAACTAGTGTAGATAGCCCTCATGTAGCTTTTGAGTTGCATAGTAGGCTGGAGGCAGCTCTGGTTTATGTTAGCTACTTGTGGTGTTAAAATACAAAGTCTGTAGTTATGAAATTTAACTATGTAGTCTTAGTATTTGTTTTCTTTAATTTGTAGTCATTCTAAAATAAAGCATAATTTAAATTTTCTAATTTTATGTGGTGGTTACAAAATTGGTTAAATCAACTGAACCCTGACAGATTTATTAGTGAAAATAAGTTTTTTTTTGAGAAATGTTTGATAAAACTATCTGGACATGAGAAGGATTTCACACACAATTTTCTTGTATACGAGTATTTTTTATAGCATGAAAAATTATAACAAGCACAAAATAGTTACAAGGTCAGCCCCAGGGACAAAGTTCATACTAAAACAATAAGAGGCATTGTTTTGAAAAAAAAGAAAATATTTTCATTTTTGAGTTTTTATTGCAATGCCCAAAACCCTCTTACCTGTTCATTTAGTTTCAACATATTTTACATTTGATTAATATTTATTGAGACTATTTGTTGCTAGTAGTAGTCACCACCTACTAGCAGTTTTAATGCATTTTGTATAAATTAAAATTTTTGAGTGATCTAAGATTTTACTGCTGAAAATAGTTATCACAATATATTCTACAATATTGCCATCTGAATAGTTTACTGTAACTTGCCATATGGATTAAAGCTAAGTGAATCTTTTAATAGATAAGCATTACTAAGTAGAATGTTTAGTAATAAGACCACTAGCAAATAAAATACTAGAAGGAAGAATAAGTGTTATTTTGAAAGAATGATAATTTCTTTACAAATTATAAACCTGTACTTTTGGAGAAAAAAAATTCTATTTACTAATACTTATCTTTCAATAGATAGTTTAAATAAAAATTAATTTTCACTTGTTATAATAATTATGTATTTTAAAGACACGGTTTCATATTATTTACTCATTAATATTCATATAGATGAAACTGATTGGAAGATTATTGCAATTGATGTTAATGACCCTTTGGCAGACAAACTGAATGGTAAGCTTGTTTCCTTACAGAAAAAAGTAGTTTTTTCATCAGACCCTATTTTTGCTTGTAGCCAAAATTGGTATAAATTTGATAAATATATTAATAGTCGTAACTACTTCTCAGAAGTTTGCAAGATTTTAATGAAAGTTTTCTTTTTCACTATGTGTAAAAAGTGATTATATTATAAATTTGCCTTTTTTAAACTATGTAATTTTCCTTTCACAAAAATAAACTTTCAAAATGATGAAACTTTATACAATGGACACCAACTGCCTGTTGTGGAGACAAGTGTAGATGACAATGTTTGGAAAGTCTTGCCTTTCGTCTTCAAGGTAGTGAAAGGCGGAAGACTTTTGAAACGTCGTCCTCTACACTTGTGTCTCCACAATAGACAGTTGCCATCCATTCTGAAGTTCATGAATATTCTGCCTAAACAAGCTGTCAAAGAATATTTCAATGTATCATTATTAACAACAAATTTGTTATTTTACCATATTATATGCATAAATATACTCAGAATTACTTTGCAGACAACATGCACCACACGTATGCACGCACCGTCCAAAACATTAATAAGATCTTTTCTTGCTGTGTCTGTGTATATCAATATTTTGTTATTGCAGCAAAAACAGTTACTCCCATAGTAAAATAATATTACAACATAATTATCTGAGAACGTGAACTAGAATATGGAAAATGAACTTAAATTATTGCTATACATAACAAAGTTGAGTTTTGAAGAGCATGGTCTAAAGAACATTACAGTATTTTCTTGCAACTGGGATTTACAAAACACTGTTTTGGAGGTAGAAGTGATTTTGTGCAAAGACTTGACCATGAAAAGTTTAAGAGGGCAAGTAAAACAGTGAAAGACAATTTACAAAAGATAAGCTAATTTTCAGGCACTTTGGGGAAAGGTTTATACAGTAAATTAGAAGTGTGGAATGCCATTTGATGGTATCAGAATTCTAGTAGATCCATAACTAATCAGTTGTATAACTGTGGTTAAACAAGAACCTACTAGGAATGAATTATTCATTTAATGCTTCAAAAGGAACTTCTAATACCAGGTTTTCTTAAAGTTAAGTGTTGAAACCTCAAAATTTCATGGAGATTGTTTGAAAGAGAACATGTACATTTGTGTAAAAAGTATCTAACGTTGTAAACTTCCACCTTAAATTGAAAAAATGTTAAGTTAAATATACAAAAGCTGTAAAGAAATCTGAGTTGTGAAATTAAATGCTCACCCATAATGTACATTAATATTTGTACTCACCCTCATAGAAATTAATGTTAAATGAAACGAACAAAGATTGGCACATGAAAGTAATCATAATATTTGCTATAGTTATAAATATTTACTGTTTAAAAAAAATACTAGAGATTTGGTTAATTTGCAACATCATGAACACTGAAGTGCCACATATTGCAGACTTGTATCTTTCATAATACAAACAAACTGCTGTTTGAATTTGAATAGTATGTAATATGGTAGTGAACATGAACAGTTGAATTGTAAAGTCATGAATCTAAGTATCAAGACATTGTTTATTTTTCTTTAAGTTTTCACATTACAAATGTGTGCTAAATATTTCATTTGCTATTGAACGTTTACAGATATCGAGGATGTTGAAAAACATATGCCGGACTCGTACAGGTAAGTCATAGATATGTGAATGTTTTGTTAAACTCTATTCACACATTTTACTTTGGTATAGTATTAAGAGTATTTATTTACTGAATATTGCTTCACTGTATTTGTTTACTAAACATGAAATACTTAGTATTTTTTCAGTTGTGCTCTACTAGGTTCTCTCAGTTGATAGTAAAACAACTTCAGGAGTTGTATCTTACTGTAGTATGAACATATAATTTGAATGCATACTTTGTATTTTCTTCAGTGTTCAAGGTAATTTGGTATTAAAATGCCTTAATATATTTTAATCTGAGAAATAAGCACATATTTCACCCATGAATTCCATCAGTTACTATTTTCTATCTTCACAGAATAAAGGATGTTTTATTTTCACATATTCCAATTTTATAGGGGTTTTTGTTTGTAAGAAGTACTTGGTAATTTTCTTACTCTTTTGCATGCAAAAATCCAAAAATATTGTTCATTTTTATACTTGTCAACAGGTTATAGCATGATTTATCATGTTTAGAAAAGTTATTAGAAGTAAATTGCCCACACACAAATTGTACATTGATAAAACTTTCATGTTTCTGTAAACTTTTACTTCAGGCAACCCATGAATGGTTTAAAATCTATAAAATGCCAGATGGAAAACCTCAAAATCAGTTTGCTTTTGACGGTGAAGCAAAAAACAAGGTAAGAGGTTTTTTGAAGAATATTGAAACACCATTTTACATATAGTGTGTAATATGGTGATTACAGAAATTAAACAGTTCATATAAAAAAAAAAACTATACAATCAATTATCTTAGTTAAACAACTTTGTGTACTAAAATGTTTAGGTATAAACACCATGATGCATATTTGTGAAGATAGTTTGTACCTTTTATGCAATTATGAAGATTTCTCATGTGAAGCCTGTGTTATAAACAGGAAAGTTCTTGCAGTACATCGTCTGACTGTAAGAAGGAAACGTAATTAACCTTTAAAACTTTCTAACTGGAATTCTGAACTAAATACAGACTGAAGAATTTTTAATGTTTAATGTAATTATATAAAGCATTATATAAGTCAAATATTTTCACAGCTGTACAAGTAAGGTAAACATTAAAATATTTATTTTAGTATCAAATAAAATGTTTAACTTTTTACATAACTGTTAATTGTTTTCTTTAGAATATTGAACTTAAGATTGTATTAGACTTGTTAATTCTAAATGCTTGTTTGTGCTATGTGTGTGCACTTGTCAGATATCACTATACTACACTAGTTAATGTAAATTATCTAAAATCATGCCAAAGTTTCAATAGAAGCCTATCTTTATTCCTAAGGAGGGATATTTTCCACAGATAGTTTCTCTTTTAAATATAATAAATCAATGAAATGAGAAGATAAGTTCAAAAACAGTCATTGAGTAATATTTTTGGTTAATTACAAGATTTTAAAATCCTTAAGAGAATTTATCATGAGAATCAAGGTTCTCATTGTGATGAAATTCATACTGTTTAAAAGTGGAATAAAATTAATGAAAAGGGAAGGCTAAAAATATTTTTGTTTGTAGCCCTAAGCTAGTTTAAAGTTCAAGTGGGTAAGAAGGTAACTTGTTTTTTATAATTGCTTTGCAAAATTTTCAGAAATACCTCCAGGTTTTGTGACCATCTAAAACAACATTAAAATCATACAGTTACTATCAACATTGATTCTAAAAAGAGAACTGAAGAAATTTCTAATTATTTTGCCCTGCCCCACACACACATGTTCATAAGTAGTAAATTCTCCACTGCTAGGTCAGGAATTTTAGTATCTCAGTGCATTGGTCAATCAATATTGGAATGTCAATTGGTAGTCAGCAGATTTTTCTCAACTTGTGGACTATATAAATTTCTAAAAAAATAATTTAACCATAATACAGTGATAAAAGTTTAAGTTCAAAATTCAGCAAATTTGTTAGATGGGTCAGTATATCAGCAGTAATTGGTGAAAATAAATTCCCATGCCACAATGTCAAAAAAATGTCTGTCAGCCACAGTTTCGGACGGTAGGTCAGTTTGTAATTATTCAAAAACATTGGTTGAAAACTATCAACTCATTAACTAATTTTGGCTCAAGACTGCCAAACTGAAGTGCTATTCATATGAAGTAAATCTATTATAGACTGAATAACAGAATTGAGGGAGGGGGGGAATTGCTATTATTATTACCAAACTTAGTGGCATAAATCCAAATGATACATTTCTATGGAGCTCTAAATGCTACTTTGGACTGCAACTAAATATATAATGATGAAGATAAAAATAAACTCCTATTCATCTCAGTGACTTATAATTGAAGACAATTCAAACATGTGAGAGAAAAAAAGAGATATAATAAGTCTTTGTAAAACAATATTAGTTATGCATTAGCCTGATGGCATAGCTATACTGAGTGTTAAATTTTTCTAAGTGTATTTATTCTTAGAGATTAGAAATATATTTAACAATAAATGAGAAAACCAGTAGATTGCAATGCATCAAAGTGCATGTTATGTTCCATATTTATTTTGACATAACATTGGAAATTTGCATTTTAATGTTGATTTTATGCATCAAAATCCATTTGTAAACCAAAAACGACATTAATGAAAGAAAATTAAAGCTATTATTTTAAATCTGAAATTTCTTTATTTTAACAAAATAATTTGGTAAATAAAATAAGAGGTTTCTCTATTTTGCTTCTAATGTAGTTTGTAATACTGTTTTAAAATAATGTTAAACATGTCACAAAAAAAAACTGAACATTGACATCAAGTGCTTCTTTTATCTCTTATTGGTTTTAAAATGTGCAGTCTTGTTTCTATGTTCCATCCTTAGACCTGTTTTGGTATTGTTTCAACAATAATTTGTTAAACCTACATTTATCAGTGTTCTTCTCACTAGGTAGAAGTCGTAAAGTATAAATCTGCTACAGAAATGCTTTAGTGTTAAGAAAAAGCAGTGGAGTTTTTAAACAGTTTTCAGATTTTGTAAAGGTCATTAACTTCATATTGTAAAGACATAAATATTATTAAAATCTAAGTGATTTATTTTCAATAATTAACTTTCTTTCATAAGGACTTTGCTGAAAAAGTTGTAGAGGAAACTCATGATAATTGGCAGGATCTGATCCAGAACAAAACGGAGAAGGAAGAATTAGCATGGTAGGAAAGTCTAGTTGATGTTTTGCATCTTGGCATGGAACCACTTTCAGATAGTTATAAATATTCTCTGTGAACCATTGAGAAAACTCTATTCCCTTTGTTTTGTATTAAAGTTAATTCAGATGTGTTCTCATAAAATTACTTTTTTAAAAAATGGTTTTCTTGAACAAAACATGTTGAAGAAAGTTAATGTATTCAAGCTTATTTAAAAGTTTGAAATGAAAAAGCCTGTGTATCAACTATTTTTATTAGAAGGGAGTATTTTTTAATATCTAGTAAAATATTAAAAATAATTTCAAAAAGATTTTTCTAATCAGTGTTGACAAATATTATGAGAACTTTCAATTGTGAATTCTCTGAAAAATGAACTTAAAACATTCTATCAAAGAAAACTTTTGTGCTACTTTGTATTGAAATACTTTGTTGTTTTGTGTAACAGCGGCATTACTTATAGGAACAGAATTTTGATATATATTTAGATATAATGCAAGTTTTTGAAATATTTTTTTCTTTATACTAACCAAATCAGAATGACTGAATATAATTGTGTTCTTATACAGAAATGTTTTTACTTGCCTTATCACTTAATGTCTCAATTTTTATTAAAGCCATTTAGGAAAAGTCAAAGCTAAATGTTAATTCATGTGACTTTTCTCAAGAATGTTTTGTCTTCTACTAAATATCAGACACAGGTGGAGTTGAAAAAAGTGATTCTTATCTGTTCAAAATTCATTCTCCAGAAAACAAACTTACTTGTAGTACTATTACCAGAAAATTTCCATTTCAGAGAAATAACAGTATTTTAGAGGTACTTTTATATTTGTTTAAGCTCAAATGTAAGTGTGGAAGACAGTCCATGCAAGATCAGTATTGATGAAGCAGAAAGCATTGTTAAGCAGAGCCCAGAACCTGGACCTGCCATGCCTCGTGATCAGAGTGGTAAGAATAGAATGAGTTTTAAAAGACTTAAAGTTGTATAGTTTCCTTACTTTTTGGTTCTTTTATTTAATATTATAATTATTTTATTCTTTTTGCAGTTTGTTTATTGAATTTTCCAGTATCTGAAACTCCAGTTTGTTTCCTGCTTTATACAGTTCTTGTTTTTTAATCTGGGACTTGCAAATGGTAAAATATTAATGAAGTTGTACTGTTTCTGGCTTTACTAAATAAAGCACTCAATATGAGATACAAAAGATAAAATGAAATATGTGAATAAGATCTGCAGTTTTGTGGCTGTGACTTTTATTAATCTGCTATCTATGGAAAGTTCAAAAATTGTTTTGAGAATTTGAAATGGTTAGTACATGTTTGCCAGTATAGTTTTCAATTACAACTTTAAGTTAATTTTTTTCAAAACCTAACTTGTAGTCTAGCATGAATTTCATTGGAAACCTTTAGCCAGCTGTTACAAATTTATAATAAGTCTTGTTTTTGGCTAATTCAGATAGAAATGTGATGGGATAACAAGAAATTAAAACATTTGACTTGTATTAGAATCAATAAAAGTAGAATTCATCTGATATAAGTTAATGCAATGATAAAAGTAAACTTCTTGGGAATGGATTTTACAACCTCAAAGAATCCTTCTGTATACTTTCCAGCCATGATTTAATGAACTTTAAGTTAAATACAAATTAACTAAAACTCTTTAAAGTTGTATAAAAGTTAGAATAATGACATTTTAAGTCTCAAATTTATTTGAACATAAATGTTTGGTTTAAAATTAAATAAAATCCTGGCTTAATATTTTTTGCTTTTATGATAAGTAGATTGTTTTAGATTGGATGCAGGCACAGATAGGTGATATTGTAGATCAAAGTAATATTAAGGTTATTTTGAAGTCTTTAAACCTGATTTGATTTACAAAAAGAAAAGCCATTTTCAAGTATTGTAGTACATTCATTAGAATGTAGTTTTGTTGCTCAGGACATAATATTCATATAGCATTCCAGGGGCCGGTATGACCACAGGATAAGGGTACTCAACTCTCTGAGTCACCAGTTTGAATCCTCATCCCACCAAACATGCTCAGCCCTTCACCCATGGGAGCTGTACAAAGTGACAACCAATGTCACCATTTGTTGATAAAAGAATAGTACAAAAGTTGAGGGTGCTTGGTGATGCCTAGCTGCCTTCCATAGTCTTTCATTGCTAAATTAGGGGTGGCTAGTACAGATAACCTTCACAGCTTTGTGCAAAGTTCCAAAAAATAACATTCCACTTGCTGAACAGTAAGCTTGAGGGCTGGTAACACTGCAATTTAGTTTGATATGATAGTGGGGAAAGCACAAATAACCCTTTTATGTTGCTTTGCTTTTAAAATCAAACATTTTGTATAGTATGTATATAGTTTTACTATTATGTTACTGGTTGGAATTTAAAATAATTAGGCAGAAATAGTAATTACAAAAAGCTGCTAAAACTATCAAAACATTATCAATTTTTCCTGTTTCCATGTAGACTGAAATAATTTGAAATCTCACAAAAGGAATGTTGTGTTCTGTTTTTTACCAGGAAGTTGCACTGTTCAGTTAAAACCTAACATAGCCAAGTAGTTCATCTTGCTTTCTAGTGTTATGTAAAATTTAAAAGTGACAAAAAAAATAAAGTGAATTTCCTGTATCATTGCTGTCTAGCTTTATCTCACTGTATTTAAAATTGTATATTGATTTGATTTTCTTTCTCCATTTTAGTGAATAAATGGCATTTTGTGCAGCTGTAATGAAGATGGCCACCATTGTTTGTTCAACAGGCTGTTCTCTCTACAAGAATAGGCTTGGATTAAAGTAAAACAGCTTATGGGGTATTTTATAAGTTGTTCCATGTTCTTTATGCTTTATTTACAAGCAAAATTCTTTAATTTAATTGTTATCTAATTATTTCAGTAAATTAACAAAAAAGAAGTTTGAATTATTATTTGGGAGGTGGGGCTAATATGATTTTGAAATGGAAGTGGTTGATCTGTATCTCCAATGTCTGAATAAAATATTTCAAAAACTTGCATCTCTTTCAGAAGTTATAGAATGTAAAGCTCAATTAATTTATGTATGTTGTATTCTAAATGGGTATGTATGTATGTATGTATGTGATATATATATTAGGGACAGTTGCTATGGGTATTAAAACACAAAACAAACCAACTTTCAACCTCATTAGCTCATTGTGAGGTTAAGAATGACATTATAAATATAATATTAATAATTACATTATTTATAGGTGATTTGAACCAGCACTATAACAGAATAATGAACTTAAGAAAAAAAATATTACAATGAGACCTTCCATTAAGAGTCCTTATTGTCATCCTCAAGTCAATAAATAATGTATGTGGCCATAGCACCTGAATACATGGGGATGTTCCATCTATAACAATAGTTCTTTCATCCACTTAAATATAGGAATATTTATTTACTTTCTCTTTAGTGTGCAGGACTATGGACTTGTGGACCCATCATTTGCATCTTGGTACCAAAAAAAAAAAAAGCACTGTATTTTCAGACCATAGGTGCATTATTGGGGTGGTGAACAAGTTCAACTATGTGGTCAGAAAAATGTTTCCCAAGATTTTGAGATGGGTGCTGTTGACTCTCTACCTTACCTGTACCCTATTAATTTTCCTTGTATATATATCCAAAATCAGACATTCTACTATTCAATCCATTTATTGTAACTGATTTTACCATTGCTTCCTGAGTCATTGATGAAATGTTTAAAACTCAAACTTAACATATTTATTACATAATGTTGAGTTACAAACAGCTTGTATTTTTTAAATTAATTTTCTAGTCTATCTTGTAATTTTCTATTTAAAGAGCTTTAAGTTTTTCATATAGTACAAATGTTCAATTTTACAGACGATGTATATGGCACACCTGTTTTTGTGTAAATTGAAAAAACTATTTTGAGATAATTAAATAGGATACCTCTGATCTTTATGGTAATGCTGCAAGTCATTTATTAACATCCATGAAGATACTATTCAACTGTAACAGAACAATAGAAACAGAAAAGTAAAATGCACAGTAAACAGACTTTATTCACCTTATTGGTTAATGAGATCACTTGAAATATAAGTGTTGGAAATATTTTTGGTATGATATGTTAGACATTTTTCTTTGTTACTTTTTATTGTTGTCTTAAATTCTAGAAAATGGAGCATTTCTCGCAAATGATTCGTTTTGTAAAAAGTAAGATGAAGCATAAGTCAACCTTAAGAAAAATTAATAAAAATTCTGCTACTGCAGCATTACTTGATGCCTTGAATGTTACCTTTATTAGAAAATTGCATATGTTCCTTCTACCCTATTTGTCAGGAGTATATGTGAGGCTTAAATATTTAACCAGAATTGCTGGCTCTAGAGGAAGTGTGAGGATAAGCAAAAGTGTTTAATTTAGAAAATAAAATATCTAGTAAATAATGGATCAACCTGCAGTTAAGTTTCACTGTTTGTTTCATGGGATATATACCTTTTAATTATTCTAATCCTGCTGAAGAGCATCTGCTCAATACTTTGTAAAGTGAATGTTTTTACATAAACAAGTTACTTAACATATTTCAAAAAAAACCAACTACAGTTCAAGTTTAAAGAATTTTTTGTTAAAACATTAGTCCCGAGCAAAGTTCATGTTTAGGCAATACATGTTTAATTTTTTTTTATCTGAGTTGGAAAAAAGACCAAAAATTTGAAATAATTCTATCAGCTGTTTTTGTTTGTTTTCTGTTTGAGTTCTCTGAATCTCAAGGACTGACTGGAACACATTTGCCAATTCCAAAAAACCATACTCCTATTGCCCGACAGTGATAGCCAGGCTTACAGGGACAGAACTGTGAGCTTAGACTATTACATCGATTTCCTTCTTCTCCCAGAGGCATACATTTCCCTACACAGAAAGAATACACTGTAAACTAAATCAATTATAGCTACTTTCCTTTCTTCTCTAAGGAAGAGAGAAAGGTACGTTACTTTTGAAAATTAAACTGTTTGATTATAATACATTATAAATGCAATAATATAAAAATATCTCGCTAAACATATGTATATTTGTAAATTAGTAACAAACTTACACTGTAATAAATTTTTTGTTTATCAATATTTAACTTTTCCCTTTGTGTAACATACCACTTCATTAAGATTAATTTGCGTAAGTTTATACTAAACTAATTTTTATATAAAAATAATTACAGTATGATTACTGTCATACATATCTGTTTATTAATTTGATTTTTGTTTGTGTGTTAATTAAAGCTTATGCTAATTTGATTCCTGTTTAATGAATTAGTTTAGTTACATTTAATTCAGTATTTTGATCAGCATTTTTCTATTGCATTTCAGCATGAATGTTGTTTTTGGTATAATCTATACAAATATCAAAATGGCTCTCGAGAAATTTACAAGGAAAGTGTTCAAGTGGTGATGAAAATAAACTCCAATTTATTTGGAATAAATGACCAAAAGGTTTTGACTTTTTGTAGTAAATATGCACTATAGTAACATAGCAACGTGAGCTTGTATAAGTTTTATAATAATGAAGCAAATTTGGTTTAATAAATTAGAGATCAATACTTTGGTTTATAAATTGTACAAACATAAGTGAACAAGTATGAATGTCTGTAAAACTGGTATACCAGATTGGCTATGTATGTACTATTTTTGCAAATTAACCATAATTGTAATTTTCTTACACGTGACTGTGGTTGGTAACGGGAAGAAGAAGGCATCAACAGCAACACAGCAATGATCTTTCTCACAGTCTTTATTGTCAGAGCATTCATGGTCTTCAGGTATCTGAAAAAAACATTAAAAACACCACTTATCACATGCATTGTTCACAATTACCTATATGGTGATAATCTTTCTTATGAGAACATTAAAAGTATTTTTAATATTAATTACACTCGTATGTCAGTCATAGTTTTGTATAATTCAGTTAAGTGTAGTTAACACGGTGTGAATATTTATTGTTTAATATATGAATGAAGTTTTTGTCAATTTTTGTAGGAATATAATCGAAGAATAGTCCACTCTTTGAAAGTGTTTGAGTTTTTAGTCTCGTTTGAAAACATTACATCTTTTGTGGATGATCCTATGTGCTGACTTCTTAACCACAACTTGTATTGTGAAACAGTAAGAAACTACACTGTTGTGACTTGCTTGAAAATGTGGCTGTAAATTAGCAGATGTGCTCTAAAATTACAATCAAAAAGCCCTTTTCAGGTTTTGATTTACTCAGTATCTTGTATGGTTCACTTCTAGTTGTTAATGGCCTTGTAATTTTCAGGTTTACTTCTATATCCATAAAGTAATTGAACAAGTATCTCAGAACAATGTGATGCCTTGTAGATCAAAAAAACTATTCTTCAACCTTGACTGAATTTTAGAGACTGGACACAAGTTAAACAGTAAAACTGTATTTCAACATGAACAAAACTTTAAAAAATGTATCATTTTTGTATTTTTCATATTTCAATGAAAATCACAGGTAATGTTAAATATCTGTCAGTAATAGAAAAAGTATAAAACTTCTATTGCATGTAGAAATTGAAGCAATATTACTTAACATTAATAATCTTTACTGTGGTGATGACCATTTTCAAGTTTTGTATTGTGCATTTGTGTTGTGAGATACTTTTTGCAGTGACTGAACAATAAAGTTGGAATTTCATTAATTTTAGATGCATTGCTTTTCTCAAGCTAAAAACAATTAGTACAGTTGGTGATATATTTTTTAAACAAGTTTGTAGTGACTCAAAGCAAATCATTAACAATTTATGCCTCATTTCTGTAATTTTTTCTGTAATATTTAATTTTAATCTTGTGCTCTCTTGGAATATAAATGTGTATTGAATATTTTGTTATTAAACAGTAAGGTTATATCTTCACAAATTTTTAATTTTATCGCTTCTTTTCTCAATGAAAGTTGTCTTAATACTTACTGGATAAAATGGAAGAACAGAACAACTACTTAAAGTTGATGTCGAAATCCACATTGTTATAACAAGATACACACATTTGCTGTTCATGATGCTTGCTATATAGAGAAGAAATACAAGCTATTATAAGCTTTATGTACAAAGTTGTTTCCATATAGGTTAAAAGTATCATTAAACTTAAAAACTTGCAAAATGTCAGAACAAAACTACTAATAATACTTAATTAAAATACAGGTTGTCATGAAAACCAACATTTTTCTTTTTAAATGTTTAGATCATAAAACTGCAATGAATTTATCAATCGGTTTTAAACTACGATTCAAAAGTATAACTCCTCTGAGTGCAGGCTTGCAATGCTAAACCTTTTAGTTTTGATGCTTGTGTTGAGAAGAGGACAATTGGTACTTTCTATGGCATTGTGCTGAATAACAAAAACAGTGAAAAGTAATGCATGCAATATTTACATGTCTTTTAGTTAGATGACTTTAAATTCATTGATAAATATCGGTAGTTTTGTTTAAAAATGTGTGCATTCTCTCAGCAAAAGTAAGTTTATATTTAGTAGAAAGAATTCATTATAAATGGAGGCTTATCATTTGAAGATTGATTTTCAGAGGAGATAATTCAGTAAACTTACATTGCATGTAATTCTTAAGTTCTAATGTTACAGTACCTGTATCTATATTTTCAAAAGTGTTTCTTACTACTTTTAAATACATAGGATTATTTTAAACAAGTAGAAAGTGCTGCCAAAACATCTACAAAAAGCTTCTATAAATTGAACTTTTTGACATAAAACAAATTTTTGACATCTCTCTCTCTGGCAGATCTAGATGTTAGCAACAATTGGTATATAGAAGGTACTGTCTTGCTGTGTAATTTTTCTCAGGTTATAAAGTTGTGAATATCTTAATCCTACTTGTTTGGTGGGCAATTTCATAGATTAGAACAACTTCAAAGTAGGTGCGATAAAAAGCTGAACAATATGTGGCACCTGTCACCTTCTCATGTGACATAACTTATCAACTGGTTTCATTGTTTGATAAATTTTAATGCACATGTTCTGTACAGTATCGATAATTTATTAACTGACTTGTTGAACTGTGGAACTGATATCCATAATTGAAGTGGTTTGATATGTTTGTCTAGTGGTCATAGTCTAGATGCTGACAAGTCCATTGAAACATTTTTATTTTGTTTATTAATTATCTCATTGATACAGTGTGCATATTGGTATTTTTTCCAATTTCAAAAACAAAATTGAAATTGCTTTTTAAATTACAATAATATGTTAGGTGCTTTAAGTTAAGTGCCATACTCTCTCTGCTAAGGGAATAACCATTTAGCTCAACTGATAGGACACGTGCCTGTTTCATGAGAGATCTCATTTGAATCCAAGCCAGTAATGTAATAAGCACAAATGAAATTATCAATAGAAAATCTAATGTCCAAAATGATTCATGTTTATGATAATAGAAAAATATGGTCCTTTGTGTTAGTTGTTGAAAACTACCTTACAGTAGTTAATGGGTTAGTGGGTTAATGTTTTAGCTCAGTTGATAGAACACTTGTCTGGCATATAAGAGATTCCAACTTCAGGTCCTGTTATTTGGAGACTTCCAAATTAGATTATCAAAAAGAAAATCTAGCACACAACTGATTTTTATCCCTCAACCCTTAAACTTTTAACAACTGAAAGCAAGCCTGTGAAAAAGGATAAATGTGGTAGTTTAAGTTGATAAAAAGGACTAATATCAAACTGCTAGCAGTTAACCACATTACCTATATTGGTAGAGCATTAACTTTGTGAGAAAGGAAGAATATGGTAGTTGTTAAAGGCTCTAACATCAAGCTGTAAGCAGTTAAGTTTGTAACTCAGTTGGTATAGCATTAGCCTAGTGTACAAAACACTTCACTTTCAAAAACTTAGAAAGTAAAGAAGAAAAATTTAAATTAGTACAATGCAATACTTGCATGTGTCCACATCTGTGGTGATGGAAGGTTGTTAGTTGAAAAATACTAGCAATTATTAGCAGGTTAACAATTTTTTTCTCACTAGGTAGAGTATGTGCATGGAGATCGTGAGGTCAAACCCTGCTTGAGTGAGACTCAAAAGTTAGATTATCAAAAAATAAAGGCTGCAACTTTAGTTCAGACCCCAAAGATGAGGTCTGAAAATGAATCTTTTATGTTAATGGGTTGAATGTGATAGTATGAAAATTTAAAAAGTACCATACATACTATCAAGCATGTAGAACTTTCCTGGTGTCCAAGAGGTTTTGCATTCAAATGAGTTGAGAAATTGATAAAAAATAATTTAAATATTCTCAATATAATATTTGAATAGATACAACAGGTACAAAAGATGTGAAGAAGTTTGAGATATTATATGGTGTTTCATACCTAATAAAAACAGGAGAAAGTACTTGAATCTACATATTTCCTTTTCAATATTTCTTTCAGTTAGATTTTAATATACTTTCAAAAGAAGTGTGTAAAAATAACAGGTTAGGTCTGTCATAAGTGTATAATGGGTAGACATGTTTTCTACCTGCTTTAGTTACGTAGGAATTTTTTTTTCATTAACTTCGTGTATGTGCAGTTCTAGCATAAACCTGATCCAGAAATTTGTTGAAATAGCCTGTTCTAGTTCTTTTAGTTAATAATTTCTACTTGAGACGATATTGCTATAAATAGGTGGCATCTGGGCAGAGTTGAGATTTTTAAATGCAACTCCCAACTGCGAGAGAACAAAGATCATAAGATGAAGCTGTTGGCTGTTCAAAAGCAAGTTCTCTTGAATTCTTGTATATTTTTTTAGGTCAGTTGCATCTGTACCTCGTGAATAAAAGAAATATTTAGTTTGACAAAACTCTCCCAAAAAACAAACTGTCAAGCTAAGGACACTTTTGTTGACGCAACTATAATTCAGTCTGCACAATTACGTAACTTTTTTTTTCATTTTTTGCCAATTTTAGTCAGTCTTATTATTTCATACAGACAAATGATAAAAACTCTCATTACTCGATCCAGAATTACTCACTCATGTTACCCGAGTGAACATACTGTTATTTATGTTGAAAACAAGTTGCTGCCCAAATGACATTACATTCAACACTCGTCGGCTGAGCGAATCCATGACAACTAAAAGTGTCTAAAATATTTTTTCGCACCTAGTACAGTGGTGTAAAACAGCTAAGATGGCAAAGTATTTACGTTTCTGGGTGGGCCTAATAGCAGATATGTCGTGTTTGGCTGTTCTAAATGGTATTTCATATCTTTTGTTTGTTTGCTACAAGGAGGTATTTTGCTCGTTACCAGAATTTGTCAGCTAAGTAAGATCTGTAGTAGTAAAGTTAACTACTGTAGACGTGATAAGCCTAATGTTTAATATGTTAGAATAAGATTAACAGAAAAGATGAGAATAATAATTTATTGCGTTGAAAAAAAAAGAATAGAACGTGGTTCTAAAGTAATGGAATAAATCTGAGAGCACATTGACAAAAAGAACATAATATTTTGAAGAAAGAAGACCAAACGATTACGATAACTCCCTACATAAACTAAGTGGATCACACACAGAATACTAGTGTGATGACAATGGATTGTCAACTGGAATTCTATGTAGGGTTTATGATATGTCTATAATCAGAGAAAAGATGGAACAAGCCTAAATAAGATAAAGTAAAAATTGGAGATGGAGAGAGAGAGAGAAAAAAAAATAAAAGCACAAATTGTAGAAAAGCGACTAGAAATAGATTAAGAGCACAAATTGATATCGGAAAATTCACTCAAAGAAAATGACAATGAAGTCAGGGATATCTGACCCAATCTGCCCAAATATTTTGAACATAAAGATAACGCAGACGCTTTTCTTTAAGAGATATAAAAAAATTATCCAAAGTCAGAACTGGGACAAAGGCTATTGGGCTGTCTGTCTCAACCCACTTCTCACAGGAAAAGTCCTGTTAGTATATGCAGGCATGACATCAGAAGATTCCATGGATTATGACAAATTAAAAGTGACTTTAACGAAACAAGAAAGTTTTCGTTGGAAGTTTATGGCAGTCAAACTGGACACTGGATAAACTGAATTTCATTTGTGGCTTATCTGCAGTGATACTTTACGAAATGAACTGGCTTAACCATGTGTGAAAATAATTATATTAGTACGTGAACAGTTTTCATGACCATGTGTTCAACTGGTATGTCACTGTTTCTAAAGGAGAGAGTACCGATAGACATGGGTGAGATGTTAGATCTGACAGAACAGTATATGGAAGTCTGTAGAGGTAGTATAACTGGCAAGTTAAAAAATCTCTTCTCCCTTCTGTCTATTAATCTCGTATACAACTGCGTAAATTCCTACTTATGGCTAACCATTACTGGTTTCAAATTTAACTGGATATTTTTATTATAAAATAGACCACATTACTAAGGAGTGCAAGTCCATTACTGGCAAACAAGCTGCAGAAGCCTCAATCTAAAGCAGCTAAAACTATTTACAAAGACAATGCTGCTAAGAAACAAGTAAAAAGTGACTGGCACTATGGATGCTGCTACCACAAAAGAGTATGATCAATCAATGCATGACTGATCTACTCGAGTCAGCAAACAGATCAACAGTACCAATACTGATGGGAGCATTTGACAAATATCAAGAAGTGCCAACAAATCCTGATATACCAATATGTGAAGGTTATGTTGGAGACAAGAAAGTTAAGGTTATAAGAGACATCGGGTGCAGCAGTGAGAACCAGTCTCGTGTCTGGTGGCAGGCAAGGTACGCCTGTTTGTACTTATTGATGTTACAGTAAAAAAATTCCCATAGCAAAAATAAAGGTGGACACTCCCTATTATGTGAAAGAGCTTAACGTCATGCAAAACGAAGAATCAATATACGACTTGATGATAAGAAACGTACCAGGTAGTAGAAATTTGAAGGAACCAGACAGAAAGAAGATTAATGAAGCATATACTATCACCAACAGAACTTTAAAAAATGAGATTAAGTAAGAAATCAAACTCCTGCAAGTGTCAAAAGAGGGCAACCTAAATTTAGGTTTGCAGGAACCGAAGGAAGCAAAGGTTGTTTAACCTGAAGATGGCCTGAGAAGGTCAAAACGTTGTTCTCTGTTTCATTGGTAAAAGTGTTAATACTCATACCAGCCGTCCTGATATACATTTTTTAAAGTGTTAACTGGCTCATCTAATGATGACCAAACCATTACGGATTCCAGTAACTGCTTAACCAGCATTAATATACCACTGAAAGGGAGCTGTAACTTTTATTTTCTGATCTATAAAGTATTCTTTCATGATGGGATGTAAATACAATGTATCAAGTTATAACCATTTGATTATTGACCGGTTAGAATGTTCAAATGATGAAGACTGTAAGATATTTTCAAGATATCACATAATAACCATTCAGTTATTATACAGTTGAGACGGTTTGTTAAAAATTGATGAAAGAAAGAACTTTGTCACCTTTGCTTACTAAGCTAGCAAGTGAAATTTGTTAGTGAGATATTATGTCAAGCGTCTTGTGAAATTCATTCTATCTGCCTAGTTAAGTTGAAGCTTGATTTCTGCAGAGCAGTTCATGCAAAGCATACTAGATACATTCTAGGGAACTAAGGTTGTTAGATAAAATTCAGTTGATTTCAATGGTTAATCAACATGACTTAAAGTTTTTATAAACCATCATGCTGAAAACTTTATGATCCGTATTTCCAAGAATTAAGGTTACGTTTTGTAGTGAAGGCTGGTGGACATTTTCTGGCTTAAACATCCTGAGTAATTCTGCATTATGGATAGCTCTGTGTTCTGTCATTACATGAAACTGTATCCGACAGTCTGGCTGGTTTATACCAGTCTTTCTGAAATTCCGTAAAGAATATGTGCTCTAGCATAATACTAGAAATTATCATAGACTGCCTAGATTAGGTAAAATATTTATTCATCTTGATACGTTTTATGCTAGTGATATTTCATGGTTTTCACCATTTTTAGATCAAATAGTTTTTGGTTTCTTCCATTGTTTACCCATAGTGTTCAACTGTGTGTTTCTGTATTTTGCAGTTGCTCATAAGAATTTTAATCTGTATGAATGCTTATAGTAGCATTGGCTTTTTATTTTTACTGTGGTTACTTTTAGTTTCGCGATATTGCTGAAATTATAGTAAATATATATCTTCGAGTAGCCACTGATGCCAAACACATGTTCGGAACATAACTGATGCCGGTATTGTCTTCCATGGACATAAGCCGTCTAGCTCTTGATCAGTGATCATGTATTACAACTACGTGTTAGTTAACATGTTTTACACTGTATGCTTGAACCAGATTTTGTGTGTTTAATTATTAACATAAATGTGATATACACAAGATTATAGCTTTCAGAACTAAGAGAAAAATTATTTTGAAAAGTTGAAATTTGTATGTTTGTACAGACAACGATGTGTATCTTATAAACTAATCTAGGGATAACAAGAAACCTGTTAGTCCATCTCAGCTGTCCCATCCTCTAAGCCAAACTAAAGCTATTAAAAAATTAAAGCCAGCCCTTATCATTCATATATCTATCAAGCTTTCTTTTAAACTCACTCAAAGTTGCCTCGCGCTAGTACAGCGGTAAGTCTCCGGATTTACAACGCTAAAATCGGGCTTTCGAATCCCCTTGGCGAGCTCAACAGATGGTCCAATGTGGCTTTGCTATAAGAAAAACACACATACCCTCAAACTTACTGCCTCTACAACATCCGAAGGCAACCCATTCTACAAGCCAACCACCTTATTTGAAAAGTAAAATTGTCATAGCTAAATACGACTAGTACCTTGTCTAAATCTATGTTTGCGTCCACTTATTCTATAATTCTCGCTGTTAAGTTTGACAAATGCTGGTACATCAACATTATCAATTCCTTTTACAATCTTAAGCACTTCAATCAGATCCCCTCTAACTCTTTTTCTTTTCGAGAAAAAAAAACAATTTTAAGGATCTTAATCGGTTCTCATATGACAATCCTTCCATCCTAGATACCATTTTAGTAACTTTCCTCTGAACTATTTCCAACAATTCAGTGTCTTTACTAAGGTAAGAAGCGAAAGACAAGAAACAATACTCCAAATTTAGCACTAACCAGTGACTTATACAATGAAATTATAACTTCTAACTTGTATTCAATATTTTTGTAGATCCAATCTTAAATCTTATTTGCCCTACCACTAGCAACAGCACATTGCTTGGATGGTGTAATAACTGATCACCCATTACATTAATTTATCATAATTAAAACCCATCAAATGATCTAAATAATTTTGTAAAACAGAAACATCCTCATCACAGCCAGCAACACCCAAGACCTGAATATCATCTGCATATGTAAGTAATTTATTGACCATTCTTCATTTATGTAATTAATGTAAATCAAAGAGGACAATGATCCTAAGACTGAACCCTGAGGTACATCACTTGCATCTTTAATCCAGTTTGACTAAACTCCATTTATGACAACCCTCTGCTTTCTTTCATCTAGCCACTCTTCTGTACAATGTAAATCAAAAAGAGTAATGGTTCTAAGACTGAGCCCGGTTAACTTAGTTTGACTAAACTCCTCACCTATAGAGATAAGTTTCTTTACACGTATTTCATGTGTCAATTTATCAAATGCTTTCTGAAAATCTAGATACATGAAATCTATACAGTTACCTTCATCTACATATAAAATAACATCATCAAAACATGTCAAAATGTTTGTAATGTAAGATTTTTCTCTCATTAAGATCATGTTGATTGTCCAATAAAATTCTAAACTTTGTTAAATAATTTTGTAGTAATTAGTTTGCAGTAAGAAATTAAAGCATATATACAATTAGTCCCAAACTATAATATTCGTAAGTATGTGACTTACCATGCACACCAGGTGAAAGGTATGGTGGATTTATTGTTTTCGTTATTGTTAGTGAAAAATATCTTGTAGTTGAACCAATGAGACATTTGTGTGTGATGTTTTTATTAAATAAAATCGCAATTACTTATTCAATTAAAATGAAAGAAAATATAGTGTACCACTTGTTTTAGGTAGTTTTGACTCTTAAAATGTGCTTGTTTGGTATACAGTGAAATATTTCCGAACTTTCCAGATATTACTGAATGTTTTATGTTGATATCATATTCAATATGTAATCATTATGAACGAATTTTGCATTACGTAAATGTTATAGTAGTAGTATTTTTGTGAAGATTATATAGGTATATCTCTAGATTTATTTATGAAATCAGATATACTTTCACTTGTTTATATCGTGCCAAAAGACAGGTTGGAGTTATGAAACCTTTGAAGTTAAAAGCTTAATTGATTTGTTTTTGATTAATCTTATATTCCTGTTCTTCAGTGATGGAAGACTTACGTATGGATGAATACGCTATAACTGTTGCCAGAAAATTGTACAGTAAGGATCTGTAACGAACGTATTTTAATGGCATAACTGACATAAGATACGACATTTATGCTACATCCATATTCAAGTGGCCTTTTTCGTGAAAGGATTTGGTCGTCACTTGATTGGATATGACATTTAACCTGCATTTTTAGCCAAACTACTGATACTTGACTCTGGCTTCGCTATATAGTAGATAGGAACAGTGAGAATCTCGTTAATCCATTCATGCTTGTCACAAATTAGATGACCAAGCATTTGTCTATCTTAAGAGAGTCATCAGTGGTTGTTTTATTCTTTAATTCAAACCAGTGAGAGACGCCACTTTAAATAGCATGTTGTAAAACAATGTGAATCTTGGGGAACTTAATATTCTTCTCAAAGCCTCAGTGAATCCACGATATCCTGAAGTCAATAGACAGAAGCATACAGCTAGATCAGCTGGAAAGAGTTCCTAGTTCTAGGATAACCTTGACCCTGCACCAATGTGTCATTTATTCTGGTGCATATCTAGAATAATTTTATCAAAGAAGAAATAACAGCACCCATACTAATTGAAGTGGAAGATTCAAGGAAACATGAAATCCTGGACTTCAACACAATTTCCAAGAACTTTTCTCATCAGGAACCTCTAAACTATGGGAAAAAAAAGAAAACAAGCCAGAAAGTCAGTCAGCGGGCATCAAAATTTCCTCCATACCTTCTGTCCTAGAGTTATGGATTATTGACTCTATATGCAACTTAGTGTTGATGCAATTATAGGTGACAAACGTCTGGTCCGCTTCAACAAAAAGCTCTGATGCTTGGTAGAAGGAAACTACCAACTCTGGGAAAAGGTTACATACCTCCAAAGGACGTATACACAGGCTAAGAGGAGGTTCAACACTGAGAAACAGCAATGTTCTGAGAGTTTCAACAAGTTTATTTGATCTTTAGAAATGCCCTTTATAAGCTATTTTGTAGTTTGTGTATTTCAGAATTATTATATAATGTGTAATTTGTCTTTCTTAACAATAATTAAATTATGATTCATATACATGAATGTTTTAGTTCGTAAGATTAACTACATTCCATGTTCTAAATATCACCTTGTATTTTTTCAAATTTTATATGTTTAACTTTCTTATTTGAAATTTGTTTTGTAAGTTGTGAAGGTGTTATATTTTTCATTCAGCTTTCATTTTATTTCACTGTTTATCTTACGACTTTGTTTTATTTTTTATGAAAATATAGGTATCTGTGCATTCTGTTTATTTCAGGTTATTTATATTCCACTTTACGTTTTACGTTTTGGTTTCAGTTATGTTTTTTATTATGATATAATTTCTCCCATTGATTAATTTAAGTTGTATTTTTATTCATAAATTGCGATTTTTATGTATTTTGTTTTAATTTCAATATTTTTAGTTCCCTTCAATATATTATGTTTTGAGTTTATTTTACTTTGTTATTTTCAATTATAATTTCGTTATATTCATGAATTTAAAATTTGTTAGTACGGTCCGGCATGGCCAGGGGAGGGGGGTTAAGGCGTTCGACTCTAATCTGAGAGTCGTGGGTTCGAATCCTGGTCGCACCAAACATGCTCGCCCTTTCAGCCGTGGGGGCGTTATAATATAACGGTTACTCCCACTGTTGGTAAAAGAGTAATCCAAGAGTTGGCGGTGAGTAGTCATGACTGCCTTCCCTTTAATCTTACACTGCTAAATTGAGGATGCAACCCTCGTGTAGCTTTACGCGAAATAAAAAACCCGAAAGAAACCAGAAACTAAAAAGATACCCAGTTTTATGTTAATTCTTAAACGATGTTGTGAATAGAGATTTCTTATTTCTTCACTTATGTTTATTTGTATTTCATTTATATCTGTGTTCAATTTATTTTCTACGTAATATTTTGAAACCTGCTTTCTTGCGGAAATTGTATTTCAATATTACAGACCACTGAAAATAATAAAAGTTGAAATAATACAACACTATTTATTTAAAACTTTGTATGATTCCTCTTACTATTTAAACTTGCTATGTAAACTTTTAAATATCTGGGGACTGAATAGTAATTTCCAGCTTTTTATTAATACATTGTTTATCTCCACGTGTAAGATTGTAGTCTCTATTAACTTGGATGTGCAATATGAAGATATGTTTTGAAAGTCAAACTACCAAAACTTAGCACATCCATTTATACTGTTTTCCAATATTCTGGTTGAATTTATTGTAGATTCTAAATTCTGTAAATGTCAAATAAGTTTTCGTTTTCTATTTCTAGAGAACGTAATAAACATTACGTAATATTAGTAATATGTAGTTAAACTTAATTGGTGATAGTTATAGAGAAATGATGAAGACAATATTATAATAATTATCGTGGATAGTTGAATTCAAGAATAACGTATTGTAATATATTATTATATGTTTAGGGCGCATATTATTAGTTAGTTTTGATAAGATGTTCGCATGTGAAGTGAACATTATAATCAAAAGTACAACCTACATTACTTATTTGAAAATTTCCACATTAAATAATTAATACAGTATTTGGACTGCTTTTCTCGTGGTTCCCTAATGAACTTGAGGGTTTTGAACACTCAAATTTGAGATTTATATCTACAAGTGAACACAATACAAATAACTCATAGTGTAGCTAACAACAAACTTTAACTACTTAGATTTACACATTAGATAAAATGCATGCCATTCGATGATAAATACTGAGCTAAAATTATTTTTTCATTTTTTTTTTTCCTATTTTTGATGGTGAGCGTATTGGTACAAGCTTGAAATGAAAAAAAATATTATCAAATGTCATAATTTTTTAAGACATAACGACAACGTTGAAAATTGTAGGTTTCTTTCATGTCGATATAAATTTATAAAATAAAATCCTGATTATTATAACCAGTGGCGGACCTAAGGTTGTGTGGGGCTAATTATTCTTGTGGGCCCTACATCCCATGTAATTTTACATAGAATTAAATTATCAATGGGCTCTGGGGCTGAGCCCTCTCTAGCCCCTACCTGAATATGCCTCTGATTATAACTGAATTCTAAGATACTGTAATAGCAACTAAATACGTTCCATTCGTTTCATAAGTTAACTTATAAAATAAAATAAAAAAATCTTTTTTTTTCACTCTTCATATCTGTATATTCAACTGGCTATTTTACCTTCACACACAACTTCTGCAAGAAACGTCTAGAAGTTTTGTTGCTTGCTGAGCGTGTCTTGTAGGTGACCTGAGCTACATAAAATTAAAATAAAAAACACTGGATTTCCCGCTTGAGGCTACCCTCAAGTTCTAGTCGTCGTAGTTCGTCTGTTCCTTTCAAACTGTCATCTGTTATCTCCAGCACAATCATTTCGATATGCTAGGCTAGAAGCTTAATTACAACCTCCATTTTTTCCACACAGTTCTAATCAACACCATTGAAACTGTTTTTCATTGCTTTAGACCAGTTGATAGAAGGTCATGAATGAAAACTGGCCTGTTTTTTGAAATGTCGCGTTGCTTCTTTGTTGAAATTAGTGCACTTTTATAAACGTCAACTTTATTTAAGATGAATACATTAAAACTTATTTGAAATGTGTACCGTTTCTTATGAATTCTTTCTGTTTCGTCCGGAGCACGAAAAGTTCCCCCTTAAAATTCAACAATCTCTCTGTCAGTTTTCAGCTGCTGAATATTAGAAAGTAAAAAGTTCTGTACCATGAAAGTAATAATAAGTCGTGATGAAAAAGATGAAAAGTAGACCGTTAGATCAAGTTCTGTACCATGAAAGTAATAATAAGTCGTGATGAAAAAGATGAAAAGTAGACCGTTAGATCAAGTTCTGTACCATGAAAGTAATAATAAGTCGTGATGAAAAAGATGAAAAGTAGACCGTTAGATCAAGTTCTGTACCATGAAAGTAATAATAAGTCGTGATGTAATAATAAGTCGTGAAAAAGATGAAAAGTAGACCGTTAGATCAAGTTCTGTACCATGAAAGTAATAATAAGTCGTGATGTTAGATCAAGTTCTGTACCATGAAAGTAATAAAAGATGAAAAGTAGACCGTTAGATCAAGTTCTGTACCATGAAAGTAACAATAAGTCGTGATGAAAAAGATGAAAAGTAGACCGTTAGATCAAGTTCTGTACCATGAAAGTAATAATAAGTCGTGATGAAAAAGATGAAAAGTAGACCGTTAGATCTCAATGTCACAAGATCTATTCTGCAACACTTCAGTATTTCACAAAATCGTCATATTAGTTCACTTACAAGATCAACAGAACTTTTTATCATAAGACATTGCATGATCCTTGATACATTAGTTTTTCAAAAACTGTCATAATTGCGTATAAGAGCATGTAGACGTTTTCTTACAAAAAGAAGAAGAATCCAATGCGATTTCAGAGAAAATGTCAAAAGATTGCTTTATGTAAGTGGGGAGTTTGTATCATATAACATTGTTCATTAAAAGACTGCAGTGTAACTAGTATGATTAAGATAAGTACTCGTAAAATACATTCGTAGATTATTGAGTCCTCCTCTGTCATTGTTACAAGAACGACAAAACTAAAGTCTTGGGTTCAACTTTCCGTTGTTGTTACATGTATTGCAGAAATGTAATTCCGAATAATTTGAATCGTCTTCTAAAGATTCGAAGCATTAATGATGTTTTCATGATCAGTGATTAATTTTTGCGAATAAATAACAAACCAGAATCAAAGAAGATAATTTTGTCTGTACTTGTAAATCAGTATAATGTACAAGAAATTGTTTTTATTAGTCGAGTGTACTCTTTCTGGAACCTTTGTATAAAGCTATTTGAGTCCAGCTCTATTAGTCAACAGAACTCTGTAACAGTTAATGCAAATAACTAGTTTCAGTGTGAAAACAAACAAACTTAAGTTATATTATTATATTACCTACGTTGTTAAAAGAGTAATGTGTGCGCATGTGTGTGAAGCTTTATGAACTACGCAAAAAATTGAAATTAGGCGCGGGAGAGTACGGACGATGTAATCACCTACCTAAAAGACGTGGTTTTATACATAGTACTATAAATTGCAAAGGGAAAGGCATTTGCGTGTGTGTGTTTTTCTTATAGTAAAGCGACATTGGGTTATCTGCTGAGCCCACCGAGGGAATTCGAATCCCTGATTTTAGGGTTGTAAATCCGTAGACTTATCGCTGTACTAGCGGGGGGCTAGACATTTGTGAAATGAATTTATTATATCTCACTGTTCCTTCTCAAATAGCAGTGTTCATACGTTTATAAGTTTAGCCTCGCAGCCGTTGAGATGCCCCGCGCGACCATTAGATTAGTTCAGAATTTTACACGCCTTGCACATTACGAGAAGAGACTAGGCATAAGACAAAACTGTTTTAGTTACCTAAATACACAGCACCACTGCTACCTGTTATAAAGCTTGTACATTGAAATACCACAATAAAGGGTTTTGTACACGAAGCACGAGTTCTCTCCCCATTTTCAGATTAATTTAGTTATAGTGTACAATTACACACTAAATTATAGACAGCAAACTAAACTCAGTAATGCTTGTAATTTCATGGAGTGCTATGAAGCCTTAGTTTTGGTTTGAATTTCGAGCAAAGCTACACGAGGGCTATCTGCGCTAGCCATCCCTAATTTAACAATGTAAGACTAGAGTGAAGGCAGCTAGTCATCAACACCCTCCGTCAACGCTTGTGCTACTATTTTATCAACGAATAGTGGGACTGATCCTTATTTATAACGCCCTCACGGTTGAAAGGGCGAGCATGTTTGATGCGACGGGGATGCGAATCCCCGACCCTCAAATTACGAGTCGACTGTCTTAACCACCAGGCCATCAATCCTAGAACCATACTTTTCAGTTCTATAATCAGTTACAAAACACAAGTTCTAACACACATTATTGTTTGTGAGGTGCTAGAAAACTAAACTGAGTGTGCGAAGTCTAATGTTCTATCTATTCACTTCTTTGTTGTTGTTTTTTTCTATTTATCTTTCCTCTTAGTATCAAGCATTTGCTCAATAATTCTGATCTTTTAACAGTCATCAGAGACGAGATATTCGTGAAAGGTTGAGTCGAGTTTATCTGTATATTTAAAAATTAATGACAGACTCGACAAAAACATTTAGAAACAAACTCAATAAAAATAAATGCATTTCTAGAGCGTAAACTTATCAAAATAATTCGAGAACTCTTTTATGGTTTCAGTATCATTCGTTGCTCATACAAACATCATTATAAACCAATAAGATATTTAAGAGTAACGAATCATAAGTTGGTATGCAAGAATTTCCATTTTGTTAGAGGTAAAAGTTGTGTGTCTTCTTTAAGATAAAGACGTTTAAGTAACATTTGTTTTAAATGTATCGCGAAGTCATATATTATGTTTATTGCATAGTTAACTGAGTCATCAGGTGGTGCCCACTATTGACATATTAATTCGTGTAACAAAATTTCTTTTTGTGAGTTATTTAGGCCCGGCATGGCCAGGTGGATTAAGGCATTCGACTCGTAATATGAGGGTCGTGGGTTCGAATCCCTGTCACACCAAACATGTTCACTTTTATGGGCCGGGTATGGTCAAGTGGTTAAGGCACTCGACTCGTAATCTGAGGGTCGCGTGTTCAAATCCCCGTTACATCAAACATGCTCGCCCTTCCAGTCGTGTGGGTGTTATAACGTTAGGGTCAATCTCACTATTTTTTGGTAAAAGAGTAGCCCAAGAGTTGACGGTGATGACTAGCTGCCTTCCCTCTGGTCTTACACTGCTAAATTAGGGACGGCTAGTGCAAATAGCCGTCGTGTAGCTTTGCGCGAAATTCAAACACAATTCTTAAAAACAATAATTGTGAGTTATTCTTACATCCACGTTTAAAGATAATATCTGGGGATCAAAAGGTCATTCTTTCTCTTATTTTATATATTAAAACGTGCAATATCTTTTTGCCCACTAGACAATACCTTTTTTTCCAGCTGTTAAGTTGATCGTGTTTAGGAATAGCTATGATTGATAAAAATTAAGAATCATTCACTAATTAAATGAGTGACGTTTAGCCAACTTTACATTACACCTTATTACCTCTTTTAACTCACTCCTGACTTTACATTACACCTTATTACCTCTTTTAACTCACTCCTGACTTTACATTACACCTTATTACCTCTTTTAACTCACTCCTGACTTTACATTACACCTTATTACCTCTTTTAACTCACTCCTGACTTTACATTACACCTTATTACTTCTTTTAACTCACTCCTGACTTTACATTACACCTTATTACTTCTTTTGACTCACTCCTGACTTTACATTACACCTTATTACTTCTTTTGACTCACTCCTGACTTTTTACATTACACCTTATTACCTTACTCTTTTAACTCCTCCTTTAACTCACTCCTTCTGACTTTACATTACACCTTATTACTTCTTTTGACTCACTCCTGACTTTACATTACACCTTATTACCTCTTTTGACTCACTCCTGATTCTCAAAAGTGACAAACTTTTCGTGTTTTTTTTTTTTTAATTTCTTGCAAAGCCACACGAGAGATATCTACGCTGGCTGTCCCTATTTTAGCAGCGTAAGACTAGAGGAAAGGCAACTCTTTTATCGACCAGTAGGGGATTGACCGTAATATTATAACGTCCCCAGGACTAAAAGGGCGAGCATGTTTGGTGTGACGGGGATTCGAACTCACGAAATTGAGCACCCTAGCCACCTGGTCATACCCTACCAACCTCGCACCCTAGCCACCTGGTCATATCCTACCAACCTCTCACTCCTTCACTTTAATAGAAACACTCAAACTTCTTCTATAGTACAAACCATCTCTCCCAGAATGCTACTGTCTGTAATGGTTTCCTTGAAACTACATAACAGTAATAAATATTAGATATTGTTTTTTCTTTTTAAATCATATACCAAACTCTCATTTCTGAATGCATGTATTTATAATTCGTAAATTATCTCTAATTTATTTTACACATTATTTTGTTCCTGTAACAATTAACATTTTTTTATTTTATATAATTACCTTTTAATTTTTCGCTTTTAATTCGTTGTCACTTCTATTATTCTTTCTTCTAATGTTCCCTGTTGTTGTTTTCCGATGTCTCTTTATTTAATCTATACTTAGTAGCTTCTTTTACTAACAGCCGTTACGTCATTACTCCGTTTATTGACCTCAGTTGACATGGTGACACTGTAAGACAAACAGTGGGAACAAATAGCTAATCCTCTCGAACATTCCTTAAAACAGCAGCTCCTATCCTTTCTGCTAGCAACCTCAAATTCGTAATATGGAAAACATATAGTGGCCTTTTGACCCTACTACACGATATTTAATTATTTTAATGCATACGTCCTAATTCATCATTAATCGGGACAGGTGGTTAAGACGTTCGACTCGTAATCTGAGAGTCGCGGTTCGAATCTCCTTCGCACCAAACATGATCGCCCATTCAGCTGTGAGGGCGTTATAATGTAACGGTTAATCCCACTATTTTTTGGTAAAAGAGTAGCCCAAGAGTTCCCTGTAGGTTGTGATAACTAGCTGTCTTCCATCCAGTCTTACACTGCTAAATTAGGGACGGCTAGCGCAAATAGCCCTCGTGTAGCTTTGCGCGAAATTAAAAAGAACAAACATCATTATTCTGATATTTTTGCACATAGAGGGAGCTATGTGGTTTTAATATCATTCTTTTCTCCCAAACAGAACTCACAGAATATAATTTTTTTGCAGCTCTGTTTTCTTCATTTTAACGTTTTTCTTTTCTTCTTTTTTTAACTTAGAAAACACAACCTTAGTGCAAGTATACAATAATCTTTATTTCATACGCTGCTCAGGTCACACTTGTTTTCGTATCAAAGCTCATGGTATAGGGATTAATTAGTAACTCAAACCGGTTTTACCGAGGACAAATCTATGAGTAATCTATTAATTCACAACCAGCTCTCATGAGAAACATTTCCTGGCTACAACACTGCTTGCATACATATAAACTTTTCGTTGAAAGAAATTCATTTTGTGAGTCCTGTATTAATTCTTAATACGTTCAATTTAAAAAAAAAAAAAATTCCAGTGAAACTTGGAAAAATGCGATTGTGATACAATTATTTATAAGTACGAACATTTGAGATCCCACGAAACTATAGAATTAAACACCACTTGTCAGATAACCTAGTCGTCTGTACAGTTGTCTAACGACAACAAAAAATTATTTAAATTTCTCAAAATGACAACTTTCTTTGCCCATTCAGGATTTTTGAGACTGCGTAAAAAGTGAGAATGGAACCTTTAGTTTAAACACAATAATCCCATTAAATTTGAAAATTACTGCTGATTTTATTGATTAAACACAAAATATATTTGTTTGAGAGGGAGGAATATATACAAATGGTTAAACACATTATACTGAAACGATTTTGGAACCTCACCACGTTGTTAAAGTCTAAGTAGCCACGTCATGTCGTGCTCCATCCCACGAACATGCAGCATAGTTTCTCTTGTATTAGACTCCATAGTGGGACTGTCATATACAATGTACACCACTCCTCCCTGCATGCTTTCCTTAATCAGTCTAATATAAAATTATGACAGCTTCCCTGCTCCCTTTTCAACAGTCCGATCACAGAGAAATCTGTAGGTGGCGAGTCTTTGTGTGAAATAGCATGGATACTCGTTTCATTCTTGGGTTGCTTTAGCTATGTGAGAGTTGAACGGGAGGTACGACTGGAAGACTTATCCATGTCACCCAGACCTGTGGTTCTCAGTTCTGTACAAAAAATTCAATATATAGGTGTTGGAGTGTCACTTTGTATTGTCATTTTTTTTCTGACAAATAACGGTTCATACCATTTTCTACAATTGATTTTCCTTTTCAGATATGATGTTGAAGCGACTTCTGTATGTGTGTATTGTGTCGTGCCCCCAGTGTCTGTACTGTGATTGGTAGAACAAAGATAACTCATTGTGTAGCTTTGTGTTTAACAACAACCAAACAAAACTAGTCTTGTGTTACTTTTCCAAACGAACATCCTTCTTGATTATGTTACGTACTGTCGCCTGGGCACATGGACGGCTTTTACCACTGAACTACGTGTTCAAGGATTCTCACTTCTTGTAAGAAGCCCCACATAATGGGAATATGACTTCATGATGAAGAGAAACCCTTTTGAAGTAAAAATGTATTCTAAAGACGGCTGGTATGGCTATTAAAACTTTATGTTAATTAAAGGGGATATGACTTGTTGCAGGTCTCATTCTGAGTTGTCCTTGTGCTTCAATGATCCATATTTATTTGTTTTCCAATACCATGAAGTAAAAGGAATATTCTCCTGTTGGAGGTTCTAAATCTTCAAGCTAAACACATCTGTACGACCTAAGTGTATGAATATTTTGCGTTTGAAAGAGCTGTTATAATAACCTTCCCAATTTTCGTTCGAATTACACTACATGCACAACGTCAAGTAGTGTCAAAATGTAGTTGTGATACATTCCGTTCTATCTTGACTTTATATCGAATGTGATCGTTAGGTGACTTACTGACATGCATATTCAAATCGTTTTAATATAATGTAATTAACACTCAATGTAGAATTTCCTGTTTGTTTGTTTTTTATTCCTTTTTGCAACAATAAAAATTTGTGTTACTTCCTTCTGGACTAACGTGGCCTGAAAGTTACGGCGCTCGACTCGCAATCTAATGATTGAAGCATTGGATCTCCATCATTAAAAGTGCGGCATTACAAAATGATGGTTATTCACGTTATTCGTTGCTAAGAGAGTCGTCCAACAGTTGCCGGTGGATTGTATTGACTAAATTGCTTTACCGTCTAGTCTGTCACTATTAATTTAGAGACGGCAAGCACAGATAGCCCTCGTGTAGCTTTGAGCGAAAATCAAAATGAACACAGAAATAGATTTTGCTTTGGCCCGGCAAGCCCATGAGTGTTAAGGCATTCGACTCGTAATCTGAGGGTCACGGGCTCGAATCCCGGTAGCACCAAACATGCCCGCCCTTTCAGCAGTGGGGGGCCTTATAATGTTACGGTCAATCCCATTATTCGTTGGTAAAAGAGTAGCCCAAGAGTTGGCGGTAGGTGGTAATGACTAGCCACCTTCCCTCTAGTCTCACACTACTAAATTAGGGACGGCTAATTTTCACTCATCCAAACAATATTGTGCACAAAGATATCTTACAACAAATCCCATAGACTGAAGTACACAGGTATTAGATTTGTACTTTCTTTGCCCAAGGAAAAACTTTAAATATCGCCAGGATTTATAGTTTTCTCCCGCCATTCCTCTATATTTCGCACAGCCTAGACGAGGCTCAGCACATAGATACCTTACAACAGACCCCACATATAAATTTTGAACTTGTGCTTTGTTTTGAATTTACAGAAGTAAAATTTAAAATCACAATATATCTGATAGCGAGTTGTGCGCCAAGAGACGTTGTTGCATCGCGCTGTTATTAATAATGGTTTGAATCACACAATACACAATAGGTCTTATTTGCTCAAGTAAAGTCTTGCATTGTGAGAACTGTGTTATGAGATCAGAATCCAGTATACTCCAATACATTTTTTCTCATAAAGAAGTCTTGAGTATATACTGTGTTAAGTGTCCTTCCTAATTATGTATGTTGTGGTTTATGTCCTCCTCATCTGCCTGAAATACCATTCTATTTTGATATGGAAATACATACTGCGTACTGCATTCTCCTACAAAGAAAGAACTTGAAATATTTTCACCAGATAATTAAAAGAAATAGGCCAACGAGAGAACAAACATTACGATACAATGTCTCTATTTTCTTTTTAATAGATACGATTGTGCGCCACAACATCGGCTGTGAAACCACACTGTTAACTATGCATAATGAAGACATATAAAAAAAAGTTACACAAGGATTAGAGTTTTAGACCAAGTAATGCAGCCACACTTACACAAGTTGATGCTTCCATAAATAATGGAGTATGCTTCATTAATTTGTAAACTACTGACAATTATTGTTCATAGACAATAAATCTAACGCAAGATATTCATATCGAGTTAAATCCGTCTCCTTCAGTGTTTGTACATGATGCAGATGTAAAGAAACATTCCACTAATTGGCCGAAATCCTTGTACACAAATGAAATTGGAAAATCCATGCACTGAGCGACATAACGTGCACAACTGCGCCCATTTGCACATTTGCTAATTTGCTCTGCTACGGCATGATTGATCCAAATGACATTTTTAATAGATTTCGGTGGTCATCTCGTATGAGATCTATTATAACTGCAATTTGTCTCAAATTATTTTATGAACTTGCGCACAACAACATTGGAATAAAGCCTTCTGGAAATTTCATAATAGTCTACGGTATTCCGTCAGAGCTTCCTTGACATTGTAATAGCATTTCAACAGTTCACTTCACTCTACATTTACTAGCTTCGTATTCGTTGAATATTTGGCACTACATCTAAAAGGTCTACTTATACTCATAGGAATTATTCAAAGTAACTACAGCGATTCCATGATGGAAACATGTGACAGTTGCGTCATTTATAATTACACGATACTCTTAACATTTTTGTGTAGTTTTACCTTCCAGTGCGTTAATGCTTACGAGGCCTACTGAACTGTGAGACTCTCTTTCTAATCATCTGGTAGTATATGTTTGTTTGTCTTAAAGCAAAGCCACATTGGGCTATCTGCTATGTCCATCGCGAGAAATCGAACTCCGGATTTTAGCGTTGTAAGTCTTTAAACTCACCGCTGTCTCATCGAAGGACCATCCGGTTGTATGCTACATCTTATTAATAAATAAATCTCAAGCTGGTACTGTGTTAAATACTTATTCCTTTGAAATATATATATATTCCAGTTTATTGTCCTTTCCCTTATCTTGGATACTACTGTCTCTATAGTGTTCTCATGATTTTTTTTTATCGAATAAAGGGGCATACTGCATTTGTTTGCAAATTTTCATCTTTACAATTAGTTCATACGCCTATAAAATCTGTTTTCAGAACTTCAATTATATACAAAATTAACGTCTCGTGTAAATACTCGGCTTCTCTAAGAATATTAGGTTTATATATTCTCGACAACTATGTTATTACTTGTATTCTGACCGAATTTTGGCATTTAAAAAACTGTATACTTTTCTTTGTAAGCAATATGATAAAAGCCATTTTCGGAATGTATTGTCACCAAAACGCACTGGGTTTTTGATTTATTAGAAACTGTTTTACAAGGAACCACTTCTTTTTTGTGTGTTTTTTGCCAGCTTGCCTCATAAAAAGACTTGCTGCCTTCTCTCTAGTCTTACACTGCTAAATTAGGGACGACTAGCGCAAGAAACCCTGGAATAACTTTGCGCGAAATTAAAAACAGGCATTATAAATCAGCTTAGCATGATCTGGAAGTTAAGATGCTCGTCTAGCAATCTGCAGGATTGAATCCTGCTACCAAAGAGGCTTGTCTTTTCATACGCGAGAACATTATAATGTGACGATCAATCTCACAATTCAATTAGAGTAACCTTAGAGTTGACAATGAGTGATTTGACTAGCCGCCTTCCCTCAAGTCTATCACTTCTAAATTAAGGACGGTTAACGCTGATAGCCCTCGAACAGCTTCGCTCAAAACTGAACAAACACACGATATAACAATTCTGCATGTATATTTAATATAAATATAAACGAATCGACATAATGCTTGAGCATGCCTACTTCAATAAACATCTTACTAAATTAAAAGTACAATTGTAAGTTTATATTGGGCATCGACAAGAAAGAGAATGAAACTTATAAACTTCTAAAAAAAGTAAAAACAAAGCAGAGAGCTGTAGAAGTGTGAAATAATTGTTTGTTTTTGAATTTCGCGCAAAGCTGCACAAGGGCTATATGCGCTACCCGTCACTAATTGAGCAGTGTTAGACTAGAGGGAAGGCAGCTAGTCATCACCACCCACCGCCAACTCTTGGGCTATTCTTTTATCAATGAATAATGGGATTAACAGTCACATTATAACGCCCCGACGGCTGGGAGGGCGAGCATGTTTAGCGCGACGCGGGCGCGAACCCGCGACCCTCGGATTATGAGTCGCACGCCTTACGCGCTCGGCCATGCCAGGCCCCATTGATTATTTGGAGAAATCAAAAGAATCATTTACTTAAAAAAATCTAGAATGAGTTTGAAAAAGTTACGTCGTACGAATGACAAAAGTTTAGTTATTGTATAATTCTTATTTGATGAAGAGAAGTTTACATCGTAGAAACGACATGGGACCTTTTATGAAATGAAAATGCGAAGTACATAAAATAATTCACAGGAATATTTATTTATAGGTTTTATAAGTTACTGTCGATATCTTTCAGTGTTTATCGAATTTTCTACAGTATATTTTATTATTTGTTTGAAACAAAGTGTCCTCTAGTGAAATGAAATTGTTATATTATCCCTGTCCTTATTAATATATATATATACATTAATACAAAATTCAAAATTACCCTAATGTATCGTCGTAAGTAATGATAATCATTCAACACCTTGCACATAAAATCTACAATAAATTCAGTTGAATTTCAAAGGTTTGCTTTAAACTTTGTGTATTTCGTTCCCCGAGCGCAGTCGTTTTGGGGTCAGCTAAGTAAGTTATCGTGTGATACGTAACTAGTAAAACCAACAAAAGTATTGCTAATTGTAATAGGCCTAATTTTAATTTGATTTAACGTGGTCAATTAGGTGACTCACTGTTAAAAATATAAGTGCATAAATTGAATAATATAGGAGGCATGCTTGTTGTTTCTAAACAGTGTCAGTTTTCTGAGTTATGTTAATTGAAGTTAATCTACCTCAAGAACATATCTAACTCCTCGTGTAAGTGTCAATCAAATAACGAGAAAGCTACATCATTTATCAGATCTCTGACTTACAAAAAATTATGTCAACTTTTAATGAACACCCGAGTAACGTTGTATTAATAACAGTTCATGTTAAATGTTGATGAATAGAATATATTTTTTGAACATGAATTTACGTTTCTAACAAACATCTTTGAATTCAATTGATAATGAATCATAAACTAACACTTAGCCAAGGACAAGTTAAAGGTACAAAATCCTGCAGTCCAAGCGCTTCTTCATTAGAAGGAAACAAAAAAAAAAAATGTTCACTTTTCGAAAACACTTGCGTCATAAGAATTTGTACTTTTGTATCAAGTTGATTTTTATGAACCTACGTATCTTCCTAACCGAGAAAAGTGTAACCGTTCGAGGAACTTTACATATCATCTAATTATGTTTTGAGCTAATAACAAACCAGCTAGTGTTTTCTTTTTATTCGTGAGAAGCTGTTTTAAAATATAGCTTCTATCATTGAATCCTGGTTTATGAGGTTCTACTAAATTATGGTTTCTACCGTCGAATTCATCTTTATGAAGATATACTAAATTATAGCTACTACCGTTGGATCTTGGTTTGTGAGGCTGTACTGGATTATAGTTTCTACCGTTGAATCCCGGTTTGTGTGGCTCTACTAAACTATGGTTTCTACCGTTGAACTCAGCTTTGTGAAGATATACTAAATTATAGCTTTTACCGTTGAATGTCGGTTTGTGAGGCTGTACTAAATTATGGCTTCACCGTTGAATACTGGTTTGTGAAGCTGTACTGAATTATAGCTTCTACCATTGAATCCCAGTTTGTGAGGCTGTACTAAATTACAGCTTCTACTGTTGAATCCAGCTTTATGAAGCTGTACTAAATTACAGCTTCTACTGTTGAGCCCAACTCTATTGCTCGATATGAGATTCAAGGTCTACAAGTTGAGCTGAATGAAGATTCATGATGGAATTTGACTTAACTCTTTCCTGGTGACGTTTGAGATCCTCGTGAAAAGCTAACAGACCCAACTGTGCATGAGATCCCTCTGTTAAGGCGCGAGACCGTAAACACGCTCTATACTGTTCAGGAAGTACATCAGCGTCGCACGACTTTTTGTGCCAAACGTGAAAGATACCCGGATCAGTTGCCCGGATCACCCTGATAGAACTTCTGATGTATTTGCGGTAAAGCATGACGTCCTCTCCTCCCCAACCTATTAGTTCCTCTTCGAAACCTTTTGTTTTCAGAAAATCTGTCCGATATTGACAGGTCATACCAAATCCAAAATCTCTCCAGAAGCCAGTGTCACGGGAAATAACAAGCTGTTCAAGTTTTGTTGGTGCTGTTTTCCCTTGAAGGGAATACACTATACTAGGATTGTACAAACTAAACACAATGGGATAGTAAACTCTTTGTCCTAGAGCTGAATTGGTGCGACATCTGTCAATAAACTTTTTGGAGAACACTATGTCCACATCACAAAAGAACAATATAGCATTTGGATCCCCTTTCCAGTTCTGAGCCCCTACTTGAAGGCCCCTACCGCGTGAAAACGTTTCGTTCAAAGCCAATAATTGAAAACTTCGGAACTGAAACTTTTCGAAAATTTATCCAGTAAAATACGAATATTTTGCAATCCCTCCTGAGTAAAGTATACAACTGTGAGAAAAACATTTTCATCGTGGTTTATTTGCATTTGAAAAAACATGTCCAAAAAGTCCTGAAATACATCAGTTCTTCCAGATAAAGGAAGAATAACATTAACTACTTTTTCTTTTGTCCGAATGGTCTCTTTACTAATAGTTTGCACAGGTCCAAAAGGCCGCATCAAGACAATTTTATGATAATTTTTTGTGTCATTCTTGTCTCGAAAAAAAAGTTCGTATTGTGTACCGGTAGTAGGTTCATTTCTATAAATCCCTTCAACAAAATCATCGACTGTATATCTCTGTTTCTTATGTCGACGTCTGTTGATGTTTGTTAAAGTGTGAACAAATATTTCCAATAGATCTTTTCTTCTGTATCCAATTGGCTTCTCCACAACACGTTTTCCTAAGCCTAATTCTACGGGATAAAGTTTACTAAACGTTAAATGGCTGAATGGTATCACTTCATATTCGTTGTTAAGTTGAACACCTCTGTTTATTTCGGAGTTTCTTATCTGTTTTTCGATGTGAGTCGTACAGTGGTGCTCAGTAAAGGAACTCTGAGGAAGTGACGTTGTCAAATCATAAGCGGAAATGTCGTCCATGCTGAGGGTCTTTGAAAGCTTTTTTTGAAGCAGTGTGATTTGATTTCTTAAACGATCAGTTTCCAAACGATATTCTTCCTCCCGCTGACGAAGTAGTTCCAGGTAAAAGTTTTCAGTCACAATGGAAGATTCATGGGAAAGAGGAAAAAAACCGGATTCTTCTATCCGTTCTTCGTGCAGTTTCAAGCCGCATCGTCCTATGAGCACTATAGAAGTTATAGATAAAGCAAAAAGAATGAAAAGTGCCCTTGTAACCATTCTCATGTTTGATAGATGAAAAGCATATCTTTTATCTCAAACACATAATTACATATGATCCAAAGATGCTATATTCTTTAGTGATCCATTAACTATGTGACTCATGACACTTTCTCTCAATAAACATTCTGGGTTTGAAGGTTTCAGTTGACCCTGAAATAAAGATTGAATGCAATGAATTTGTACATAAGTATTAATAGTGAATATACTGTTCAAATATTACGATGACTTAATACATTTATGAATACAATTATTTATGATCACGTTAGTAACAGTAAAAGATATATTTATGAAAAATTATTATTGATACTTACTTCAGAAAAATGTCTGTGTTTATGATGCAGTGTTACATTAATAATAAAAACAAGAGATGTTATTTTAACGTGCTAACTTTTTTACATTAATGATAAAAATAAGAGATGTTATTTTAACGTGCTAACTTTCTTATATTAATGATAAAAATTTGTCTGTTTGTTTTGAATTTCGCGCAAAGCTACTCCAGAGCTATATGCGCTAGCCGTCCCTAATTTAGTAGTGTAAGACCAGAGGGAAGGCAGCTAGTCATCACCACCCACCGCCAACTCTTGGGCTACTCTTTTATCAACGAATAGTGGGATTGACCATAACATTATAACGCCCCCACGGCTGGAAGGGCCAGCATGTTTGGTGCGACGGGGATTCGAACCTGCGACCCTCGGATTACGAGTCGAGCGCCTTAACCACCTGGCCATAATGATAAAAATAAGAGATGTATTTTTAACGTGCTTGGCCCGGCACAAAATTTAAACTAAAAACGCTTATTATCAAAAATAGTATAATTATTTCTAAAGCAAATTCATGTATTTCTTACTACCCATCCTTTGGTGGTTGTGTTGTATCTTCATCGCAGTGCACTTTATGTTTATCAACTTGAATATAGTTGTATAATAAGTTTGGAATGAACACACATTAATTTACAAGCACTATAAACTTTTTCTTGCAGGCATTGATTTGCAACCTCCGATTACACAAACCTGAGCTTTTTAAAAATATTTTTTTATTTTCATTGTTTATCGTTTTTTATAGTTTTGTGAATTCTTGTAAACGCTTTCTACACCTTTATGTGAATTGTTGTTGGTTTTTTTGAAAAGGATAAAAAATAAAACATAAACCTCATTACAACAAAAATCTCTTAATACTTTTGTAACTTTCTTGGTCTTTAAACAAATAGCCTAAATCAGTTTCATGAGTGTATTTCATTGTTTTGTTTGAATTTTACACAAAGCTCCTCGAGGGCTATCTGTGCTAGCCGTCCCTAATTTAGTAGTGTAAGACTAGAGGGAAGGCAGCTAGTCATCACCACCCACCGCCAACTGTTGGGTTACTCTTTCACCAACGAATAGTGGGATTGACCGTAACATTATAACGCCCCACGGTTAAAAGGGAGAGCATGTTTGATGTGAAGGGGATGCGAACCCGCGACCCTCAGATTACGAGTCGCACGCCTTAACACGCTTGGCCATGCCGGGCCCGATTTCGTTCTCTAAAATTTGATTGTCAGTTTAATGAGAGTCTTTCTTTGTACTAAATTTGGTTGTCAGTTTGAAGGGAGTCTTTCTTTGTACTACATTTGGTTGTCAGTTTCATTAAAGTCTTCCACTGTAGTAGGTTTTGTGTTCAGTTTCATGGTAGCCTTCCATTGGTCTCACCGACATTTAGGTGGTATCGGTCCCGAGGTTCCCACAGACGTAATTTTTTCCACCACACTGCTTGAGGAATCCGAGAAAATACGTTCTCCTAAACTGCTAAACTCACCAACTTTTAAATGGTACCAACCAAACCTTTTTTTCCCCGAGGTTTGCACAAAGGTAAAACGTATCATCCAACTCCTCAGGGAACCCTGATATTTCGTGAAAACACTTTTACCTGGATTTTTCGAAGACGGACCTTAAATTTGACTTTCATCTATATTGGAGCGTATAAATAATTATGCTTACTAATTACCGTTCGTAACTTGATTATAGAAATTAAATAAAATTAACTTAAACCCGTAAATGTGAGTCATCGGCCCACAGGTTCAAATAATATTATACAAAACTCATTTAGAACGAAAAACAGTTTTCAGTATGAGTCTGCAAATTATTCAGCGATTCTAATATTTAATTTTTTTTCTATACTTAATTATTATTAAGCACAAAGCTATACCAACAGTGCCGGCCTGGCATGGCCTAGCGCGTTAAGGCGTGCGCTTCGTAATCTGAGGGTCGCGGGTTTGCGCCCGAGTCGCGCCAAACATGCTCGCCCTCCCAGCCGTGGGGGCGTTATAATGTGATGGTCAATCCCACTATTCGTTGGTAAAGAGTAGCCCAAGAGTTGGCGGTGGGTGGTGATGACTAGCTGCCTTCCCTCTAGTCTTACACTACTAAATTAGGGACGGCTAGCACAGATAGCCCTCGAGTAGCTTTGTGCGAAATTCAAAACAAACAAACAAACGAACAGTGCCAACCGCAAGAATCGAAATTCGGTTTCTAGTATTAGAAGTTCTGAGATGCTGAGTCATCAGGAAGTTTCTTTTTAGATCTTCTAAAAATAACTAATATATTTAATTATGGTACTCCTGTATATTTTTACACGTGTGTGTTATTTTCTTAGTAATAAGCTACAAAATGGATTATGGGCACGCTGTCCACCACGAGGAATTGAGTATCGCATTTTAGCGTTCGTAAACTTTTCGCTGACCCACCGGGTTTTTTCCTGTCTTATTTTTTTAATTGTCCAAGTACTTTTGTCTCCGATTGCATTTGATATTTAATATGATTTTTAGAGATATTCGAAACAAAACTCTAAATGCGTTTTTATTGATAAAGAAACATTTTTTATACAATGTGTAAAAAATTCGGTAGCATTAGCTCTTGATTTTACTTGCACAGATTTCTTATGTGCATTCTAATAATACAAAATATCAGAACTAGCAACTAGGTTTCGCTAAGAAAATGTTGTTGTTGTTTTTCTGTCTGGGAAACTCGGAAAAGTAAATAATATTTCGAGGGTATGAAATTAAAAAAAAGCAAAAAACGGTTATTTATTTATTTATTAAGTTAAATATTTCATAAGGCTTGGCATGGCCAGGTGGGTTAAGGAGTTCGACTCGTAATCTGAGGGTCGCGGCTTCGAATCCCCGTCGGGCCAAACATGCTCGCCCTTTCAGCGGTGAGGGCATTATAATGACTTTATGTACTTACATTAAGAAATATATTCTATCGATTAGAAAGAAGAAGGAAACAGATTTTTTCGTGATTTTTACTTTAACCATAAATACACAACGAACGAGAAGCGGTGCAAAAAAACATAACATAGAAAAACGTTGCAAAGCTGTGTGGATTTGCATCAGAATCCTAGTGTGTAAGTGAACACATAGTCCGGTTAATCTCCGAGATCTTATATTGATCTTTTAGTTGTCGTCATGATTCATAGATATTCATTCTGCTGTAGTAGATACGTATGTTGTGATCTGTTTGATTGTATCTTTTCCACTCTACTCTACCGGAATGGCCTTTTAATTGGAGTACTCACCTCGTAGTCTAAGGGTTCGAGTCCCCGTCACCAAACTTGCTCGCCCTTTCAAACGTAGGAGGCATTATAATTACTAACGAATAGTGAGTAAAAAAAGGATTCTAAGAGCTGGTGATGAGTGGTGTTCACTCGATGCTTTCTCTACAATCTGTCACTGTTAAATTAGAGATGGGCAGCGCAGATAGCGCTCGAAAAGTTTGCGCGAAATTAAAAAAACAAACAATTTCTCTGCTATTTTACAACCTATCTGTATGATATGCTGCCTGTAATTTTAATTTAAAACATCCTAGTATCATTTCAATTATGGCTTAATACTATTGAGATTTAAAGTCACATTAGAAAAACGATATCATTTAGCCAGGAGATAGACACACGTAGAGAGACGTAGGAAACGTACACCGAGCAGATAAGAAGGATGCGACAACTCAAACGTCACAATTGTCGCCACTAAGTCGTCTTATGACTCGCTTAAAACCTTTTTATTTTACTTTTCTACCGGAGTAAAACAGATATCGTTTTATCATTTAATTTGTTCTGTTTGCCTCCTACAGTGTTTCGTATCAGAAATATCGAGCTTCCATTTGTTGTGCAAGATGAAGTCCAACAACAAAAAGAAAGTCCCTAAAGCAACCAATAAGAAACTACAGTGACTGCAACGTAAAATATAGAACAAAAGCATTAAAGTCACATTAGAAAAACGATATCATTTAGCCAGGAGATAGACACACGTAGAGAGACGTAGGAATCGTACACCGAGCAGATAAGAAGGATGCGACAACTCAAACGTCACAATTGTCGCCACGAAGTCGTCTTATGACTCGCTTAAAACCTTTTTATTTTACTTTTTTACCGGAGTAAAACAGATATCGTTTTATCATTTAATTTGTTCTGTTTGCCTCCTACAGTGTTTCGTATCAGAAATATCGAGCTTCCATTTGTTGTGCAAGATGAAGTCCAACAACAAAAAGAAAGTCCCTAAAGCAACCAATAAGAAACTACAGTGACTGCAACGTAAAATATAGAACAAAAGCATCACAGGAACAAAAGAAAATCGAATATGGTAGAAGTATGAACTGTCAAAAACAAGTGCCGAGAATGTAGGGAAAAACAGGTTTTTTTCCTTGTAGATTTATGTAGAGAAAACACAGACCCACATCCTAGAAGAATTAAAAAAATAAGCATGCTGTATTATACATTTTTTTTGTACAGTTCTATCGTACTATAGACAACAACTACATATTTTATTACTTTAGTTTTCACACTCTAGGGGCCACACATAATACAAGTAACTCTTAAATAAAGTTGTTTGTTTTTTCTTTTTTTTTGTATTTCGCGCAAAGTTACATGAGGGCTATCTGCGCTAGCTGTCCTAATTTAGCAGTATAAAACTAGAGGGAAGACAGCTAGTCATCACCACCAATCGCCAACTCTTAGGCTACACTTTTACCAACGAATAGTGGGATTGACTACCACATTATGACGCCCCCACGGCTGAAAGGGCGAGCATGTTTAGTGTGACGAGCATTCGAACCAGCGACCCTCGAATTACGAGACGAGCGCCCAAACCACCTGGTCATGCCGGGTTTTTAAAAGAGTTGAATGAGTGAATGAGATAGGCCAATTCATACCTTAAACAAGTAAAAATTAAAAGGCAAAGTTTCAAGTACAGTTAAATAATATTTCACGTGAGGGGACGAAAAGGAACCACAATGTTCCTGATCACCCCAGTGGGGGAGGGAATTCTTAAAACCTCTCTTTCTATAAACTAAACCCCTGCAAAGTTCGTTTGCGTTTGAATGAAATAGGCTACTATGTGTTATAAAGGATGAATGTTTTTAAAAGGGTATTTTGGTCAGAGTTATGCAATGACAATTAAAACAATGAATACTAAATGCAAAAAAATATTTTATCATGTCTGTCCTCAAAATTTAAAAATTAGAATTTTGCGTACCTAGGTAGACACTCATGACGTCTGAAGTTTCTGCACAAAGTGGTGAAGAAAACGTATTCAGTATGCTGTCAAACTGAAATTAACCAGTACGTAAAAGCAACACTATTGCATACATTACACACTAAACTGTATATTTTGCATGTATTAACATTTTAGTAGTACATTGTAGATCTTACTGATTGGTTTATTATTCACAAAGTTTTAGTTTCCAGAAGCGCGTGAGCCAGTATCCACAAAAACAAACGTATGATTGGTTGTTTTTAAAGTTATAATGTCCTCTCAATCTTAATAACCCAATGCCAACTGCGCATTTGTACCTATCACTTGCTGTATCCATAACGTCAGACCAAAAAGGACATCATAATTTCTCAAAGCAATTAATCATTTTAATAATATCAGAATTCATATATTAACAGAAGATACGTATTATTTTAATGTAATAAAAATACAGTGAATAAACCGAGACAAAGATAAAATACTTTTTCTTTTAATTGTGTGTGTGTGTAAATAGACATTACAACTTTCACGAGTTTGGATACCCATCACAATCTCGTTCAAATGTGCCCTAAAAATATCAGAAAACGAACTAATTCAGCAATTGGTGGGGTCACCTCCAAGATACACTAATTATCACTAGGAATAAAAGTAACAATCCACTCCACCACATGTATGATAAGTATGGTTGAATAAGCGTTAATGAATTTTGTAAGTTCTGTTAATCTTGGGTATAGATTTCAAATAGTTTAATGAGCGCACTAATGTATCTTTAGCCTCCTAGACCGATAAAAACGCCACACTTACATTCCTTCTTTAAAACCTTTTCCAAGGAATTATATCCAAATAAACAGCTTTTTCTTGCAAACGGTTAAAATCAAAGAATATCTATGGCTTCTCCTCTTGAATCCTTCTAGGGTTTTGACCCTCTCCATGGAGTGCTTTGAATATTTAAAAAGTTATCATATCTTTATAAATTAATGTCATTATTATGTAATAGTTTAGAAGGTTTATGAGAAAAATGTGGGGCATATAGAGAGGGTTAAAAACTTTAAAATAGCGTTAGGTATTGTATGGAAGAACCTGTAAAATATCTACAGCTATGTTGACCAAACCGAAATTCTGTTTATCCTAAGTTCTACAAAAAGAATTTAGTAATGCAAACTTTTTTCTTGCTTGTTCTCTCTATCTATAATAAGCGTTACTTTTGATGTATTTGTATTATTTTTTCTATGTAGTGGTGCCCTATGATATTTAAAACTTAAGTACAATTTCTGAACGGATTTTATTGTGCTTCGTTTTTAGATGGTTTCATAAAGCTGCCACTAGCTGGCTGATTTTCATTTGTTGTTGGATCTCTGCGCAAAGCTACTCAAGAGCTATGTACGCTAGCAATCTTTAATTTTGATGTGACAGACGAGACGGAGAATTGACAAATAACACGACCCGATATCAGTTCTTTGGCTACACTTATCTAACCAAATAGTGGGATATCACTTTTACAACGTTTTCACTGTCCCAAAACTTACATATACATTTATGTATTTTTTTGTAGTAATGGGACAAGAGCACTGTGCCAGCGTAACTCTCGCTCGACTCGCTGAACACTGTTTTAACTGCATAAAATTCTACTTCAATGCACTGACTATTTGAACTGTGTTTGAGTAAAATTAATTGATTCTTTCACAACAATATTTTGTCTGTAAGAATCAAAAAACAAGTTTTGAATACTAAAAATGTACAATAATTAAAACATTAGTGCTAAACTGCAATATATTTTTTCCATATTCCCTTGGTTAATCTACCACGGACTTCAAATGATTTTAATATTAGACCCATATGCTTCACTGATTCGCCAAATTTCGGCATTTAACGCCATAAAATTAAGATGTTGTTTATATGTAAGTCGACAAGAATTAATAAAGAACATTCGTAAAACATTTTAACGTCTAAAAAACCTATTTCGTTACCTATTAAATAAAACCTAACGCTATAGAACACATAACGTTGGTTTATTGAAAAATCTCTTTTCCAACCAATGTCAAATACGCTAGAGCAATTTCTAGCATCAGAATATCACATTAGCCTAATTCCTACCATATGTACTCACCGGTTCGTTTTGGTTTTCAACCGACAAGTTTTTAAGCGTATTCGGAAAATGAAGATTTATTTAACATTCACCAAGAACTTTATTATGATAAAAAATAATTATAATAGTAACACGTTAAGAAAATTTAATTTTTGTATTTTTTTTCTCTACTTTACACTGTCACATGTCGCGTCAAAGCTCTAATGATGTCACGTTTGGTGTATCGGATTACGTCCACATAATAAGTACTTTATGATGTACGTGGCAGAATTTCATCTTGCCAGAAACTGTCACTAAGAGGCCCTCTACCTAAAAGCTACATTTTCTGGTCCTTCGAGATTTCATTCAAAAACTTTTCACATGCTTGCTTCAATGGTGGACTAAGTTTTGTAAATGCCGTATTAGGATGGAAAGTGAGGAACGAAAGGAAGAAAAAAATGTGTTTTGGGTTACGAAATGCTGGAAACACATACACATATGTTCAAAGAAGATGTTTGTTTTCTTATTTCACTCGTTCCTCCACCAACGGGTATAGCCTCGCGTTGGTGTTACGGAGGATTGCACGAGTTCTGCGTCTCAATGCTAAAGATGAACTAGCGTAATTTTGTTTGCATTAGTTCTTATTAAAACATAAATACTAGTTTTAGATGAGGATTACAACTCCTATGTTCGTAAAGAGCCACCTAGAGGGGGAATAAAACAAGCAACTGCTTATTCTTCAGTTCCAAAATACTCTAAATTGACAGAGAGTGCATAATGATATGTCATATAATTGCTGGTATGTTTTTAAGAAGAAAATAGTGTTATATTACTCATTGTCTCGTGGTTGCGATATGTTTATTGTCATCATTGATCTATCAGTGATAGATCCTGAAGCACACACGATAATCTTGAAATAAATGTTCGCAAATAAGTGATATAATTTATAAATTTTTTGTAATACTAAATTTCAGAATAATCTTAGCATTTACGGCTATGGCTAGTTATATTCCTGTTATTTGTATTTATTGTATGGTATGTGAACATTAAGTCATAAAAGAGACAACTGTTAACATTTCTTATCCTTGGGTACTTGAAAAACTTTGAGTTAATTCTTTAGAGTAATCTGTAAACAATTTTTTGTTTTTGTTTTTTTACAGTATTTTTTTTCTGCAAGTATTGTGGGAATGTTAACTGTAGATAAGTTACAAAGTTTATTATTTACAAAATGTTTGTATGATATTCATATAGCAGTAAAATATAGTTGTTGAATTAATATTTTTAATTATTAATAATTACCTTTTTGACGGTATCTTTAATTCAGTTCTCGGTAATAGGTCTTATTTTATTGATTTTTAACAGTTATTTTTCGGTTCATTGGTTGTGTATAAGTGAAAATTAGCCAGGGTAATGGTACTTATGTGCATGAAAAGTTTTAACTTTTGCATCGCTTGAAGATGGGTTTAGGCCCGAAATATTATGTAGAATTAAGGCTTCCTTAGATTTTATTAACAGTGTTTCTTTCTTTTTTTAATAAATGTGCCTCAGTACATTTATGTAAACGATATGTGATAAACATACTTTGCAGAGTACAACTTAATTTATTAGACTAATAACTAAATAATAGCTTACATAATATTAATAACATTCAGACTGATTTTACATTTTTTTAAAAAAATAAAGTTTTTTTTACCTATTTCTCGAGAATCATCCCCGACTTCATTTTTGTCTTTTCTGTTCGTTCTGTAGGTCCACATTACCTTTGATATCAAACGATTTTAGTTACGATCTCGAGAAAAATACAAATCTCGAAACAGTTATTCCGAAAACCAACCCTGTGCAAGCGTTTACCACAGGCAGTGATACACGGCATCACTTCTCATTACATATTAGACATTTCTACAGTGAAACCGCTCACTCAACACAGTCCTGGAACTCTCGTGAGTTTTGTAAGGCCGTGGTTTACAGTTTAGCCAATGGTGGCGCTATATTTTTCTCTACTCTGGGAAGCGGTATAGAAACGCATTGTAGAAATACTTCCAAGTATAAAATGTACTTTTCAAAAGAGGGCAGTTTGATACGTTATGATGTTTGTAAATTTGTATGCTATGTGAAACTGTTAACAAGAGGACGAAATGATCTGAAAATAGAATTTTTACATATCTTATTTGAACGTTTTTATATATGTTTTAAATTGTATCAACATCTTGTTTTTGAAACTGGAACCTTGCTTTCGTAAGTTTCTACGCTATTCATTTCATGATTCAGAATAGAAGGAGGTACCTTTTACAACTGAGCGACCAAACAGTTGAGTAACTGTAAAGAAATAAAGCTTCTGGTTTCAGATTGAAAGCTTACTCCCCTGTTTTGTAAGATAATTTACTGCAGGTTAGTGTGCCTCTGCCACGGGTCATAAAACTGTTTAAACAGCAAATCCTTTGGAGATACGTACTATGCATTCCTTTGAAAAGTTTAGTTACTGCTACCCTCAAGCTTAATTATCGCATACCACATTTCCTTATATCCGTTCAGGGTCTGTATTAAAAATTTACTCGGATATTAGTATCAGAATTATCTAAATACTTTTTTTAGAGAAAGGCATAAAACTACAACAAAAAAGATGCCCAACATAAATATTTAACCTCTGAAATCCCTTCCTAATCAAGTATACAAACAATATTGGCTTCAACATATATGTTATATATATATATATAATTAATTCTTTATGTAATCTACCAGTGACTAATATACTCAGTACATTTTATTATGAATAGTTGTGTATGAGGTATGACTGAGTGTTCCACATAATCGATATAAAAGAAGCATAAAACGAGCACATCCATATCGAACTCTTATTGGCCTCTCTAATAAAGAATTTTGGTTTTTGATGATACAAACTGCCTTTTGACAATTTTATTTTTCAGTATTCATCAAATTTCACAAAATACATTGACACTATTGTTTCATTTGATAGTGTATAAACTTAAAGTTTTGAAACAACATGGGATCTATCGGTCCATCTCGGCTGTTTCATCTTCTAAAGTAATTTGAAATAAATAATTTTAAAAAATGTTAAAGCTAACCCTTATCATTCACATGCCTATTAAGCTTTTTAAACTCACTTAAATTTACTACCTACACAAAACCACAAGATAACCAATTCCAAAGACAAGCCACCCTGTTATAAAAATGAAACAGTCTCAGCTGAATACGATTCCTCCCTTGCCAAAATGTACATCTGTGTCCCTTAGTCCTACTATTCTCAATATTAAATATGAAAAAGATGATGTATCAACACTATCGATTCCCTTTACAATCTTAAATATCTCAATCAGACCCCCTCAGCTCTTTTTTGTTTTTTCAAGATAAAACAATTTAAGAGATTTCAGCATTTCTTTATATGACAGTCCCTTTATTCTAGGCACCATTCTTGTAACCATCCTCTGAGCCATTTCCAACAATTCAGCACAAATTAAATTAAATTATAACCTGTTAAGACTTTTATTCAATATTTCTGTACATTCAACCTGAAATCTTATTTGCCCTACCACTAGCAACAGCACACTGCTTGGATGGCTTTAATGACTGATCGATTATTACACCAAGATTCCTTTCTTTTATAATACTGTTAAGGATATTCCCATCAAAATTATACTTACAATTCAAATTGTGATAACCCACATGCATTATCTTTCAGTTATTATGATTAAAATCCATCTGCCATTTATTTGCCTAACTCACCAAATTATCTAAATTTTTTTGTAAATCAACAGAATCCACTTCACTGCCAGCAACAACAAGACCTTAATATCATATGCAAATTTAAGTAATTTATTGATAGTTTCTTCATATATGTCATTAATGTAAATCAAAAAGTGCAATGGTCCTAAGACTGACTCCTGAGGTACACCTCTTGCAACATTAATCCAGTTTGATTGAATTACATTTATAACAACTTTCTGGTTTCTTCCATCCAGCCATTTTTCTGTCCAATTTGCTAACTTACCTCCCACACCTACAGAGATAATGATTTTACACGCCTTTCATGTGACGCCTTGTCAAATATTTTTTAAAAATCCAGATATACCAAATCCACACCCTTATCTATATAAACAGTAACCTTTTGAAATAATATCAAAAGATTTGTAAGCAACATTTTCCATTAATGAAACCATGCTGACTATCCAATAAAATTCTAAACTTTGTTGAATGACTTTGCAAAGCGTATTTTAACGGATTCCTAAAACTCTTTCCAAGTCAATCCTGGTTTTTACTTGCAGGTACTCTTTTCCTTTTATAAGGAATATGTTTACCTAGAATATTTGAAACAAATATATTTAAAAACTTTCCACACTTCACCAGTCTCTTCAAATAATTCAGCTGCCCAATTCACAACAGATAATTCTTGTCGAATTCCTTCAAAATCTGCTTATTTTAAATTTCGATAAAAAATATCGTTATTTCTTATCTTCATATGAAGCAGTACATCGATTCTAATGAAGTAATAATCATTTGCACCTTAATGTTTTTCGATATTCACCCTCTTCATTATTTATGTATAATAAATCTAAAATAGCATTGTTTATTGTAGTTTCCTTGACTAATTAGTGAAGAAAACCATCCTGAAATTTCAAAAAACCTTACTCCCTTGCATATACCCAATGTGTATGCATGACATTAAAATCACCCATAATTATGACGTTATTAATAGCTGAAATCTTAAGCTCATTTCAAAAATTTCTCACTAAGTTTTATTTGTGTCATTTGGTAGTAACATATTCTCACTAAAAGCCATTTCCTTTTATATCCACTAATTGAAACCCAAATGAATTCAGTCTTGTTGCTGTTGTAATTGATAAAATCAATTTCAACATGATGTAACTCAGGTTTTACAAATAAAATACTTTGTCCATATTAAATAACCTCATGTCCTTAAAATCGTAAAATTTTAAACATATTTCTATTATTCTCATTATATCAAAATCCTTCTACCAGTACTCTGAAGTCATCTATTTTATTTCTTATGCTTCTAGTATTACAATGTAACAATTAAGTCTATATTTATAACCAGTGACGGCTCGCTTCTATCAGCTTCACCCTCTTCCCTGCCACTCATTACTAAGCATGTGATTTATTTCCCAATGATAGGATGATGGTGAATTATTTACTGACAATTAATATTGTTTATATAATTCGTTCGTTTTCTTACATTCTAACAACTATAATTTTAATGTAAATAGACCAAATATCAGGTGGCATTCATAGGGTTTTGTCTGAGAGGGTCGTTCTTGTACACTAGGCTGAATTTGGTTATTGGAGTGAAGTGAGTACAGATACAGTGGCAAAGTCGTGATTATCGTGCGTGTGAACTAGGCGTGTAATCAAAGTGTAGGACTATCAGTTTATTCTACCCCGAATCGTGGAGTATAAAGTTAAATATTTACAAAGTCTTAACTTCTCTCACGTCACATTAAATGAAAAAAAAAATCTAAGCTAGAGCAAGGCCAACAGCAAAGTTATCTTCTCAACAACGTAGCGCAAGCAGGAGCAACGAATTCTCGCATCAGTTTAACAGTAACGTTTATAAAATGTAAGTGGTTATGTAGTTGTGATGATGCAAATGTTTTGTTTTGCTTTCCATGCTTTCGTATTGGTGGGGAATCATTTTGGACAAAGAGTGAAGTAAATATCTTGAGGAATTTACCATTGAAAACTAGAAGACATGAACATTCAACTAAAGATATGGATAACATGATTAATTCAAAATCAATATTGCAGCTCAAATGAACACAGGATATAAGCTTTCGATTGCAAAGCACAATGAAATAGTAAGAAAAAACATAGACGTGCTATCAAAATCATAAACTGTGTGAAATGTTGTGTAAAACTTGAGCCGCCACCTAGAGGGCATGATGAAACCACGACCTCTGAGAATCCAGGAATATTTTCGTGTCTATTGGATTTTGTCTGTGGACTGAATTCTAGTCTAGACGACCATTTAAATACAGCAAGTTTTTAAGAGAATATCTAAAACAATACAGAATAAAATTTTGCAATTTATGTTGGCCGTCTGTCAAGTAAAGGAGTAAATAATGCAATTTTTTTTCAAAAAATGGTTAGTGTTCTACGATATGAGCTACGAGGGAAGCCACTTGAAAGATTCTATAGATTTTTCAAATAATTCAACCAGATGGCAAAAGCCTTAGCCGTTGTGCTACCAAATGAACTCCGTACTTTGACTGGTAATTGCCCAGACAAGTTTTTGCACAAACCAATAATGATGACGTAGCTGCTATAAATGGAGCTAAAAGAGTTGTGCAAGTAAGATTAATAGAAATGTATAGCAATGCCATTTTTATCCATTGTTATGCATACCAAATTAATTTGATTATGGAAAAGCCAACATTACAGATTAGCAGTATTAGGGAATTTTCAATAGTCTGTCACGGAGACCTGTCTTTTCAAAAAGGTCTCCACAACGAATGTTGCTAGCCATCGAATCCGTCATCCACCTGCAATACGTTGAAATTTCAAAAGCAGAACATTCAACGTCCAACATAAAATGAAAGTTGAATTAATTGAATGTTGCAGTGCTTTAGAAAAATCCCACTCAAGAGACACTGGCTATGAAACAACTTGGATTAATAGAGCCTAATTTTGAACTTTTCTCCAAAGTAACGCCTCGTATTGCCGTTCTGTTTTCTCAGCTTCAGTGAAGAAATATTGATGCTGCTCAGGTCAATGCTTTTTTTAATGTTTAAGTGTACAATTCAGAAAATAAGAGATGAATGTTATCCAGTCATGGAAATGTCTCTAAAGAAAAAAAAAAACAAGAAAGAAAATGTTCTCCAGATGAATCATCTATTGCTAAGAAAGTCTATGTTGTAATTTTGGTCCAGCGTAGAGAAAGATTAAACTTTGATAATCAATTAAAAACAAACATGCTACTTATGGCTAACAACGTTTAAGCGTATGCAAATAATTTCTCTAATAACGAACTTGTTTAAGCAGTTAAAGCTTATTCAATGTTTGAAAAAGACAAATTGAGAACTGAACTTTGCGCAATGTATACAAGGTTTAGTTTAAACCAAAAAGCTTCATAAAGTCGCTGGAAGTTATAAATGACAACCGTTTGCACAGTGGCGAATTTAGGTAGAGATTTGGGCCTTTAGACTTAATGGGAGTCCACTGATAATTGTATTCAATGTAATATTATATGGGATGTAGGGCCCACAAAAATGATTAGTTCCTGGACCTACACACCCTTAAATTCACAACTACATTTTCAGTCAAAACTTTCAGAAACAGTTAAGTTTCTAAAGATTAAAATAACGACACCAATGACAATGGCAAAGATGTTTTCCGAGTTTGAAACTTTTGGCAGGCTGTCCGTTTCTCACTATCATTTGCAAATAAAAATGGCCACAGAAATAAATGACTGCTACATCAAATCGCTTAAATTCCATTTTCACAACATCACTGGAATCTGTGGACATAGCATATACATGTTAATGATGTACGTACATGCTACTTCTGCGTGAAATAAGCCAAATTCATGACTTCAAAGGCTAAATGACATCAACATTACGTACTTGAATAATTTTTTGCCTGGCATCTTTATTAATTAGTACAAATATTTATTGAATTTATTTGCTTAAAGCGATTATACAAATTTGACACACAGTGCTTTCGTTAGCAGCGATACTTCGTTGCTGGTACGAGCTGGCAGCGTTATTCTTATGGACTAACAATTTTTTATTTTTTTTTCAGTCTAACCCGTTTACTACAAAATATCAAATATCGTTCATGGACATTAGGTGTTTGTTGACTTAAGTGTTATCAGCTGTCATCCCAAGTAGAAAGAATACAAATATTAGTACTCTTGAGAACAGCTGTTATAAAAATAAATATTTTTTTTTAAAGAAAGAATGTTCACAAGCCAATGTTTCGGTTATTTTTTTCCGTATCACTTGGTTCCTGTTTGGAATTTCATAGTTCCATAACACTTTTCACAACACTGAGAGGATTAACATAAACTTATCACACTTGTATATGCAAAATTAGGTATAAATATCACCAGTACTGCAGCATCTCTACACATTGTAAGTGTATTTATATATATACATACATTTAAAAGTAATATATACTGGTTGCATATACGTTTCGTTTTAAAATTTGCATTTAAATCATACTTTAACATTTTAATTTTAACCTTAATTTTTATTTTTTACCATAGGTTCCTTTTCACAGGGAGTTACAAAGCAATCTGCCAATGCGAGATAAAATGTCGTTTGAAGGAAAACTTCCAGGGCTCCAAGAAAACAATGTATTAAATTAAGAAATGTAGTTTACTTATTTTTAACTGGGTGAATCCCTCTTCATGTAATATAAATATTCTAGCTTGTCGTATTCTCTCATTTCATGGAGTAAAAGGAATAAAAAGAACATAATGTAGGATGGAAAGTAATTAGTGGGTTACAGTTCGAGGAGATTTAAACACACGAGACCAACAGTGAGAACGAGGCTATGTCTGATGCATAATTAATAAGTTTTGATGTTGTATACATCCAAGAACATCGAAAGTCAAACTTCAGCCAGTAAATTCAGACAGGGCTCTAGAAATGGTTACTAAATCATATCAAGCATCAAATGCTTTACGGTTGCTTACGACTTATTAAATCAACGGAGTTTTTCTCAAATTCTCCGATTACTGTTTGTTTGCATCGAGAGGATTTATGATACAATCATCACCTCGTATTTTCTATATATTTTGAAAGATAATCCTTTCAAGGGCTTCCAAATGTTCTTAACAAAGTTTAATTGGATATAATTGTAAACATTAATTATATAATGTTGACTGCTTTCAAAAATCTACATATTTTGTCTCAACAAGCTTCTAGAGACCATTCTTAAACAAATGTCAAAAACCAACTATTTTAAGTAAAGTATGCAGCTAAAGTTATTCTAAACAAATTCTACCACAACAGGTACATGAAATTATTACTATATACAAACTAAATATTCAAATTATATTTCACTAATATCGAACATATTAATCAAATCAACCTTAAGTAATATTAAATGAATATATTTAAATTTTATTTTAAAAGAAAGCAATAAACACACACACACACACACACACAAACTCAAGATTTTGACAGTGAAACACCCAAAAGGTATATGACTGCATTACTTCACCAAAAACAATTTTAAGATATTTGAAGACATGTGCACAAAGCTCAACACGTGGTCAAGATTTTTAAAGAAACCAAAACACTTACCGCATGTGAAATATCATTTAAACATATAGTAACTGAAATTTGTCATTTATGTGATGACAACTTATATTTCAATTACCGTGAAATTCTACATCAATTATAAATATATATTATAATAATAATTAGTGTTCTTTGGCTAATTTTCAAGCAATTTTACTTGACTATGTAGAATCCTTTTATGGCAAGACTAAAAGGTGATTCTTTCTACAATTTTTTATTTCCTACATACCAAACAATTTTAATTAACCACACACAAAAAAAAAACATAAAAAGGTATCTCTCACTTTACAATAATAAAATTCATTTTTACCAATCACTGTATAAACGAAGTTTTCAATTGATTTTTTCAATAAAAAACTTAAAATGTACACTTGTGCATTTCACTGAACAAAAAAAACAACATACTAGTTTCACAAGAAATGTCCACTTTCTTTAATCACTCAGACAAAATGTAGATTAAAAATCCCAAGATGTACAGTTGTTTTCTCATCAAATATATTTAACATTAGCAGCTGAACAATAAGTATGTATATGGTGACACACATTGGAACCAAATACACGAACAAGAGGAGTGACTGTGTACTATACATACGAGTTGAAGGTTTACGTAAAGCTCTAGCTCCACGTATCATTTATAACACACACTTAACACATTGTTAAAACCCTACCCTCTAGTGAGTACTTTTGAAATTTCAAGACAGAAAAAAATGGCACTTTAAGAACAATTTTAAATCCACCAAGTTATTGAGATATCAATACTTAGATTAAAATTTGCTAAATTTGTATGAATAGTATTACAAAACTTTGGAAAATCTAACAAATATATAACTATACTTGCAAGAAGTTTTATGCAGAACTGAGGCAACAGTATAAACGAAAAAAAAAATCTCTTATGTAAAACGTACATGTGTGTGTGTCATAAACCAAATAATAGTTTACGGAAATAAAGGGCAAAATGTTATGAGCTTGTCAAATCAAACTTAAATGTTTCTTCATTTTTATCTTATAAACAAAGAGTGCACACAACTATTTTACATCTTCCACCTTAGTGTATAAACAGAGCATAATCTGTGGGAAAGATGATGAACAGACAACTCAGTTACATCCTGAAAAATAAAGCTTTGTTCAACTTTTATCTTCCTGTATTTCTTTTTTAACTTTGGTTGAAGGTTCATCAAGAGACACTGAATTCGATGAAGACGACCCTGAAGTGTTATTTGAGCCTGTTGTTGAAGACGACTGGATTCCCAGAGTTGTGTTTATAACACCTTGCATTGTTCGTACGTGGTTCATACATACGGTCAGTGATCGCTGGTACTTGTCTGAATGTTGCTTACTTGATTTCAGCTCCTCGCTTGTCTTTTTCAGCACCTGCTTAGTATTGTCGAGGTCTTTACTAAGTTGATCTGATAATTCTTTAACAGAAGTAGCCAATTCTTTTGTTTCATCTAGATAGAGAATGAAAAAAATAAGAAACGGTGAAGAAACATATACTACTCTTGATATCAAACTATATACAAACTCATGTGGTAAGTTATATATCTTTTCATACGCCTAATATTAAGCATAAAACAATAAAAACTACATTCGATTTCACTTTAAAATGTACAAAAAAAATTTAAGTTTGGCTTGTAAATGTACTTAGGTCATTACCAAATAAGCACTTCTTTAAGGTACTTTCAAAATGTTTTATAACAAAAATCACTGGCGACATGTGAAACACTTAAATGTCATATTTATATTACTGTTTAAATAATACTAGTTTATTATATAAGGCTTTGTATTAAAAGCTACAATACCATTTACCCATATAATATTTGAAACTGTAAGACTGTCTCTCGTATTACAATTTAATCGAATTTGTATTAAAAGCTACAATACCATTTATCCATATACTGCTTAAAACTATGAGACTGTCTCTCGTATTACAGTTTAATCGAGTTTGTATTAAAAGCTACAATATCATTTACCCACATACCGTTTAAAACTGTAAGAGTGTCTCTCGTATTACAGTTTAACCTGTTCAGTGCCGTAGACAAGATAACTTGTCCAAGCCGATCGGTAACACAGTGCCACGGACGAATTAATTCGTTCTCCATAATATCTAACTTCAACGCTAGATGTCAGCACCATACATGCATTTGACCTACTTACAAATTGTTTCACTTTCGACTGTCTCTCATATTACAGTTTAATCGAGCTGCTCACCTAATTCAACTAGCAGTTCCTTCATTCGTAGCTCAGTATCAGCCCGAGCCCTTTCGCTGCGTTTCAGTTGTTCCATGAGTTTTTCAATGTCTAACAGCGCCCCCTGAAACATTACCATTGGTGGAACTTGATTTTTACTTTCTGTTGTACTCATGTCAGAAGATTCTACATCGCCATTTTCTAAGGAGGGTCTGCTTTCTTCGTCTGGCTTCCATTTAACAAGTGGAAGGTAGAGTTTGTTGCCTATTATATAAAATGGGTTTATATATGATAAGAATTTGTTAAAACAAAATAAAAAAACATTATTCAACTGCTCAGAACAATAAATATTACACACAGCATTCAAATTCTTTGTTCATTCTCGTATCTCTGAAAAAATTTTTTTATGTAATAGTAATAACAAATATTCCAATACAAAAACCAAATAATCTAACCTCTTTTGTTATAACTGGTGGTAGATCTGGTAACATCACTTTTCAAAGAATGAATACAAATGCCATAAACAATGAATATCAACCAGCTGGATGTTTAGTAGAGACAAATAAATATAATGAAAAAAATTCATGTTTATTTTAATTTCTTTGAAACTAAAACCATTGGTTATGAAAGATTACTTCAGTGAGCAAGTAAGTATTAACTTGCATGAAAAACTAAATTACACATAAAATGAGGAAAGGTAATATCTTACTTAAAGTTAGTTCAACGTTAAAAATTCCTTTGTCAGGTAAAGATTACTACATGTTCACCCTCTGGTCGAAGGTACATTAATTTTTCTTTCAAAATCTTACTTAAACCTTTAACCCACCTTAGTACATGGAAATGTATTACAAACCTACTACCATTATCACTTGGTTATAATGTTTATTCATGTTTTACCAGTCCAATAAAAATGTTTATTCTCTTTAGACAATTACTAAAACTTTAAAACAAATTACAATCAGCATTGCCATGAAATAGAAGAAAATTCAATTATTTCTCATATTTTCAGAAAAATAAGATCCATATTTATTCACATATTATGCTTTAATGTTTGACCAGCATTTTTCCACAAGGGTGAATGCTACCAACAAACATACACACTGATGCTGTTACGATGACAGTAGTAAAACTGTATCAACATGGAATTTGAAAGATTTCATGAACTGTGTTACAGTACTGTCTGTATCTTTAATAATCATAACCAACCTTTAGCTAACTTCTCTAAGTTATCATCAGTCTCAGAGTCTTGTTTTATTATGGCTGCTCTTTCCAGTTTCTGATATATGGTTTCTGAACTGTCAGTAAATTTGCGATAATAAAAATTCTCTTTCTTGATAACTTTCTGAAGCAGTTTTCTTACCTAAAAGAATAGCGTTAACAGCTAAGATATAACCATTTATAGAAACAATAAGAAAAATAATAATTTGTAGTTAATCTGGGAAAATCATAAAACCCTGGGAATAATTCAAGTTTCAAATATTGTACTTAGTGTATTTTTAATGGTTTTAGTTGTTTCTACACCACAATATTTTGTAACAGCTCATTTACAACATGAATGGAAAGTTTTACCAATTAAGTTACAAAGTTCCATTTTCTGAACTATTACATTTTCTGTTTTATACATAGTATTAAATACAATACTACAATCAAATAGAAAAAAGTTCATTACAATAGTTATATTATATAAAAGAAATATGTTTTTGGGAAGTAAACAGGATTACAAACCACAAATACACACAGTTAACATTTTCCAAATATGTTTTAAGTTATTACTCTGTTCTAGACTAGAGACATGTCAATATCTTGATTTTTTTTTGTCACCTTAGAAATAATTAACCAAACAGTGCATGCAACACAGAACATTTTTCAAATAGTACCGAGTTCCAGTTTAAAAAAATCAATTTGTTTTTCTATGATTTTTATGTTGTAAAATTTCCAAAATTTTATGATACACTGTCTTGAAAAAGATATCAAAAATACTTCATTCTGTGATTTCTAATTTTTTAATAATGTCAGTCAAAATGTTCCATTTTATATATCCAATCACTTTTAACTAGATTAATAATAACAAACAAAATACCCTTGAAACTTTATTTTGGCAGCTGCAGTGATCATTATTAATGGTTATAAAACATGAAACATTACAAATATTTACTGATGGTCTGGGTTCTGAACTTTCAAAGTGGCATCATATCAGACTGGGTAACAATATGTTTGCTAATAACATTCCTAGTGAAGGTAAGTATAGATCTAACAAATTTTTTTCCAATAAATCTTTTTTTATGTTTTTTTTCTTTTATTTATGTGTATTCTTCAATAAATAAAGAACTGAGTTATGGATATGTTTATCACCTACGTAATAAACATAATTAAATTTACCTGATTTCTTTTCATAGAAGAAAATCCCAAGAAATCATACAAAATCCTAAACCTGTGGTTTATTCTAAGTATTTTGGGCTACCCATTAAAATCCACTGTTCTTTGCAGGATCTACATCTAGTAACTTTTCCACATAACAATGAATTATTTCTCTTACCACTTTATTCATTCTATGTCAATATAAAGTTTATAACCTGCTCTCAGTAATAAAAACTGAGCTTTACTTGTAGCTATTTTCAATGCTAAGTTTAACTGACAATTAGTCATCAGTATGAGCAAAAATATGTAATAATAAAACCTCAAACAGAGAAGAATGATCATGAGAGAGTGTGTGTTTTCTTACAGCAAAGCCACATTGAGCTATCTGCTGAGTCCAGTGAGGGGAATTCAACCCCTGATCTTAGCATTTATAAATCAGTAGAGTTACAGCTGTATCAGAGAGGGATTCATGAGAGAGAAACTAATATTTTATTACTTGTAATTTCAGGTAATGATAGTGTTTCACCAAATAAAATCCTCTACTTAGAGATGAAGAAAAATTCAAACAAAAACAAAAATCACAGAGTTACATACAGACAACACTCCTTGAGGCTGTACAGAAATATCAGAGAAAACAGATTTTCATTACTCTAAATAAATGTTACAAAATATTAATATTCTCTACTGTCTGCAGCGAGTTAATCCTATGTGTACATGCAGACACCCCATTCATTTTCTTAAATAATTAGTAGTTGGCCACATGGATACGACACCATAACAATTTCTAAAACACCATAATGCTATGAATCCAAATATCTTGTTCACAGTTCAAACAATAACCAACAGATCACACCATTTTCTGGATGTGCTAAGGACAAGACAAAATCACCACAGATACCTCCATAAAACCAATCCACAAAAAGAGATATCTCAACTTCAAGTTTAACCACCTACATGTAGTAAAACATTAATAGAAAGGAAGACTTTATGATAGAATGAACAAACATATGCAAGGATTCTGAAATGGAAAAAGAAACCTCAAACAAATCCTAAAATCAAATAGTTGCCAAAACAGTTTCATAGGCTAGTCAGTAAATTGCAAAAATTACCTAAAACAGCCAGCACAATCTACAACCACTACTACCAGTTTACTATACATCCTGAAACTAAATTACAAAATAATAAATTTCTGTCAAAAAAGTCAACACCCAAATCTTCTTCAAAACAGAATACTCAAAAACCTACTGATGAAAGGTAGTCAACCACAAGAAACTATGACCGAAAGATCTAATCTGTAATGTGCCTTGTTTTGTACTGAGAAACATAGAGAATGCTTATACAGAAAAGTGGGGGAAACATAGATGCTCCAAGATTTTACACACATATGCCAATAGAGTTGGACACACCATACAATGAGACAAAATCATATTTTAGATATAGCATAACATGACAAAAACATGGAAAATCAAACAAGCAGTTAACACCTAAACCTTAAAACCAACTCTCAGGCCTAGGTAAGGAAATCAGCAAACTGTAAAATCCCAACTGACTTAAGAAAAGTACAACTAGGTACAACTAACAACAACACTCAAACACAGTCCTCAATAATGACTGTGCTACATAACCAATAAGACCTAACCAAATGCAGCTCTCTGTGGGGAGCATTTTCCAAACTCCTATTTATGGAAATCACACCATCAAAGACAATTTGACCTGAAGAATGTCTCAGCATAGATACCAAAATGTCATAAAAAAAAACAAACGAAATACATCAGGTTGTTTCTCATAAAAAGATTCCCAAAATAATACTACAAGAAAATATTAGAGTCAATTAATCTTTAGAGAAAAATAAGATAAAATATGAGGAAACCAGTTTCTTGTATTACAGCTAGTACTTACCTTACCTTGCTATTACATGTCAAGCAAAGGACACCAGAATTAGTTTGCAACAAGCAAAGTTTAGTCTTAATATTTGATACAAAAAACAATATTAAGCAAATTAGTCTAGCTTCTGTAGAAATCATCTTTCATTAAATGTCCCACCACAGATTTTTTTTATAAAATGAACAGAAGAAATGTTTAAAATAAATAATGTAAATCCAAACTTTATAAATTTCCTAGCTTAAACTAAAACATAATAAAAATACTAATTATGTCACAGGATATTTTATCTGAAATAATAATTGTAAATAAATACTACCATGTTCAGACGGTAAACGAATCAAAGTAAATGTATATGAATAATAAGAAAAAAAATTCCTGTAAATTTATTACACGAATAATAACAGTTTACAGGAAAACAATTTGAGCATGTTACAACTTGCCTGTGCACGAGAGAGGTGAAGACCTAGGGTATGAAGTATTTCTTCTGTATCCTTTTCCAAAAGGTAACCACAGTGATTTTGATCAAAATAAACACAGGACAGCAGCAAGTGAGGGTTTACTGTGTACATCTGAACTTTCTTATCTTTTTTCTTTTCTTTATCTTTCTTTTTCCTGTCTCCTGTAAATATATGACAACTACTAGTTTAAAAAAGAATCAGTCTTCACAAACCAATTTACAACCAAAGTTTTACATAAACAATTTAGAACTAATTTTACATAAATCAATTTTAAAAAATCATAATTTCACACTGCTTTTATTGCAAGCTTTATAAAATCTTCTCTATAAATGAATTTTTTTTTCTGTTACAATGGCTGCACCAACACAACAAAACACCCCAAACTTGTAAATCATCTTCAATGCATTAACTCAGCATGAAGAAGAAAAATGGTCCTTGTAGTTTTAAAACACAAGAACAAAACTTTAAACTAACAACATTTAACAAAAAAATTAAACCTGAAAAGTTGGTTCTTCAGTCAAAACATTTACAAGAGGAACATACTCACATAACAATAGCACACCACACCAAGTAGTCTGATTTTTCTGAATGGTTACTTTTGTTCATCTTGAAAGATACAATTGTCTTTATCCTCCTGTCTGACTTTATATGGAAATAACAATTCAATCTATTACAGCAGCTTTTTGTCATATTCCCCTAAATAATCTTAAACTTTTTGCTTTTGGTTTCTCTTGAATTTTGCATAAACCTACACAAGGGGTATATGTGCTGGCTATTCCTAATTTAGTAGTGAAATGCTATAGGGAAGGCAGCTAGTCATCACTCCCCACCTCCAACACTTGGATTACTCTTTAACCAATGAATAGTTGGATTGACCATTAAACTGTAATGCTCCCATGGCTACAAGGGTGAACATATTTGGTGGAACAGTGATATGAACCCAAGACCCTCAAAGTATGAGCTAAGTGCCCTAACCAGGTCTCTTGTTTTTGTTATCAACAAACAATATCTATATGCTTGCTTAAGTATTCATCACACTGACTTTCACTGTTAGAATATCTTAGTTATAGCATGATATCTGTAACTGATATGACAATAATAAAAATAAATGAAGTATCATATATTAAAGCAATGCGGTGTATAGAATGTTTTGGTTATGTACAATGTTCCATAACCATGTTCATTTTAATTATCCAATTCTTTTTTCTAAAAAGTTGTCAAACTCAATCAAGAATCTCAAATCTTTGACAGAATTGTAAAACAGTGTTCATAATGATTGGGATAATGCAGAAACTTAAGGCTTAACAAGTTAAAACTTTATAATTAAAATTTATAACATAAAAAAATACCAAACATTTTCCACTAATCACCATTTAAAAATTATAATTTTACAGTGTAATATTTTTAAAAAAGTATTCACCTCCAATACTAGTATGTGTTACATTCTTCAAAGAGATAATATTTTACTTTGTTTTGACAAATTTTTGATAACTTCCACACTCTAGGGGCACTTTAATATTGAATTTTGAGACTAAGAAGTCACAAAGGTGAATTTACCCATATAAAAATCAAACACTGGAAAGTGTTGTTTTTTCTCCCTAATGTAACTTTTTGTTTGTTCTAGTTTGTTTGGAAGGAACTACAAAGCTACACAATGGGCTATCTATGCTCTGCCCACCACGGATATCAAAATCCAGTTTCTAGCAGGCGATTCTGCAGATATACCACTGTGCCATTGGGGATGCTGCTATGTGGATCATCTGCTATGTTAGCTATGGGGAATCAAACCCTAGATTTTAGCAGTGTATTATGCAGAATTACTAATGTCCCACTCATAAACCATGTAATTATTCATTTAGTTTTATTCATAAAACAAATATCTGTTTTTCCATACAGTTTAAGCAGTCTGACAATAAATAATCACAGCAAACATTAAAAGATGTATTTTTCTCTCATATTGCAAAACAATTCTAATTAAAAATAAGATTTTTAGTTACAATAACTCTTAATAAAGAAAACAGTATCAAGCAGGACTTTGTCACTCAGCCTAGATTAAATGTTTTTGGTGAATAAACTTGCTGTCAAGAAAAGTTTCATAGCTTCTCATTTCTTGTCAGTTTCTGTGTATTTGGCCATTACAACCTCAGCAGCAGACTTCAGGATTATTCCTGGAAGTTATCTGAGAGATTTTTTGCAAGTCATTGCTTGTCATCTGCAACTTATAATCTTTTTCTGGCTCAATTATTCATTCATCCAAGTCAGATGGTTAACTTGATTAGCAGGCTTTTAAAGCTATAAAAAACGGAAATGTTTGTACCTTTATCCAACTCATGCCAATTATGCAAGTGTTTTAACAATATCACAATGTTTTCTTGTATCCTGAAGACAAATCTTGTCAAACCAAGTCTTTGAATTATCTTGAAATCTTAGAATAATTTTTCTTCAGTTCATTGAAAAAGAAACTATAAACAACTTCTTTCAAAAGTAAGGTAGTTTCACATCTGCACAGCACCTAAAATACAATTTTGAATGCTTGTAACAATAAACATCAAGTTATTAAAGACCTGGCAAAAATACCACCATGTCAAAAATTAACATTAAGCATGAGTACAACCAAAACTGAGATTCAACTATACATGGTAAAATACGTAGTAAAAACGCAAACAAACATCTTTTTAACAATTACTCATGCTGTACTCTGGTTACAATTAAATCCTGATTTCAAGATCAATTAATGCATTGGTGACCAATCATTTTGTGTCCAAGAAAAAATCCAGCATCAACAGTAAATTGTTCTACCTTATTTTAGAACACAACATGAGATGATGCTTTAACTTTCTTCGAAGTTCCTTTGTAAGGTTTCACTTCTCTTAAGGAATAAGTAGAAAATGTTAACAATTCTGCATACCATTCAGATTATTTCCATAAACCTTTGCTTCAACTCAGGTATAGGAGAGGACTTATCAAAATATGCTTCAAAACCTACTGAAGATTCAACCACTTCTTCTTGATCACTGAAATGGTCCCCTTCTGTCCCCCTTCCTCTCTACCAGTCCTTTAGTTCTATTTTGTTATACTTGTACAGCAGACCTGATGACTGGATTAAATTGCTGTACCAAACCTAACTGCTACCAAGGAACCATTAATAATGACACAGATAATGTATTTCTCCAATTTTTCACTCACCAATTGCATAATCTTTGCTATCATCTTTCCAGATGTGTGTTGAAATGATTCTAAAATTGTACAAACTGGCTCAAAATTAAACATACTTATCCATTCTTGTTCAAAGATGGGTATTTGTCTAAAGAAAAAAAAACCTTCTTACTGTGGACAATATTTCTGTCACCTCTGTTTCAACTAACCTTGAGATCATCATTAAAGTTTTGGCAAAACAACCCATTTTATCTTTCAAGATTGGTTGAATGAACTTACTTGTGGTAAACTGTTTAAAGCTGAATCAATCCAAAGCTATCAATATTGCAAGAATTTCACGTAATGTCTCTTTCCTTCTTGACCATCTTGTTGCAGGTACATCAAATGTGCGTTTTACAAGAATTTACAGAGTTTCATTCAAAATTTAGTGAAACTACTTCGTTATCAATGTATACAAATTAACTTGGCATCAACAACTAATAAATCAAATCAACAAAATTTCCCCTTGTATGAAAATAGTGATATTTTTATTTAGATTTTGCCAATTCTTTAATTGTCATCCTTTCCTTAGTACAGAATTTAATGCAAATTACTCACTATAATACAGATATTACCAAAGAAAAGCCTAATTTTCAGGTCCTTCAGTCTTTTTTGTTTACAAACTAAAAAATCAGACCCATTTACCATGCCTCCTGTTATATCCTCTCTTTCATGCATTGTCAATAATTCTGTGTGACATGTTCATCTATTTATAACCAAGTGAAAGACAAAGGCTTAATCTATCAAATGGCATATAAAGTTATGTTGTTTTTGGTACAGAATACTGGCTATTTCATCAAGAGTTTGAAAGTTTATGTCAGATCAAATATCTGAGGGAATTACTTTAAAGATATTATGCCTTAATTAAAAATCAAACTAGATAACAGTAAAAGGAAATTGTTTGATTTCTGTATGCTATTATTCTGAGTTCTTAGGTCCATTCATTAAATAAATAAAATATTCTTTAATGTGCTGCTACCACAAATATGTATATATATATACAAAATTGTATTTAAATTTCACCAGAAACTGACAGAAAAAAAACAAAATGTTGAACATCATTATTACACTTCTTGTTATTCATGTACATTTGCTTATTGTTATAAAAGCAACTAAAGCATAAAAGTTGTAAACTTGTTAAGTTAGATATGGTAAGACAATAAAAGAAGAAATATTCCTCACAAGGTATACTGTATGTAATACAATAATAAAACTACTAAGTAGAAACAGGTGCAAATTTTTATGAGTCTTAAGTTATTTGGGATAAACAATTGTAGTTTCCTGTTACAATTTGCAGTCATTCCATAATAAAAAAAAGGGAGTAATTTAGATTCATTTAACTTTTTTTATGGTGGTTACAGGGTCTGTCAAATAAACAAGCCCATATACAGATAGAAGAGAAAAAATATCAGATAAATATAAAGTGTAATTGGCAACAAAAACATTTGTTCAGGGCGCACTAAAGGTCATACAAACGAATTTGAAAATTTTCAGACAAAGAAAAGTATTTGGAATCTTAATATGAATACCACTTTTCAGTCAAAGTTATCAACACATTGAACCCGTATGTTCACAAACAAATTTTTAACTCTTTTAACCCTGGTGTTCTTTACTACACATGACAAAGGTATGGTATAGATAATCTCCTGATTACTTGGCAGTTACAAAGTCAGTACAATCCACTAACCCAGTATGGAAAGAGATAAATGGCTAAAGATTAAAATCTCATGCTATGGGAATGCAAGTAGTAAAAAAAGAAAAATACAACAACACACATACAAAAGTCAAATGTCATAAAATGATGGAAATATACCACATATACTACTATAAATTATGGGACTTCAAGGATTCTCTACATCTTATTATGTAGCATTACACACATACTACTACAAAGTTTCTTGCTTTACCAGATACACATTCTGTATCCCACACATCTACTAACAAGTAAGCACTTGGATATTGTCTATCCCTCTCCAGTAAAGATCAGATATGCATCAACTAATCTCCATTCTTCCAGCACAATCATAACATTTTTTAAAATAATTTAATAATAAAAAGTTAACAACCCATGAGACTGCCTTCTAGTTGTTGTCTTGTTTACTACAAAAATTTTATGGCAAATATTATTTGGCCCAGGTACCTTTATTCAGTTCTCCAATATTGAATATTAATAGTTTTACATTTAGAGACAATTATGTTCAGAAGATTCCTTTGTGGAATCCATCCATTCATTTCACACCCTTCCTAGCATAAACTGCTCAAAGTCACATCCCCCCCCTTCAAGTCCTCAAGAAATACAAAGATATTTTTGGAACTAAGATTATTAAAACTTAAATATATTATAAATTACTATGTTTTTAGCAGCATTAATTTTATTCTTTTAATTTCTGTTCTCCTCACAAAAATTTGGAAATTACCACTTTTTGTGTCCTTCCTATCTCCTTCTCCATTATCCTCACCAGAATCATCATCATCTTTCATACTTTCAGCCTCTTCACTTTTTTTCTTTTTTTCATCCTTCTCATCCTACACAATGGTTAAACAAGTAAAACATTAATACCAAACACTGATGACAAAATAAAAGAGTAGGTGTATAAACCAAAACTAAAGAGATCAGTCTTTCAGGTAAATATGACACACAAAAAAAACCCTCTCAAACAAGATTTATGATACAGAAAACACAGAGAATGGGAAGTGAAAAGTAATATTTCATGGTAATAAATGAAAGAAAATAAAACATGACAAAAGAAGATGCTCCAGGCCCAAGACTGAACAAAATCATTATTAACTCTTTCAACCCTGGTGTTCTTTACTACACATGACAAAGTTTTAGCATCTTAAATTCAAACTTTTATTAAACTGCTTTTTGTTTATGTTATACCAAATACTGTAGCTTAACATATTAACTAATGAACCATTTCTTAATTGTTTATATGTTTTAAGTTCCTAATTCTACAAGGAAATATTTTTAAAAATCCAGAATTTCCCACAGTATAACACGTGACATTTTCTCTAGGCAGCTTGTTTAATCTATTTTTTTCACCATTCCTTGAAAGAGTAAGAAACTAAATGTAAACACTACAGAATCATTATTGCTCAGACAAACCACAATTTTTATAACCTTTAACTGTGTTTGGTCACACAGCTATCAAGAGAAAATCAAACCCCTCTAGCTCCATCCTCTCTTTCAGGATATGTTCATAGTTCTTTCTTACATTTAATTATATATTACGTATAACTGAGAGAAAGTCAAGGTTTTCATCTGTCAATTGATTTATTGCATAGTGCTACATTCTAAACAGATAAGATAGCAGTAAATTTCATTCAGAGTACAAACAATGTTCCAGTGAAAAATTTAATGACTAGCTTGGATGAATATGTAACTTCTCTTGTCACATAGTTTGAAATTGGAAAAATTGTGAGAGGTTGGGGAAGTTGTCTACATTTTGGATGCTGTTAGTCCATGTTCTTTGGTACATTACTTAATTAAATAAAAATTGTATAGTGCATTACTACCATTAGTATGAAAAAGTAGACTTAAATGTCCTTGACAACTGATGGCAAGAAAAAAAAAAAGGGTAAGTACTTTATTTCTTGTTTATCATGTTTATTATTTACTTATCATTATCATGTTTATTGTTTACTTATTAAAAAAATAACTAAAATGTAAAAATTAGGGTCTTTTTAAATTAGTTAAGATTAAATTAGGTTAAATCAGTAATAATAATAAAACATTTTCACTAGCATGATGCAAGCATGAGAACAGCATTAGGTAACACATTAACATAAGAAAATTAGAAACACAGTTTGAACTTTTATCAAAAACAGTAGAAGAAAATATTCTTTCCTTAACTAGCAAAGAAAATTCAAAAGAAAAAAGTTGCTCTTAAAAAAAAATTGAGTTGGGTACAGAAGGCTACACTGTATTAGAATAACTTATATAATACACTTCAATAATACGAAGCCCTAGGTGACATGTACATTTACACACTTAACTTTTGGTAAATTCTTCACCATATAACAGTGCAATACTTCCAAAATTTCCATACAAATAAAGAATTATAAAACCTTACCAAAAAGAAATATTCATACACCAAGACTGTTATATAATGCAAGGACAAGTTACACAGAATTCTGAGAAAATGGAATCCTTAAGTAATAGCAATTGGCTCCTATATCACATCCCAATTATATCCAGAACAATGGTTTCACCCAAAACATGAAAGCAATGATTACAAAAAAAAAAGAATTATCAAACCAAAAAAGGCCTTGAAATAAAGTTAGGTACATCTCTTGGCAAAGTTATCACAGTAATAAACAAGGAATTGAAGTTGATAAGGACTTACAAGCAAGATTTAACAATGCTTTTGATAAGACTGAAAACTGAAAAATATTGGAATAACAGCACTCACAGTTGACCACACACTTGTCACAACTCCTGATACAACTCCAATGAATCTGTCTCATTAGTTTGCATTAGCATGGTACTGGAAGCTTACATCCACATAAGGTAGAGAGCTTGTGGAAAGTTTGTCAACATTTGTGACCTATTCTGGCCTTGCTATTCCAGGCAGAAACTTAGTACAATGTAAATTGCTGTGTCAGGAAACAATTTGTACTCACAACCATCAGACAGAGAATGCTCAATCATGAAGGAAGTACCTCAAAAGACACCACAGATCTTGGAATAAATTTCTTATAAAGCACAATTAAACTCAGAACTAGATGAAAAACCACTGAGAAAAAAGATTTAAAAGTTACAGATAATGTTGTAATTACATTATTAAACCTTGTTTAAAACCACACGTAACTGACACAGCAAGATTCAAAAATAAAGTTCACACAGCTATTTGAAAGATCTATAATTCTATAATTGCAACAAATAATTTCACAAAAATATGCATCATTCAAGTAAGAATGTAATGTATAACCTCAAAAGTGTGTGCAAACAAGAAAATGTAAGAGAGATTCTTAGCAAGTATTTAAAGTATAAAAATATATCTTTATGTAGAGGTAGTAACCGTAAAATGTATGTCAGTAAGTACAATACGAAACAGACCTTTATTCAATGACTACTTTTAGATCATTTCTATATCTTGGATTTGGTTGAACAGTTCAAGCCAAAGACAGCAAAACAAGTTTCTACAATTTTATTTTAGGCTCAGCACATTTTCCATGAATAAAGTTACTAATTATGAAATGCATCTGTTTGTTATGATACCCAGGAAATGTTAACAGCAGTTTTATGCATATCAAATATGTTTGGTGGGACTCAAAGTATGGTTTCTAACAATATGCCACCAGTGTTACTTACACAGTTGGTTGTTTGGTTGTGTTAGTTTACATGAACAAATGTCTCATGAGCTAATACGAACAGTAATATTGAGAGTTTCTGTAATTCTCTCACGCGTGTCTGAAAAATATTCTGCAACTTTCAACATAATTCTAAGAATACCATTCAAACATCTCTGTTACAAATTAGTTTTTAAAATTATCCACGAGCAATTAATACAGAAAGATAATTCTTCATAAAAACTAGGTTAAATGTATGTATTTCTTCAGAACAAATAAAATTTTACAATACTTCTGTAAAAAATAGTAGTAAGTACTAAAGGCAAAGTGGAAGTAGTAAAAAATTTGATAAAAATAAGAATAAATAAGCTACAAATATGTACTTTTATTTAAATTTGTTAAACTCACACACACAGTTAGAATGAAGTACACTTGCTCTTGAATATGCCATCAATACAACTATTGCATCAGAATTTCGTAAGGAATTAAAAAGATTTCTTCTTCATTTAGCTTTCTTCATATAAAATTTATTCTAACCATTTCCTTCATTCTAAAGCAAATTAAAGTCTTGAAAGACTGAATATTCTCTATTTATAAATACTAAGAATTTAAAACCTATATAAACTGAGAATTTCTTGAGAGAGAGAAAAGATTAACAGAAACTATGAAAATGATGCTGCCAAAGCCTGTTTGAAATCTTTCAACTCAGTAAATCTACTGCACGTGAATTAAATCCAGAACCTACTACAAACTTACAACCTTCAATCCTCAAAATAAAGGAAAATAAATTGTACTGAACATTTGCATTAAGATAATATAAAAATTTTTTTTAAAATGCTTCCTTACTGAAATAATGTATAAATCTGTTATACTTAAGATTAGGTTTAAGCATGTCAAATGCATGCAATAATAATACGTTAAATTAAAAAATCATTAGTCAAAAAACACTAAATGGTTTTAACCTTTTCATTCCTCTTGGTTTCTTTCTTCTTCTCCTGTAAAGCAAAACACTTTTCAGGCCTCAAAATAAAGCAGCAAACACCACAGGCCCAATAAATACTTTCATGCATATAGTACACCAGATTAGTACATGTGTTGAAAAGGTTTTCAAAATTAGACTGTTTGGTTATGATTATCTTTACGACAGAACTTGCATGCAGAAATTTATATACAAACTCGAGATAAAGCAAATACACAAGAGATATATTTAATATTAACAGCTTTTATTCAGAAAAATACTTTTTATTAAAATCTGGTAAGAGTACACAAATTTTATGTTGGCAAGCACAAATACAGCAAATATGGTAGTAATGAGTAAATTTGTGTTCCTCTGTAAAACTGTAATTTCAATAAAGTTAATGTCTCATGATGAAACTAAATGTATCTTGTAATAATTCTTGTACAAGATCTAAATACATTTAAATGCTTGTATTGACTGTGAATTTTTCTTAAGGTAAGTGTTGTTGATGTTTTCTTAATACACAGGTACACACAAGTGGATATTTGCATTCTGTCCACTGCAGGAAACTGAACCCAGTACTTTAGATTTGTAAATCCATAAACTTACCACTGACCAATCAGGGGTACTCATCAAGACAAGTGAAAACAAATAGTAAGTGTATTACTGTTGTTGTTGTTTTTTAAAAGGTCACACAAAAATATGCACTGTCAACATTTTCTTTATACACGAGAACTTCTGATAAATGTGTTTACAGTGTAGACATTAAGAATGGAAATGTTTACCCTAGAATTGCTATTCAAAATGGGATATCAATGTCATATACATTCATACACTTTTACACACACACACACACACACACACACACAGACACAATTTATTTGAATAATTAGGAAAACCACTTAAAAGCCAAATTAATACAATATAAACAATGTTACATAGTTTATAGAGATTTAAGAAAGTACAATCAAAGCAATTAAGTATATGACTGCTACATACACTGCATCTTCATAAAAGACGAAACCAACAAAATCCACATGAAAATAAACTACAAGCTCATGAGTGAAAGTTGCACAAAACTTTAGATTTAGATTCATATAAAATTGCACATCTGTGTTTATGGCTATATTTGTAACAAATGTTAACATTATAGCATGGAATTTTCTAATGAACCACCTACCATGATGGATTACTGTCCTTATATGTAAGCCTTAAAAACAGTTTGTGTGGGCATACTGAATACAAATGGCCTTTCTTACATTTTTCATCTATTACCAAATACTGTCCATTTTACAATAAATGGGAAAATGACAATCAAGCACACAAGTTCCTAAAATGAATAGCCACACTTATAGATGTGAACTAGTTTAATGTCAAAAGGCAACCTGAAAGCTTTCATCCCCAAAAACTAACCACAGATATGGTCAACTCTGAATATGGACAAGTATCAAGATTAGACTTAACGTTGTTATAACATAAAATCTACATGATGTAAATGATTTTTCCTGTAATGATTAGATGATCTAATAAATAATATATGTGATAACAGTGTATTAACTTTTGTGATTACTAATGACTGAACACTGAAACTAGGATTTTGAACATATGAAGTTTACATTCACAGTATAATTGGATTATTTTGAAATTCAATTTGTTAAGTAACATCCAAATACCAGTTCCTCTTTTTTAAATGTTCCACAAATAATTAATTTTAAAATCATACTGTTACTAATTTTTTGATAATAACCAATGCATGTTTCTATATTGGTAAGGATATTTGCATACCTATGAGTTTTAACTTCAGGAGATACCACAGGATCCAAAGGTGTTAAACACAAAGTAATGACAGTTGGGAACAACAAAACTAATCTTTATGGCCTCTTATTCTTTTGGTACTGTTAAATATTTTGTTTAAAAAAGGTGGTTTAATACAGCTAATTCCACTTTCATGTTTTACTATCCATGGAACTAACACATTTAACCTAAATATAGCATTTGGACCAATAGCATATTTTTAAAAATATCAAATATAATGATTCAGTAGTACCTTGGGTAAAACTAGCTCATATATACACGCTACTTTCAAGCAAGTTTAAAACATGATAAAATAAAGTATAAGGCTGTGAAATTTCTGTAATGTTTATTAACTATAAATATTGGTTGACTCATAACTAAAGAACAATCAGCTCTTCAAAAGAACCAAAGTTTCAAGTACGACTGTCTCTAAAGAATGTTTATTGCGTGTAATGATGGTAATGTTTTCTCTGTTAACATTTTTCTATATATATATTTTTTTTTTCTTGTATTTTTGGTACCTATTTCCCATATTTAACTGTTTCAGGTACTATAAATTCTACAATATGAGGTTTCTAGCTTAATAAGATGCTTTCCCCCCAGTTGTCAATTAATATAAAATTTATATGCTAATATAAGGAAAGAATATTTCTTATACAAAATACAATACTGTTACATTAGTTTCAACAACTACCTCATCATTCTGTTCATTACATTTATTCATTACATACTTCAAAGTTTTATAAATATCCATGTTAAAATTATGATATACAAAATGAGACAATTTACTATTTACTAGTCCATCTCACTTGTCTTACTTCTGGTATATTTAATTTATAAACACAATGATTATTTCATTGCATTAACAACTTGTCCTTGCTTCTACACCAAAGCACTATATTTCCATTTTTTTAACAACTTTTTGTTCTTAAATCAAAGTTACACTAACACTGTTCCTTTGCAAACCACTTCATTCCTGACAATTATTGCCACACTAAGTGAAATACAGACATATATTCATGATCTATGATAATAAAAGAAGAATGAGAACCTTGTCTCTTTCTTCCATCACTGGCAGCACTCTAATGATGGCACTGTTAATAAAATAATGTCCTGCTACGCAATTTCCAGCACAGGAAGTGTTTCACAATACACTGTGGACAATTTTGTTTCCCCATTCTCTTTACACACTTTCCAAAGTCCATCAGTCATTAACGCAGAAATAATTGTTGAACAAACCAAGAACATGGAAATCACTGGGATATTTGCAAGTGGTTTAAGCATAACTTCCCATTAGCAAATGCATCTTGTAAATGAACTGGATTTGGCTTGATGTTTTGTCTTGATGGAGCAATCACATAAACATCCATTTCACCCAAGGACAACACCTGCTTCCAGAACAGTGATGTCATTATGTTACCTTAACAGGAGGCACAGTCTACCATGGCATTTTTCCCAATCTTTAACTTACCTTGCAACCAGCATATATTTCTTGAAAATGAGTGCAATGTACTGTGTACTGCTTTTAAATACTGTGTCATCAGCAGGACAATAATGAATCACCTAGATTTTGGCATACTTAAGCAGGCATATGCTTTGTTCAATATCACAACATACTTCCATTTGTCCATAAGCCAGATAGCTGTGGTACAACTTTCAACAGTTGACCTTCTGATTAACTTAGAATTTTTGCAAATATAAATTCCTGTGAATATTATTATTTGTAATTCCAAGAAAGCTCTATACTTTAGCTGCAATGGACTGCTGTGTTCTTGGGCTAATATCAATAACACATTTTTTCTATTTTCTTCATTGTCTTCTAAATACAAGTAACAGCCTGTTGTGAATTTTGTTTTCTTCTGGAATCATGTCTTCTTTTATAAACAGTTTAACACCACCAGTATCAGATACTTAGGTAGCAAGCAACAAGACCATGAATGCTATGACTGAATCTTTTATTTTCAACATTTCGACTGTGTCTTCTTCAGAGAATAATAGATCCAGTCATAGCATTCAGTCTCATTTTTACTTTAGTGTCTACTTGTCATAAAGAACACTACCATCAATATCCTTTTCTTCAAATGAAATGTTGTGACATCTATATAATATTCTAATTACTGAATAGAAAACCTTTGTGTAAAGATTTTTTAATTAAAACTCTCCTCAAAAGAATCAATTTTAGATACCACATAGACTTACACATCACCACATCTGAGCTCAACTGCAATGCAACAGTCAGGCTTTTATGTGTAAAAGCAAGTGGATATGAAAATATTTACCACAGATCATGAAGTTTCTGTACTGTACCTCACAGGTAAATAAAATAACACTTACACCTATGTTACAGAGCTTAAGCAAAATTAATATAGTTATATAATAAATACAAAAGAATAGTGAATAAAAGGGATATTATGATTAATTTCAACACACCAATATTTTAAAGACCCCATTTTCTGGGGAGGAAGGGGGAATTTTAACATGTTAATAAAACACTTAATGAACCAAATCTATTAAATAAATAATCTTATCATTTTCATTACAACTTCACATTTATTACTTTCCATTTCTTCATCCTATTATCAGTGAAAAACATTTCCCTTTTTATATTTTTAAATAAGCAACTTTCCACAAAATGTTATTACAAACTGTGTACATTTTAATATTTTTAGGCTTACCTTATCTTCTTCTTTGACTTCTGGAGCATCAACCAAAGCTCGATAGATGTGGAAACCAAAATCTCTCATTAGCATCTCATTGAATAATTCAGCAAAAAGGGAAACCTTTTAAAAATAATTAACATAAGTTACAAACTGAAATTTCATATATTATGAAAATACTGAAGTAAATGCTTAAAAATGCAAAATAATGAAGTTTAATCTCCCTGCACAATGACCTTTCTAAAGAAAATGATAATTTGACTCACTAAAGCAAAAATGGATGGCAAAAATTTGTTAAACCAAATTATATTGGGAAAATTGAAAATTTGAATACATGAGAGTAGATGTCTCTCAGAAGATATATTTATCCTTGGTTGAGTTTAGCTTTCCAAGACAGGGTCTACCCAGCTAATTTTTGGTGGAAGTTTAGAGAAAGTTTTCCTTTGTTCCTGGCTTCAGTTATTATTTGTTTTTGTGTTTGAATTAATCTTATATTTACTGGTTTTAAGAAACAATATTTAACAAGTACAATTTTTTTTACAAGAGTTTATTGGTCAGTACTTTCTCAACACAATCTACAATTGGTGAGCAAAATACTCTGCTAAGAACAACACAATTTATGTTTTCAACAAATAATTACAAATGTTTTAATGGTGTTGAGGGTTTATTTCTATATAATTTTCTTATTATTAGACCATAACATCCAAAATCATCAAGTAATAACTAAGTTTACCATGTGATACATAAAGAAACTTTGGTTTTAAGTTAATACTTATGAAAATGGTGTTCATTAAAACAAGCTAAAACAAAGCTGTAATTTAATGTAAATGTAAAACTTGTACAGTCATGTTATCAAACACTAATATCTTCTGTTTAAAATACACTCACTTCAAATGAATTTTCTTTGTTATCTTCTTGCCTATAATCTAAAAGAACAGAAAGAGACATCACAGTGCAATCAAACTTTCCATTTTTGGCTGATCGTGAAGGATGAATAATGACAGCGGGAGAGTCTGGAAGAAAATATTTTTTTTCTAATGTTGCTTTTTCTTGTTCTTCTTTTTGCTTTTTGTCTTCTTCCTGCAAAACAAAGCTTTTCAATACACTCACCTTTAGAGTTAAAAACTTAACATTAAAAAATAATTTAACACTCCTACGAAAAGACGTCTCTAGTCCTGATTTCTCCAAGCCCGTTCCCCTGGCTGTGGTTTCGCTAGATAGTAGATAGGGACAGTGGGAATCTCGTTAATCCATTCATTAATGGATTTAAATGGCAATTTCATTTAAATACAAAATTATTAGCCTAATATTAATAACCTTTCAAGTTGCTCTGGGGCCTATTGGGCCCCACTTTTCGTAGGAGTGTTAAATTCATGTTATTTCTGATTACATGCTGTAAAATGAAATATCTTTACAGTATTACATTTTTAAAATGTTTTAATCATATAGATTAAACTATTTGTGTCACAACAAATAAGTCAGAACAGTAGCTGTATGGAAGAAAAAGGTGTCCTCCCTTCCATTAGAATTATTCAAACATAAATTCAAATTACATAAATTATATCAAAAAGATGTATACAAATATTATATTAACACTGCTTTATAGCCACAGATAAAGATGTCTTATCCATAACTTTTATGCAACAAAGTTCAAATGAATCACTGAATAAACTACCAAATAAAATTTTAAATGCATACCAAATAACCCTTAATTCTCTTAGCAATTATTGTGCATTCATGAAGAATGTGGAATTTTCATTAAAAATGGATTTATTTATCGACACGAAATCCACTGAAGTCATAATGAGAATTAGTCGCATAAAAATTACTCAAACGAATGAAGCAGTGTACAGTTTGTATTTTTGAATTGAAACAGACCACACATTTGAGTTTTAAAGTAAAACTGAAACTTGATTCTCTGAATGAGAGTAGGTAACAGTGCATGTCAAGAGTTTTTTATACAGTTATGTTGCAAATTTAATTAAAATAATTTATTACCAACATATGTTAAGAAACTTGTCATCAAAACAGTTAATAAATCAAATTTTAAAATTATATTCAAAAGGAAATTAAATACACTTTCAATCCTCACTCTTCACGTGACACTTGTTCGTTCCTAATTCACAATAACCCTTCCATTTAAATTACAGGAAAGCCAATTTTGATGGAATGAGATATTATCTTGCTTCAGTATTGTTTGTTCTGAATTTTGCACAAAGCTACTCGAGTGCTATCTGCACAAGCCGTCCCTAATTTCATCTGAAATTCAACAAAGTTCATTTGCACAACCTTTAAAACTTCACAAATAAATATCAAAAATTTTTTTTCAGAGAAACTTCATTTATTAACTGTTATTTTCTCTACTCTTAATTCTATATGAGGTCTATCAACATGACCACCTCAAAAAGTTTGGAACTAAACTAAAATTACCTTTTGTTCTTTCTGGCATGACTACAATTTGTAACAGTTAACTACAGTTGTTTATCCTGAACAGAGTAAAGCTTATAATGGTATATATCTGTCTATACTTAATTTTATGGGCTCACTAACATTTGAACTGTGTCTGACAAACAATCCCACCAAATAACTTGTAAATGATTTGGTGATCATGCAGCTCGTGTTACTGTTTATAATTATATGGCATGAACTACTCAAAACCATATGTTGTGAAAAATTATTTTTTTCATCACTTCATCTAATGATATTTAACTTAAGTTTCTAATTCCTATAATGTGAAATAAAAAATACACATGAAAAACAAGAAATACAGCATTTAGTTTGGTTGTTATAGTTTTCTTTTTCTTTATGTTGTTAACTGATGAAATTTAAGCTTACTTTTGCATACCAATGGTACTACTACACTAAATTTTTTATTTAATTAAATAATGCAATCAAGAGCTCAAAGCAATAATATATTTTTTTGGCTTTTTAATGATGCAACAAGAACCATTAAAAATTTGACTAAGCTTCTCAATGTGCTTCCCATGAGAATAGAGTTTGAACTGAAGAAGGAATAAGACAGTTCTCTGTATGGAAGACAACATTAGCAAGTCATTTAATAGATTAAAACTTTGGTTTTCTGTTTGCTGTAAGTAATTAGCATAAAACGTCAGGGGACACTAATAGCAATTTGTGAATGATAGAATGTGACAATGGCAATTGGATTTCATTTTCGAGTTTATCATTCACTAAACAAATAAGATCAAAGGCTACAAAATTTTTGCTCTGCCTGAATTAATATCTAGGTTATAATAATTTGCGATGATGAGAAACCCACTTCAAGTAACAATGTATCTCAAGATGGCTGACATGGGAATTAAAACTGTTATTAAAATAAAGTAGAAACCAACGTTTTGACCTTCTTAGGTCTTCTTCAGGTTAACTTAAAGATGACCTGAGAAGGTCAAAACATTGTTCTATACCTTATTTTAATAACAGTTTTAATACCCATACCAGCTGTCTGTCTTGAGATACACAGGTTATAATAAGTAATTTATGTTAAATTCTATGCTCCTCAAAAGGGTAGCGAATGAACTAAAGGTAGACCTAGAGAGCAAATGTCACAATTCACATACTAGCAGAGGTTAAGGATATTTTAAAATATTTTCCTATAAAATTAAAAACTTAAAACTTGTACAATATTAAAGTTCAATTTAGCAGCTATATTTTGATGCCATGTTTGTTCTTGTACACTAATAACAGTTTAATTACACTTGAATGTAGCTCAGCAAAAAAGATTGTGACACATGCAGAAAAGAGGTAAACGCATGGAAAGTGTTAAGACAAGCAGGACAGTCTAAAATAGATTCACAAAATATCTATATCTCACTATACAATTTTCAAAGTTTGTAACTGAATGCATGATGATATGACCATAACACAACTTTATAATCATATATTAAACCTCTTTTTTCTTCTTCTCTTCTTCCTCAGTGGAGTCTTGTTTTTCACTATCTTCCATAGCTTCATCATGCTCAGCTTCTTCCTGCTCTTCCTTTTCCGACTCAGATCGTAAAGCTTTGGTCAATCTAGCTATCAGCTGGGATTTCAAACCCTTAGTACTTAAGTTTCTTGCTTCGAGCTCTCTACGAAGGTCATTCACCTACAGAAAGTAAAAACTATAGACTTTAATCTTGTATTTATATCAGAATTGCTGTCAAAATTATTTATTGCTTGAACACGCATTTCTCTGCTAATTTCACACAAAAATAGAGAATCTATTATTTATTATTTCTTTGAGCCCTCCTGTACCTGTACTTATTATTAAGGTTTACAAATTTAATGGACTTTTTCACAGTTAAAGAAAGCCTAGAGTTCATACTTTTATGGCTACTCTGATACAGTGGTTCTAAATGGTATGTGTGTGTTTTCTATGTGAAAGTATAATGCATATAATTTGTTATTAAGAATGTAATGACAAACATTGCAAAGAACTAAATCAATGTCATATTTACATCTTCATTGTAAGATAAAGTTAACATTTTCCTCAATTGAAAATGTGTTTCAAATAAATGCTTACAACCCCTCACACATAGCTTTTCTCAAATTATAAGCAAAAATTTTCACTCGCAACTAGACTTGATACTCCAACCTACTGTATTCATGTGAGACACCTACATGCTAATGAACAAGTTATCATGCTTCAATTCTCTTCCAATAGGAGTGTAACACAACTTCTATTGATGCTAGCACCCTCTTTTCCATGCAGCCTTTAATCACTTTGAGATTAGGTTTTAAAAACACAACCTACACCACAAGTAGGAAGGCTGGTTGGGAAATGTGACAGGAACCAACTATCTACTAGAAATAGATTTCCAGTTTAGAAAAGTGTTAACTTCCGATACGATATCTTATTTCCACTCATAAGTATCTAGAATCCTGCCTTTAGTTGTCAGAGGGTCTGGTGAAAAGATGATTGCTCTTCAGAAAACTCCCAAAGAACACCATGGGAGACTAAACAATTTTTGAGCCAAGTATACTCTTCACCCACATGAAAATGTGTCACAATAAGGGTACAAACAGAGAAGGGATCTTCCTCATATTATCATGTGTGCACATCCAACACCATATCTACTACGAACGGACATTCATGGACTGGTATAAAAATAAACAATAAAGTGGGTTGCATTTCCAAACCAGAACCAGATTGTATTGGGAATGTTTTTATCCAGTCTCTAATAGGAAGAGGATACCCAGCCACACAAGGTGAAATCAAGGGACCCCCAGGTACATCAGTTAATGTTCATTAGAATATAAATGAGGGGTCTACCTCAACCAACACTAGAAAACCATGCAAAGAATATCCAACTCATGTTAGGAAGAGGTATCTTTACCTTTCAACTCAGATGTGTGTACTGGCAGAGAAGAGGAACCTCTGTACCAAGGACCCATCTCAGCATTTGCATGAATCCAACACAACCATAACCATTTCTACTAGAAACCAAGATCTGAGGAACAGTAGGGAGGTAGACAGCAAAATGAGGGTACATCTCCAATCCATCATCAGTTTGCACTCAGAATGTATCATTCAGTCCTTGGTAGTAGTAGGATACCCAGCCACTCACATGTGAGGGTTTATGCGACTGGTCCAGCTCTAATAATGTCTGCCAGGAACTAATATCCAAAAGATGGTAAAAAGAAGGTGCCTCAGTGAACTGCATATTTATTGAATGCATCGTCCAACACCTGACAGCATCTAGAATTGTACATCAGGTCCACAGTGGAAAGACCACCAACACTATCTACACCGGAACATCAACATTCTACTCTCATCTGAATAGAACTGAGCATACTCAGGTGGAAACCTTTACACTGCACCACCCTATTGGCTAAGAACTGAAAAATGGCAAAACTTCCAGCGTCTCATTAGAAGAAGTGGGAGACACAGCACATTGGAGTCTGGAAGAATACCACACCAGAGGTAGTGGAACTGGGTAACCACAATAACTTATTATTTTGAAAAGCAGATCAATCTGTAACCTACAGTACATGGATCATCTGAGATATGCATGAAACAACTTTTCTCATGTTAGTCCACAAGTGTACAACTTGGGATAAACAACTATATGAAGCAAAATACCACAAGGCTTACCTACTGGTAGTCTTTTGGAACATCTCATCTCAACAGTAAACATACATGACACACATGTCTTACAGTGCAGATTTAAAAATATCTGGTTTGCCAATACTTGCCATTGAACAAGATTCAAATATGTGACAAAAGCCCCTACAAAGAAAAAAATATGAAGAGTGGTCTGCACTAACGATATCCTCCAAAGTGATAAACCTGGTGGGAAGAAACATGGAAAACACTGTAATCATCAAGCAAAAAAAGGAATACCAAGCCAGATAAATACATGTATATGGGAAAAGGTTGTGGGACTGGGAAAGATTCCAAAGCATGAATAGTGGAAACAAAAACACCAGAAGGAATCAAAACATGCTCTGTAATTGTGAGAAGCCCAGACCAGTTAGACGACATAATCAGGATCATAATGGCCATAGAGGTGTGACAAGAAAATAAGGGAAGTGGATGTGGAGGCAGAGTTACCCGCCCAAGGGTCCACAGTGTTGAGCAAAAAAGGACAAACTGAAAAAAAAAAAAAAACACACTGGAAAATTGAAACATTCTTAGATGGTAAACAGCACATGGAAGAAAGATGAATATAAAGGGAAAAGAAGAATGCCTCATTTCACAAATAGACAGCCTGACAAGCCACAAACCATACAAAAGCAACACATTTAGATGAAGAGTGGGAACAGGCTGATAAAACATGCCAAACCAGGGTGGACATAGGAGGGTGATGGAATAAAAGAAGGTGACCCCAGTAGTTAGTACAAAGTAAAAACCATAACAAAACCACTTAAAGAACCTGATTCAGAGTGGTCTGGATATTTAAAGGGCCAGGAAGCAAACAAATGGTAGGGTAGAAATATAAGGATGGATCCATACAATCATGACTAAGAGTAACCAATAAAGGATGAGGAACTAAAAATTTACAAGACTGACAGAGGCAACCAGATATGGAACACCTACATGGGCACAGAGCCACTGAAACACTTGTGGGGGTCCAGTGAGCACTCCACAGAGAAAATCCTGTTGGAACATAATTCACAATTAGATTAAGAGAACCTGAAATATAACAAGCCAACATAAGAATTCAATGGCTGTGGCCCACACATAGGAGAAAAAATGCTCAAAAACATGTCTCATGACTGAGTGCCCCCTTGTCTGAAGAAGCATGAGATGTCAGTCAAGTTTGGGAAAGTACCATCACTGACTGGCTTTCAAGAAAATGCACCAAATCCCTATGAACTGCAAGGACCTCCAAGGGACTGCAAAGGAGAGAGGACTCCAAGCAAATCCATCACCATGAACCTTCTGAGCAACCAGATAAGTAACCTCACCCAAAAATGGAATAAAAGGTGGCAGTCTGGTCAAGGATCATCCATAAGGGTGATGTCCAATCCAATCACCAGACAAATTCAATCAGTAATGAAAGAGGAAAAATGAGAATAGCATTCATGGGATCCTGAATGTAGATCATCTGTACCCATAAAACCCACTGATGGAGACATGTGGTCATGTGGGTGAGGGCTTCCTAATAAGCCCATATTCCCAAAATAGTGAGAGCAACTTGCATTATTGGAGAATGAGAGCTTTGAACTAAAAGCACCATAGCCCTCAACCTAAGAAGAGAAATTCAGACCCAAATGAGAAAGAAATAAAACAACACCCCGAGATGAAATAGGTAGTGCATGGGGGGTAGAAAAAAATATTTCAACTTCCACTAACGAACCAACCTGAGCCATTTCTCTTACGATAAACAGAGTATGAAAGACAGAGTTGGCCTGTGAAGAAGCCAATCATCCATGCAATGGTTGAAATGAAAGCCCTGGGAATAAAAAAAGACTGGCAAATGACCAAACCACATGACAAATACCATAAAGAATTGAAGCGAGTTTGGACATAAGAGCCTGAACACACACACAACCAATGAAAAAATTATGATAAAGTTGGGATGCAGGGGAGATGTGAAAAAATGAGTTCAGAGCCAACATAGTGATGATGGAACACCAGTTCTCATTTTAAAAATCAAGCTGACTGGTTTCTTCCTAATCTCAGTTGAATATTTGTTCCAAGTACTCTGTGAAAAACAAAACAGCCAGTAAACAAGCAAGCACAAGTCCAAACAGTAAGACTACTAAGTAAGAAATAATTAAGAGTTGCATGGAAGAGAAGGCACTAGTGACAACAGTTGTGTCACATTACTGTTGGTGGAAGGTTGCAGCACTATTATTTACATGATAGCATGCAAATATCTCACATGAATACACCTAAAGGTAGTTAGGAATATCAAGGTTAGTGGCAAATAAACATTTGTACTTATAGAGGGCAGTGTAAGTTGTATCAGAATTAAGCTAAAACCATACCTTCATAGTTTTTGGATCCAGTTCAGAATGATGTGTTGGTTCCTTCTTGCTCTGCTCTTCTTGATTACCTTCTTCATCTTCCTAAAACATTTAACAGACAAATTTCAATTACTATTCAGAAAAATACAAGTGTTAAAGAGATGTTGTTTAAAGTGTGTATTAGGAAGTCAGAGAATGCAGTATGTTAACTGTTCTCTTTTATGTACAGGTTAAAGTCGTTATTAAGTCAAATTAAACAAAATCCAGCATAGCTACCCAGCAAAAGTGTATATAAGTTATAGACTGTGTAAATGTTGATGTATGTATAATCCAGGCTTGGTGTTAGAAAAAACTAATGACTATGACTAAATCTGAAGGTAAGAGATAACATAACAGGTTCACATCAGCAGCTGTCAACCTCCAGAATGGCTCCTGGGATCTATTTTAATCCAAGGTCATCACCACGGCGTTCATCCTATTGTAAAAACCTTAACAGCCTAAACTTAAGTACTAGATATCTATCTTATAAGATGCTGGAAATCTCCTCTAAAGTCCACCTTGTCACAAACCCAACCTTTTCAGAGATTAAGAAAGTAAGAAAGATTAATTTACTGTTTGTTTGTTCATTTAAGTATAGATAAGAACCAGCCAAGGTCTACAATTTTCTAGCAAATACCAACAAAATAGCACATTTTAAAAACAAATTTAAGTTCAAATACATTTAACTTGTATAACTGGGGAAATCCATACTTTTAAAGAAAAATTTGTTTTTTTTCTCTTTTCTATACAATTTTGGAAGATCTTGGCTAGTTGAAAAGTGAGCTGCATAATCAGAGTTATCCAGCCCAGTATTTAAAAAGATGAACCCTGTCTAGAGACAGAGGTTCAAGATACAGAGAAGAAAACAGGGTTGATCACTGCCTGGGTCTCATTTGCCTCCTCCGTGTCTTCGTGGAGTTTCCTCTGAAGCTGATTTTTGTACTGGAAAACCAAGCCATCCCACTCGAGCTGGGTGGGCAGGCAGCTCCATACGTCTGGCAAGAAAATCACCACTGTTTCAACACGCGCAGGATACAAGCGGCCTTTGTGGTTGGACTCTCCGCGTCGGTAGTAGATCTCAGCAAATCGATACCTGTGAGTAGGGTCAAAGAGAGATAGAGGGACAGCTATTTCACCAAAACCTAAATCTAGGGCAAGCTTCATTAGGTACTTCAGTGGGTTCAACAAGAATTTTTTGAAAGCACATAAAACTCGTGTTTGAAATTTAGAAAATTCTCTGACAACAACCATATTTGTTACTCCAATACCAGCTGTTTTGGAACTTCATTCTGGCTGAACCCACATAAAGCCTACTGTCCCTGTGAATAACCTTCACTAAAGGGTTAAGAAAAATAAAAAAAATAAAAAAACGACCGGCCAAAACGTTTTCAGTGTGATTCAGTGTTAATTGACTTTTACATATTTACTAATAAAGGGCAAAATCAATTACACCCAAAGATGAAGAAGAGAAACTGCCAGGGTGTTATTTCTGCAATTTACAGTAACTTCTCACTTCATTTACCCAAGATAAAATACCATAAAAGTAAAAAGAGGTATGGCTACATTTCCTTTTATTCAATAATACTTACATTTTTGAAGCTAATCACTTATTAATGCAAATTATTAGTTAATGCAAAGAGTTTCTGTTAAAATGAAACTTTAGTTTTTTGTTATAAATAAATAATGCTTTCTATTACTAAGATATTCAAAATAAATATCTTGTTCTATTTATGATAAATAAACTTAATCTTTGAGATATTTAATCCTTTCCCATTTAGACATGTAAATGTAGTTTTGAACGTGTTTGATGCCTGTAGTTTTTTAAATTACATATGGTGCACACAGAGAATACACAAGTTTGTTTGTTATTTTTTAACAAATCAGGTACTTATAGAAGTGCATAGGAGTGTTTGGTAAACCTTATCAGTAAATGCAATTATGGTACATTTATCTGTTACAGTTTTTCAGTTGCTTTCCTGACAAGAAAAATCTGAATTTGTCTCCTTTGTAGTCAAAACATTGTTCTGGTAACACTGCAATCCCTTATTGGCAAGGAATAAATCATTATATTCTTTAAACATGTTCTGATTTATTATTTTTTTACTTTTTTGCAGGTAACATTATATTCCTATGTAGTAAATGATGAAAGCATTCAAAATAAAAACATCATTGTATGTAAGCTGACAAGAAAACTACACTACCAAGTGTAAATCACAAACTAAAACTGATATTTGTCCTGTGGGCAGAAACTCACCAGTAAAAATTAGTTTATTAATTAAAATTTATACATATTTATTTAAAAATCTAAAAGTACAGCCAGTGACCTTAGCCATTTTGAGTTTCAAGCATAAATAAAACCAGTGATTTTAACATCATAAAGATCTTCCAGTAAGTAAAAAAGAGGCTTTCACATGTTACGTTTCCCCAACTAGAATACACTGGATACACAATGTCAGTGTTTAACAGCAAAGTAAAATTCTGTTTAATGTCTGTGTGATCTTAACCTAATAAAAAAACACTCAGTAGCTGACAAGGTTTTACTATGAATATTAACTGAAATAACCGAAGTTCTGTGATAATGTAATAATATAAATCAAATGGCTATTGATGTATCTACTGCTATATTATTAAGGATATTTTAAAAACTTAAAAGCCACAGGAAAAATACTATAAAGACATGTTTAATAAATTCCATTAGTAATAAAACTTCCACGAAACAATTTTTTCTCACAAACCTTAAGGTTTCGCTTTCTTTTGATATACACGCTGAAGGGAAACGTACGCTAGCCATCCCTAATTTTAATGTAAGACTAGATGGAAAGCATTTAATCAACATTACCCACTAAAACCCTCTTGGGTTACTCTAAGTTGTTGTTTTTTTTAAATTTGACTACCACTTTTATAACATAACCATAGCCCTAAAGTGTAGATCACAATTTCATTTTTAATAATTGAGGCATAAACTATGATCCCTTAAATCCATTGTCTTACATGCTAACCATTAGGCTATACCTAGCCCCATCAACCTGAGACAAGTGTAACATGGTATTATATTAAAGTAGGTTTATAGCTAACTTATTGAGCCCATGTACCAACTGAATTAATGCATTAGTTAACTGCTTTCAATCATCAAGATTTCAAAAATAGAATTTTCTTAAATAATCATGAGATCTATATTATGAAAGACTAAGAAAAAACAGAACTGTTTTGTAAGTGAAAAGGTTAGAATTGTAATATTGATATCATATTCACTTGTACAAATATAGTATGTCCATTTCATTTTATAAAATAAATTTTTTTAAATCAGAAAAAAACATAGTAAGAGTTGATGAAACATTAATTTCAATTAGTAAATTTGAAATTTCAGTTCAATTGTGAGTGTTTTGAACATTTAGAAACAAGTCTGAGTGCCACTTGCTTTTTTTTAATGATTGAAACTTATATGTTTCCCACCCTACAAAATAAAAGTGATGGTCAGAAAAAAAAATATAAAACTATTTGTTATTAAATATGTAACTACAGTAATATTTTGTCCTTTAAGTAATTATGTAACAAACTAATACATTCCTTATTAGAACTTAATCTAAGGCTACCTTTTTAGCCTTTTTTAATGAATTTTAAATCCTTTGAAAACTTACAATATGCTGATCTTATTTCTGTGTACAACTTTAAAGCATACTTCTAAGAAAACATCACAGATACGATTTAACTTCTAATTCAATATAAAATGCATTTATCATGATACATAACACATGCATTACTCTTAAGAGTTTAATATATATAAATTTCCTAAACACGAAGTAGGTAATGACATTCTTCCAACAAGATTCCAAATTATGCCCTAATATGTTATTAAGGGACAATAATAAAATAAAAGAATTTCTGAGAAAAGTTACTTAATTATTCTATAGGACACTACAAGGTAACTGTATGTTTTGAAACAAAAAAGAAAAACAGTAGAAATTAAAGATCCAAAGAACCAAACCCAAATGTGCAGGTCCTGCAACTTGTGCCACTGGCAATCAGAGCTGCAAAATATGTGTGTAATTGTACATATTGTTAGGTTCATTAGAAATCTTCCTCAAATATGATTACATGTATATTATTATGTTTACTACACTGATGTAAAATAATTGATGAGGAAATATCACCAATGAAATAATATTCTGATTCCTATCTTGAACTCTATGCTATTCTTCTCAATAGGTTAAGAAATTTAGCATGTACTTACAGTTTAGTTTTTACATACATACACAATCATAGTTACGTGTAATATGTACAAGTAAAAAAATTTTTAAATAAAATAAGCAAACATTAACACTTTAGCAGAGGTTGTGTTGTGTTTCTGTAAAATGAAGTCAAATGCTTCTCTGGTGGTTCATCAAGTCTGGCACATCATCTTTCACAACACCTCTGGAAAGGAATGAAGAGCAATACTTCCAAACATCAAATAAAATATTTTATAAATTATGTCCAATTATCATTCCACAAAAGACAAACACAAAAAAACTATCTTGTCTTTAAAACTGCCATGAGAATTCAAACTGTCAGCATACACCTATTTTAGAAAGGATTTAAAACAGATCAATGTTGTAAAATGTGTTCTCCAAATGACAAAAATTTGGAGTTATTTATACACTACACAAGGGCCAATAAAATGTAATCCATTGTATTTAACAACAGTATAACTGATAAGGTTAGATTATAGGTGCTTTTTTTACAAAAAAATTAAAATCAAATGTTATAAATTTTGTTCCCAAATACTATGATTTAAAAATTATATAATTAGGGGAATAATTATGTGAAGATAATATTCAACTGAATTTATCTCGAGCTTGAATAGAGAGTGCAATGCAAACATGTATACACAAATTTATCATTAAGTAAAAATTAATCTGTTTTAAAAACTTTAGAGGTATGGGGAGCATTTTTGACCAATCACAAAGCATTAGAACTTTGTAAAAGGGAAGAACATACACATAGAGATATGACGAAAGCTTAATGAAGTATTTTTGAATTAGTAAGTAATTTGAGTAAATAACATTTTTATTTTCAACTGTATGTAAATTTGACTGATAGTAAATTAAACAAAGACTTAAGTGTGCAAGATTTTTAAGTACATAATTAACTTTGTAAGCCTTTCAACACAAAAAACATGAACTAGATGATATGGAGCAAACATTCCTCACCATTGCGTGCATTTGCTTAAGTCGATGCCTGTCAAAGCCTTACAAGTTCTGACAGCAGTCTTTATCAGTACTCTAGGGTCTTTGTCTGGATCTGGTCCATCTACGGATGGAGACCATGGTCCACCAATAGCCATAGTTTCATTTTTTCCTTTTAATCCCACAAGAAAGCTAATCAAACGTGTTGGATGGACAAAGGATTCCCTAATACTTTCTGGATCTTCTGCCAAGGCGCACGATTTGTGGTATATATCTTGCAAGGAGGGGTTTGCCATTAACATAACCTTAAGAAAAAATTTAAGTATAAGATCAAGATATTTCCTCATAAATAGCAATTAGCTTTCTCACATTCCATCTAAAAATCATTAATAAACTACAAAAATATTTACTAAATTTTACTCTAAAGTTTATCTACAATGCAATAAACAAGAAACTAGAACATAATCTGTTGTATGAACTCTTTCTCTAAATTCCATAGTCCTTAAATTGATTACCAACATCCTATCGAGAACTATGTTTCTAAAATCACCTCGCCAGCCAACAGGATATCACAAAAACAAAGAAATAAACAAAACTGACAATGTATTTATGTAAACATGTTAATCACAACAATACTGTTCTTGCATTTCAACAATCTGCAACAATTTAGTGAAGTGACAAAAAGCTCCTGTTATCAAAAATATTGAGGAAATTTGACGTAGAGGATGGTTTTGTCCTGATATTTTAAAGCAGTTACTGAGAAAATGGTAATTGTTTCTAACTATCCTCATAAAAAAGCACATATCAAACATAAAAATAACTTTGTTGTAATAATCCACATGCTTAACTCAAAAAGGTCTGGCAAATTATGGCAAACAAATACAAATTTCATAACTCAAAGAGACCATTGTTATCTATATTTACTTACAGTTCTATGTTTTAAGAAAACTAAAATTTAAGAATTTATTTGTACATTACAATAATTATAATAATATATATATACACTTATGTATTATTAACCAAAATGTGAATGTATTCTACAAAATGCTGGTATTAGAACAAAGGTAAGAGAGTTGCACTCCATAAAAGCCAGTTTTATAATACTGGATATGGTAGCATGAAGTTACCTGCAAGCAACTTCTGTAAAATTAGTCAGACACAGCTGAAAAGTCAATTAAAAAAAAAACCGTGTCTGTGTGTGTGTATAATTTTATGAGATTTAAGCTACTTAGAATAGCTGTGTCTGTAGCCATTCTAGAGCAAACAAAATGTAATTTGGATCTATTTCCTAATTTTTTCTGGTGGTTATGATTGGTTGGTTGTTTAGAGTTTATTGGTGCAAGCAACTGGACTATCTGTACCAAACAACTGGTTAAAGGTAAAAAATTAAATTATGTAAAAAGAAATCATGCTAAAACAAAACATAGTCCAATTTTCAAATTAAAATCTTAAATAGAGTTAAAAAGACCAATGGCCCTTAAAAATTTAAAAACACAACTGAGGTGTACAGTGTCACTGACGATAGTGACACTGTGAACCCATGGTAAAAATATGTTTAAAATGGTACCATAAAGACAGTTGCAAATGACATAGGTACAGAGGAGGTTCATGAAGCTCAGTGTACAAACTCTGGACTGGAGAAGTTCAGAAAGCCCCTGATGATGAACAGTGTCTAACATCTTCAAAGCCAAAGTTTTGGAAAAAGAGAACGTGCGACCATTTGCTGTGGTCCACTTCACTAAGTGACTGAGGGAAGTCTGTAGCTGCCATCCATTAAACCTCATGCTCAACAACTGACACAAAATGTCATGTTGTCAACATAGAGACCATTTGCAGCTGTAGAGGGGAGTTGTCTACTGATGGCATTAATCTTTATAATAAAAAGTGTAACACTAAAGACACAGATCTCAGGGAAAGAATGGAAAAATGTTGAACCCACATGGACTTGGAATCACCAATTCATTAAAAAAATGCTCAATAAAAATGGGTAAAGGGCCACACAACCCATAAAAGTGGAGGTCTCGCAAGATGCCATACCTCTATGTTGTATCAAATTTTCTCAATGTAAAAAGAATAAACAAACAAGGATGTTATCGCTTGAGAAAGGCTTCCATGACTAACATTTCAAGTTGAATCAGGTGGTCTATGGTGGAGCACTGTTGTCAGAACCCACACTAAGTGTGTGAGAGGAGGTTGTTTGGTTCAAGGAACCAAACAAGAGGAGCATTAACCATCATTTCTATGATCTTATAGAGAAAGATCAAAGCAATTGGATGGTAGTTCAAAGGAATTTTGGGACCTTATCCAGGCTTAGGAAAAGGGAGTACAACAGCATGGCACTAAGCATCAGGAAAAACATTTTCCTGGTTAAACTTCTATCAAGGCACATGAGAAGGGTAGCATCAAGCATGGCCAGTCTCTCTCAAAATGATTGGAAAATGATCACTGCCCTGTGGGTTATTGTCAACCCTCCAAGAAAAGTAAGAGAAAAGTGAAGGGGAGCAAGTAGAAAGATGAATAGCAGTAAAAGACTAACTAAGTTGTGAAAATAAGTATAAGAACTAGTATTTAAGAGAGATAGGTTGTAATTCAAGAGCATATGCTCTATGGAACGACCCCCCCTATCAATATCAGCACCACCCCAGAGGGGATTATGTCCATTAAAATCCCCTAGAATTAAAAAGGAAGATAGTAGCTGCTCAATAAGGGCATCAAGGTATGACTGATGATAGGTCTCTTCAGAAGCCAGGTAGAGAGAGCAAATAGTGATGATACGACCCAAGGAACCACGGATGGCTACAGTACCCAAGGGTGTACTAAGTTGCAAAGACAGGGTGGGCACATGATGATCAACCAACAGTGCCACCCCTCCATGCACTTGTCCATCACACCACCTGTCATTTCTGTACAAAGAGAACTGCCAAAGGGTGACTGTATCGGCAGGTTTCAAAAACATTTCCTGTAAGGAGAGACACAAGGGATGGTAAGAATCAATCAAATCCTTTATGTCATCTATATTTGAACAAAAAACCCCAAAAGTTCCACTGATTAAAGTGGCCATTTTTATTTACATGGAGGAAAGCATTGCAGGGAGCCCTTCTGTTTTCAACCACATTTTTTTTCTTTATTAGATGAAGGTCTACTGACCTCCATGGATCCTGCCCTGGGTCAAGTAGGCAGGTCTCTGTCTGTGGATAAAGATTCTAGTGTGAATGAATGGTTGTTTTACTTCTCGACGCTGCAGAAATGGATGTTGCCAAGGAAACATCCAAACCAGAAGCAAAAGGAAGTGGAACCAAGCAGTCACTGGAAGAAGTGGCAGGGACAGAGATGGAAGTAGATGTAAATTTGTCGACTCTTTTAATCATAGAGGGCAAAAGATTCTTCAGATGTTTTCCAAATGACTCTGCTGAAGGCATGGAGAGACTGTCTGTACTCCCACTATGGCAGTGGAATGGAGTACAGCAGTACATGTCCAAGACAGAGTTGGAGACAATAATTTCCAAGTTTCTAGCTAGGAGATATTATTTATAGTCTTCAAGTGTTGAGCCTCTTTCTCCTCTACCCACTTAGGGCAAGAAAAAAGTAAGAGGGATGTGGACCACTACAGTTAACACAGCATAGTTCTATTTTTCACTCATAAATGTCGTGGTCTTTGCCACCACAATGAGCACATTTTAAAGAACCAGGACATGATGTTTTTGAGTGACCAAACTGTTGACAATGGAAAAATCTGCACTGTTATTTGAAAATGATAAAAAAATTACACATTAAGCAAAACAGAGCAATCAAAAACAATAAAACAATTTAAATGTTAAAAACATAAATGTATCTGTCACAAGAAAAAAAAAAAGTTACTGACCTTAGCACTAAATCTATGATCAACATCAGTAGGTTCTAGAATAGCATCATTCTCCCCAACTGGATCTACATCCTTACTCATTACGTGAAATGTACAAGTATGGTCCAAACTAAATGGTCGGTGGGGAGGAAATGCATCTTGCCACAGGAAAGAGGCAGAGAAAAAATCTGATGGAATATAGAGACTGGAGTAGCGTTTTCGAAGTTCCATGACATTTCCTTCATGACTAAGGAAAAAGAAAATTTCTTCTGAGAATAAATTAGAGCATTATATGAAATTAAGGATTATATATAAGCACTTAATAATTGATCTAAGAACTAAAACAATAATACCTTCCTTCCTTGATGTTTTCATGCTATAACCTTTTCCTACAAACAAAAAGTGACCATGTATAGTGTAAATTTTAATTCTCTGCTGTACATGTTTGTTACTTTAAGCTTTATAACTTATTATAAAATAAAATTCAATAAAAACTATAAGACTTTGTGGACCAATGATACTGAATCATACAGATACATTAAAAAATTACATAAAAGTATATAGCAAAACAAACAGTTCTATAACCCTGACACTTTCTCAGTCATAAAATCAAGCACAAAAGAGTGAAAGATTTCAAGCTTTACAATGATACTCACAGGTCAAGAGAGATCTTTGGGATCTGCACTGTGTATCTTAGTACAACTCTTGGTTTTCTTCGTGGAGGACTGTGGCTAGCTCGTCTTGGAGACCTAGAACGTTTTCTTGAAGATAAAGAGGATGGAAATGATTCTTTTTCAATTTCTCGCTCTCTGTAACGATCTCTTCTGTCATCCCTCCTTATTTCTTCTCGTCTTATATCTCTATCTCTATCTCTTCTGAGAGGTGGAGAATGTCGTCGAATAGGTGGAAAATTAGAGCTTATTCTGCTTCCTACAGATATTTGAAAAATATGTTTGGGTTATGTTTTTATTAAAACAATCCCCATCACAAACCTTCTTATAGAAGCAACTACTAGAATATCAGATTTTCCATTTGTTGTTGTTTTGAATTAAGCACAAAGCTGCATAATGGGCTATCTGTGCTCTGCCTACCATGGGTATCAAAACCCGGTTTTTAGCATTGTAAGTCCGCAGACATACCGCAGAGTCACTGGGAGGCTTTTGCATTTGACTCCAATAATAATTCCTTTTGATAGATTTCTAGCTGAAATACACAATTTATCACCTAACATCTGAAAACAGGGCTTGTAAGTTCACATGTAACCTTTTACTGAATCCATTTTATCTCGTTCAGAATTCTTAAATCAACCTATCTCTTTCACCTGTGTTAGACATGCAGTACAAAAGTACCAGCTTACCAATTCTTTATATTGTATAATGTTAGAAGATTTCACTCTCTTCTAAAATAACTGAATAAATTGTGTTCTGTTTTTAAGTTTTTGTTCACCAGGAACTAATCAATACATAACTTTCATTCTAATCTAAAGAGCTTTCAAACTTGATATTCTGAAAATAATAAATAAAACAGAAAGCAACAAAATGTTTTCTACTTATACTCTGAACTAAATGACAAGCAAAAAGTAGTGACAGTGAGACAAACAGAATGACTCTTAGCACAACATTGTTTTACATTTATTAGGATAATTATTTATATTTAGAAAATACATTTCATTCACAACTTTATCAGAACTATTTTCAGTTTATAATTACAAAGTTTATACATTAACTTTGTTACAAGGGGTTCATTCAATGTGAACAACCATTTAACCCAAAGTGAGCATCAGACTGTCCCTACTTTAGCTTTTGGTACATTTCATGTATTATATCATGAAACTCATTAAGCTTTCAGTAAACAACACTTTTATGTACACAAAAAATCAATTTGCAATCAAGTATTTTAACTAACACAATTATCAACTTTGAGCGTAAAGTGATTTTTATATTAAAATTAAAAATGACTTTCTCCATTTGAAAATTGTCCAATTTCATTTGCATAATCTCCAAAACCTCCTTAATAAATATTTTTTTTTTACTTACTTAAATAATGCACCTAAGAAAATATAATAATAATAGCATGCACAAAGCAAACAACATCCTATAACTCTCATAATTTATTTGGCTTTCTATCTGCGGTTATGAGTGCTTAAATCTTAAGTTCATCGATATGACCACCATCAGAGAAACTTTGAAAATGAAGATGATAGAGATAGTACTCTTTGTCAAAAACAAAGCAATATAATGCATCACTTGGTATATTAAACTTTTGGCTTTCTATTAGTTATAAATAATGTAGTACAAAGTGTCAGGAGAGAACTACTGACCCTTTGTGAAAGAGAGGATGTGAAATGTGGGTCTAAATTTCTAGTTTATGACTTCATCTATAAATAAGATTGTAGACTATAAAAATTATGCTTTGCTTTAACAATGTCTGTATTTTGAGTAATTTACATTCAGTTTCCATATTTATCAGAAAGGTATTAAATAAATTAGAGAAGAGCTAAAACATAGAGAACATATGTTACAATTTTAATACCAAAGGAAATTTAGAATTTTTTTAATACAAATTTCTTTATATAATTAAGATATTAGAACATATATCATATTAAAATTCGATTTATTAACTATGTTTTAATGACAAGTTTATTCTTGTACAATGATACTAAAATAGTTCAATTAAATTTGGAATGTCAGTCTCCAAAAAGTTGTGACATGTGCACTTTGACCTATCCATGATGCAAGTTTTAAAATAAAAGAAGTAGGTAAGAAGTATGAATGTATAGTACAGAAATGCAAAATAATAGGGTGGTTTCTTTTGTCTGGTATAAAGAAAATCTAAAATATATCATTCAGAACAACTGAAATCTCATAATACTAAAACGTATTTAAATATGTCCTTGAAAAAATTAAAACATGTAGTAAAATATGAATTACAAACTGTTTTCCATTCCACACTTATTGACAAAAATTTATACAAACTTATTTTAAATTTTGAAAATAGCCCTGTAAAATGTTCCCTAGTGTTTTTCTCATTCTTTTCAATCTGTGTTAACTCTTAGTTAACATATGACATGTTTTTTTAATGATTTATAACAGAAGTGACAATTACTGAAATTGGCAAAATAATATTAAAAGAAACATTTAACTTATAAAAAAAATAGAATTTTATGATCACCAGTGAACAAAACTGTAATTCTAAGACAAAAGGAAGTGACTTACAATAAAAAAATTAGAAATTTCTCAACCTGAAAGATTATAGAAATACAAAGACAAATAAATATTTCTTTTAACCAGAAACTAGATAATAACATTCAGTAAGTCTGTACCAAGTCTCATGTTATTTGTTTTGACTATAAAAAAAGGAAATAAGCCAGGGGATATCAGTGGCACCCTCCATCCAGCCCCCAGAACAAGTTAAATAGTAAAAGAACTGATACTATCATCTAAAAGTGCAATTTTAAAAGATTTTTTGACACCCAGTTCCAATATTCTACTTATTTTTCTGTTGTCACATATACAAGATAAATGAGAAAAAAATCTCCATTTCATGCATTTATTCCATCTAGCAACATTTTTTAACAATGAGATGACACCAGCTACAAAGATTAAAAGAAAAACTTCATAGAATTTCTTGAATGGTATACTCTATCCTAAATTAAGATGTCAATATTAAGATATGGTGAAAATAAAATTTTCTCACTTTTACTGTGCTTTCCTTTCTAATGTTTTATCTAAATATTAATGCCTATAAATTTCAAAGTGTGTCTCAAAGACCAGACCACTAATCAGAGAAGGAAAATGACTAAAACATTCTAATTATAAGCACAGTCTTAAGAAATAGGAAAAAAAAGACTATCATAATGAGTATTTGGTTTGTAACGAGTCATTTATGATGATAGTTCAACTTTTTATGTACAGTATTACGTATTTAAGAAGCAAAGAGAAGTGACATTCACTTGATTTTACCCAGATGCTTTACAGAACCATTATTTAAATTCAAAATATTTCAACACAAAGGATATACATCTACCTCCACCTGTGATTGAGCTGTATTGTCCTGTAGTTTGATTACCCATACTAGGCATGGATGGAATGATGTTCTGAGATAGACCAGAGGGGCTAGGATGCAACGTTATACCTCCTGAAGAAATCATCCCACCAGGAGCCCCAAGGCTTACTCCTCGATTATTACCCGTTGACTGAACAAGCTGCACATATGAAAAGGATGTCAAAGCTCAGAATACAATTACTACTTTTAATAGTTAAAAGTACAGATTAATGGAAAGTCACTATAAATCTTAAAATTTTAACATAAATCAAGCAGTTTTTAGTTTTTTTATTTTTAGGATGTGGACATTCATTGGTCTAAAGGTAAGAACATGTAAATTTGTATGTTTTAGACCCAATATATAAACCTTCAGAATCTATCAGAAACTGATCCAATATCAGAAATATGCAACATTATTCACCATATTTCCTTATGTGGTATAACTGAACAAAATTTCAGTTGTTATCGTTAACCTGTTGACTGCCAAGTATTTCAACTGCTATGGCAATTCTGAACCAAGTTCAAAATACAACTCTAATGCTTCTTCATATTGCAACTTTTTTGTGATGCCATTTTGGATCAAAAGTGAAACAATTTGTAAGTAGGTCAAATGCATGTCTCTAAAAACACATTGAGAACATAGTATTGAGAACGAATTAACTCGTCCGTGGCACTGTGTTACTGATTGGCTTGGACGAGTTATCTTGTCTACAGCACTGAACAGGTTAAAGTTACTTGTTAACAATAAATACTGAAAGGCAAATCAAGGTGATTATTTTGATATTTTATATCACACACACACCTGATTTGGTAACACTTGAATTCTAACAGCATTCCATTTGAAAGGCATGTTGGGATTGTATGTGGCTTCCACCAATACTCTCTCTCTCCAACTTTAGGCATGACTCCTCGAACAGTACTTTGAAATAAGAAATAAACTGTAATTTTTACAAATGAAAAGGAGCTTTTGAATTAATCTGATTTCAGAATAATAAGCAAAAAGTTTTAAAAAATTCTAATATGCTGATGAATTCCTTTTATCTCCTTGCAATGTATGTATGCTATACAAACAATGATATGCAGCTAATCATGCTTAAAAGAATCTGTACTAATATATTTTTTGTATCAATTTAAATAACTTGTGACCAAGTAACAATCATGGAAAAATAACTTAATTTTTTTTAGATACAATAACTTACTCTATCTTTTCTTCTTAGTATTAAAACAGGACTTTATTTCATTGTTTATGTAAAGCTACTTAAAAAAAACAACTGATCTTATTATTAGATTTTTGTCCTTACAAGTTGAAATTATGTATCAGCAATGACAATAATATTCCTATTGTTCTCAACGAAAATCCAACAGAAGCACAAAAGTATTTATTATTTTTTTCATTCTAAGTTACAAATCAAAAAATGTTCCCCTTTAAGGTTGCTATACATAGATATCCATACTTTGGTTAGTTACTTCATTAAAAAATGTTATAAATCTAGCCATACATTTTTCTCTTTTGTAGTTATTCACTCTAACAATTATTTATTCCAACATACGAGTAAAAATAATTTTAAAAAATCCTGTCTTGGCAACTTTACTTACCTTCATAGATTCAGCTGTTTTTTTGGTTCATTTACATGAAACTAAATTTGTAATTTTACTTGAGTAACAATGCCTCCCAAAGCTTAACACTGACAGAAAAAGTACTAAATATTCATTATAATTCTCATAATTAAACATAATCAAGGGCATTCACAATTCTAACTTTAATGAAATATTTCTGTTCAATTTTTACAGTTAGTCATAATTCCAACAGGTAGCAAAATAACTGAAGCAAAAGGAACTGATATTAACTTTGCAAATTTGAGTTTCACCATTATTGTTTAAAAGGTGGCATTTTGAGAATTTATACAAAATTTTAAACTATCCAGACAAACCCTTCAGATTCAAGCTTATAACAAAAATAAATGTAGTTGAAAAGCTTATCTAGTTTAGTTTGTTCAGCAACAAGACTACTTGACTTGAAGCTTTACTAAATTAAAGCTACAACTGAAATTTGCCCCGAATATTACCTTGAGGTTACAATTACTGCTACAAATATTTTCCTTTGGTATCTATCTATAGAAATGCACACACACACACATATATATATATATACAGCACAAAAATCTGTATCTGTCTGTTTGTCTGTCAATTATCCAACTACTACTACATCACTGGGCCAATCTCAACCAAACTGTAGAATACATGTTGGCATTAGGGGCACTGTTAATTAGGGGTTCACAACCTACTGCACCCTCCATTTTTTCTGTTATTGAGCACTTATTATCTTTAATGTAAGTTAGAGGCAACTATATTCATAAATGGTAACACATTCTTGCACTAAAAAACAAACTTTATTATATTTTTCTATAACACAACAAACACAAAATGAGGGGGGACGGCACATAAGCACATACCTCAAACAGTATTACAGATTACCCTATCAAAGAATGTAATGGCAAAAATGGCCACCTTTGTTGCAATAATACACAAGCTCAACTGGAGTTTCTACTCCAACAGCCACTATAAGGCAGATATGAAGAACTGTTTTTAGTTATATCAACTTCTTACTTTGACACATGACTTTTCGCTTTTGACTCATAAAACACATCTTCAGCAAATGACCATTAATTAATTAATCACACGAAACACTGTATAAGAACATTAAACAGTTGTGTGTTGAAAGCAGGTAAGAGAAAGCACCTGTTCCACCACTACTTTAGTCACTACCTCTTCCTACAAAATCATACTGACCATCAGATAGTTTAATTTTTGTTTAGTATCTTCAAATTGAGTTCTTAAAGCATATATAAAACTTTTAGTAAAGTATGTTTTACTTACCACAGCATCCACCTATACATTTTCAAGTTTATAATTCACACAAAGAATGTGATTAATAATTAATAAACCACCAATGTCAGCAGTTTTGGTCTTCGGTCAACAAATTTCTGAACTGTAACATTTGTTCTAAACAACATTGAAATATTCCTTATTAATGTTTAAGTCTTATAAAATTAAAGACAAGCAGTTATTGTTGTTTAAATATTATCCTTTTTGTTTCTTAAGACAACAAACAAAAAACTGAGAAGTGACCCAGCTTTCAATCTTGAAAGACAGGTGAAAAGTTTGGAATGTAGCACATGTTTTTACCACAATTGTAATGTGAGCTTGTAAAATAACATCAGTATTCTTCTAGAAATATGTAACCTTTCCTACAAAATTAAAAACAATTTCTTACATCAGGTTATTGGTATAACTGCACTACTCACATGTAATAACTGACAATTTATACATGTACTTTAAAAGTTCATATTAATGTTCTAACAAATACTAAATTAATTTAAAATCTAAAATGTAAATGAGCATATACACATGTATGTGTGAGTGTGTGTGTGTGTGTAATTGTGTGTTAAAATTACTCATACTAAATGATATATATATATCATGTTCATTTACTATTCACAATATAAATAAAACTGGTTATACAAGTTTAATCTGAATCCTGTACAAAAATTAAGTTACACTAAATCTTAATTATTTCCAGATAATGCTGATTCAGATTTAGCATTGTAAATGTTACCAGTGAAAATAAAACCATACAGATGGATTTCCTATTAATTTTCAGTAAATTACTTGTATCTAAAACACTAAGAAAATGTGACAATATTGTGATAACACAGTATTAGATTGGGGTTGAAAATTAAATTAGGACAGGTCCTGAGTAATAAAATCAAAATAAGAAGCTAACAGCAATTCTACAAAGATATCAAAGGGAACATATAATAAGAAATTTTCTTAAGAATCAAAATAATCTTCTGTAACTTTTGTTGGATTTATACCTTGTTTGGAAAAATACATCCTCATCAACAAATCCAAAATTATCATGAAGTTTAGTAACAGTTCCTGTGAAAACTCTCTGCTTTGGTTGGTGCTGTGGCTGGCCCTGTGATGAGTGTTGATGAGGAATAGCTGTTGGTACTTGAGGTTGGGTTGCTGAGAATGGTACAGTGGCTTGCCCAATTAATCTTGGAGCCGGATAACTAACAGTAGCTACTTGTGTTGTGGCTAATGTGGTCGGAAGAGCTATACCAGGCTAGATAATTGAATATATTATCACTTAAAACATTCTTAGCTAAAATTTTATATACTATGATTTACTAATAACATTAAAACAAAAATACAAGGCTTTGGAATGTACATAAACTTAACTGGTTAATTCACAAGTTGTACACGAGTGTGTGTGTCTATATATATACAGACACACACATACAGGTTGGTGGTACTATACGTCGTATGTATATAGTATATATTTATTTATTCTTATGTGCAAAACTATAACTACAAAATTCTGTCACCTGTATTTCTGTTAGGTTATTACAGTTATACCAAGCCTCAAGAACAGAAAGTTTACAACTGTAGAAAACATATATTTTTGTTTGTTTTATTGATAGATATGAAATCACCCCTCATCACAGACTTCAATTAAAGTACTTAGACATTATATACTTTTTTGTACTGGAAAAAAAAATTTGTACATTTTGTTTTTGCTGATGAATACCTGTGGATAACTTGAAATTTATACCATATGTTTTGATACTTAAAAATATTATTATTTCAAAAATACACAATGCACAAACTTTAATAGTTTAATTTGTAGGTTGCCAGACACATTTTATAATGTGACTTTTGCTGTTGTCTTTCAGAGACAAGTTCAAAAATTCACGGCTTCACCTTGGCAAGTGCCACTCTCATATTTTCACAACAAAGTCTGTTCCTTTTCTTCGATTTTATGTCTACCATCCTCGTTGTAACAAACAGTATGAGTATCTCAAGGGTTTTCTTAGCAATAAGAGGGTACGCTACGATTTGGTGAAACCAAAATGTTGAGAGCATTGTTGTTCTGAAAAGTTGCTGTTGAATCTGGCTCTGCTGAAGTTCAATGATTTCGTTGAGGTATTCATCATTGACATCTGTTGTTGCAACACTAAACGTGAACAGCTGTCCCACCCATTCTGGATATGACTCTCTGGTGGGGAAGTATCAGTCAAGAGACTTTGCAAGCTTATCTAAGTGCATGGCAATTGCTTGCTTCAGTTCCCCGAGTACAGAAATGTCTCCGATTTCAGACACATCTTTGATCTTACTTACAGAGTTATCCAGCAGGGGAAAGTCTGTGAAGTTATCATTCTCTGTTTGTCGTTTCCATAACAGTAGCTTTTTTTGAAAAGCCTTCAGGTTTTTTTCCGCTTCGATGATGTTGACTCCACCATACTGCATTTGTTGATTAAGATGATTGAGAGCATTGAAGATATCGGCCATGTACGCAAAATGAGAATGAACTCATATTTTACGAAGCAATCTGCATGACAACATTGGTGCTCTCACAAAAACAGGGCTAATACCTCGAATTCAGAGCCCATTTCATTACACAGTACTTTGAAGATGCAGTGCTTCAGGGCACTTTTTGCACAAAGTTCACACATTCCACTACAATTTTTAATACTTCTGCCAGTTTTAAAGGCAAGGTTTTTGTTGCCAATGAATGCCTGTACAGAACACAGTGTGTTACAATTATGCACGGTGCATTGGCTTTCACCAGCACACCAAAACCAGAGTTTCGTCCCAGCATGACTGGAGCTCCATCCAAACAAACTGCAGAAACCATATCCCATGAAAGATCATTGTCTCTGAAGAAGTCATCCACAAGTTTCTTCACATTGGCTGCCTTAGTTGTTGTTGTAAGAGGCTTACAAAATAAAAAATCTTCTTTTATCTCATCTTTCTTCACACAGCACACAAATACAACAAGCTGGCTTAGACTAGAAACGTCGGTGGTATCGTCGAAAACTGAATTTTGCTGGGCTTGAAATCAGATCTGCAACTACTGGAGCCAAGATGTCATCGCTCATGTCACCTATTATGCTGCTGATGGTGTCAACTGAAAGAGGAATTTGGGATAACTTACTATCAGCAGCTTTTCCCAGCATGATATTTGCCATCTTCAATGCAGCTGGTTTTATGAGTGCTTCACCAATGGTGTGTGGTTTGCCCTGCTTTGCGATCAAATAGCAACTTCGTACGATGCTGTGAGGATCAGTTTGTCGATGGGTATAAAGCTGAAAAAATGCAAAGTAGCCTTTTCATCAAAACCTAGCTCTCTTTGCCTTGCTAAATTCAAAATCTCCATGCAGCTTTAGGGAATGTTCACTTAGTTTTGCCAGTGCTACACTAGAATTGCTCAACTTGACATTGCAAATCATGCATTGAGGACGCTGACTCCCATCATGTTCCGTTATACACATGAATCCATATTGTACGTATTTGTCTTACCACTTTCTATTTTTGATCGACATAGTTTGTATGAAGGAATTGAAAGATTGGAGAAAAAATCACAAATGACACACAATTACTACAGTCACAAGTCGACTGTTAAGTGCATGAAGTTCCCTGCAGCACAAATATTAAAGCCAAGTGATGTGATGTGATCAGCCACAGCCAATGATGGCCAAGTGGAGCATGACATGAATCATACGAACCCCTGAGACTGACTCACCAAACCCCTGGGGTTCGATTGAACCCAGATTAAGAACCACTGATCAAAACAGTACAATACATTAAAGACAAGTTTTATTGTTAGCACTGAGCTCAACCATAATGACTTTCTATGCAGATAAGAATGTCTTTCAGTTCCACTCCTCATTGTAAACAGCAAAATAAAACTATCAAAATTTTCTTAAGTTTTTCTAATTGGTTTAACCATCTTGACCCAGGTGTTCTTTGTTGTGCATGACACAAAGTTTATTAAAGTACTTTTTCTTTTTATTATGACACTTAACCCAATACAATAAGCCATATTTTAATTGTAAACTAGTTTTAAGTTCCTGATTCTACAAGGCAATATTTTTTTTTTAAATCCTGAATTTCCCTTAATATGACAAAAATAGCATATTTGCTCTTGGCATTTTGTCTTCTCTATTTTTTCCACCACCCTTGGAAAGAGTAAGAAATATCTGTTACTCATTAGAAAATCATTATTACTCAAACAAATCATAATTTTAATAACATTCAACAAATTTGTTCAATTATATAGCAATCAAATAAAAAATTGAACCTCTACTAACACGCACTCTACTTCAGGATATGTTCATAGTTCTCTTATGTTTAATTATAAGTTACATACAACTGATAGAAAGCCAAGATTTTCATCTATCAAATGATGTATTATATAATATTATATTCTAAACATAAAATAGTCAATTTCACTGAAAGTATAAGCAACATCCAGTGAGAAACTTAATGACTAGCTTAGATGAAATTTGTAACAGCTCTTCTTGCAAAGTTAAAAAGCCAAAAGACTGTAAAAGCAGGGGAAATTGTCTAATTTTTTTTTGCATATTATCAGTTTATGTTCACTGATGCATTATTTAATTGAATAAAAATTACTACTACCATTACTATAAAAAGTAGGCTTAAATTTTCTCTACAATCAATGGCAAGAAAAAAAGACTAAGTAAGTACTTTTTCATCCTTATTCTTTACTTGTTATTAAAAAGTAACTAAAATGTAAAAAATTGGGATTTTTTAGGTTAGTTAAGATTAAATGCAGTAAAATAAATAATAACAGAATAAAAATGTTTCACAAGGCACACAAACACAAGCAGCACATGACCCGAGTAATTTACAATTTATAATGATGTTGACAGCAGTCAGACATGGAAAGTCAATAAAACAATAAAATTTTATTGTAAATAGATGTATAGTATTACAAGTTTAAAGCTACTTTGGATAAATGAGTGTAGTTTCATGTTACAATTCGAAGACATTTTAGAAAGGTAAAAAGGGTAATTTAAGATTTCTTCTGTTGTTTTTAGTTGTTTGTCTGTAGTTCTTTAGGAGGTTTTGAGGATTACACAAAGAAAATTTGAGAATTTTGAGATGAGGAAAAAATATTTTTAATCCTAACATGAAAATTTATTTGCACATGGGCTATTAAAAATAAATACTCATAATATTAATGGGCAAGTATTTTACTTTATTAAAAATACTTCGTCTAAAAATATGATCTTTTGTATGTGCAAGATTTACAATTTCAACTGAAAGACTGCAAAATTTTGAAGATATACACACTACATTGAAAGTGAGAAGTATTAAATTTATAAAGACTTTAAACAAATACAAAGAAGTCACATAATTGGTCAAATTTACTGACCCCATGTTGAGAGAGTTAAAATAAATGAAGGCTATCTTTCCTACCTCAGCAACAAAGGTCCAAAATAAAAGCTACCTAATGGCAAATAAAAGCCAAATTATTGCTGAATTATATCAAATGATAATTAATAATTTCTTTCTATAGAAATTTTGATATTTCAAAAACTAACATCAGATTCATAAGCTTATCACTAATCTGCTACAGGACCCAACACTGGTTTAACTATGCATTGTATGTCCTAGGGAATTGAATCTGGATTTCAGTACTTACAGACTAAACTTCTGCTTAACAACTAGGCAACACTGCAAAACAATGGTGCAGCATTAATAAATATAGAGAAATTTTAGCTTTTCTGCCTTTTCAAATGAAAAATTGTAGTCACAACTTCACATTTTTATTCATTTTTGATTATTCCATACAAGTTCATAATGTTAACCAGACTGGTGCTAAAGTTACAGCACAGTCAAGCAACTGTAAATAAAAAAAATAAAAATGTATATGTAATTACTCAAATATTCAAAAAAGAAAAATTTGTACTCACGTAAATATAGATTTAATTTGGTTTGATTTGCTTTCAGATATTCTCAAAAAGCTGCACACAGTTTATCTACATTAGCTATCCCTAGTATTCAACTTACAGATCAGATGGAAGGCAGTGAGCAAACAGCACCCATCATCAACTCTTGGGCTACTTTAACTGAATAATATGATTTGACTGTCATTCTTATAATTCACCCCTGGTCCCAAATATGTGAAGCTCAATTTTATAGCAAAAAGACATGAACCATGTACCCTTAGAATCCACAGTGAAAAATGCTACCATCTAGGCCACACCTAACACAATGGTAAGAAAAGTTACGTTCTCCCTATTTTACAATAATTAACCCTTAAATGGCAGCCATCATCAGCTGATGCTTCTACCTACAACATCCCTGTTGTTTAAGGGATAAAGTAACTCTAGACTCATGTTGAAAAAGAAAAATATTTTGAGAAAACTTAGAGAACTATGTTATACATATCGTAAACTATATGGCATTCAAATAGAAGCAAGACTCAGGAAGAAAAATACATACAGCCTATATCTTAATTTTGAAAAGAGTTTGTACACTCACTGTTCCTACAGGTGTTGTTGTAGTCAAGGAAACAGGCAAAGCAATACCAGGCTGCTAAAAAAAAGACAAAACGTAGAACATATATAATAGACTTGGTATTCTTTTAAAGTATCAACTTTACAAAATATTACTCAAAAATCATGACTATTTTTATCTTAAAAGAGAAAAAAACATACCTGTGTAAGAACTGCTCCACTCTGAAGGGCATTCTAATTGGTAAAAGAAAGAAAAAAATTTAAAAGCTAAAATTCGATTTAAACGAAACATGTAAAAATAAATGCTTCTAATCATACATAAATTGTCAGAAATGTCACTGAATATAAATGTTCACTCTTTCTTTTTAAGGATCTTTACAGAAAAGTATAGAACATCAGAATGATATACTTGTATGGGATAAGCCAACAACTTTATGGAAAATAACCATAGAATTTCATCTACAGTATGGTTGAACCATTTTATCAACTATTGGAAAATTGAGGCAGAGGCTTAAAATTAGTGAAAGTATTCCAAAGTATGAAAAATTAAACAAATAAACATCATTAATGCTTGGGGCACTGCACATCACTCATGGAAAAACAGTATGGGCAGTACCTGTAAGCCTAAAATAATTTATCCAGTGTTTTTTACATCCTGTTTGTGTGTGTGCGAGTGAGATAGAGAAAAAATACATAAATGCAAATAACATAATCACACACACACACATACACACACACCTACATTCTATAACTGAAAAAATTCACTTTAGTCATTTCTATACGAATTAAATACATAGAAATATCAGTAGTAAAGCCAAAGACTCCACTGGGTTCATGACAAAAGTTGCTCTTCGGCCACCTGCAAAATTTAATTGACACTATTTTTATAAAAGTGGCTCAAAATAAAACAAAATTAATAATTACAAGATTATAACATATAATGTAAAAAGTATAAAGCTTTAAAAAGGAAGAAATAAAAACCTTAACAGCAAAATAAGCTTAAATTTTTTAAACTATAATACCTTTAGAGCTTAACAACATATACTAAGTTCTACCACCAGGAACAAAACTAAAGTCCACACTATGTAAAAACTTCACTGGCAAACACAACACCAACATTATTTATAAAATACAATGCAACAAATGCCACAACTTCTATATTGGAGAAACAAGCAGAAAAATGTAAAATAGATTTAAAGAACACAAAATAACACCTTCACACATTTTTGAACACTGCAAATCAAATAAACACAACGTAACCATAGAAAACACCCAGATACCAACTAGGGAAACAAATATAAACAAACGCAAAATCAAAGACCTACTTATTCAAAAACTAAAACTAAACCAACATGAAGGAACACCTTTATACCTATACAAATTAATAACCTAACATTTAACTGCAACACTACCTAAAATCCTGTACATGTTTATACTCTCATCTCTAAGACATATGCCCAACAACAGTCCACTGTAAACTCTCTCTTTGTTAACCTGAAGATGACCAAAGGTTGAAACATTATTCTCTACTTTGTTTTAATAAAGTTTTAATACCCATACCAGATATCTTAACATACATTTTTAAAGTATCTGAGATTCCAACTTACACCTTTACCAAGGGTTACAATCTGAAAGAAGCATAAATTCTTTTATCATGTAACATCATGTTAGAATATTTAGTTACATTGTGTTCCATTCAGACAGTGTGTGTGTGTAGCTGCACTTTCGATACAACTAAAAAAGAAATTTCAAATATCAAATATGTAGTTAAGTTTCCATTATTTTTGAAGCAAACTCTTATTTCAAAATTTCTTGGAAAAGGTTTTTAACTTACCATTACATTATTTGGAACTTTCATTTTGAACCTCATGAATTTTTGGCTTTCTGAGTAATACTTGTCCAAATTTAAAACTTGTATGAATCACAAACTTTTTATTATTTTCATTTTTAGATATTTTAATTTTTATTACAGAAAATCAAGAACTGGGCATTGATATGTTTGATAACACACTAATTCCCATTATATATATATATATATATATTTGTGTGTGTGCATGAACATGTGTAAACATTCCAATTACTTTAGTTTAAAACTTGCTGAATGAAGACATCACTAATTATATATTTTTTCACTGAATTATTATCATCCTATTAGGATTACAGATAGAGGATTATCAACTGTTAAATAGTCGTTTCTGAAGCCTCTAAGCTCTACACGTTTTAGTAAACCTATTCCTTTAATTGTAACACACTCTCTGGAAATTTGCTTTATTGTTAATTACATTCAAAATCAAAATGACATGGTTAATGCCTCTAAAATCACAAGATATCATGGCTAACTTTACAATAGTTATTTTAAGAACAAAACTGAAGAACTTATATTATTTTCTAATTAACATAAACCTACAAATTTATACAGTATCCTTCTTATATTCACTAGTGATTCATATGTTTTAGTGTTCTAAGATGCATATCTAAAGTGGATTTTTTTTTTTCACATCAAACTTGAGAGGTAAAACAAACAAAAATGTAGAGAGCAATGGGTAATGTATAAAATACTTCTGTAGAAAAACAAAGCAAAAAATCATGAAATAATTTTTAAAAAAAGTTGAAATAGTGAAAATAAGTAATTTGAAAATCTCAAATCAAAAATGCACTTAAAAAAGATAATAGGTAATGTTCATTTTATTTCATAGTTTTTAATATTTCACATTGATGACTTCTATATAATCATGTCAAAATATAGAAAATGGATAAAACAAAATTTTATCATTAAACTTTTTGATTGTCATTTAGGAGGTTCTACAGACTATGCAAATGAAATATGAAAACTATAAGATGAAAATAAATATTTTAATTTTTAATGTGAAACTTTTCTTTCAGTCAGACCAACTCAGTGAAGGTTTCTTAAGTTTACAGAGAAATCTTCAGTAAAAATGTCTTGTTAGATTATTTGATATTCTGTGTACAACAGTTTTGTATTTATTATTAAAAGCTTTTCAAATTTAATAAAGATGAGTGCAGTAGATTCATAGTTATATTACATATAGTTTAATGGGTATGGAGTGGTTTTAGATAGGTCACGTCCAAAATCTTTATATAGATTGAGTTAATCAAAAAGCTCTTTCATTAGAACAGCATAGTTTTATGCTCACAGTCCATATATCTCCATAACAATGAAACATTAAAAGCAATTTCATCATGTGAATTAGTAAATATCTATGACACTTAAAGAAATGATATTCTAATGTTTGTATAAAGTACAGTCATTTTTGTAATATCCTGTAGCTCATTTATTCAGTGGTTGGGTAATTTTAAAAATATTCACAAACATACGGTAACCACCTTTTATAAATGTACAGTCAGTTTTCACCATTAAGCATAGAATGGTTCAAAATGAAGTATACTGTTTTATCATGGAAAGGGTTAACCTTTTATCAGATGAGCACTAATCTATATTCAATAAGAAAGGATTTGGGTCATTGGAATATTTTGCCAAAACCTACTGTACTTGCAAAACGTAGCTATACTTATAAAAGTTCTTGTATTTCTAATATACTACCTAGTTGAACAATTTTTCATCAATATTTTCTGTAATGTCATTCAATCACAAACCAATTGTTTAATATACACTTCTACAAGTTTTAACACACATGAAATGTAAAATTGGAGTATCTATAAGAAAATTCCACTAAATAGTAGTAGAAGCCAGCATTATTTTCTATTTCACAACAGATCTAACAAATACACAAATCTGTATTTTGGTACAGGAATTTTATAAATATAGGTTCTGACTTTTGACATGGACAAATTACCTGAGCTAGACTGAGTGCAGCCAACCCTGTTGGAAAAGCTGTACCTGTTGGATTGGGTTGACCTGCTGACTGAGACTGGGCAGCAAGAACAGCTGCTAAGCCTGGTCCTGTTACAACTGAACTAGCTGCACCAGTTACTGATGTGTGAGCTTGGGCAGCAATCAGAGAATTTGCAAGTGCTGATGTTTGAGATGGTGCAGCTGACTGAGGTAGACTAACTCCTGGAGTCACTGAAAAATCAACAATAGCATTAAGTAATAAAGTTAAGTGTTTATTGTATGTGCATGTATCTCCTGAAACAAGTAAAAATGAAGAAAAAATAATACAATAAAACATGGTATGTATCAGCTAAAGTTCTAAAATATTTTATTTTTGTCTAAGCAGGTAAAAAAAGTAACTCTGAATAAAGTCAAAAACAAAAACTGTGTACCTTAACAACATGTACTGTAACTGTAATAACTTAGTTTATAAAATCTTCAAACACCAACCTTCGTATTAAAAGTTCAAAATAATATAAATTCTGTTACTGTAACAAACGTTACAATTTTATTCCCCTTGACTAATTAAATATTTAAGTGATAGATTCATGTCTTAACAGTATCCAAACAAAAGTAACTATCTAATTAACATAACTAAGAGAACTCTTTAAGTAGTGTTTATGATGTATATCTTGAACAAATAACAGATACACAAACACATAGAAACCTGTAAACCAAAATTACATAAAGCAAATTTAAGAACTATATCTGCATCTACACTTTAAATATTTTTTTTAGGTCACATAGAGAAAAAAGAATGGTTCATTTACCACTTTTTTTTCTCATAAAACTACCTTGTGACCTAAAATAAAACAAAGAGTTTAGATATTTCAAATTTAACCCTTTCACAATGGGTCAAAGACAATGTCACTGCAATTGTTGGCTTGCATTCAAAATGTTAATGAAATATTATTTTATTAATTTATGACAATAAGTATGGTATCAAATTGTAATTTATAATTCAAACTTTAATTCTATATAAGAGTTAATTTTTTATATTTAAAAATATTAAAAGAACACTCCTAAATGTTGATTTTTGTGAGTCAAGTGGTATGTTGAATGTAGCACTGACTGGTTAAAATTAGATACCTGTGATGTCAAAGTACTAGGTTTATATTTTGGTACAAAATAGGAAATCAAATTACCAATATTAACAAGGTAGAATATGAAATGAAAACCTCATGTATTTTTACTTTGCTGAGATATGGCTTACGCACTGAATCAAACACAGTTGCCATGTTCGCCTCTCTCTCAATTTTTGGAAACGATCCCTTAAACACACTTACTTCAACATATGATGTGAATAACCAATTAACAGCTTAGAATCACCCCCTTGTGGTTTTCTCAGTCATTTTAATCTGTTAAATGGTTACCACTTTCCTTCAGACCAAGATTTCAAAGAGGTAGGTTGTGTCTTTTGTCTGCTACAAGGTTCATATTTTTTTAAGACCACAATACAACTTGGTTATTAAGCTTGATAAATTATAGTGGAATACTATGGTTTCAATATAACAATTCATGATGTTTTTGGTTATTCAACTGTACACATATATAAACCTGAAAACATATCTTTTTCATATCCTGCATGTACAAAATTTTAAAAGACTTAGCAACATTTCTCCAGCAGCAACAGAGTTCAAAGGTCATTGGCTAGAAGAGAATTGTTTGCTTCTCTATTTATTGTTTTATATTTTAGGAAAAATAAGTTTAATAACTTATTTCTAAATAGTAATATAATTTATATACCTATATAATGTATAATAATTGAAATGTGACTACATATTACAAAATACTAGTCTACTTAAACGTGGCCAAGACAAAATCATTTTGTGAAGACTAAAGGTCAGTTTTATGTAACTGAATACAGTAACGTAAGTGCATGAGCACCATGCAAGTTATGTAACATCAGCAGGGCAAGACTGGAAGGTCAATATAATAAAAAAGTAATAAATATATAACATTATGATACTTCAACTACTTTGCCTAAGCATTTGTATTTTTGTGTTATAAAAAGCATAATTTATATTTCTTAACTATTTTTTATGATGGTTATGAGGTTAGTCAAATTAACAGGTCTCACACAGTTAGAGAAGAGAAAATATCAGACAAAATATAAACATTTTCACTGAAAACAAATGTTTTAAAATCTACTTAGTAGGTTTTAGAGATTACATAAATAATATTTGGGATTTTTGGGACAAATAAGTGTGTAATCATAACACAAAATTAATTAGCACTCACACTAATAATGAAACAAATTCAATATTTACACAAACAAATCTTTAGTATAAATCTGTTTTACTGTGTACAAAATGTCTGTAATCTTTACTAAAAGTGTGCCACATTTTGTGAAGGTACACATATTGCATCAAAAGTTATTGTATAAATACTTAAAGTGTTGCACATTTATCAACATTAAGATCAAGATATTTCAGCCCTTTTGCAACAGGATCAGTATAATATATATTAGTTTGTATATGTCTTAGGAAACCACAAACTAATACAAGTTATCATTTGAAGAGTAGTTTTGTGATCACGAGTCTTTCTTTTATTTCAAACACACATAAATACATTATCATTTAAATAAACTCTGCCATAAAATTATGTAATTTACTAAAGCATTTAAGAAATATGTTGACTTAACTACTTATACTGAAATATCCATCCATTCCACACCAATCGTTTTAATATATATATCCATCCATTACACAGCAATCGTTTTAATATATAGTGTAGTATAAAATAAATACAAATATCTGCAAACTGACATCATAAAAATTCATATCATTCACTTAAATTAAATTACGGTTTTATTCACAGTTAAAAACTACATGCAAGCATTTTCTTTGCTTATCATAAAGCTTTACGAAAACTTAGCTTATTTAAAGAATAACTCTTCCACTGAAATTTTGACAATGACATTTTCTCACAAACATGTTCCACTGCCTTGATACAGCACAAGAGAGAAATGAAATTAAATCAAACCAAGCAATATATATTTAAAACGGCTCGTTTGGGTTGAGAAAATTTTTTCACGTAGAGCAGTGAACAACGTTTCGAACTTCTTTGGTCATCGTAAGGTTCACAAAGAAAGAGAGAGGTAACTGCCCCGAAGCTGACCACATGTTTGAAAGGGGTTGTGTAACTGAGTGTCGGAATGTAGAAGGTGGGCTTAGATGTTTGAATATATAAACGACCCCTTTCAAACATGTGGTCAGTTTCCGGGAAGTTACCTCTCTCTTTCTTTGTGAACCTGACGATGACCAAAGAAGGTCGAAACGTTGTTCACTCCTCTACGTAAAAAATTTTCTCAACCCAAATGAGCCATTTTTACATATATATTTCTCTACAAGTGGGTTTTCTCAACACCAAACCAAGTAATACTGTTGTTTTTGACAAAGAGTTTAACAAAAGAGAATAAAACAAAAACATAACAGTTACTTAAGCCTAATGTATATATATTCCCCAGATGTGATTTGCTTTCATTCTGTTATAATTAAAACCATTAATGTTCTTTTTTGAGAAGAAATAATGAAAAATAAAATCCCTAATAGAAATTCATTAAAATCTTAACACTTTATTGTTATACCTATGACAAAAATAGAACACTGGCAGTTTTGGTTTCAGGTATTATAAAATCACTACTATAATGTTTTTTAAGTTCAAGCTATGTTTCTCATCACAACTAAAACCAAATTTCAACATATTCATCAGTTATACATAATGAATGTAAGGATATTTGAAAAATTGAATAAAATAGGTTCTTTTAATGCCAAACCTTTCCCTGAGTTTATGTAATTATGTTTCAAAAGAGCACAGCTAAAAATAATACTAGAAATTTCATGCCAAACTTGCAACTTTTTCCATAAGGTTCAGGAGAAAGAAATAATAAAAACAGCAGTACAATTAAAAAATAACTACTTTGTTAATTATACACTTTCAATAAACTCCACTGAAGTAGTTACATTTGGCTATACAATTATTTGACAAACTAATAATAATTTACACAAAGATAACAAGGTGGTTCAAAACATTTTGTTTCACTTATCAGCATACTGTTTGGGTTTGCATGTACACTTCAGGACACAAGTTTTATTTTAGCCTGAACGTATTTCCAACTGTATAAGCTACAAAATATAAAAATTCAAGTAATATATAATTTTCTCCCACTGATCACTTCTCATATGCATGCATTTCAACTTCTGTTCAACAACAGGAGAGTTCAGATTTGTATCAACTCCTGTGATGATATACATGCTCCAACTGCTTTCTTTTGTGGCTTCTAATCACTTGTAGAATGAGTGTTCGTGAGTGGACAAAAATAAGAGAGAGAGATTTGTCCATTTATAATACACAATAATACAATTTGTTTACAGCCCGTGAAAAAGAAGTCAGGCCTTTCAATATATAATTTTTTATAACTTTTTCCTTGTAAGCAAAGTTCAATTTTAAATAATTTAGAGCATTTACAATTATTAAAAATTCACCTACAAATGTATTGAACACAATGCTCCAAATAACTTTTTCTCATACTTTTGAAATCACCATGGAACAAAAATACTTTTGAATCTTATAATCATGAACTGAAATAATAATGGAGGAGCTCAAAGTTGACTCTAAACCCACCCCCGAGCTGTACAAAAAAAACTAGTTAGCAAGTTGTTGAAAATCTGGACCATCCACTTCTCAACTACTACAGAGCAATAATAATATAAGACAATTTGAGTCCATATTAAAAGACATTAATTTAAACAAAATCTTATCTTTGTGATTCATTAAAAAGTATATAAAATATACTTGAATTGCCTTAAGGTTGCCATTTAATTATTGTAAAAAAAAAAAAGTGCTGTGATTAATATATAACAACACCCAAAGAATTGAGTAAAAATAGTACAAAATAATATTTTTGGTCTAAATAAGTTATACAAAAAGTCCACATGGTTCCTTTCAGTAATTAATTGAATAAACTAAGCAAAAACACTTAATTTTCAATTAATACAGAGTACTTGTGTAATGATAATCAGAATAATTAAAAACTGATCATTAAGCTCAAATAACCAAGCATTTGTGATTTTCCAAAATCAGTATTATAGCTGGTTAAAATGTATTATTTTTCAGGAATATTTTGATTTATATTTTTGTTATATCCTTACTTTACAATTTTGTGAACTTGATACTTATGCAGTATGCCAAACAATTAAAAATAGTATTATCACTGGTTATAAGTTACCAAATCTGGCCAAAATGGGCTATAGTTGGATAAATAAAGGCCTGAAATAGTTCACAGAAAAAAACAAAAATAAAAGTTTTTATTTCTTGTGTACTGCAGAGGATAGCTTGCAAAGACAGATCTTAAACTATATATATATATATATATATATTCATCTGTTTGTCAAATATTATCCAAATAATTCATCACTAATATAATGGTGCTAACACTGAACATTTAAATGTATTCTAAAAATGACTGGTATGGGTGATAAAACTTTTAAACCTTCAAACTTAATGCTTATGAAAGCATCGTAATATTTACTGATACTCAAAATATACTAACTAATATAAAAGTTATAAAATTAAAATTATAACAAGCACAAAATGGTTATGAGGCCAGTCCCAAAGACCAAACCTATGCAGAGAGTTAAAAAAGGGTACTTTCAACATTCAAAAATTCTTAACATTTAAGCTGAAATAGTGTTAAATTTTAACTTCCAGAACTAAATCCATTATAGTAGATAATTTAAAAAGATACAATGCTCAAAAATCAGCTTAAAAAATGTAGATATTTTGAAATCATGAATGCTCTTGAATCTTGCTGATAATTATTTCATTAGTTATTATAAATAATTAAACAAATACTTTTATCTTCCGATGAAGCATTTTCATAAGCTAATTATTTTGTTTGAAAATTTTCTTCTTATCCACAGTGTGCTGCTCATAATTCTGCAGCTTAAGACTAATTTCAAGATTCCATTTATTGATAGTATTTTTTAAATACTAGTAAAATTTTTCAAAAGTTTATTTCCATACAGTGCTTCAAGTTAACATTTTGCTGGTGGTAAATGTTGGCCAGTTACTTTCAAGTTACTAGAAGTTGAGTGCCATTAACAGATATAATTAGTCTTATGAAACGAATTTCACTTTGATAAATTAAAACATAAAATAAATAATTATTATGATAACAACCACGTTTTCTAATGGAAAAGATAAAATAAAAAGCTGAAACTTATGATAGATGCACAAGAGCAAAGTGCAATAAGCTACTGGAAAATGTTTATTGACTAATTACACTATGTAACAACATTTTTACTTTTTCTTGTTCCTGGGCAGAAAGTGTTATATTCCAATTGCTTATGCCTAAAGTAAATGGAAAAGATCTATTTTTCTCTTCAAACTTTGCCTTTGTGATCTGGTTAATGAAATTTTCAAAATTACCCATTTTCCAGAACATTCTAGGTATTTTCAGTGCTGAGTAGCTGATGGAGAATTTTCTTGAACTTACAAGAATTTTCAAGAATGTTGTAGAACTTATGAGAATTTTAAATTACCTTTTAGAATTTTCTAGAAATTTCCATAGTAATATATATACAGGGGCTCACCACTCACCACTTCAGTTTAGTTTTAGCTGCCTAAGTGAACACATAGACCTATCTGATTTTGTCAGAGATGGCATCAAGAAGCTGCAAACATTCTCCAGACACATTCTGCAATGTATGTGGCCAATTTATTAAGACAAGAGCAAAAACATACTCTGTGACAGCACCTGCTAAAATGTGTGAAGCCTACAAGGCATATTTCAGCATGCTTGTCAGGGATCAAGACAAACACTAGGCACATCACTTCACCTGCAAGCACTGCTAAAAAACTCTAGAAGGTAAGACAGACAATTTTTGTTTTATTGAATAGTAAAACTTTGTACTATACAAATTTTAGACTTTTTAAAATTTAAATATCTTTTAATTTATTTTTTTTTTAATTTCCAAAAGTATAAAAAAATTGCACAAAATATTTTGCATGGATCTCTCACACATTAGTTGTGGATGAAATAAATTTATTCTTCATAACAATTTTATTTTGTTCTTTTGCAGGATGGTACAGAGGGGAAAAGAGAGCCATGAAGTGTGAACCCACTAACTACTCAAGCAATTGCTACTTCTGCATGATGAACCCTTCCAAACGTCGGGTTGGCAAGAATGCATCTGCTATCATACATCCAGACCTTCCATTGTCCATCGCCCCAGTGCCACACTGCCCTGAGCTCCCTGTACCCACTCTGCCATAGAGAAAGCAGCCATCCTCAGAAGAGGAGGTAGACACTGTAGATCCAGATTACAATTTCAGAGGTGCAGCTAGTGAGAGAAACTCATACTACCCCAACCAAAGAGACATCAGTGACTTAATCAGAGATATTGGTCTAATAAAGTCAAATGTCAAGCTTTTGACATCTAGGCTCAAGGAGTGGTATTTGTTAGATGAAAGTGTGCAAGTCGCAAGTCAGAGGAAGTGTCACTGACATTTTTAAGCCCCTTCACTCATCAAGATGGGCTCTGCTTCTGCTACAATGTACCTGGTCTGTGTGAGGCAATGGGAATGAGAGGAGCCTCTTCACTGATAGCTCATCCAGAAACATCAAAGCTATGCTGCTCCATAATGGGAATAAGCATCCATCTCTTCCCCTGGCTCATTCGGTGTACCTCAAAGAGAAATACAACAGCGTCAAGACCTTGCTAAAAGCTTTGAAGTGTGATGAGTATGGCTGGGAGGTTATCAGAGACTTCAAAATGGTGGTATTCCTGATGGGTCTCAAGGAAGCTTTACCAAGTTTCCCTGTTATCTCTGCCTTTGGGACAGCAGGGACACTGTAGTGGACTACAACACTGGCCACAACAAACCGAGTTCTCTGTGGGGAAGCACAATGTTACGTGTGAGCCACTAGTGGACCACCACTGCACATAAAATTGGATCTTATGAAACAATTTGTCACAGCTCTTGATAAGAAGTCCTCAGCCTTCAAGTACCTTCGAGATTTCTTCCCTAACCTGTCCGAGGTAAAGGTTAAAGTTGGTGTCTTTGTTGGACCACAAATAAAGAAGACACTGGAGTGCACATAATTCCCCAAGAAGCTCAGTAGGAAGGAAAAACAAAAGCTTGAGGCAGCTTTATCACAGTGGTTCAGGGTTTATCACAAGGCTGAAAATTATGTGGAACTGGTTGAGGCTCTGTTGAAGAACTACGGCAAAATGAGCTGCAGGATGTCCCCGAAAGTCCATATCCTTGACGATCATCTTGATAAATTCAAAACATGGGAGCAAGACAAGTGCTTCCACCAAGATATACTAGACTTTGAATGCCTATACCAAGGCGCATATAACAAAAACATGATGGGAGACTATGTTTGGGGGCTGATACATGAAAGTGATTTACATTACAGTTGCAAATCAAGAAAAACTACTCACTTCTAAACATTTTTCTTCATTTTTGAATAACTTTAGTATAAATACATGTAAATCTTGATTCATGTGTTGTTTTATTCAGACCTTATTTGCCTGTTTTACATGGAAAATAGGATAATTTCTAAATTTCATTATTCATGTCACAAAAGCAAAGTTCAAAGGAAATAATAGATATTTTCTGTGCTTTGACAACATAAGCAATTAAGAAATAACACATACTATCCAGGAACAAAATCTGTGTTACATTGTGTTATTGTAGTGTGTTCTTTCCCATAAATTTTATTGCTTGCAGCCAGACATATTTCCTTAATAATCTTGACCATTTTTTTACAGTTAGTCTGAATATTCATAACCCTGCCTAGATTTTCAACTATTAAATAAATGCCAGTGCTCCTTGACAGTCAATGGTTCTTTGCACACTATCCACCATTAATTTCAAGCCCTATTGTATACAACACAGCCAGGATTCTCAACACTGTTTCAACGATGATGGCAGAATGATCTTCAGAATCAATATGCAGGGATAAAAAAAACTGAACATTTGAATGTGAAATATTAATTTTTAAGAATGACTTATTAATTTTCAATTATCATGACTCCACACTCTTCAACTACATCCTTGTGTTACTGACTTGAAAGTGAGCAAAAATAATAATTTAAGGATAATATTTTCCTTATGGTCTTTTTAAAATATGCTATATATACATACACTTTATAGCAATAGATCCTCTTTTCTCTTCCTATTTCTTTAGCTTGTTTTTCATCATCATATCTAGCTTTTCAATTCAGTTAAACTTAATATTACATTCCAAGATAATTAAAAAATAAACTGATATTAACTGGTAGTAAAGATTGAGTCATTAATATCTGTTCCTCAAAAAACTAACAGGGAATAAAAGTAACCGTTTAATCACTTGAACATACAAAACATATACAGTTAATTAGCTATAATCACACTGAGAACATATCTACATTTCCTTCCAAACTCCATGTAATTTTAAGTGATATGTGTTTAGTTGTTCAGTAAATGCAGACGGTCCTTATTGTGCCAAGGTCATCGTATTTCTTTCATCCATTGTTCATTAATCACAGCTAACTTTTACAAAGCATGATGTGATGCAATAACAGAATAGGATTGACAGTGGTCACATGCAGTATGAACTAATTTCACCAATAGAAAGCATTCTTATTAGGTGTGCTCTCAAGTTTTCTTGCATAAAAAATACCCCTCACACATAAATTCAGTGTGTGAATTACTCACACTCTCAGGTCATTGAGTACCTATAAAGTTAATGTAATAGAAGCCTACTTTTAAATATAACTGGCATAAATAAGCCAGTCCTTCATGTTCACAGTTCCTAATGACATAGTGGATTATGATATACTCACATAAAGAAACAAATATTGTAAAACAATTATATAAAACAAATTCATTCCAATATTAATAATATGAATAAAGTCTTGCAACATCAAATGTTTACCAGTGTTTCTTGCCCAAGGTGGATTTTTACTTGCTGCCGCAAATTGTGACATTGCTTTAATTGGCAGAATTTTGTCTGTGTTCCTGAACCTACCTAAAGACAAAAAAAAAAGTTCTTACAATTCATCTGTTTAGTTTTTGTACTTAAAACAACTGAACAAAGAAAAAACACAAAATCAAGAAAATTTTTATAACTTTAAAAACCAGTATATTCTAATTACAAAATGCTCAAAACAGTACAATATTCAACTAAACATAAAAGATATTTTAAACATTTTATAAAAAGTTTAATGTGATCATTCCAATGAGAAGTTAAAAGATGAATACAATAAGTCTCATTCAAATTTTTACTTTGGGATAAATCTGTTCTCATGGTCACTGAAAAGAAAAAAACTGAAACATATCTATACCCATCTTCAAAGATAAGAAAATGAAACAGCTATCTCACATTGATATCTACCGATTTTAGTAAACTGTCGTCAACAGATTTTTGTGTCACGTCCATCCTCTAGCTTAAATCAATCTTAGTACATGTTTATAGTACAGTTGACAACAACATATTATTCAGAGAACTCTGTTCAAATTGCACTAAGTAAGTACATCAAAACATGCTGCATAAAGTGCAACAACCATTTGACTTCAAATGAAAATAAGTGCATTGTTCAAGTACGAGATGTATTTTAAGGTTAACTCTATCTTGTAAGTTTCAATCACTGAAATACTGTCAACAGCTGAGAGTTAAACCTAATATTATAGTTTTATATTTCTTTTGGCAAAGTTTTTTTATTTTTGAAATATGTGTTTAACTCCAGTTGTACTTCAAAAATTGTTTCTTTTTTAACATTATCAAAATGCAATTCACAATTACATTTGACATTATGACAAGGTTAATGCTAATATAACTGAGGAAAAGGTTTGTCAACCTGTTGTGTTAGAATGTTATATAAGGATAGTTTAAATATATTACTGCATATTTTAATACATTTCTTCATGCCCATATAAGGATATAAATGCTCAGCTCAGTGAAGATAGCCTCACTACAGCAATATTGTTGTTTGCAAATATCAGTGCTCAACAACTGCCCAGGATTTAGGTGCCTTGAAAATAAATGAAAAGAATCCTTCATGTTTAATAGATGCCATCACACTGATACTAAAAAGTACCCATGAGTTTTGCCCACTGTTTCAGGTCTACATCTGGTTCTACATTCTTACTAAGCAAAAAACACTTTTAAATTCAAACCCTAATGTTATTTATCATGATAGAAATCCACACAATTCACTGTTGTTTATATACACATGCAAGCTCAGATAGCTTTGAACACTTTTGACTGCTATGAGGCCTATATTTGTAGTTTTTATTGGCCTGGTGATGTTATACAATAATACAACATTTTCTTTCATTTTGTACACAAAAACAAAATATTTGTAACTGAGAAATCAAGTCAGTGTTTTAAGATTTATATTACAAATCTGGATACTAGTTGTAAGCAAATTCAGACTAGCAAGAAGAGATTTAGCAAATTCATCTGCAATCTGAATTGCTCTTTATGAGCAACTTGAGACATGAGACAACGTGGAACACCATACAGATTGTTGGTTGTCTTAGTTTAATGGCACACTTTGAACATCTTGGACATCTCAGTTTAGCCAGTAAAACTCTCTTCTTTTGGTAAAAAACAGTACAATTCAGTCAATGCTACTTTTATTGTCCAATTTTTTAAATAAATAATAAAGATACAATATCAGCTTGCTAAAAGTTCTCATGGACTATCTGGCAGGAACTGTTTAGAGCCCTTGTCCATTCTTCAAACATGAAGGACTACAACAAAGTTTGTTTGTTTCTTTTTTTTATAGCAAAGCCATATCGAGCTATCTGCTGAGTCCATCAAGGGGAATCAAACCCCTGATTTTAGCATTGTAAGTTTGCAGACTTACCACTGTACCAGCATGAGACCTAAAATAAAGTCTCCATTTTGTTGTACAAACATATGCTACATTTTATGGTTTCAAATATGATCAATTCATTCACTATGATAATGCAGTATGTATAAAATACAAGCTTTATGAAAACCATTAAATTTCAAGATATAAGAGGAACTTTTTTGTTGTTCAATTCACTCTCATTATTACATAAAAGTGTTTCCTTTGATTTAAATTATTTGCCTAAAAAAAGCTTATAAAAATATTTTTTCCAAAAATTGGCCTCTGAAACCCCTCTGAGAGTAAGTCCATTTTCAATTCAAAATTCTCAGAACGTCACACTTACAAATGAATGGCATTGAACACAAAATCTAAAATATTCTCAACTTAAATTAAAAGCAAAAAAATTACTCAATACTAAAATCTGAATGTCATCAGAACTACAACTACTGAATTTAAGAGAATTTAATTTCTGCCATAGAACTTGGATGACCAGTTTATTAACTGTAGGTCTTAGAATAAAAAAATATTTTATTAATGTCCCATAATAGCTATTTGAAAGTTTTGGTTCAAGAATGCAAATATCAGTCATAGAAAATTATGAAAGTTTCATTTTTACTTTTATTTAAAAACTTTGACACTATTCTAAACTTATTTCACTGCACTCTACAACATGCAGTGTGTGTACATAAGCTCATCTGAACCTTAAAAATATATCTTGACCTAACCAACTTAGCTATCTGGCATGCTCAAATTGTATTGATAGTTTTCATTTTACCACCTAAAAAAAACTGACAGTTGGCTTTTCTATGTTTCACAGATCCTAATGACAACAGCATTAGATAGTAGAATAGCTTTCCTATCACATTTTTGAGTGTTTCTTATAATCTTAACAACTCTTGAGGATACTGTTACATAATTTGAGGTTGGGGAACCTTTAGGAAAGTGGTCATTAAATAAATTACATTTGTTGTTTTGTTTCATATTGAGATAAAGAAACGAAATTTAAGTTCCTAATTATTTTGGAAAGTCAATTCTTTGGCCATAAAAAATAATATCAATAAATTAGGATAATGAGTTAAAAGGCAGTCAGTGCAAAACAGATCTGAATCACTTTTAAGAATAAACTACTTTCACTCCTTGATGAGCAAATTCCTTAAAAGATTAAAAGGATAATGAGAAGGATCAAACCTATCGGGAAAATTAAGGACATAATTTAAAAAATCCAGAGATGTCATAACTTTAATTTTATTATAAAAAGTTAAAATTTACTGACAGGTTAAAATTTATGGAATTTTAAGGTGGTTCAGAGATTTGGATAAAAAAAAAAGATATTGAGGGTTTATGAGCAACATTTGGCAGTAATAATAAAAAATAATAATAATGATTTTTGAAATCAAGTTAAAGCACAATGTTAAAATGGATAATGTACCCTTAAAGTATATTGATAGTTCTGGTAAGATTTGGTTGAAAACCAATGGCTAAGTTTTTTTTAATGTTTTTAAAAGAGAAAATATTAATATTCCTGACCCTTGGCATCTTATATGAAACATTGGAATTAACCTGATTCATCATGGTATCATTCTTTTGGTGGTAAGAAAAGTGAGATGATTTTATTTTTTCCAATAGTGGTTTAGCAAGGATAGCCTTGAAAGATCAAGCCCCTTTTTAAACATGGTTTATATCAGTGGGACTCAATACAACATTCATCTAAGTAATACAAAATAAGTTAATAATGCTAAGAGAATGTCTACACAGAGTCATGATACACAATTTTGAATATTGTTTGATCACAGTCTTATATCTTACATAACAAAGACTATTTCCAGAACCAATACCCAGTTTTCTTATAAACTCCATTTGCTATCTGTACAAATATAAAGAATTACATTATCTTTCAGGTGTTTATTTAATTCTCAGTGGATTTAGGAAGACAAATAATTATTGCATTTAAAAAAATATACATATTATTTGAAAAACTAATCTTGCTGAAAAACACATGTTATATGAACAACACTCATCAAATTCCTTCACTTTACCAACACTACCTGGGCCCTTTGGGCCAAATCCATAACCATTTGTACTTATTAGTTCACATACTAGTAACTTCTGATATATTTAGTGTATCTCTACAAAACTTGACAGACTTTTAGTAAACATTACATGGCTTTTTCATATGAAATCAGATTTTTTAATGTAGAATTTTTTATTAATATTTGTTCATGAAACTGTCGATTATTTTTAACTAGTACAAAAGCAAAGTGATCTTCATTCTGAGATTAAAAATACTTTTCTTTGTCTCAAGAATCTCATACTTCACTTGTATAACCTCTTAATCATATAAACTCCACTTGCTGTCTGTGTTTATTTAGTTCTCACTACTGTTTAAAAAAAATGTTATTTAAAGAAATAATTTTGCTGAAAAACACATGTAATATGACCAATAATCATCAAACTCCTTAATTAAATGTTGGTATACTTATCTTGCATGTACCCTACTATAGACACCTGTGTTGAAATACAATATGAATTATTCTTAGAGGTAAAGCAGCAAAAAAAAAAATAATAATCGAAATCTCAAATATATTATAATCTAAGTACCAAAACCTGATGAAAATAATAAAATGCACTGACTTGCATCAACTCCAAGGCACAAATTTTAAACATGTATGTAAACTCAATCACATATATTGCTATAACTTTGCTTTAATTTCATTAAAAGTAAAAGTTAAACTGCAAAACTTAATAACTCTTAAATGCTAATCTAAGATAGTAAGTCAATATAACTATAACGCTAACTATATACAATTTGAAAACATTTAACCTAGATTGAGCGACTCTGCTCGCTATTGCCATTTTTCACTGAACTAGTAGCGTTACAACTCTCATATTTATAATCGTTTCCTTCTATGTAAGCCTACTTAATCTAAATTCTAATCGTTAATGTCAACTTACATATAAATTTTAGAATTTGAACGCCAGATTACACAAATTAAAAATACATTAAAAGAATTACTTTCGAAAAACTAAATTTGGAGAAAGTTATGGCACTAAAACAACAAGCAGTTAGACTAACAAAAAGTAGTACTTGTACTGTTATAATGGTACAACGTAGTAGAATAAACGTGAGAAGTCGTTGCTTTGCGCCCAGAAATATGAATCCGTTTAGGAATGCGATAACAAATACATAAAAAGTAAAATGTTTGACTGCGAAATTTACAATTATTGAATTACACACACTATTGTTATTACTGTTAGAATTACTAATTTAGTCGGGTCCGTAACATTATTACGACTTACTTTAAGATATATTGTTACTATTTCCTGAAACAATAACAGGCTTGTCTAATAGTTATAGTTATATTTTGAATAGTCTCAGATGATATTCTTTGAACAAAATATCACACTCTTTTTACACCACTAAGTAACACGGTAACAACAACTGAATACTTAAGCCTAAAGTTAACAAAATTCAACAGTAAATTAAACAATAGTATCACACTCAGGTGCTCATTGGTTAAGATTTACGGAAATATTCGACATTACTCGGAAATATTCGTTCTCCCAGCGTCTGTGAAAGCGAACTGTGATTGGATTACACAAGGACTAAATCGAATGTTTTACATTTAACAATATTTTGTGTGTTTGGTAATAAACACAAAACTACACAAAGGGCTGTCAGTACTCTGCTCACCACTACTATCTAAACCCAGTTGGTAATGTGAATCCTCAGACATACCGTTGAGCCACTGGTGATGTCGTAACAATATAATCTTCGTGTATGTATTATTATCTAAATCACATCATCAACTGGAATAAAACCAATAAACATATAGAAAATAATTATAAATAAAAATCCAGTATCATTTTTACCAACAACAATTGACAAAAATCACATGCTCCAAACAATTCACGAATCACTTTTGACTATTCTGAAACAAAAACAAAAGATCATTGTTGTTCAAACTCAGAAAGAAACATTAGTTCTAAGTGTTGATTGCTATAACTCAAAGTACTCAAGCCGTCTTTGATTTTTTTTAAAAACATGCTATTCGTTTCTTTAATGAATACATGATAGTTTTTGAAATCTTAAATTATCTGATTAGATCACAGCTAGAAAGAGGGTCAGGCCATATTAATAAGGCCCAATATGACCAGGTGGTAATGACGCTCGACTTATAATCCAAGGGTCGCGGGTTCGAATCCCCGTCACACCTTTAAACCGGCGATAGCATTATAATGTGATTGTCAATCCCACTATTCGTTGGTAAAAGAGTAGCCCAAAAGTTGACGGTGGGTGCTGATGATTAGTTGCCTTTCCTCTAGTTTTACACTGCTAAATTAGGAAACGGCTAGCGCAGATAGCCCTCGGGAAAGCAGCTAGTTACTACCACCCACCAACTCTTCGGCTACTCTTTTAGTTTTACACAACTAGTCATTTCTCACGAGTATTTTGATCGTCTGTATGTTTTTACACCTTTCATTACAAGTGGATCTACATATTACATCATGTTGTGTAATGTTATGTTTTATCTGTTGTAATACCCTTTGCAAAGAACAAACCAAAAGAAGTACAATTTAGTGAAACCACTTATTCTCATTGTAATATTCTTACGAGAAGTAAAATGTATATGAAAAAGTCGCCAACATCTGGGAGTTTGTTTGTTTCAAGAATTTTGCGCAAAGCTAGACGAGGGCTACTTGCGCCAGCCATCCCTAATTTTGCAGTGTAAGAGTAGCGGAAATGAATCTGGTCATTATCACCCACCGCCAACTCGTAAGTTACTCTTTTACCAACGAATAGTGGGATTGACCGTACAATTATAACGCCCCCACGGCTAAAAGGGGGAGTGTTTGGGGTTATAGGGGAATCGAACCCGCGACTTTCAGATTATAAATCGAGCGTCTTAACCACCTGGCCATGCCTGACCCGCCTGTGAAAAAACAACATTGCTGCATTATAGTGGTCTTTGACCATTTATTATTATAGTTGTGTTTTCACCATAACATATTTATAAAATAATATTTAGTGTGTGTTTTCTTATAGCAAAGCCACATCGGGCTATCTGCTGAGCAAACCAAGTGGAATCGAACCCCTGATATCAGCGTTGGAAATCTGGGGACCTACCGCTGTCTAGCGGGGAATAATAATATTTAGAGACAACAAGGAGAACTAGTGATCTAGCTCAGCTGTTCCATCCTATTGACTAAAATTATTTTAAAATCTTATCGCCAGCCTTTATCATTCATGTAGTTTTCAAGATTTATCTTAAACTCAATTATATTTACTGCCAAAGGCAACCAACTCCAGAGGCCAACCAACCTCTTAGAGAAATAAAACTGTCTTTGCTAAATATGACTCCTAACGTGCCAAAGTTTATATTTGTGCCTCCTACTTCTACTAGGTATGAAAAGAAAAACAAAGATGGCGCATCAATACTATTAATTTAATTTACAATCCTAAATGCTTCAATCGCATGCCCTTTATTTTCGGGTTCGAATCCCGGTCGCACCAAACATGTTCGCCCTCCCAGCCGTGGGGGCGTTATACTGTGACGGTCAATCCCACTATTCGTTGGTAAAAGAGTAGCCTAAGAGTTGGCGGTGGGTGGTGATGACTAGCTGCCTTCCCTCTAGTCTTACACTGCTATATTAGGGACGGCTAGCGCAGATAGCTCTCGAGTAGCTTTGCGCGAAATTCAAAAAACAAACAAAACAAACAAACCCTTTATTTTTTTTCAAGAGAAAACAATTTCAAATATTTTAATTTCTCCTCACACGACAAATATCCTTCATCCCAGTGAACTTTCTAGTAATCCTCCTCTGAACCCTTTCCAACAATTGAATGTTTTTCTTAAGTAAGGAGCCCAAGAATGAACACGATACTTCACATGTAGCCTAATCAATTATCCATATAATGAAATTATAACCTCTAGACTTGTATTCAATATCTTTGTACATAAAACCTAAAATCCTATTTGCCCTATCACTTGCAAAAGCACACTGCTTGGATAATTTAAAAAAGTGATGAACCATTATAGTAAGATCCCTTTCTTTCATGATACTGTATAATTCAAATAATGACAACCAATAGTCATTATCTCACATTTATCACAATTAAAACCCATCTGCCATTTATTTGCACAACTCACTGAACGATCTAAATCCTCTTGTAAAGTAGTAGCATCCTCATCATTGCTCGCAACATAAGATATCTTAATATTATCAGCATTTACGTAAATAAAAAAAGTAACAAAGGAGACCCTGAGGTGCCACGATTGTGACGTTAACCGAGTTTGACTGAACGCCATTTAAAACAACACTCTGCTTTTTCCATCTAGCCAATTTTCTCTTAAAATACTTAACCTTTTCCTACACACCTTTTGAGACAATTTCTTCCACAAGCCTGTTATGTGACAACTTGTCAAATATACACACCTAGTCTCATCTACATAAGCAGTAACCACTTCAAAGAATATCAAAAGATTTTTAAGACAAGGTTTTCTCTTAGTGAAACCATGTTGGATATAAAATAAAATTCTATACTTTGCAAAACATCTCGTATCAGACTTTCCGAAACTTTTCTCTGAACTAATGTAACACTAATAGGCCTATCATTACTAGTACAACTCCACTGAAAAGAGGAGTGACATTCCAATCCTTAGGGACCTGCTCACTGTTCATGGACTTACAAAAAAACAGTAACCTGTGTCTTAAATATCTTATCCTTAACCTTCTTTAAAACCCTTGGGAAATATTATCTGGCCCAAGAATCTTATCATTCTTTAAACTTTCCAATTTTTTTCCTAACGAGCTCAGAATTAATGAAATCGTATTCTTCTGACCCGCCTCCATCTATAAACTGTTCAAGATAAAAAATACTGCCAGGATCTTCACTATATAAGTTTTACTGTTGCTTCGCTAGAAAGAATCTTGATACAACTTAATGAGTACATGGTTTAATGTTTCGGAGTTTCTTACGTTTACGAAGCAAGTTGAATCATAAAATTGCAAGTAAAGTGAGAGTTGGTTCATTAGGTTGTTTAACTCTTTTAACTCATAATGTTTTGGGAATAATACCACAATTATTCTCGTGATGTCCTATTAATTATCATCATACCATATAAAACTTCTGGTCTATTCATAAAAGGTGGATAATAACATGTTTTGGATCAGTTTCAACCAAAGATACATAAATGTTATTGGACGCTCTCCCAGTGTGATGAGTAAATCGAGATTTTCGGCCAATTGCTAGCGTTGCTTGGGTTAAATGGAAATCATGAATCAGTATAAAGATAATCAAGAAAAAATTACAGTATATTAAAAATCTAAAAGAAAGGATGAACTGATTTAGGCTGTGAGCATAATAATATCAGAGCACAATATGGTTTTATTCAACTACGTCAAATACATCAGAGTGATAGCGTTAAATAACATTCAAGAAATCTACTAACAGTTTAATCGCCATCTGCAGTTTTAGAACATAAGATAACGATATATTGTTTCGTTAAACTTAAAGAATAATTACGAAACATTCACAACATTCACAGCCCCTGAGAAAAATCGGAGGTGCCAGAAATAAAAAAATATATGACATAAAACATTAACATCATAATATAATTCGGTATATTAGGAAGCTTTCTGCTACGCAGTGAACGACGACTAAAACGTACATTAACATTAAGAACTGTAGGTGCTTTGTTAGTAGTCTAGCAAAAGAATCTGCTTGAGGGACTAGACGATGGGACGCAGGCGTCAATAACCATTTCCGTTCGTGTCACTTTCAAAGGTGTAACGACCACAGGTTTCACAGTAGAATGAATATTATCTTGTGGTGCGAAATGTCTAACAGAAATCGTACATTCCCTTTCATTTTGCGAGAAGAACATGTTCATTTTGCGGATTAGCCTCTAAAATCTGAACTTCATCCAATTTTGGCTCATCCTTATGGTGACGTATTTGTTTTTTGAGAGGAGATTTGCCGGCATCACAAATTAGGTTGGTATTATACTGTCACTGGAGGATCGACGAGTGAATCCAAAGAGCCGTTCACGAAGTGTCGTGTTAGTCGCAGTGGATAACAGTGATTGAATTGAATGTAACGCGTTCGGAAGTATCATCTCTCATTGAGAGATATCCAGACCTCCGAACTTTACTTACAGAATTATTGCCTTCTAGATAATACCATTATAGTACTTGGCTTGACTATTATCTTGTGAATTATATGGAGTGGAACGACTAGTGGCGTTTCCTTTTTCGTGAAGGAAATTCCTAAGTTCAGATGACATAAAATGTGACCGAGGTCACCATGTATATATGAAGGCATGCCAAAAATCTAGACGAGCTGGCACAAAGATATGACAACTGAAGCAGAGGAGATGTTAAGATGAGCGAATACAAAGTGGAAAAAAACTCAAAGACGATTACGAGTAAATATTGTTTCTAGTTGCAGGTGTTAAAAGACCTTTAAAATTAAAATTAGGTCTTTTAAAGGGCTGAATATCTTTAATCAGCTCAGTTTGTGGAGACTTACCGAAATTATGCTTGATCTTAGCATATATTGAACAAGAGTTAATCATTATCTTGATTTCATCTGCAGATAATGGGAGCTCCTGCAACAGATGAAGTGATTCATTCTCCTTACGCCAGGATGACACAGAGAATCATGAAGTTCGTGCAGTAAGCTAGTGTTAATAGTTGAGTAATGACCCCGTGAAAGTGTATCAGGAGCCACGTTGCACTTACCAGGTCGATGGGCGATGTAGTGACTGTATGATGACAGCTCAAGATGAAATCCCATGATTTTCTCATTCTTTACGTTTATTATTAAACGTGAATGCAACTGATTTTTGGTCTGTAATTAACTGAAAATGATGTTCAATAAGGTATTGTTTCCATTCACGCAGTGTTTCTGCTTTTGCATAGGCTTCTGCCTTTATCTCAGCGTGGCATTGTCCAGATAGTGAATGTGTTCGTTACAAAAACACCACTGGACTGGTCATCTGATTAAACAGCGCCATGACTGCATGATCTGTTTCAAGAATTGTGCTTCTTCTATATATATTTTTTTTTCAGAGATTAGAAAGATGTTTGAGCAGCAGATGGTAGTGGAAATTGCCTGCATTGAGTAAGCAGATGAATTTTCCGATTCTCTAAGAAAATTCGTCTTAGAGTAATATGAGAAAATTCTAATTGCACGACGGAAGATCCATTGGCAGTAGTAACTCCAGTAGTAGGAAAAATTATTCAGGATCTGGCTTTATCATTCCACCACTAAAGCTACAGCCAAGAAGTCTCATGAAAATAAACGTTTCTCATAATTGAAGGTAAAATGATACTTTTCAGCAACTTCAAGTATTTTTTGTAATTTGTGTCGTGTTCTTCTTGAGTGACACTACATTGATAAGGGTAACATTATCAATATAGGCAAAAGCGCCGTTATGGTTTTCTTTAGTGTTGCTCTTGTCCATGGCACGTTGAAAATTAGCTGGGCCATTTGTCATGCCAAAGGGAATCCATCGAAGCTAACAGAGTCTTTGATTGACCTCAAAAACAGTGTTCATATTCTCTTCTTCCTTTAGAGGAATTTTGTGATATGCATTTCGTAGATCCAGCATACTATAGACATTATAATGTGAGATGTTCTTAATCATATCATTTATACGTGGTCAGGGACGTAGATTTTTTACACCCGATGGGGGGATGATTTTTGCAACCACTTATGTAAACTATTTAATTTGCAAATTGGTAATCTCTGATTACGTGAACCTGAAAGCTGTAAACATGCAGTCACAGAGTAATCTTGTTGCCACGATACTTGCATGTTTACTTAGGCCTACTGACTGATACTTACGAACTATCGCTTAGATCGAAAAGCTTAGAAGCACGCCTATATTAAAGATGTACATTTCGGCTACTGAAAAAGCCTACGTCTAGGCTTAATTATGTAATTCGATTGGTAAGAACACGAGAATCACAAGAACAAACACACAATCTGTAGGCCTGTGATGCAATAAAACAATTCAACAGACCAAACTGTAGAGGGGGATGATTGTATGAACCATAACCCCCACCTAAAATGAAGGGGGGATGAAGGATATAATGTTGGTGATATAAACATTATATTCATATTAGACATCCCTTATTGCCATCTAACCTATTGTTAACTGGCCCGTGATTTACCTGCTCAATTTCAAGCCAAACAGCATATACATTCAGTGGTTGTAACAAGCACCTGATCTTGCCGCGGAAAATTGTTAGATTCAATAATATACTCTTTCAAGACTCTTCTTACCTCAGAATTTACTAATAAATACCTGGTTTAGAGTACTGCCTAATTTTATCTCCACTAGTTCGGCAGTTGGGAGTTAAATGAGAAAACAGTAAGAGTGGTATTGAAGAAGCAGTCGTTAGTTCACATAATTTGAGTGATGGTTAGTCTCCATCACATGATTGGCAAAGTATCACATCTGCACATAAGTCCTTCAAAAGGATGAGTTTCTAAAAACCACAATTATTATATTCTAGTTGAACGTGGCAAATCCCATCAACCTTTGGACAAAAAAAAAAAGATGTTTGTTTGTTTGGAACTAAGCACAGAGCTAGCTACACAAAGGTCTATCTATGCTCTGCCCACCATAGGTATCGAAAACTGTTTTCTAGCGATAGGAGTCCGTAGGCGTACCGTTGTGGCATTGGGCGGGGGAGGAGAGCGAAAAAATATGTAAAGGTCATGAAGATCTTAACAGAATGCGAAATTAAATGTATATAACTATGCATACAGTAGTTTCTATTGACGAAGCTTTCAGAACTACCCTAACAGTATCAACAGGAACCTTGTTCAATATCATTAAAATGGACCTATATAAGAGCTCTAGACAAGCTAGTTTGGGTTGATGCAAACACTACAGCCAGAAATGGTGTGGCACCAGAGATAAGTCTAGAGACTGATTATCCACATTCCTGAGCGAAGTGTCCCTTTTTGTCGCAGCAATTACAAACATCTCTTGCTGACTATTTACTCCGAGGACTTCGAGCTAGTTTAGTGGTGATCCCAAAGATTTCTGTTGAGTTTTCTGAAGGGCTTGTATCAGTGGTTTGGCTTAAACCTCGTTACTTTGACGTTAGAGTATCTTGTATTATTTTCAGTTTCATATGAGCAGCCACTGAAGATGGATCACTTTGATACGACTGTGCCTGCTGTTGTGCAGGTTCTAGAATGTGTGCCTCATGATATGCACTTTGAAGGTCTAATGTCTTGTTCTCTGATTGTTGCTGTTGGATCACTGATGACTGAAGTCTACTAATAAAAGAATCCCAGATTTAATCCTCATGGCATTGTGCAGTTGAACAATCGTGGAAGTTGCAGTCCTTTCTGAGCTGCTTATGTATGAGTCTTGGAGTGCTGATATAGCATCTCCATAGTTTGGTTAGCTGGTTGTTTTGTTTATAATTAAGTACAAAGTTGCTAAATGGGCTATCTTTGCTCTGCCTATCACGGGTATCGAAACCTGATTTTTAACATTGTAAGTCTGTAGATATACCGCTGTGCTACTGAGGGGTGCATCTCCATAAGCATCACAATCAGCTATGAATACATATACAACTGGTGCAACATAGTTCACTAAGACTGCTAATTCGTCCATAGAGAGCTTGGCTATTGATTGCAGGAAGTTGTCAAATGTCAGCAGTCAGAGATTCCATTCCTTAGCATCCGTGGAACTTTTTAGATCAACATCAATTGGCCCGGCATGACCAAGTGGTTAGGGCACTCGACACTCAATCTGAGAGCCACGGGTTCGAATCCTCGTCACACCAAACATGATCCCCTTTCAGCCGTGGAGGCTTTATAATGTGATAGTCAATCCCGTTATTCGTTGGTAAAAAGTAGCCAAAGAGTTGAATGCAACCATCACTCAGCTTATTAAAATAACATTTCCTTTAGGGGTCTGTAAATCTTCCACTATTTTTAGCTGCAAGGAGCCCTCAGTGAATGAAGAGCATTTAACTCTAGATTGAATTGTTAAAGTATCATTCTCGGAGATGGCTTCAAAGTTGTCAGGGCCTCGACTATATCCAAGTGGGAAGAAAATCAGTTGTTCCAACATTCAACACCACCTTCTTAGTTGAAAGAAGTTCATCAGCTTAATGCAGAGGTAATCAAAACCTGACGACCCCGAGATAGTGGACACAGCAAGTAGCCCCAAAACGAACAAACAAAACTTCTGTTAAATGTAATTTTTGTTGCACTGCATCTTTGTTAAAATATTTTTATTATGTGTCACATCCATGTTAACTGAAATTATATACTTTACCATCGTTTATTTTGTGTCGTATTTCTCTCATGCTTAAATGACTTTGTATCGGTGTTAAAAGGTATTTCAATGTTTATTGAATTCCTGTCCGAGTTATGTAGCATTTTGTTTGTTGTAACATTGAATCTTTGTCAGAAAGTTTTCATTTTCTGTCATTTCTTTGTTAAAGTGAAATTATTAATTTTATCGCTGTTGATGCACAGAAAGTTGTCATTTACCTGGGTGTTCGTACAGATGCCACACTAATCAATAAATATTGGTTTTAATCCTATATATCTAGTATAATAGTACAAAATGATCACGTCACTGCAATTAGCTAAAGTACAAATAGCTTACAAAAATACAATTCATGTTTTTGAATCTTCAGCCAGGTCCTCTATATTCTGGTTCTGATTTGGCTTACTGAAAGTTTAGTACTTTGAAGATCAGCTAATTACGAAAATTAATTGTGTGATGTGGTCACAATGTTTTTCAAAAAAGAAATAGAGGTACCTGATCAGCAGGATTCATTGAAGGATGAAAATAACCATCAACTCTTACGCGGTCAACATTGCCATTTTACTGCAACTGTCCAGAATAACTGTCTTCTTTACTGTCGAGAAAATTGTCAGTGGGAAAATATATATATATAGATAGCTCAGTAATTATCAATTAATCTGTTATGATTATAAATTACCAAACCAGAAACTGTATTGAATTATTATATATATATATTTTTTATATTAGAATTATGAAATTGTCCTATAACTGCATCTCATCAAGGACTTTTTAATTCATACACTAATGGAGTAATAAAGTTCGTAATTTTAAAAGGTCCGTTGCACCTCGGAACTAGTTTCAGCAGTAAAATTATTTATTACAGAATATAAAGTATGTGTTCTAAATAATACTAAAATTACTATTTTAAATATGTCTCGACACGTCTTACGATTACAGGCTTATTGTTGTCACTTCTGAGCCTCTTCAATATTGGATATTTCCTTTTGCATGCCATCGTACAGTTCTGCTGTTTTTTCATCAATAGTTTGATATACTGTTAGGTATTTTGTCAGTCAGGCTTAAGAAAGGAAGATCTCACATCCCAAGTAAAGTTTAACTGTCAACTCGTGAATAATGGCTAGAGAAAATCCAGATAAATAATTATTCCATGTTTCATTATTATGTTTTAAATATAAGCAGATATCGTTTTACCAATATTTCTATTTAGTTTTTAAGTAATGTTAAACTGAGGACGACATGGAGTTGTAAAGATGTGTTTACCATATTGACACAAGTATTTATTAATTAATTTGCCAATCGCCTTCGCAGTTATTTGTTTGAGAGGATATCATTCAACGTATTTACTAAAATATTATATGTCATAACAAACAAACAACTATTTCCTATCCTGGACTTAGGATAAGGTTTTATGATATTTACTCATATTATCTCACCAAGTTCCATTAGTTTACTATTTTGCATAAATCTAGATGGCTTCTTCTGATCCAGTTTAGTGATTTGATAAATATAACTTGACAACACATAATTTTTAAATGTTTTCCTTATACCAGGACAATAACAATGTCTGGACACTTTGTATATTGTTTGTCGGACACCCAGATGAGCATTCACAGAATGATCGTGTATTTTGATTAAAATTGCTAGTCCAAGTGTCTTTAGCATAACTTGTCTGAATTCACCTTTGATAATGACCATTTTTGTGTAATAAAGAACATTATCATTTAAAATATAATGTTTGGATTTACTTACAATCACTGTATTTAAAATAGAATCATCTGGTAATTGTCCATTTCCAAATAAGAGTATATTGACAAAGCATTCAAAATATTATTTATATGTTGTTGTTATTTTTAATTAAGCACAAAGCTACACAATGGGCTGTCTGTGTTTTGCCCACAACGGGTATCGAAACCTGGTTTTTAGCGTTATAAGTCCGTTGACATACCGCTGAGCCACAGGGGGGCTTATTTATATGAAGCAGTGGATAATGGTCAGATTCTGATACTTTATTTAACTTCCTGTAGTCCATACAGCACCTAAAATCATTAGTCTTATTCTGGATTGTAACTAGTGGAGAAGCCCAAAAGAAGTGGAAGGTTCAGTTGACCCATTACGAAGCATTTCATCCGCTTGATCATGTAGCACTTGTAATTTAGTAGAAGTGATGATAAGGTTTACCAAACACCGACTTTTCTGTCGTTATTACAATACTATATTAAAAAAAAATCTGTAAGGTCAGGTGTATTGTTAAAAATATCAGCAATTATAACACAAGTTGCTTTAATTATTCACAGTTTTTACTCTTTAAATGTGAAAATTCTACTTCTTTTAAGTCTCAAAGTAATACCTAATGACAAGACACATTTAATTCAAGAACATTTGTGAAAAAGTTAAGGGTTGCTTGGATTTATTGAAAGAAACATAACACAATAAGACAAGTTACAGCTAAATCTTTGACAGCAAAAAATTGGCCCACAGTAGTATTCGTACTAATAGTTTTGCTTCAAAATATCATAACATTCGACACTTTGTCATTCCATCCACAAGGTACATGTTTTCTTTATTTTAAGTTATCAGTTGAAGTGCTGGGTTATTTTTTCTGATTTGTTGCCAAATAATTTCATTTACCATTGAATAATCTAACCCAGTATCTATACAACCTACCACTTTCACACCATTAATTTTTAGAGTTAAGTGTGGTAGATGTATTTTTAGTTATTGTTGAATAGTTAATGGAAGATTTTATTTTAACGTGACCCAAAACTTTCTTCTTTAATACTCATAGCTGCTCTCGTTTTCCGACTGCTGTTTTTGATTTAGATGTTTTCTTTTTCTGGGTACAATACATAAATAACTGCCCTATTTGATTACAAGTATAACATCAAACTGACCTATTACGGTGCTCAATTTTAATAACTTCACTATTAGACGTTTATTGTTCTGGTGATGACCATACTGTTTAGTAAATTTAAGCTCATCAGTAATAGATATAACAAAGTGGTATTTCAAGTATTCTCGTAAAAAAAACATGAGTTGTTATGTTATATACTGTCCCTCCTGCATTAACGTGGTGCTTCCTACTAGATAATTCCTTAGCCAGTTCCATATTATCTAACACCACTGACTTCAAATTAGTCGATATTTCTTTAAATTCTCACCAATGTTCAAAAGCCGTTTCTGATCTGAAAGCCTTCCACCATTCCAGTGGTCCTCCCCTCAAATAAGAAGCTCTCCTTCTCTCTCTCTCTCTACAACTTATTGGTTCAAATATTGTGACATTGTGGTAATATTCTTGTTAAAAATCATCGAGGTACAGTCGTGTTTCACTTTTGACTAGGAGGTCTGGTTGATGGAGGTGGTTTTCAGTGAGTGAGATCTATAAGTCTCACACTCTGGCGAGTGTCAGATCCTAAATTATTTTCAGAATGACAAGATATTAGCTCAATGTCATCCATGGATCATGCACTCCCCTAATCGTCTTAGGGATTTGTCTATATAACTCTCATTTCTTCTTAGCGAAGGTCCCTGTTACCCCACACTCTATTCTCCTCTTCTACAAGTGCTGACTTCAGTACTGTCCAGTGATACAGTTTGCACTGGTGGGGTTTATTCATCAGCAATACTTCATCCCTGACTCTTGAGGTAGCTGGATGCTTCTCTTCATAGAAAGGTTATTTCCTATTACATTGATTACTATCTGTAAGTGATATTGTCTCACCTGCCAATGATTCAGTTCCAATTGGTGGCTGTTTGATGATCTGTGCCGTTGTGTGGGAAAGCTTATTATGCAATGGTATTGCGAAATTGTGAGGATATTCTCGTTATGTACAGCTAAATGAAAACATGAAGCACCACCTCGAGTGTGAGATATTTGTACGTTGATGGTAGGTACCTGTAAAAATGAAGTTTAAGGTGGTGAGCTCAAATAATTGTTAAAGAAGGAAAGAAAACCAATGATAGCAAGTTTCATTATTCTTCCAAGTTCAACTTTTACAATCCAATGCTTCCCAATGAATTTGGGCTATATGAACAGAGGCTCAGTCAACACTTCATGGTATTAAAGCACAGAGTAACTGTTTTTCAAAACCTTGGCAGGGCTTTATAGGCCCTTCCCTGATGTTTCTGTCCCAACAAATTTAACCAGTGAGTACACCTGGATATCACTCCAAAACGAAGGATTCAACAATATGATACTGCAGGGGAATTCTTGACCTAAGTCTCTGTTTCTTACTTTACAGCACGATCGTTGAATTTCTCGCTCCCAACGAGTGCAGGAAGGTTAGCAGAAAGCTGATGCTTAGGCTTCAACAACCTAATGAGGTCCAATTTGGGTATGGCTCAAGGAAACACAACAAAAACTTTATGCTGATTCATGTGGCTAGTAAGCCCATCTCTTTCAGGGTTGGATTGTGCTTGGTATATTCCAGCCAGAATATGCAGCAAGGCAATGGAGTTTCTGATTAATACAAAAGCTGCAATGATCCTGGCGAATACTGTTAAGAATCAGGTACTCCATTTAAAGCTAATACTCCAACAAGTGAATATCCACTTCATTCAGGTAAATGGTGGCATGTTTAGTAGGAATGGAGATGCACGTCTAAGCCTACTTCTAGGGCATATATACCATATAATGAAGATCATCATCATACTCTTCCAGTTTAGCATTAATATCCCTGTGATGGACATGCAGAAGCTCTTTGTTAACTTTAGCTATGCATCAATGAACTGAGTTTCAATGGAAAATCCATCTAGTACAAGTCAGAACTGACACACAAATAGTTGCCAATTCAAAAGTACATTGTGTAGAGAAGAACAGTGCCTCTATGCATGTAAGTGGTATGATGTGGTTTACTACGGACGTAATAAAGTGCACTTGTAACATGTAATTTGGCTATCTAGCCAATACACAAGGCAACTCTCCTATGTCCATAAAACGGCAGAAGTTGCACAAAATTCTTTTTACACTCTTAAATTACAGAAAATTGGTAATCTCGCTTACTGCTGTAATGTTTATTGAAGTGCAGGTGAACAGTACTAGCTTTATCATTAGTGTTGTTTTTGTCACACAACATTTAGAATTGAAAAACTTGGCTCCAAGTGCACTTTACACAACTAGTTGAGAATTACAGCAGCAGTACAGGCTCAACACAGCAACAAAGTAGTATAAATGACCTGCTGTGCTAATTATGTCAGTATATTTCTTGAACCAACTAGGAAGAACTACAGTTAATCACCATTGCATAAAATTGTGTGCGGTTTCTTATAGTAAAGCCACATCAGGCTATCTGCTGAGTCCACCGAGATAAATCTAACTCACGATTTTATTGTTTTAAGTCCTTAGACTTACTGCTGTACCAGCGTAGAACCACATAAAACTAAGGTAGCGAATCTCATAAAAATAACCCTCCCCACAGACTTCTGTGAAGCAATAAGAGTTTAGTCATTATGGAAATAAAATGGACATTAAGTAACTGGTTCACAGAATCTTCTGAGAATGGTCGCATTCTGAAGTGATTGACATAAAAAGGATTATAATAAGTTCTGTGTTGATTGATAGAGAGTGATGGCGATGGGATGTATTAATACGAAATATTTCGATGTATTTGAAGTCGTCCAATGGTTCTCTACTCTAGGCCAGGCCTTTGGTTACGAGCAAGTCAAACCTGATGACTACAGCATTATCAAAACTGCCTTTATCACACAGTATGATTGTTTTTAGTTACAAATCATATCATTCAGTCTCTAGATACTGTTGTAAAATATAGAAGAATAAATTTCTGATATATGTGGATGGTGTCTTGGTATTTATCCAAACATTTGAACCTACAATATAAGCCTGTCAGGGGTTTTATAGTTAGATAAATATGCAAAAATTGAAGTTAAAACTTGGAAAATGTGCATCTAAACATATACAAAGAGGTTTTTTATTTATATCCTAGATTAAAAATTTGTTTAAAAGCTGTCTGAAACTGACACAGCTCATAATAACATGAAAAGTAAAGTATGAAATTTCCTTGGGTTTATGTCATATTGCCAGTATTTTATGATGACATTTTTAAAGACAGCCACACCAGTGTCCACTCTCACTATATTTGATTCATATTTCAAATGGCCCAAGCAGTGTAAAAATACATCTCTGCCATTGAAATGGACTTTAGCGTAAGTGCTCAAACTTGAACTTGCACATGTGTTGCTTCCTATTGGATACCAATGCCAGTAGTAATAACGAAATTAGAGCAGTGCTGTTGTATTTACAGGATGGAGCTGTAGAATTACAGTAATTCCTGAATACAGAAAAATAAACAATGAAGAAAAAATGCTTGCAGTTACAGTACTTAAGCACTATCAGCATTACTTGTACAGCAGGAAATTTACTCGAAGAGTGGATCATGCATCAGTTAAATGGTTCGTAAATTTTAAAATTTAAGGAGGATTATCACATGAGGGATCACAATAATGCAGAATTACAGCATGGCCACCTGTTAAATATCCTAAATTTTAATTATTGTATTGCAGAATTATGCAGTACCTGATTTTGCGTATGACTGATTACTAAACACATCCATAAGAGCACTGAGAGATCCAGAAGCAGCATGGCACTTCTGGTCAAGCAATGAGAAAAGACATGGCCAGCAAAGGTTGAAAAACATAATCTGTGGAAAATATATGAGCGGTTACAGATGTTTAACATTATATCGTACAATTTCATGGACCTATTAGACATGTATCTCAGCCTGTGTTGCGGCTCGTGGTAATCCAAGCCATGGGGCAACAAATTTTCCAGGCTTTGTATGATACAAGGATTTGAAGCTAGGGTGTTATTCACACTACTCCCAGCATCTGACAATACAACTACTGATCAGACTTGAAATTCAACATTCAGCATTGGTGTCACTAATATACTACATGGTAATTCACGGGTAAAACTGGACAAGACAGGATAAATAGTCCTTCCCTCCAGAAAATACATCCTGGATATTTTATTGTTTCCTTCACAAAGCCATGTGAAGTAATTGATATTTGCTGTTCGTCATTGACTACTTCTCTAATCGGGTTAAAACACCCGCCCACTGATTAACACTTTAGAATACTCATTGCTGATTTGTTGGTAGAACAATGGGTAGCAAGTTTTGGTGCCCCTACTAAGGGAACACCAGCTATTATGCACAGTGTTAAAACTAGTTAAGACGCGCGCTTCACCTTATTAACGACTCTAATGTTCATTTAATTGTGTGTGACTCTTCCACGTGCAGTAACAGAACTGTGTTCTTCAAGGGTAGAGAAAATAGAACGAGTGATTTTCCAAGAAATAAATTTTGTTTTATTGATGTTGCCTATATTTAATTCGCTACAAAGGATATGTTTTTTACTACATGTATGCGATATTACGCATAAACATATAGATCCATAAGACAATCTTTGAATGAGAAAAGGAGAATTTGATCAGGATATTGAGACCCCAACCTGTGAAGTTAACAGTGATAACTAGACGTTAATTGAAAAACAATGATGTGCTTGTTTGTATTAATGCGGGCGTCAGAAGGTTTTTACTATTTACTACATACATTAAACACTCACACACAAATCAACGTTTTTTAGTATAATGAAGAGTGAAGTATTTATTATGAGTTACAGTTGACTATTTTTCACAACGCAGTTACAATCATCAGGGCGAGTCTATGTTCAGTAGACGTTCCATTAAAAACCTTATATTCAAATGAATCTAATTTAAATATTATTTAAATAATTTTTGTATATTTAATATGCAGTCTTTTGTACTCGCTCACGAACAAATTAGTAATTTTGCTTCTTTCATATCGTTTAAGTGTTTCTCCATGAAGGTTTGTTTATGTGTCGTTAAACGCCAAGCTACACAAAAAAGTTGTGTTCTGCTCACCACAGAAATGATTTGCCTGTATTAACGATAGGCCACCCTGTTTATCTTGACCAAAACACTATGTTCTCACATATGTTGGAGTTTCCAGGTATTAAGACAAATAGTATATTTGATAACTTGATATCTTAACTACTTTAAGTCTGAAGTTCGGTACTAATATTCATCGCCATAGTCCGTAAGTGGCACCATAAAAGAGATTTATTCACCAACATCTAAAAACGTTTATAAACATTTAACGGTGACGACAGGCACATAACCTTGATCTTAAAATAAATATAAACCTCCATCTTTCATTTCATTTATTTTTTATTTTGTTCATTATAATGTCTTATTTTATTTTACATATGTTCATATTAGTCTTACAGCAAATCATTTTATTATTTTAAGTTTCACTACAATGTTGTGTTGTTTGAAAAATTTCTTAGACACACAATAGGTCACGATATTGGCTTTCGTTTTTGCACTTGACTTCCATTCAATCTTTAATGAATAAAGAACTATAACACTTTTTTACATTCTGGTCTTTATGAAATTATTCTTTTTAAAGTAACGTGAAGAAGGCCTTTCTTCCGGAATCCTGGTTTTTGTCGGCACCTACGGGGCTCAAGTCGTGTGACCAGTTCTCCTTGAACATGTGATGAGGGACGACTGCTTTACTACAAACTACGTGAAGGTTAAATTTTCGAATTTATTTATTAAGCAATTAGAATCTACAAGGCCTTGAGTAACGTAACGACGTTTAACCTCAAAACAGTTTCTTGTTGAATGTTGCATATTTCAAGAGTTCATAATAGTTTGTGCTAAGCATAAAAGTGGCTTAAACGTATCTCATTTTATTTTTATCATTTCATTACCCTGACTCAAAATAACATCATCTTTGAAGTTTGTAACACAAAAGATGGAAAATGGTTACACAATGCTACAAATTACTTTGATGAGCAACTAAAGATCTGTCATTCCAAATTATTGAACTAAGATGATGGATAACTTATTAGCAACTAACAAGGATAGCATGAACTTGATAAGGCTGAATAAAAAAAGTTGTATTTATTTATTCAACCAACCGGAAGTTCACAGTGATGAAATAATGTTCAATTTAAGATATAGTTTGACTATAATTTTTTTCTATATTTATAGTACTATTATTTCCGTTCCTTCATTTTAAAAGTTATGGTACTGTTATTTCCACTTGCACACTTTGAAGTTAACAAATAAAACTGCATCTAAGCTCTGATTTCTTTATGCCTGGCCAAGCGCGTAAGGCGTGCGACTCGTAATCCGAGGGTCGCGGGTTCGCGCCCGCGTCGCGCTAAACATGCTCGCCCTCCCAACCGTGGGGGTGTATAATGTGGCGGTCAATCCCACTATCCGTTGGTAAGAGAGTAGCCCAAGAGTTAGCGGTGGGTGGTGATGACTAGCTACCTTCCCTCCAGTCGTCCACTGCTAAAGTAGGGACGGCTAGCGCAGATAGCCCTCGTGTAGCTTTGCGCGAAATTCAAAAACAAACAAACAGTTGTTCTTCTTAATCACAGGACTTACAGCAAGTAAAATTTAGTAAAAATTCTTATTTCGAAAATAAGAATCGTATTAGGCACCTTTATTCATATTTCTAAGTTTGTTTGTTTTTTTGTTTTCACTGATGCCTTAACTGTATACCATACAATGACACAAAATAAACTGAGAAATATGAATAAAGGTGCCTAATACGATTTATAAAAGTTTGGAAAGATTGTTTGTAATTAAACATAAAGTTACATAATGAGCTATCTGTGGTCTGCCCACGAGGGGTATCGAAACGTGGTTGCTAGTGGTGGATGTCCGAAGATATACCACTCTATCAATGGTGGGAGGGGAAGAGAGAGAACTAATTTTTGTATATAAGGATGTGTGAATACGTATGTATAAATATATATAAATACATGCAGCCCGTTCGACTCGTAATACGAGGGTCGCGGGTTCGAATCCACGTAACACCAAACATGCTCGCCCTTCCAGCCGTGGGGGCGTTATAATGTTACGGTCAATCCTTCTATTCGTTGGTAAAAGAGTAGTTCAAGAGTTGGCGGTGGGTGGTGATCACTAGCTGCCTTCCCTCTAGTCGTCCACTGCTAAATTAGGGATGGCTTGCGCAGATAGCCCTCGAGGAGCTTTGCGCGAAATTCAAAAACAGACAATAAATACATGCATATAACTGATAAAATAATTATATAGCTACGCTTTATTTCAGATGAAATACCTTAGTAAAACAGCTAATTTATAAAAATACAATTAAACGATTTAAATTTTTCGACTTACTGCGGTACAAGGCTTGAAAGGAGCCTAAAACCACGTAAAAACGTTTTTGTGTTTTTTCAAATAAAAAACTTGATTTATTTACCTTTTCCTATTAAAATTACATTATTGATGGAAAAATTATGAGTTTTACTCATAACATATTCCATCATATTTTAAAAATAAATGACAACTCTTAAAATTAAATATATAATTTGTAATCAAATTGTATCTTTAAAGGAATGATAGGAGTTATCTTGTAAACTCTCAGATTCCAATCTTACTATGCCCGTTATATCCACTCTTATATGTCTGGAAAAACCCTCAGGTGGTTCATCGGCATATCTAAGGGCTTTTATTGCAAAACATTGTGTTTCGATACCCATGGTGGAGACAACACAGATAGTATCGTGTGTAGCATTGTGCTTTACATCAATCAAACAGATTTCTCAGAAAAAAACCCTAAAAGACCAAATAAAGACTGTAGTGTTTAAAAACAAAATAATCGTAATACAAGTTTTGTGACCAATATTATCAACTGTAATGGCGTGTGTCGGTAAAATGCCTTCACACTATAACATCACTATTGTTATAAAATATGTTTAAATAAATAAAATAAAAACTCAAGTGATATAGTACTAGAAATAGAAAACTTAATGGCACCTTTTGCACACACTTAGGCTAAACGCCCAGGTCAGAGAGCAGCTCTCACAGATTCAGGTTCAGTTATTTGTAATTTTGAACTACTGACGAAGGATATAATTTGCACAACCTGCTTCCATAATGTCTTTGCCTCGTCTTGAAACTGAATAAAGGGTTTGACTATTCGTTTTCAATCTCATAGTTCCCTCGAAACATAAAACACGAAGCTTTTAAAGAAGTATTACGATTCAAGCCTTTGACATTCAGATCCAGCTTTAAATTTCAGTTGCAGATACATGTAAATTAATTTGAAAAATACAGATTTGAATAACCAATTGAAATGTATTACACACTATACTCCTGTGACCATGAGTAACTAAATACAGCCGTTTTGAGCAATTACGTCTGTCAGAAGCCAAACTGTGTTCGATCAAATTTAAAATAGTTAGCAATAATAATTTATACCAGCTTTTTTTTTATAAAATTCAACGTTAAAGAAACGGGAGTACCTTGGATGAAGATGGATATATCACTAGCTCTAAACTCTTTTGTGATTAAAGTTGTGTAAAGATTATAAAAAAATTAATTAGCAGATTTCACCAATCTAAGTACACATAAACTCTATGAGATCATATCCATATGATAAATATATACTATTTTGTTTGTATTTTGCTTAACTGTGCCCGTTAAAGTCGAATATAGCTGGAAAATCTAGGGGATATTGATGTTCTTATTTGGTATCTGGTTAGTTACCTCATGTAGTCTTTATATTTTGTGCTGTAATCTTCAAAATAAAGGAAACATCAGCGTTGGATCTACCTGAGAAACTCGAAAGGTACAAAAACGTTCATCGTAATAAAAGGGTAAATGTTGAATTTTATATATATTACAATATTAAATATATTAAACTCAAAGGGATACATCCGATACATTAAGATTAGCTTTGGAGGTGAAAAAATATTTTTCTCATATCTTATAAATTCATAAAAGGAATTAATTTGATCGAAGGTATGCTCAGATAGTTTGGTATACTAGTTCTGTTTTTTTTCAATAACATAAACCAAAAGAATGTGTTAACTATACACTTAGAGGCACCTCTCGGACTTATAACGATAAAAAGTTAAATTTGACAACCGCAGTAGGTATAGTGCAGATAGCCTAAGGTATAGCTTTGTGTTTAAAACAAACAAACCAAGTTGTCACTGGTTGTCTTAGAATAATATTTAGTTTCTTTATATGATTTTTTTATTTAATTAATATTTATTTATTAAGCTAGAAGAGCACGAGGCAGTGAACAGTTGCTGTATACCAATTCATATAGTACTGAAAAATTAGCTGGCATTACAAAGTTCTTTAGTGAAACTAATCTGTTTACTGAAAACGTGTTGCTTATGTTGTTTATTTGCTGAAGGTTACTGCGTCTGGTGTTTATTTATTTATTTAACACATATTATTTCGTCTGATGTTTATTCCCTGTGTATTGTTTCGTCTGGTGTTTACTTGCTGAAACTTTTCCTTCTGGTTGTTTGCTAAAAGTTATTGCTTTTGACGTTTGTTTGTTTGTTGAAACTTCTTACTTCTGATAGCGTATGCTGAAATTTATTGCTTTAATGGTTGTACCCCGAAACTTGTTACTTCTGATGGTTGTTTGTGTGTGTTGTGTAAAGAGTCTTCCGAGCGCTAAAGTGATAATGGAAGGATTCCTCACGATTTGGTTTCTCAGCCTCGTGCACGCCATGCACGAGCAACGTGCATACATACACTCAATAACCTCATTCGGTATTAATTAAATGGGACATAGCAAAGTCCAGTCAGATATAATCGTCGTTCCACCTGAAAATGTCATGGCAACGCAACAACTTTGTTGAGTTACGATCGCTTACATTTAGTTTTCAAGAAAATATGTAAACGTAGATTTCGTGAAGATAGATGCATGAAATTGTTTTCTATACTAAATACATACATACTTTGTAAACGATTTATGGATAAATAATGAGATCCTTTACTTGATTATGGTTAAGACGCCTTCGTAAACGGGAGATAAAGGACGTTTGTATTAAGTCACTGCGACAGATCGTGTGTGTTGTGTATAGTAACTGTAATGATAATAACACTGTTTTTGTTTGTCCTCCAAATGCTCGCGCACAATACTATCTAATTGCGCAAGCGCACGCATTTTGTTACAATGGCTGTAAATAAAAGGTGTATGTATATATGTTCTAATAAACATTTTGTATAACGACATATTAAAAGCTTATCAAAGTTTCTAAACCAAAAATAGGTCGTAGAATATACATTATAAGTCTATATAGTAAAATTCAGCCCGAACTAAATGAATGCAATAATCTTACAGATGTTACGGTGTTAAAATATCTCCTTATCGAATATAGGCCACACTTTATAAAGTGTGTTTGTGTTTTTCTTTTAGCAAAGCCACAAAGGCTATCTGCGTAGCCCCCGAGGGGAATCGAACCCCTGATTTTAGCGTTGTAAATCCGGAGACATACCGCTGTACTAGCGTGGGGCCACTTTATAGGGATAACTAACGTTAAGCCTTAGACAAGTGGGCTTATAAATTTCAATATCTGCGCTTAAAATTATTTTATATTATGTTGGAAATCCTGTATTTAAAGAAGTACTGTTGGAATAAAGACGCTAATATGACCGAAAATATCTTACGGGTATCAGTTGATATAAAAAGACATTTCTAATATAAGTGTAAAAGTTTATTTGGAGGCAAACTTTTGTGACACAGCCCATTTTATACAAAAACAGCAGCTGCACTATTTTATAGACGTAGTTTCTTTATCTAGATTCTGTTAGATGATGTGTCCCATTTAATCTCGAAATTTTCAGTTTCCCTGCTATTGCCCAATTGTATAAGAATTATTTTACTGTAAAATTTCCCCACTGCTTGTTTGGTGTCCCTTTCCCAGGACCTTCTCCATTTGTTCACAAATTTTCATATATATTCCAACAACTGGGCCCACTTTCGTTATTTTAACTTAACCCCTTAATATTTATTCAGTATATTTATTCCTCCTAGCTGTTGAAAATTCAAAGTATTCACATTTTGTTTTGTTTTCAATACAGAACTTTTCTTGCCATATTTTTAGCACCTACTAACTGTATTTGCATCATACTTGTAGTCACTGCTGTCAAAATGGTTTCATAATCTGGTAACGTAGGCAACAGAATTTTTTAATCGTCTTCGTTAAGCATGTAAATAGATTGCTATCCGTAAAAGTATATTTAACTTTCCACACGTTTCGTCTTTTTATAAACACATATCTTTTTAATTTAACCTCCAACGACTCTGATAACTTGTTGATTTTGATGAACCATTCACGAATTTCTTATCATTTTATGTATATCAACGACAATCTGAATCAAATGACCAATTACTAAATTTAGTAGCCCGGCATGGCCAGGTGGTTAAGGTACTCGGCTCGTAATCTGAGGGTCGTAGGTTCGAATCCCAGTTACCCCAGACATATTCGCCCTTTCAGCCGTGAGGGCGTTATAATATGACGGTCAATCCCACTAGTCATTGGTAAAAGAGTAGCCCAAGAGTTGGCGGTGGCTGGTGATGACTAGCTGCCTTCCCTCTAGTCTTACACTACTAAATTAGGGACGGCTAGCGTAGATAGCCCTCGTGTGGCTTTGCGCGAAATTCAAACCAAACCAAACAAACAATTCTTCGATCTTTTTAATAAACAATTATATCTGTTGTTTGTTTTATTTGCCGAAGTGACTTTTAAGTGTACTGGAAAAGCTTAGATATTTAGAACTCATTAACAAAATTGTTCCTGATCTCTCAGAATAAAGTATCTCAATGGATTGGCTGTAAGTTTGAAGAATTATAACGCTCGAACTTGAGGTACGATTCCTACAGTAACTCGACGCAGATAACCAATTTTATTACTTTGCGTTTAAAACTCTTAAGGCAAGTTATTTGTCAATGTTTAAAATGTAATGTCCTCTTTGTCTAATATACGCTCTGAACACTGTATCATGTGATAACAAAGCCCTTACAGTGTGCAAGTATGGTTGTAAAGAATCAACCAACATTTCATGCTTAGCTAATGGTTATTTATTTCAGAATTTCACACCAATCTTCACAAGTGTTATATGCACATAAAGACACTTCAGATTTTGAACTTATAGACTAGGGCAATGGTTCCCAAACTGTGCGCCGCGGCGTCCCAGGGCGCTGCGACGAATTCACAGGGGCGCCAAGGGATATTCCATTTGGATTTACCTTTGCAGAAAAAGAAAATTTTATTGAGCTGTCTTGTGACAAGATTTTAAAAACAAAATGTGGCAGCATAGAACTAACTGAGTTTTGGATTTAAGTAAAAGATGAATATCTGCTCCTAAGTGCTGAAGCTCAGTGAATCCTAATTCCATATGCGACGTCATATCTCTGCAAAGCTGGGTTTTCGGCGATTGCTGTGATAAAAAGCAAGTACCACACAGAGATCAATGTGGAACAGGAAATGAGGGTTGTGGTATCAAACCTGATTCCAAGGTTTGAGAAGCTGTACACGTGACCAGCAGGTGCACACAACCCATTAGTAATTGTGATTATTTAAAAATGAAATAAAAATATTGGTTTTTACTTTCAATTTACCTGTATTATTCTTTCAAACAGTTACTAAGTTGTTAGGACATAAATACTTATTAAGTTGTTTCGAACTAACTACTCAATAAATGAAACTGTTAGGTTTTTCTTTTTGCCTAAGGGTGCCGTAAAAAAATTGCTGAGACACTAAGGGGGCCATGAACTGAGTGTTTGGAATACTTTGGACTAGGGGAACTACAACAACTGAGCAGCACTCACGTCTTGGGCTACTGTAATCCATCGAATAGGGAGCTCTGAACTTTTATATACCACACTCACAGCCTGAAGTACCGTTTAGTGACAACAGATCGTAAATTATGAATCGAAAATTTCGAGTTCGCTAATTACTCGGCCACTTCGGTGTGTTACAAGCTAATTAACAAGAAAGTATCGCATATTGATGAAAAATCTCTATGAAAGTGTTACTAAGTTAATACTGATTTTGTTTGGCACAGTTTTTGCTTTCTTTCAAACTAATATTACCAAAGTTTCTATACAGAGGTAGTACATTCAACCAATCAAGAAAGAGCGCTCACAGGAGTCTGACGTAGGTAGGCAACTAAACTAAACGAGGTAAATGCCAGAATCAACCTGTTTGTTCGGTGGGTTCGTGGCAAAACTGACGGGTTATTTCTGTACGAAAGAAGACATTTTGTACTCAGCGTAACAGGTGATTTTGTTGCTACATCAACGAATGATGACTGGTTACAAATTTTGTTTGATTTGTGTGTGTTATAACCATACTTAAGAAAACAACAGAAAACATTAGAAACTGGGTAACAGTATGGAGCTTTGCATATGACGGTGCCGACAAAAAAGAAAATGCAACGTTGTGAGATATTAAGATGTTGGCAGTGATAACGTTTACTGTATTTCTGCTTGCTGGTGCTGGAGCCACAGGTTTGTGTGATATTTCTATCTCTAGGAACTTCGAATAGTCTTTCATGGACATTTTACAACCTTTACAAACAGTAAGAATACTTAAGCGTAAGTGTGCACCATTTCAAATAATGTGTATGACCTTTCCGTGGCTTTTAACCTATAACAATTTACACACAGTGATATTCAGCTCAGCAACGATGTTATCCGCATAATGTCAAACATTTACTTTAAGTTTGACATGTTTTTGTAGGGTATAAAGTTGATACCGCTTTATTTGTTTGTGTGTTTTCGTGGTATACGTATCCCCAGCGTCATAAATGTGTAGAATCATAACATATGTATTATTTTGTTAGGTATGTAAATAACTATCAAGTGTGCTTTAACCTTCGTGTCAAAACAAGTACACGTTTTTAGTTGTTTTTTTATTATAATAATTGTATTATAATGTAGATATGTAACAAGATATTTCAATCCTCAAGCTATTCTGTTATTTATTGTTCTCTAACAGTTTTGTTACTTCACAGATCACTCTTTTTTATTACTTTTTAATTAATCAAAACTATATTTCATTATACTTTCTTTTGTCATTACAGATATGTATAATGAAATTCGAACCCGCGACCCTCAGATTACGAGTTCGAATCCCGGTCGCACCAAACATGCTCGCCCTTTCAGCCATGGGGGGTTTTACAATGTGACGATCAATCCTACTATTCGTTGGTAAAAGAGTAGCCCAAGAGTTGGCTGTGGATGGTAATGACCAGCTGCCTTCTCTCTAGTCTTGCACTGCTAAATTAGGGACGGCTAGCACAGATATCACTAGAGTAGCTTTGTGCGAAATTCAAAAACAAAGGCCTGGCATGGCCAAGCGTGTTAAGGCGTGCGACTCGTAATCTGAGGGTCGCGGGTTCGCATCCCCGTCGTGCCAAACATGCTCGCCCTCCCAGCCGTGGGGGCGTTATAATGTGACAGTCAATCCCACTATTCGTTGATAAAAGAGTAGCCCAAGAGTTGGCGGTGGGTAGTGATGATTAGCTGCTCTAGTCTTACACTGCTAAATTAGGGACGGCTAGCACAGATGGCCCTCGTGTAGCTTTGTGCAAAATTCAAACAAATAAACAAAACATCAAAAACCAAAAACAAAACCAAATTATCTGTTAATCACTTTAGTTTCTTCTCTGTGATTTCTGGTAATGGTTTGTACAGCTGCATGATTCTAACTAATTTTATAAAACAAATTTTACTTATGCCTTCCTACCTCTAACTATTTAAAGTGGCGCCAAAAATTATTGTAATATTTTTCGAAATTTAATCTTATATTTCATATTGCATGCTCAAAAAATGGCACAAGTGAAAATAAGGTTCTTTTAAAATTTTAAATTTATTCAAAATGCATCCATTAAAATGTTTGTTAATATACGTTTGGCTTTTTTTTTTGTGTGAAAATTTAGGTGGATATTATTATATGTACATCCTTAATATTAATTTACCTACCTCGGTAATATGTAAGTCACCACAATTTATACATTATAAAATATATATTACATTTCTAGGATCGCAATTACATGACTTGTTAATGAAAAAAGAGAATATATTTATTATTTTAGTCGTTTTGAATATAACTTAAATTATATTAACCCGCAGTTCTTTCACAACTCTAGGTTTATAAATATCTCTATCAATTTATTTTATTGTATTAAAATAGTTATCATTAGAAATTTCCAAACGTGACATTATAAATTATTCGTGATGAGTGACTTTGATGCCACCAGTAAAAATCAAAGAAGAGATTTTGTTTGCTTCTTTTGAATTTGGCGCAAAGGTTCACGAGAGCTGTCTTCGCTAATCGTCCCTTATTTAGCAGTGTAAGACTAGAGGAAAGCCAGCTAGTCATCACCAGCCACCGGAAGCTCTTGCGCTACTCTTTTACGAATGAATAGTGGATTGATCGTACATATAACGCCCCCACAGCAGAAAGTGCGAGCATGTTTGGTGTGATGGGGATTCGAACCCGCGACCCTCAAATTACGAGTCAAGCACCATAACCACATGTCCATGTCGAGGCCCAAAACGACAAAAGAAAAGTGCAATGATTGTACTGTTTTGTTAATTGTAACCAGAAGTGGAAACTTCTACATACCTGTTATTTATACTATGTGTACTTTCATAAGGTCCCACAAAGTGTCCTGTTTGAGGAGTACATAAAACCAAAATTAAGAGTAAAAATACTTTTATTTCTTGCTTTTGAACTTCATACAGCTGTGGTGTAGACTACTGAGTGCATAATTCTTCTCGTGATTTATAGCATGCATACGTTTTACTTACTACACGAAAGTGCAAATCGCGACGTCAAGCGTTCCCCCATGTGACGTCATTTTAGTGTCTACTGATCAACGGACAGACAACACACTACTGTAAAGTGGTGCCAGTGGTTGAAACGGGTGACCCTTCCAGGCGGCCTTCTGTCCCCTTTCGTGAAATTATATATATTACACTTTTCAATGAGAAAAGCGCCCAATGCTTATGTTTGAAAAAAAAAAAAAAAAAAGGATTCAGACATATGTATGTAGAAAATAATAAAATATCTTATCAAAGCTTTCACCAACAACAATTTATTTTTCGGAAGAAAATTCGTCAATTGCACGTTAGCAGTTTCTTACTAAATGTTAGTGTACTATTATAATTTAGGATTAAAGTTGTGTAAACGTTTGTTGTTGTTTTTTAATTTCGCGCAAAGCTACTCGAGGACTATCTGCGCTAGCCGTCCCTAATTTAGCAGTGTAAGACTAGAAGAAAGGCAGTTAGTCATCACCACCCTCCGCCAACTCCTGGGCTACTCTTTTACCAATGAATAGTGGAACTGACCGTCACATTATGACGCCCCCACGGCTGAAAGGGCGAGCATGTTTGGTGCGACCGGGATTCGAACCTGCGCCATCTCGGATTACGAGTCGAACCCCTTAACACGCTTGGCCATGCCGGGCCCTGTGTAAACGTAATTTCAACTTGGAAAAAAGCGACAACATAATGTTTTAGTTCAACCTAAATGTCACCTTCTGCGTTACGACCAGATCACAGATACCAAGGTTTAGTTCAACCTAAATGTCACCTTCTGCGTTACGACCAGATCATAGATACCAAGGTTTAGTTCAACCTAAATGTCACCTTCTGCGTTACGACCAGATCATAGATACCAAGGTTTAGTTCAACCCAAATGTCACCTTCTGCGTTACGACCAGATCACAGATACCAAGGTTTAGTTCAACCTAAATGTCACCTTCTGCGTTACGACCAGATCATAGATACAAAGGTTTAGTTCAACCTAAATGTCACCTTCTGCGTTACGACCAGATCATAGATACAAAGGTTTAGTTCAACCTAAATGTCACCTTCTGCGTTACGACCAGATCATAGATACAAAGGTTTAGTTCAACCTAAATGTCACCTTCTGCGTTACGACCAGATCATAGATACAAAGGTTTAGTTCAACCTAAATGTCACCTTCTGCGTTACGACCAGATCATAGATACAAAGGTTTAGTTCAACCTAAATGTCACCTTCTGCGTTACGACCAGATCATAGATACAAAGGTTTAGTTCAACCTAAATGTCACCTTCTGCGTTACGACCAGATCATAGATACCAAGGTTTAGTTCAACCTAAATGTCACCTTCTGCGTTACGACCAGATCATAGATACCAAGGTTTAGTTCAACCTAAATGTCACCTTCTGCGTTACGACCAGATCATAGATACAAAGGTTTAGTTCAACCTAAATGTCACCTTCTGCGTTACGACCAAATCATAGATACAAAGGTTTAGTTCAACCTAAATGTCACCTTCTGCGTTACGACCAGATCATAGATACAAAGGTTTAGTTCAACCTAAATGTCACCTTCTGCGTTACGACCAGATCATAGATACAAAGGTTTAGTTCAACCTAAATGTCACCTTCTGCGTTACGACCAGATCATAGATACAAAGGTTTAGTTCAACCTAAATGTCACCTTCTGCGTTACGACCAGATCATAGATACAAAGGTTTAGTTCAACCTAAATGTCACCTTCTGCGTTACGACCAGATCATAGATACAAAGGTTTAGTTCAACCTAAATGTCACCTTCTGCGTTACGACCAGATCATAGATACAAAGGTTTAGTTCAACCTAAATGTCACCTTCTGCGTTACGACCAGATCATAGATACAAAGGTTTAGTTCAACCTAAATGTCACCTTCTGCGTTACGACCAGATCATAGATACAAAGGTTTAGTTCAACCTAAATGTCACCTTCTGCGTTACGACCAGATCATAGATACAAAGGTTTAGTTCAACCTAAATGTCACCTTCTGCGTTACGACCAGATCATAGATACAAAGGTTTAGTTCAACCTAAATGTCACCTTCTGCGTTACGACCAGATCATAGATACCAAGGTTTAGTTCAACCTAAATGTCACCTTCTGCGTTACGACCAGATCATAGATACAAAGGTTTAGTTCAACCTAAATGTCACCTTCTGCGTTACGACCAGATCATAGATACAAAGGTTTAGTTCAACCTAAATGTCACCTTCTGCGTTACGACCAGATCATAGATACAAAGGTTTAGTTCAACCTAAATGTCACCTTCTGCGTTACGACCAGATCATAGATACAAAGGTTTAGTTCAACCTAAATGTCACCTTCTGCGTTACGACCAGATCATAGATACAAAGGTTTAGTTCAACCTAAATGTCACCTTCTGCGTTACGACCAGATCATAGATACAAAGGTTTAGTTCAACCTAAATGTCACCTTCTGCGTTACGACCAGATCATAGATACAAAGGTTTAGTTCAACCTAAATGTCACCTTCTGCGTTACGACCAGATCATAGATACAAAGGTTTAGTTCAACCTAAATGTCACCTTCTGCGTTACGACCAGATCATAGATACAAAGGTTTAGTTCAACCTAAATGTCACCTTCTGCGTTACGACCAGATCATAGATACAAAGGTTTAGTTCAACCTAAATGTCACCTTCTGCGTTACGACCAGATCATAGATACAAAGGTTTAGTTCAACCTAAATGTCACCTTCTGCGTTACGACCAGATCATAGATACAAAGGTTTAGTTCAACCTAAATGTCACCTTCTGCGTTACGACCAGATCATAGATACAAAGGTTTAGTTCAACCTAAATGTCACCTTCTGCGTTACGACCAGATCATAGATACAAAGGTTTAGTTCAACCTAAATGTCACCTTCTGCGTTACGACCAGATCATAGATACAAAGGTTTAGTTCAACCTAAATGTCACCTTCTGCGTTACGACCAGATCATAGATACCAAGGTTTAGTTCAACCTAAATGTCACCTTCTGCGTTACGACCAGATCATAGATACCAAGGTTTAGTTCAACCTAAATGTCACCTTCTGCGTTACGACCAGATCATAGATACAAAGGTTTAGTTCAACCTAAATGTCACCTTCTGCGTTACGACCAGATCATAGATACAAAGGTTTAGTTCAACCTAAATGTCACCTTCTGCGTTACGACCAGATCATAGATACAAAGGTTTAGTTCAACCTAAATGTCACCTTCTGCGTTACGATCAGATCATAGATACCAAGGTTTAGTTCAACCTAAATGTCACCTTCTGCGTTACGACCAGATCATAGATACAAAGGTTTAGTTCAACCTAAATGTCACCTTCTGCGTTACGACCAGATCATAGATACAAAGGTTTAGTTCAACCTAAATGTCACCTTCTGCGTTACGACCAGATCATAGATACCAAGGTTTAGTTCAACCTAAATGTCACCTTCTGCGTTACGACCAGATCATAGATACAAAGGTTTAGTTCAACCTAAATGTCACCTTCTGCGTTACGACCAGATCATAGATACAAAGGTTTAGTTCAACCTAAATGTCACCTTCTGCGTTACGACCAGATCATAGATACAAAGGTTTAGTTCAACCTAAATGTCACCTTCTGCGTTACGACCAGATCATAGATACAAAGGTTTAGTTCAACCTAAATGTCACCTTCTGCGTTACGACCAGATCATAGATACAAAGGTTTAGTTCAACCTAAATGTCACCTTCTGCGTTACGACCAGATCATAGATACCAAGGTTTAGTTCAACCTGAATGTCACCTTCTGCGTTACGACCAGATCATAGATACAAAGGTTTAGTTCAACCTGAATGTCACCTTCTGCGTTACGACCAGATCATAGATACCAAGGTTTAGTTCAACCTAAATGTCACCTTCTGCGTTACGACCAGATCATAGATACAAAGGTTTAGTTCAACCTAAATGTCACCTTCTGCGTTACGACCAGATCATAGATACAAAGGTTTAGTTCAACCTAAATGTCACCTTCTGCGTTACGACCAGATCATAGATACAAAGGTTTAGTTCAACCTAAATGTCACCTTCTGCGTTACGACCAGATCATAGATACAAAGGTTTAGTTCAACCTAAATGTCACCTTCTGCGTTACGACCAGATCATAGATACCAAGGTTTAGTTCAACCTAAATGTCACCTTCTGCGTTACGACCAGATCATAGATACAAAGGTTTAGTTCAACCTAAATGTCACCTTCTGCGTTACGACCAGATCATAGATACAAAGGTTTAGTTCAACCTAAATGTCACCTTCTGCGTTACGACCAGATCATAGATACCAAGGTTTAGTTCAACCTAAATGTCACCTTCTGCGTTACGACCAGATCATAGATACCAAAATTTAGTTCAATCTAAATGCCACCTTCTGCGTTGCGACCAGATCACAGATACCAAGGTTTAGTTCAACCTAAATGTCACCTTCTGCGTTACGACCAAATCATAGATACAAAGGTTTAGCTCAACCTAAATGCCACCTTCTGCGTTACGACCAGAACATAGATACCAAGGCTCAGCTGCATCAATTGCTGACCAGTTAATAGCATCTGTTGTCTATAAGTTACTCTGGATCTAGCAACAATGTATACTCCTTCGGTTATAGCACCACCTCAGCTGTACCTCAACGACAAATTATGGCAAGTCGGTAACAGTTTGAGAGGGTACCTAGGCCCATTCCTATTACAACCACTGGAAACTAAACCACATAGTAGGAAGTCCTGCCAATTACAGTCACAAAGTAACGTTTTGGTAAACCTTTGTACAAATATCGTGTATGCATTTATGGATGAAAGCATCCTGACATAATGTTTTCTATGAAAGATTTTGATGTAAGGACCACATTCGTTACAAGTTTTTGATTTCTTGTTCAGTGCTGTGACAACAAATCTCGAAGCTCGGATGCAAGGAGGTCCTAAATACGAATATTCCATTGCTTTTAGAATTTTTTAGGTTCTAGGAGCAGCCTTTAGCGGTCTCCTGAGCCAGTGGTCAAAAGGTAATTCGCCCCTTGTACACCCTATTGCTAAGGCTGTTTCACTGTGTCATATTTCTTTAATCAAGAAATCTACTTTTGAATTTTATCTTGAATACCCATTGTGTAGCTTCGTGCTTAATTCAAAACAACAACAAGCTGCTTCTATTCAACAATTTCTAGCTTAATAATATTATGTATGTCACGTAACGTTAATTCTAGTTGGGTTTTTTTTTATCAAAAAAACTTCCTGAACAGACACATTAGGACCGTAGGACTTGTAATTCTGTTGTGGTTTATTTCCACACGTGTTTACTTTTACCCAATTCAATTTTCTCATTCGAGTTTCGTCTATACGTACAATTTTGTCATGATTAGGTATTTCGGTTAGACATCACTTCTCTGGAGATGTAACATCAATAAACTGATTTACCATAGTACTGTAATTCTTATATGGCGAATAAGAAATTTTGAAAAGAAGTGAGTGTCCAGTAGAATATTTTAAATAGTGCTTTCACCGCTGTGTACATTTCATTGTATTTCGTAAAGACTGCACATTCAGATGAATGAGGTAAGCTGAGAATCGATTGTATTATTTATAAATTTGATATTCGTTTTCAGTTAACATTATGAGAGTTTAAAAACAAAGAATACAATATAAGTATTTTAAACACAAGAGAAAAATAAAGACCGCGAAAAGTCAAATGCTTAAAGTCTAGACTATTATTCGATAGAAGTCTACGTTTCGGGTTAGGACTAGCAAACCATTAAACCAACTGCCATCAGTCTTGAGACTTACCTCAAGAGAACGAGTGTTAAGTGATTTGCTTTTCGCGAATCAACACTGATACTAGTAAGGTATGTGTTTGGCTAAGCAGAGCTTAACATCGTAGGAGTTTGAGTACAACTCTACCAATGAAAACAACTAAATTTGATCCAGAATTTGTATACAATAAAACCAGTTTAAATATGTTACTAAATATTTATTTTTTAAAGTATATATTACAAAACATACACGCGTTACTGAACGCTGTCCAATATAACGTATGGAAACAGATTGAGAGCATCTGACCGACCTCAGAACAACGTAATGAAAATCCTGTCTCAGAGAGAAGTGTTTCAAGCTTTAAGTTTTCATCATAATGTTTATGTACAAATGTTTTGTGCATAATCATGACATATTAAGAATAATTAATATAAACTGCTCTGTATAATAATACATGGTACAAAAGTTTGGTGATTATTGTTCATTTTTTTTATAATTCAGTTGAACACGAAAGTGAGTTCAAAGATACCAAGAACGAGAGCCAGATTCAATCCACGTTTACCACAGAGATTACTGATGTAACCACAGAAGCCGACGATCTGTTTCACTCTTCTATTGGAAAATCGCATTCTGTAGATGAAGTTCACACACAAGGTAACACCGAACCGTCAACCTTCTTTCCTGATAAGCTTGACCTTGGCTACGCCTACAATAACGGGGAATCGCCTTCTAAATCGCCACCTAGCGAAGAACGAGTTAAATATATCTATGTGACCTTCAATGGAGATCAGACTTTGTCGTCAGTTGAAAACCTACGTAAGGTTTCTGTGGGTGAGTGTTATTAGGTTTTTTAGGTAATTAAATCTAAGTAGTGTTATTGTATATATAAATAGTTCATAGCTTTTATTACTTCACGTGTTGATTATGTTCTACTAGATTCACATACTACACTGTTTTTTTTCTCCGTTATGATTATAGATGTTGAAATTCAAATTTTCTAAATCTAATAAATATTCATTGAGGATATCTTTACAATTCATTTGTGTTCAGGAAACATGAGTAGGTTGGCTATATAAAAAGACAAGTACGGCTTTCAGCTGTTTCACTTATAATACTCATTGTTTGATCTGTTTAAAGTCCTTTACAAGTTTTACACTGGACTCGTAATCTGAAGGTCGCGGGTTAAAATCCCCGTCACACCAAACATGCTCACTTTTATGGGCCCAGCATGGCCAGGTGGTTAAGGCACTTGCCTCGTAATCTGAGGGTCGCAGGTTCGAATCCCGGTCGCACTAAACATGCTTGCCCTTTCAGTCGTGGGGGCGTTATAATGTGACGGTCAAACCCACTATTCGTTGGTAAAAGAGTAGCCCAAAAGTTGACGGTGGGTGGTGATGACTAGCTGCCTTTCCTCTAGTCTTACACTAATAAATTAGGGACGTTTAGCGCAGATAGCCCTTGAGTAGCTTCGCGAGAAATTCAAAACAAACCAAAACAAGTTTTACATAGCGCCATCTAACAGTGTGTTTTCATCGTTCTGGTCTACATTTCGAAACGTCTATCAAATATTCTTCTACAACCAATCATCTGAGTCCTGTAAAATAACCAACAGAAATGTGTAAGCTTTTTGAAACAGTTATCACTGTAGATTCACCTCTAAGTATTGCGCATGTGATTTGCAATATACCCATATTTATAAACAACCATATAACAATTCATGAATGAATAGTTATTTTTAAAGTATCTTGTACTTAAACAAATTATAATATATTGCTAAATATATTTACCTGAGATCAACCTTGAGAGATACTTGAACCACATATCTTTATTAATTGGAATATTACAGTCTTGGATGATCAAGATATTAGAAATGGTTGTCTAATTTTGCAATGGAATTTTATTTGTTCAAAATAATTGTCAGCTGGAAAGGAATAACGTTTAGTACAAATGAAGGATTTATTACTTGCATTAATATTTTCAAATTGAACGGCGCCTTATGCGACGAATAGGTTAAAGAACCAGGTTATAACTATCCTTGATTTTGAACTAATGATAAAAAGAAGGCAGACAGTTAGCAACACCCACCGGTGCAAGGGATTTGTCCAGCTGTGACCTAAAAAACCGGATTGACTATTACTCTCTGGTTTGTTTTGAATTTCGCCAAAGCTACACGAGGGCTATCTACGCTAGCCGTCCCTAATTTAATAGTGTAAGGCTAGAGGGAAGGCAGCTAGTCATCACCACCCACCGCCAACTTTTGGGCTACTCTTTCACCAACAAATAGTGGGATTGACCGTCAAATTATAACGCCCCCACGGCTGAAAGGGCGAGCGTTTTTGTGCGTCCGGGACTAAAGATAGAAATACAATGTTATTACTAAAACTCTTTAAAATGTTAAGAGGTTTTAACACATAGTCAAACTGTCTTCATAGAATAGTTAACTGACTTTCCTTGTGCTAAAACATTTTGTTCTTGGAATATTGGCGGCTTTTAGCAAATAACACGGAGAAAAACCAAGAAGAAGAAGTTGGACGAACACAAGTGTATATCATTGGGATTGTCGGTATTATTCCTGCTGCTGGGGCCCTCTTGTGGTGTTTCAAGCGAACTTTTCCCTGGTTCTGTAAGGTGAATATTTTGCGTGTAAACAACATGTCGACTGTTTCTGGTAGTAATCTAACGAACACAGCATTTGTTATCACGCTTAATATTGTAATTATTATTTAAGTTGTAAATAAAAACCTATGCATACTATTATTCACAAAAAAATATATTTTTCCCATAATAATTTAAACAGAATCAGATTATATTTTGAAGGATTAAGGTTATCTACGTATCTGGACTATTTCCACAATGTTATAAAATATTTAAACGAAACTGTCTACGTATCTGGACTTTTTCCACAGTGTTATCAAACATTTAATGAAACTGTCTACGTATCTGGACTTTTTCCACAATGCTATCAAACATTTAATGAAACTGTTTACGTATCTGGACTTTTCCCACAATGCTATAAAATATTTAATGAAACTGTCTACGTATCTGGACTTTTTCCACAATGCTATCAAACATTTAATGAAACTGGTTGCGTATCTGGACTTTTCCCACAATGCTATAAAATATTTAATGAAACTGTCTACGTATCTGGACTTTTTCCACAATGTTATCAAACATTTAATGAAACTGTTTACGTACTGGACTTTTCCCACAATGCTATAAAGTATTTAATAAAACTGTCTACGTATTTGGACTTTTTCCACAATGTTATCAAACATTTAATGAAACTGTCTACGTATCTGAACGTTTTCCACAATGTTATCAAACATTTAATGAAACTCTCTACGTATCTGAACGTTTTCCACAATGTTATCAAACATTTAATGAAACTGTGCTTTGGTTTGTATCTTATGTGTTCAGAAATTTAAAGAAAAAAAGCTAAATTTTGATATAAAGAAAGGAGATAAAAATAAAATTATCGTATGCCCAATATTTGTTTCAGGAATTACAGGCGTTGAATCAGAAAAATTATAGTCGTTTTTTAATTGTAGATTATTTTTTTGTAAACAACCCGAAAGCCTAATTCTAACTGTATAGTTTCATATTCATTTGGAAAATATTATTTTCTCGTTAATCACGTAATGAGGGCAATTTTTATGCGCTGTTAGAAGAAACACAAGCAATCTGAAGACTCTTCGTCGGATAATCCTAAAATTCAAGAATCAACATTCAAAAGAAAAGAAGGAGAAAGAGTGACGTCATCTGACCAGAACAACCCTGATGGAACAACGACAACAGAGGTATTGATTTTCACTTGAAAACGTTAATAAGCCATACAGGCAACATCTTGTAACTGTACGATGCAAAATGTGGAAAATGAGGTTTGTTTGTGGATATTCACTCAAGCAAGCAGGTGGTGGGTGGGCGAACTCCCTATTTTTGTGATGTAAAAATTAAGTTTGTATAGGTATAGCGCAGCTGCTTATGGTATTAATGCTTTCATTTAGTCTACGTTAGCCTTTTGTGGCTTCAAGTAAGAATTAGAAGCCGAAGCCGTATTGCTTCTGTAAGGTTTTGTTGGCCTGATTCTTTACAGTAGGTGTTTATGACTTGTTGTCGATAAATTTCAACAATAAACAAGCAACAACACTACAAGTCTGTTTTGAAATAATGTACTAAAACAAGTTAAATATATATACAAACGTTCTTGGTGGTTGGTTATCATAGTTGCATCCAGAACTTCTTCGTCAAATCCCACATTGGCTGAATAATTATCACCTATGCTCAATGCACAGTGCTCTGTGCTTAATAAATAATCATTATGGCACTGCTATCAACACTGAAATTCCATGAAAGTTATTCATGGAAAAGCACCCTAGAAGAATGTAGCATGCTAACATGCTATTTCAGTAGTGCATACATGTACGCGTACCATAGCCAATGATTAATATAGCTGATATGCTTGTTGTATAGAGTTGTTTAAATTAATGATATCATTTTACAAGTAATAGCTGCTCCGTATGTAGTTAGTACAGTATTTTGCTGCAAAAAACACAACATATTTATGCTCATTTAAGTCTATCTTTCCACTCAATGCTACATCAGAAGGACAATTTGCTAATTTATCTTTGGACGTTTGTGGATTTTGTGTGTACTGCCATCCAATTGTTTATCTTGTATTTCAAGCAAAATCGCTTCCAGATTTAATCTCATAGCACTTTTTTTTTTTTTACAAATTTGTTGTGAGGGGAGCATGTCCTCCGATTCTCGTAGTATTGACACGCTGATTGTGTTGGTTTTGATGCCACAAATTAGAACCCCCGTTACAAACATTCTCCTTACGGGCTTTTTATTTTATTTCAATAATAAAACCTCAGAATTCTGCGGTAAACTCAGCTAAAGGAAAACATAAACTATTCTTATATAGTTTGGATAAAATAAAAGTAAAAAATTCAAAAACTAGAGATGGCATTTCCGCCGTCCCTACATAAATTTGTTTGTTTGTTTTGAATTTTGCGCATGGCTACGCGAGAGATATCTGCGCTAGCCGTCCCTAATTTAGCAGTGTAAAACTAAAGGGAAGGCAGCTAGTCATCACCACCAACCGCCAACTCTTGGGCTACCCTTTTACCAACGAATAGTGGGGGTTGACCGTCACATTATAACGCCCCCACGGCTGAAAGGGCGAGCATGTTTGGTGTGACGGGAATTAAAAAACGCGACTCTCGGACTAGGAGTCGAGTGCCTTAACCACCTGGCCAACTTTGTCTGTATTCGAGTGCCTTAACCACCTGGCTAACTTTGTCTGTATTCGAATCCCTTAACCACCTGGCTAACTTTGTCTGTATTCAAGTGCCTCAACCACCTGGCTAACTTTGTCTGTATTCTTTCCGTTTTTAAAAGTTTTTCATTACTTGTTTGCTTGTTTTTTAATGCAGTGTGTCACGTAGTCATGGGAAAAAGGTTGTACTTATGAACAGGTTTTAAATACAGTAAAGTATCAGCTGTAATACTCATTGTTTATCTATTCGTGTTTCACCCTATACTTAAGCTTTTTAAATAACACCAAATTCTGTAAGAAAGTTAATTTGTAGAAGTAATGATAACATCGTTCACACATCGTAATTATTTTTGTTCTTTTAATTACTACTAGTTATTAACAAAACATTTACATTTAAAACTATGTCACTACAGTGAAAACTGGTCGACAACATTAGTTTGGTTTTTAATTATCATGTGATGAAACCGAAACAGAAGAACAAGAAATTGAAACGTTTTGTTTTTCATGATGTTAGAAAACACGTAGATTTTAGAAGTCTTAATATAAATGAAAAAAAACAAACAAACCTATAAACTGTTTACCCCTGAAGAAGAAAAGTCCGCCTTCCGAAAGCGCTGTGGTTATATGGTTTTTTATTTCATTTCTCTTAACCCCGTATCACCAGATGGCTCGGACACTCAACTCGTACTATGAGGGTCGCTGGTTCGAATTCCCGTCACATCAAACATGCTTGCCCTATTAACCTGGAGGGGGATTATAATGTGATAGTCAATCACACTATTCGTTGGTAAAAGAGTAGCTCAAGAGTTTCCGGTGGGTTGTGATGATTAGCTAGCTTCCTTCCCTCTAGTCTTAGATTGCTAAACTAGAGATGGGTAGTACAGATAGCCCTCGCATAGCTTTGCGCGAAATTCAAAGACAAACAAAGAATAATTTCTACCAAAACGTTTTGTTATGATATCTTCAGACATTCCCATGACCTGTAACTCGGTGAGTACATTATTAGGTTACAATACGGATATCATTATAAAGGAAACACTGTATATTATTGTAAAGTTCTTATAACATATTGAGGAGATATTTAAAATACCATTTGGATGAACAATCCGAGCCATCCCTACATAGTCTGTGCTGCCACCTGCCTAATACTTGGTTATTACATTGGAGGTATTGTGTCGTCATTCGTACTCTTTCTCACCGTTTTTCTTCCCAATTTCACAAACTTCTTCTAAGTTGCAATATAAAGGCATATCTTCTGTCTTATTCTGTAATGCAGTGTAATATTGCATAAGTATCGAAACCTGGTTTCGAGCGTTGTAAGTCCACTCATATGCCGCATTGTCACCGAGAGGCGTGCAAAATGAGATGTGTTAATTAAAAATGTGAAGTTTGTGTATGCATGTTTGTTATTAAACACAAAGCTACACCAAGGGCTATCTGTGCTCTGCCCATGGGTATCGAAACCCGGTTTCTAGTAGCATCAGTCTGCACACATACCACTGGAAGGGGAAGCGCTTAGATTTGACCTCGATGAATGACAGATAGGTACAAAAATCTAATGGTTCTTCTGAAACTGTATAAAAATTATTATATGTAGAAGAGTTATCATACTATGTATATTTTTAGTAATTAAACAAGCAATCACTATAACACACATCACCTTCTGCACACCACTGTTGTAAAGAGTGATTATTTGAATATTTGTGGTCTTCCTGTCAGCTTGAATGAGTCTGGCTATTCTTCTCTGACCTCTCTCATTAAAAAGGTGTTTTCACCCACAAAACTGCTGCTCACTGAATATTTTTTGTTTTTCGCATCATTCTCTGTAAACTCTAGAGACTGTAGTTTGTGAAAACCCCAGAAGGTCAGCATTTTCTGAAATGCTGGAATAATTACGTTTGACACCCACAATCATTCCATGGTGAAAGTCTCTTAGATCACGCATGTTCTTCATTCTAATGTTTGGACGAACAACAGTTGAACATCTTGCCCATGTCTGATTGCTTTCTATATTGAGTTGCAACCACATGATACGCTGTTTGGCTATTTACATTAAATAGTACGTGTACCTAATGATATGGCCACTGGGTGTATGTGTGTGTGTATTATAATTTATTTTTCTAATGTATGAGACAAGTCACAGGAAAAAATTAACTTTAAGATCTTTGTTTATAATCTTTTTTAACTTCATAAAAGTTAATTTATTGAATTATTCTAATCATTCATGTGATGACTGATCTCATGCATACTTGAAAAGTGCTTTTGACTCTTTATTACAGACTGAATAATTGAATAAACATGTGGTGCCATAATGTTATTTCAGTTGTATTATTAATGTGTGTTTGTCATGCATTTTTCATATAATGTTAAATATATTGCATCATGCTATCATTAGAATAAATAACTAATTTAAAAATGTTTTGGATGTGTTACTTTACATTGCGTTTGAGTATTAAGAAATTTGTAACTTTTTTTCCCGTGACTTCTTTTTTTAGCCAAAATTATGACTTCTTTTCCTGTAACTTATTTCCGTCCTCCATTTTGTTCTTGTTAAGACTATAACAGAAACAGGCACCCAGAACACATCACTTCATTCTTTGTTGGATGATCCGCAATGGGAAGTTCCCAGGTCAAACGTCCAACTGATTGAGGTCCTAGGAGAGGGAAACTTCGGACGTGTTTGGAAAGCTGAGATTCTACATTCCGATCCTGATGAAACAAGACCATGGTTAGTGGCCGTGAAAACGGTCAAAGGTGCGTATAGTATATCAAGACACACGGTAGGTGTCGTGCGGCCAAAACAACTAGTTTTAAAGCAGAGTGTGTTATTAACACGAGTTATAGTTCGGCGATATTTTACAGTTGGTGTGCGCTACTGGTCTGTTTTTTCACGCATCATATTTCAAGGCAATCCATTAAGAAATACCCAAGTATATCATTCCTTTTTTTTCGAATAAAAAATCCGGAAATCTTATTCGATTGAAAAACATCCTTAAATTTGATAAATTTTTATTCGAATTTGATACTCCGATAAATCTCTCCAACCAAGAAGTTCCATTTAGTGTAAATATAAGTCGCATATAAAAAATTATTTGATACAAATCGCTCAAATTTAACCAAGTTTTGGTGGTGCTTTTTTTCACACATCTACATAAAGTCAGATGAACTATCGGTGTAACATTTTTACTACAGCTTCACCTAAGAGTAAAGGTGAACCATTTTAGTTTTTGTCATATGGATTAAAGACGGCTGATGTAGAGCAGCAAACGTATAAGGTCCAGATACATAAATATTGATTAAGCCAAGCAAATTAGATTAACAGTATCTAGCTCAATAGGTAGAGGTTATTAATGTTTATTCACTGCCAACGTTTCAGTACAAGTTTACTAAATGTTTTGAAATTATACTAATTAATAAGCGTTTAGCGTCACGTGATATTAGTTTAAGCAATTATCATAAATAATTATGCTTGGTAACATTGTGCCGATTGCTTGAGGGTGATGATAAAAAACTATTAATCTAAATTTCATGGCGTTACTATAAAGGAATGCGTTTCCTAATAGCAAAGCTACATCTAGATATCTGCTATGTTCACCAAGGGGAGTCAAACTTCTGATTTTAGCGTTGTAAATCCGAAGACTTTCCGCTGTCCCGCTGACGGATATTACAAAGAAGCTATTAACACTGTTTCAGAGAGGAAAAACTACTAAAATAAATTTTAAAGAATCTAAATGATTCTGTAGAGTGGAGGTCTGTTCCGAATAATAGGGTTATAATCCTAAAGGTAACTTGGATTACTGTCGAGTGCTTGTTTCTTTCTTGCTGTGGTTAATGTGTGTATTGACAAAATACTATAATATCTAATCAAAAACATTTTAGATAAGTAAAAAGGTGCAGCCAAGAAAGATTGAGTGTGATTTAAAGGAATGAAATCAAAATTGGCGGCCAAACTGGTAGCTATACTTAAAGCATTGATAACAACGTTACAGCAAATATTCATTCATTAAGTAGCTAAGCTATGCCACGTACTTTGTTTTTCCCACCATCATATCTCAAGTTCAACAAAAAGAGCGGTTTGGCTAACATGCTGCAATTTTTAGCGTTTTTTACACACGATTAATAATTATTATAAAACTACAATAGTATTTTTCATACATATTATATGCTTATGTTAGGTTTCGTAAAACACGAACCTTATTCTAGACTACTGTACATTACATTAGTATGTTAAACGTTTTCCATGAGATGCATGTTATGCATCTATATGCTTGTGCTATATTTTACGAAGTAAAATAAATAAAAATGAGATAAATAAAAATATATAAAAAATAAAAAATGATTTCATATATTACAATATAATAATGATTGAAAGGTATAAGTATTTTAATATATAATACGAAAATTATATTATTTTCTCGTCAACTGTATTCATGGAGGTCTTTTTTAGTAAATTGAAAATACGCCTCCACCTTAAAAATTCCTAATTGCCAGAACGCTTACAAGCCTGAAAATGGGTGAATGAACGTAAGGAATACATGTAAGGAAGCAGCAAAGAAGGAAGAGAAAATTACAAACATGATTATTGGAGCGCGACATGATAACGTCACCTGTGAAAAAATGGAAAATGAAAGTTGGTTTAATATATTCAATATATAATTTTCTCATATATTTCATTATTTTACATTTTCAAAATTTGAAATAGGCAAAAAAAAAATCCTCTTATATCGCTTTCCTCAGCTGTAGTTTTTCTGTTTCTCATATTAAGTCGAGAACTATGAGAAGAACGATATAAGAGGCTATGTCTTACATTTTTAGGCCTATTTCAAATTTTAAAAAGGTAAAAAAAAGAAATGTATGAGAAAATTATATGCTGAATATATTAAACCAACTTTCAGTTTTATATTTTTTATAGGTGACGTTATCATGTCGTGCTCCAATAATCACGTTTGTTTTGCATTCATTTCGTGCTGTTTAGGCTTGGATACTGAAATACCAAAATTTGCAAGTTATGGCTTCCTTTTGTGAGTTTTGGTTACAGCGACGATAATGACAGTTCTTTTAATTTATTATTCCAGTATTACCATACGAATAAGATTACTTGCAACACAAAGAGAAAAATCGTCCACTTAAAATTGTGCAAATAATTTGAGATCTAATGAAAAAATACACTAGAAAGGCAACATGTGTTGCAATATTCATCAAGTAATCAAAACTGAAGTATTAATATAAAACAAGGCCATATTTAAAATGAACAAACTTTAAAACTACGTAACGCAAGATAACACAATCACATTACGAATTACGAGTTTTATTAAGAAAAGTTTGGGCACAGTACAGGATGCTGCGAAATGAAATCAGTCTGTATATCTAAATCACTTCCTTTACTGACAAACTAATATTCATTTTGTTTATCTTGTTTCAATAATACAAGTACAAAATTGACGAATTTCGTAAAATACAAATCAGGGTACAGGGAACTGAAAATCAATTAACCCAGCCAAGAACAGATAATTCTTGTAATAGTTTCACATAGGAATAAGTTTGATATGCTGATTGAGAATGTTAGAAAATGTCTTTAAAACCTTTTGTAACGTTACGTGGCCCGGCATGGCCAAGTATGTTAAGACGTTCGACTCATAATTCGAGGGTCGCGGGTTTGAATCCAGCACGCACCAAACATGCTTGCCCTTTCAGCCGTGGAGGCATTATAATGTGATGGTCAATCCCACTATTTGTTGGTAAAAGAGGAGCCCAAGAGTTGGCGGTGGGTGGTGATGACAAGCTGCCTTCTCTCTGTTCTCACGCTGCGAAATTAGAGACGACTAGCGCAGATAGCCCTCGAGTAGCTTTGTGCGAAATTTAAAAAAAACAAAACATTACGTACCCTACCCAAAAGTTCCTGAATAAACCTTATTAATCTAAATGCGCTCCTGCTGAGAATAGTTTTAAAAACTAATCATATTAGATACGGGCTTCTTTATATTCGCCTGTGAATGTTGAAATAAAACAAACAACAAACTTGATGACATCTGACGTTTACGAAGAAACGAATAAGTAAACTCTGAAGGAAATAATCTTATCTAACAGAGTAGTGCTTAAAATTTGGACAGGAAAACCACGAGTAATTAGTTTATGGAAAAGTTCTGATAATGAGTGGGGAAGGAAAACTGAAATTACGCTTTCGCGCTATGAAAATATTTACTGACTCACCGAGGTCCAATTAAGATAAGGACATTTCTTGCAACGAGAGAAAGTCTGCGTCTTCTAAAATTAATTGTACGTTAAATTTTGTTTATGTGCGGTGAAGTACAATAATTAATCACCCAACTTCCTTTCCTTAAAGGACACACATAACTCCACATATCACATATAATTATTCCTTCAATCCTTGTCTGTACTTTTAACAAAAGTTGAATATAGTAAAGTATTTCGTTGAAATATGTTTAACGCCTGAGTATGTGAAAATGAGAATCTTCTAAGACTTGATAGAGTAGGATATTTATGATTATCTGTACAATTTTCCAAGTAAGTCCTTTGTAAATTTGCTTCACAAGTTATTTTATTAAATGGAATTTTATTGTGAAATATTTTTTCATAATAAGATGTTATACTTTCAAATCACAGTAATATTCTTGTAGGAAGTGAAAATTTAAATTACAGTGTAAATTCTAAATAACTTCCACACTTATTACTCATAATTACTTTATCTAAACTTCTATAATACTCAATTTCGGAGTTCAGTTCCTACAGTTGGTACAGAAGTGTGCAGCTCAGCGCTTAACAACAGGCACCGCCCGCTATGGCCAGGTGGTTAAGGTACTCGACTCGTAATCCGAGAGTCGTGGATTCAAAACCCCATCGCACCGAACATGCTCGCTCTTTCAGCCGCGGAGGCGTTATGATGTGACGGTTAGTCTATTCCTTAGTAAAAGAGTAGCCCAAGAGTTGGCGGTGAGTGGTGATGACTATCTGCCTTCCCTCTAGTCTTACACTGCTAAATTAGGGACGGCTAGCGCGGATCGCCCTCGTGTAGCTTTGCGCGAAATTAAAAAAAAACACCAAGCACATGTAGTTTCTTTGAAATATATTGGGCAGCGATCCCGTGTTGTCAAGAGTTGTTCTTAAGTAAAATAAACTCTCTACAGTTGTTTAAAGTTTCTTTTATCCCAAACTATAATAAATTGAAGTCTTTCGATTTTTTTTCAGAACGTTCCAGTTCAAAGGACAAAAAAGATTTGTTAAAAGAACTCCAGATTATGCAAGAGCTTGGACGTCATCCAAATGTTGTTACTATACTAGGTTGTTGTACTGAGCAAGGTGAGTCCCGTCATCATAACCTAAGTATCTAATACTAAAATAACAATTAGAGTAATGTCACGCCCCACTTCAGGTGGTTAGGGCGCTCGTCTAGCATTCGGAGGGGGTGCGGGTTCGAATTCTCATCACATCAAACATGCTCGCCCTTTCTGTTGTGGGAGCGTTTTTCATGTTACGGTCAATACCACTATTCATTGTTAAAAGAGTAGCCCAAGAGTTGGCGGTGGGTAGTGGTGACTAGCTGCCTTCCCTCTGATCTTTTACTGTTAAATTATGGACTGCTAGGGCAGATAACGCTCGTGTAGTTTTGCGTGAATTTTAAAGCACGGATAACGAAACATGTCTCAGCTGTTGAGAAATGATTCATCCTAGTTTGAGCAGACTCTCAACTCGTAACTCCCTGTGAGTCATTCACCACGTTGTTATTTGTTCTACGTTCATCCACATTCTGCTGATTCACGTAGGTGGTATTCTGACTTTGATTTAGCAATGTTTAGACATGCACTTAAATTCTTGCACAAAGAGCATGTTTAGTGACCACCAACGTTTTATAGTAATGTGCTGTTGTAACACATTTGGAATTTGTAATAATGAGATTTTGCCCAACTGTATATTATCCATAGTGGACTCAATTATTAACACACAGCTAAAATAACCTTCTTCGGTGTGCACGTAATTTCTTTTTTTTTTTACTTAGTCTACTCTGTTTGGTAGAAGGTTATTTGCACCCGCTGCCCTACTTTAAGAGTAATAGACTATAGACACTTACCGCCAGCAGTTGGAATACTTTAATCGAATAATGGATTAACCGCCTTCACGGCTGAAAGTGCGCGTATGGTTGAAAATGGGATGCGGAACCACAGATGGTGAGTCGAGTGTCCAAGCCATCAGATCATGCTAGACCCTTCATCGAGCAAAATAAATATATTCTTCTTTCGAGATTAAAACAAGTCACTTTAATCAATTGAACATATTATTATAGTAATGTTAATGCTATATTGAAGTCACATGAGAGCCTTTAGATTTGATGGAAATAAAATATTTAAGTACTTTTCAACAATAGCTAAGATTGGTTTGTTTTGAATTTCAAAGGGAAGGCAGCTAGTCATCACCACCCACCGCCAACTCTTGAGCTACTCTGTTACCAACGAATAGCAGGACTGACCGTCACATTATAATGCCCCCACGGCTGAAAGGGCGAGCATGTTTGGTGCGACTGGGATTCGAACCCACGATCCTCAGATGACGAATCGAACGCCTTAACCCACTTGGCCATGCCGAGCCCAACAGTTAAGAATAATCTCCATGTAACAAAAATAAATAAATATCTATATATAGATATACCATATGGTATTCTTAACGTCCATAACTTTACATCGCCCCTGCGGACTCATATTTCTGGAAACCGGGTTTCCATACCAATGGTGGGCAGATCACAGATAGCCCATTGTACAGCTTTGTGCTCAATTCTAAACAAACACACACAAGCTTGACGTCCTTAATTAACACATCTCATTTTGCACGCCCTTCAGTGACACAGCGGCATATCTATAGACTTACAATGCTAGAAACAGGGTTTTGATACTCATGGTGGACAGAGCACAGAAAGTCTATTCTGTAGCTTTGTGATTGTTTAAAAACAAACACCCATTTTGCACATCAAATGTAAGACCGAAAATCTATAACAGTCTTAAAATTTTGTGATCAGCATCTAAATCAAAAATTTCTTTGACCGTTTCCAAATTTTTTTCATTTAAATTCACATTGTCATGTGTGTATCAGACGACACCTTGTGGGAACTGACTACTTAATCAAGAGAACAGCTGAGCTGATGTATAATGTTATAAAGTCAAGTGAAATACTTCTTATTGTCAGGTGAAACAAGTTCAGAAAGCTAATGTGAAAACATTCATCTGCTTTAAGTTTTTCTCCAAATTATTTAGCCGCATTTACTACACGTATACTGGCTTAGGTGCACTGTCCATAGCATAACGTACTTTTGTGTATTAAAGTTTCTAGGATTCGGAACATTCAAATATCTAAGTATGAAGGTTGAAATGTCTTCTAAGACAACCTCTGAGAAAGGTCTGCCTTTAATTATTCACAGGCAAATGCGAGGACCCGAAATTTATATAACTAAAACAATGGAATTTTAGGCATAAATTAAAGAAGTGGTGAAGGTCAAAGTTAGTTTTGTGGCTCTGGTTACACATCACAGACATTAATTTCCGGAACAATCTTCGCGTTAACGAGATCTTTGTTCATTCACTGAGATTCGTTAATCAGAGTTAAGTATTTAAATAAGATAATCCAGAACGAAAGTATTTCATTACACACTGTTTACAATAATCCTTGTTCAGCAATTCCATTGCGTTCATGTGCAACATTTTACTTATCCTTTAATTATCCTTGTTCAACCTATAAAACAGAAACACGGTCGAGTACTTGGTGTTTGTTTATTTGTTATAGAATTTCGCGCAAAGCTACACGAGGGCTATCTGTGCTAGCCATCTCTAATTTAGGAGTGTAAGACTAGAGGGAAGGCAGCTAGTCATCACCATCGACCGGGAACTCTTGCGCTACTCTTTTACCAACGGATAGTGGGACTGACCGTCATATTATAACGCCCCCACGGCTGAAAGAGCGAGCATGTCCGGTGGGACGGGGACTCGAACCCGCGACTCTCAGATTACGAGTCGAGTGCCTTGACTACTTGGCCATGTCGGACCTTCGAATACTTGAAACAGGAACTAAAAGAAAATGTTAACAGCCCCCCCCCAAATACTGAGACAGGTCTTGTGTCTAAATCAATAACCCTTCATTTGTGCATGTTGAAAAGCTATCTGAATGTATCTTAAAACTTACTGTGTCAATGATGCAGCCTTTCTTTTTTCTAGAGCCTTACTATGTTATTATGGAATACGTCGTGAGAGGGAAACTTCTGTCTTTTCTTCGTGACCATCGGTCCAGAAGAGATTATTATAACTGTTCCCCCACATCACAAGCTCTTACTTCCAGGGACTTGACCATGTTTGCTTACCATGTAGCACGTGGAATGGAGTACGTTAGCACTAAAGGGGTACGATTCTGTATTTTATTTTCATATTTTTTTCATCGACCAACTTCAGAAACTATATTTTTAATTTATGAATCCATATGTATTTATATCAAACAGATAAGGAGATAAGAAACAGTAAATCAACAAATATATCCAGAGCTAAAATCAAGGTTGTGATATAAATACACATTAGAAAGAACGCAGATTATAGCCAGTATACAGTATTGTGTAGCATTATTAAGCATGCACAAACCTACCTATAGGTCGATAGTATTTATTTCTGAAGATATACAAGTTCATTTTTGAAGTTTATTCGTCCACCTATGTTTGTTTTTCGTTGAACCAGAATGTTTAATTTTATCCGACTAAACAGAACATTAAATTTCTCTTCATTGTAAAACGTATAATCAGTGATGACGAGAAAACCCACTTGTAGAGAAATATATATATGTAAAAACGGCTGGTATGGATTGAGGAAATTTGTTATGTAGAGGAGCAAACAACGTTTCGACGTTCTTCGGTCATCGTCAGGTTCACAAAGAAAAAAAGAGGTAACTGACCGATAGCTGATCATACGTTTGAAGGGGGTTGTGTAACTGAATGTAGGAATGTAGAGAGCGTTCTTTGATGTTTGATTATATTTATTAATATAGGTATAAAGGTGTTCTTTTGTATTGATTTATTTTGGGCTTGAGTTATTGTATAAGTAAGGCTTCTTTAATTTTTCGTTTGTTTAGGTTTGTTTCTTTGTTTAGTACTTGGGTGTTTTCTATGGTTTTGTTGTGTTTATTTGATTTGCAGTGTTCGAAAACCAGTGGCGGCGCCAGGATATTTCGTTGGGGAGGTTGATGGGGCTGAGGTAAACTGTGGAGGGGCTTCCCAAAATAATAATGTAAATACCAAGGTACATTTCAGAAAGGTATGCTATTTTGAACTGCGTTTTCAATGCAGTTCTCATTGGAAACTCAGACTCTGATTAATAATTCATTATTACAAAATAGAAATAATCTGTTTATGAAAATATGCGTATATGTGAAAGAGAAAGTGTTTTCCATATTTTATGAATATATGTAGGTAACAATATTGGGGAGGCTCAAACCCCCCTAACCCCCCAACCACCCTTGGCGCCGCCACTGTTGAAAACTTGTGAAGGTGACTTTTTGTTTATTTGAATCTGGTTTCTATTTTTCTACTTGTTTCTCTAATATAGAAGTCGCGGCAGTTATCACATTGTATTTTATAAATAATGTTGGTGTGGTGTTTGTAAAACGTATACATTTATACTCTATCGTCGGCCTTGTTAAGCCAATAGGATTCAAAAGAAATAAACTAATTGTTTTAATTATATTCCCTGTGAACTAAACATTTCATTTTATAACTTAAAAGTTCGCATTAGCTTACAAATTCAATACTGGATCCAGCAATAAAGATAGATAATCTGAATAAAGCTTTCTATAATTTAAAGTACGATCATAAAACTATTAACACAACTTACATCAATAATTCAATTGTTTAACTTTTATCTGCAGAAAATGTTTGAACGAGTTTTTTTTCATCTTTTTGAATCGGAAAGATGACAGCTTCACCAACAGGCTAACAATTTGTTACTCAATTGTTTCGAAACGACAATGCACGTTTGAGTATTGAATCTAATTGGCAGTTCGTTTGGAAAACTCAGTAGCTACTCAAAATGGTTTGCTTCATTGATTACTTTTGTTTCGTATTACGTATTTTGTTCAACTAATAACTAGATATTTAAAGGATTATATGCTTAAACAGATAAGTAATGAATATTTTAAAATGATAGAGAACGAGTGTATTGAAACTTTGCAAATTACGAAATATTTTAGCAAGAAAGAGACTGAATCAAAGTAATTTTACATAAGTTGAACAAATTAGTGAATAATGATGCCGTAAAAAACAATTATGTGGATACAGATATTTCTAGGTTCATCATGGTTAATGTGTCGAAACAGGATTGAGATATCTTACGTTCAAGATGCGATGCCACTAAACATGCCCAGTACTTTCAGTTATGGGTGAGTTATAAAAGTGGCAGTCATACTCGTTATGCGGTATAAAGAGCTGTAGAGAGTCCTTGTGGTAGCGTATATTGCTGACCAGTTGCCAGCAGCTCATAACTATGGAAAACTATAAGTGAACTCTGTGGGTCCTCTGACGTGGCCATCTGGTTCACGATGTCGTTCAGATTTAAAGTTCTGATTCTAGTCCTTAAGTATATAAGTTAATGACCATAAAATCGACTTCTCATTTCGTACCTGAATATGTAGGTGATTCACAGAGACCTGGCTGCCCGGAACGTCCTCGTTGACCATAACAAGGTGTGTAAGGTGGCTGATTTTGGTCTCTCCAGGAGCATTCGTGATAAGGACAGTGAAATGTATGAACAGAAAACAAAGGTATGTTCAAATGTTAGAGCAACAAGAACACATTGCCCTACAACAATATTACACTCATTCTTTCTATGAGTAATGATTGGTTTGGTGGTTTTAGATCAAAGCCACTTTGAGTTATCTGCTTTGTCCACCGCGGGGACTCGAACCCAGTATTTTAGTGTTGTAGGTTCGTAAATCTAACGCTTTTCCAGCGTATGAGTATTAAAAACGACTTTAAATACAATACTATTTCAATATATACAAGTGTTTGAAACAATATTTATTTTCAATGTACTTTAATCAGTTTTATTTTTTCCCCTTGTGGCTAAGTTGTATGTCTGTGGACTTATAACGCTATAAACTGGGTTTAGATACCCGTGGTGGGCAGAGCACAGATGGTCCATTGTGTAGCTTTGTGCTTAATTCAAAACAACAACAATTTTATTTTTATGCGCTTAAATTAGAAGGCTTATTTTGTGAATTATTTTACATTTATTCCTGGGTTTAAATGTTAAAATGTTTTTATATAGAGAAAAATCTTTCCTTTTATCATACGCTTTTCATATAATTATTCAGTGCATTATTAACAATGTATTATATTGTAGTAGCTAATTACAACGCTATAACGTACAACACCTTTCATTCTCTATTTCCAACCACCAGATATTCATTACACAAAATGGAAGTAAAAAAACAGTCTTAAAACTAGATGTAAAGCAACACAAATTTACAAAGCCTTGACGTATAAACTAATGAACGTGCAAGTCATTCGTGAGAAACAGAGTTGATTACCACCTAAAGTTGTTGAAATCCATACAATAAGAAATTTGTATCAATGTATACAAAATGTATTTTTTTTCCCACGTACAAACGAAACACGGGCAGTTATCATGTTCTTGGTTTTATGATTGTTATTTAGCGAAATATCCAAACTGGTTTTAAAACTTATTAGTTGGAGATTGATCCAGTTTTGAGCAGCGAAGCAGACTGCTTATTGTGGTTAAAAACCTGTTGCGTGTTAATGTAGGTCAGAGTGTCTGAAATAGAAGGAATTGATATATTTATTCGCTCTAGTTAATTTTCATATACAGCTGTATGCGTGTGTCAGCAGCGCCATTCAGATACCCCCAAACTGAGGAAGGAAAGACAAATCAGTCTACTTCGTCCCCAGTGGGACAGCGGAACGTATATGGACTCACAACGCTAAATCCGGGATATAGCCTTTTGTGTAGCTTTGCATTACGAAAACAATAACAACAATATACTTTCTTCAAATATAATGTTAATTAAAACATATTTGAAATAATAGTTTTCTTAAATAATCCTCTATTATCACTTTTTTTCTACAGTTTGACAAAAGTTTCAATCATTTTATAATGTTCTTTGGTGTATCAGTAGTAAGCTTCCGGGTTTCCAACGCCAATATCCGAGGTTTGTTTTGAATTTCATGCAAAGTTTACCAACGAATAGTGGGATTGACCGTACCATTATAACGCCCAACGGCTGAAAGGGCGAGCATGCTTGGCGTGACGGGGATTCGAACCCGCGACCCTCAGATTACGAGTCGAGTGCTTCAACCACCTGGCCATGCCGGGCCTTCTGAGAGTTAACAGAGTGGCGGGGTTTAGAGCACAGTTAACAAAAAGTGGTAGTGAATTTTTTACAAAAACATTGAAAGTGTTCAACGATAGTGCTGCTATTCACGATATACGATGTTGAAGTTACACGTAGAAAAATATAAAAAAGGGGTCTGGATATGTCTTGAAATCAAGGTTATATAAAGTAATATATTAAACAGCATTTTCTTTTTCTACAGGGAGCCCTTCCTGTTCGTTGGATGGCACCAGAGTCTTTATATCTAAACGTGTTCACAGTCAAGTCTGATGTTTGGTCATTTGGAATTTTGCTATGGGAGATTGTTACATTAGGTAAGTCTAACTAGTTAATCAGTGGGCGAAACAGAGGAAGAGAGAGTTCCATAAAAAATGAAATATACAAAAACACTTTACTAATATTCTCAGAATGTGAATTTGTAATAGATAGTTTAAAATTTAGTTATTAAGAACCAATTTGAAAGTCAACTATTATTCTGAGATTTTTATCATGTTGTTAAACAACAACATAACAACAATATAACTTGCAGCTATGTTGGTTTTCAGTGAAACATTTCTAATTAAAATAATAGAGAATGTTCAATAGCCGTAGTGCTTGAAATTGTTTTAGGCAAGGTTAGAGTAAATTAATCTGCGATACTTTTTTGTTTCTTTTTATTAGTTACATTCTTGTGGGCCCATCATGGCCAGGTGGATTAAGACGTTCAACTGGTAATCAGAAGGTCGCGGATTCAAATCCCCGTCACACCAAACAGACTCCTCCTTTCAGTCATGGGGGCGGTCAATCCCACTATTCATTGATATAAGAGTAGCCCAAGAGTTGGCGGTGGGTGGTGATGACTAGCTGCCTTCCCTCTAGCATTACACTACTAAATTAGGGATGGCTAGCGCAAATAGCCCTCGTGTAGCTTTTTGCGAAATTTCAAATAATAAAACAAACAAACATTTTTGTGCGCCATTAATACCACGCGTGAGACGCTTGTATAACCGATTTGATTACTCATAAGGATTTCTTCCAGCCAACCCTCAAACTGAAATTATTTTTGGCAGTATTAGTGTAAATTAATACATGAGACCGTGGGCAAATACATCAATCGAAAGGGTTTGGTCTTCTGAGTCCAAACCTGAAATTAGATCTGATATCGGTCTAAATATTTCGGGGCAGTAAGCTAAGAAATTTTGTACTTGGAAAAAAAACAAATAAAAATCAGATCCGTTTTATGAGCTATTATGCAGCGGTTTGAAATACTATTACACAAGAAAGCTTTTGCCAGTTATCTAGAGCGGATTATACATTGCGGCAAGTAATGTGTTAATACTGGAAAAAAGTTCGAAAATAGAGCATACAATATGTAGTCCAGCTACACATTTTTCTGTTACTTAACAAAATTATCACATTTTGTTTTCCTGTGGGAAAGGTTTATGTAAAGTTGTATATATTATGTATTAAAGTAAGCAATGACTTTCCATTAGCAGGACAGATAACGTCTCGAGGCTATAACTTTTCTTATGCTTCAATGGAAATGGCAAACAGTCCTATGAGTACCTCAAGCGGGTCTGGAGGAATATAGCCTTGCTGTGTCGTGTATGTAATTTCAACAACAGCATAAGAGAAAACAACTTCTACACTTTCAAAAATACCTCTTTTTTAGTAAAGGTATTGTCCACCGCCATAAATACATAGATTGCTCTCACTGCGTTCAGCCTCTTTCTTTTTCCAAACTCAGGCAAGGTCGGACATTTTGGATTTATTTTGTAATATACTTCTTGTTAGATAGCGGATCCAATATTCTCGCTCTTGGGAAACCAGTTCACCTAAGAATGGATTGTTTTGAATTTCGCGCAAAGCTACACGAGGGTTACCTGCGCTAGACGTCCCTAATTTTGCAGTGTAAGACGGGAGAGAAGGCAGCTAGTCATCACGACCCGCCTCCAACTCTTGGGCTACTCTTTTATCAAAGAATAGTGGGATTGGCCATCACATTATAACACCCCCACGGTCGAAAGGGCGAACATGTTTGGTGTGACGGGGATTCGAATCCGCGATCCTCGGATTACGAGTCGAATGTCATAACCACCTGGTCATGCCGAACCACACGAAAGAATGCCAAACTTATTAGCAAATAATTTGAACGGACACCTGCAGTTTTACATTCGACAAGTCTTTATGGGCAAAGTTTAGAACGTATACGAGGGCTGTTCAAAAAATACGCGGAATGACGTCATAAAACAAAATGTACTTTATTTAGAAGTTACAGGTCTGGGATTTCTTCAAAGTACTCTCCTCCCCAACGCACACACTTATCCCAACGGTGTTTCCACTTGTTGAAACAGTCCTGGTACGCTTCTTTTGTAATGTCCTCCAGCTCCTTCGTCGCATTTGCCTTAATCTCGGGAATCGTCTTAAATCTTCTTCCTTTCAAGGGTTTTTTGAGTTTGGGGAACAAGAAACAATCACAAGGAGCAAGGTCAGGTGAGTAGGGGTGGGTGGGAAAGAACAGTGATCGAGTGTTTGGCCATTAACTCACGAGTTCTGAGGCACAAATTTCGCAGCAACGCGGTGCATCTTCAATTTTTCGGTCAAATTCTCGTAATAAGATCCAACTGATATTCTACACTCTTCAGCAAGCTCCCTGACAGTCAGACGTCGATTTGCCCGCACCAGGGTGTTGATTTTGTCGACGTGTGGGTCGTCAGTTGACGTGGAAGGACGTCCAGGACGCTCATCATCTTCAATGGACTGTCGACCATCCTTAAAACGTTCATGCCACTTGAAACATGCCGTACGCTTCATAGCAACATCACCGTAAGCCGTGTTAAGCATACCAAAAGTTTCAGTCGCAGATTTTCCAAGTTTAACACAAAATTTCACAGCAAGTCGTTGCTCCTTCAGGTCATTCATTCTGAAATCCGCCAAACGAAAAAATCGCACTTCTTTTAAAACCGCGTAGCTAATACACAAATGAAGATATCTGCAATCGGGAAATGGCGTCGTAATCAGCTGATCTGTGCAAACCTAGCGACACCAAGCGGATTCCCCTGGAACCAACTGGAGCCGCGCAATTCAAACAGTCCGCGTATTTTTTTGAACAGACCTCGTATATGAAGACACAAGATAGTGTGTCGTGTGGCAAAAACGACCAGCCCGCAGGTTACACTGTGTGTAATTAACAGTTTAGAGATTTTTCACATTCTGTTTTTCGGACTGTACTTATCCAATGTATTGTACATTTTCACTGGACGTGTTCTACATAACTCTTACATCACAATCCAAATTTAAAGCTATCCATTATAAAATACCTGAGATATATTATCTACAATTATGTTTGAGTTTCTTTCCTTATTTTATCTTCGCACCAATAGTGCGGAAATGTATTTGATAACGAAACATACTTCAGTGGACTTTTAAGTTCATACACCGATAGATCTTTACGAACTACAATTAGGAATCTCATTTGGTTTAAATGTAAGCGACATATGAAAGGTTATTCAACAAAAAGCGCTTTGCACACACCTACGCAAAACGTCACGTGCTTTCCAACCAACAGTTAGGAGTCCCATTTGGTGTAAATTTCAGCCACACGCACAAAGTTATTCGATAAAAATTGCACATATTTAACCAAACATTTTGCGCACGTCTACAAAATTTCAGATTTGCTAACAGTCTGACATTTTTTACAACAGCTTCAACTAACAACATAATTTTTTAGTATTTTTAGTACTGTGCCACTTGAATTAAAGACAGTCGATTTAGAACAGCAAAAATATGAGGTGAAATAACCCATTGGTTAGACCAATTAAACTAAATTAGCAGTTTATAGTTCAAGTTTTCAAAAGAAAAACAGGTGAACGATTATTGTTGATTATTCATTGCGGACTTTTTAGCGCAAATTCACGAAATTTTATGAAATTATACTAATTAAAGATCAGTTAGCTTCACATGATATTAACTTAAGCAATTAGCATAAATAATGATGCTTGATACGGCTGTACCGATTGCATGAGGGTGATGACAAGAAACTGTTAATCTAAATTTCATGGCGTTACTTCAAGTAAACCATTAACACTGTTTTACAGAGGAAACTACAACCGTATACAGTATGTGTTCCTCATTACGCTGAGCTTACGAAGAAAAGTGTGTCTACCTTTCAAAAATCGAATACTCGTAATATTCTCATTCTCTCCTTACGTAACTAAGCGATCGTCTGTATCAGTTAGACACTATAACCCATAACAAACATTCACAACAAAAACTGCACAAAAACGATCGGAAGAGATAAAATGAAATAACTATGATAGCAAGTGGAAGCTAATAGTTTGTTCTGTAAAATAAAGGTCTATTCCGAATAACAAGCTAATGTTGGTTAATAACGGGTGTCACTTTCTTACTTGCTGTGGTTTGTTGGTGTGTGTCGACAAAATATCATAATATGTAATCAAAAATATCTCAGGTGTGAAAACAAAAGTGTTGCCAAACAAGATTGAGTGTAAGACTTAAAGAAATGAAACCAAAATTGGCGGTCAAACTGGTAGCTACACCTGATGAATTGATAATAACTTTACATAAAATATTCATTTATTATTTAACTAGGCCGGGTATTTTGTTTTACCCACCATCGTGTCCCAAGTTGAACACAACACGCGGCCTGAATAACTAATGAATGAACACATGCTGTAGAATTCTTATCAGTGGTACAGTGGTATGTCTTCGGACTTAACCATTAGAAACCGAGTTTCGATACCTGCAGTGAGCAGTACACAGATAACCCCTTTTGAAGCTTTGTGCTTAGTAACAAACAACTACAACTTATCGGTGCTATAAATGTAGCTACCAATTTGGTCGACAATTCTGATTTCATCACTTTAAGCCTCACGCTAAATCCTGTTTTGGCTGCACCTTTTTCACGTCTGAGGTGTTTTTGATTATACACACACGTGAGCACGCTCACACACACACACACGCACCCACATCATAAAATGTATAAAAATAAGCCAAGATATTAAAGGAGGAAAAATTTCATAACTCACAAAGAGCCCAACAAGTATATAATATATTATGAAGGATACAAAAGGCGAAACAGAATGCTTTTATTCACACGTCACTTATTCATTCTACTGGCAAAAATGAAGAAGACAGTGTTTTTATTTTGTTTTAAGGCATGGTCAAATGGTTAAGGCGATCGATTCGTAATTTGAGGGTCGCGGGTTCGAATCCTTGTTAAAAACATGCTCGTCCTTTTAGCCGTGGAGGCGTTCTAAAGCGTGGTCAATTCCACTCTTCATTGGTAGAAGAGTAGCGCAAGAGTTAGCGGTGGGTGGTGATGACTAGCTGCCTTCCCTCTAGTCTTTCACTGCTAAATTAGAGACGGCTAGCGCAGATAGTCCTCGAGTAGCTTGGGTCGCGGGTTCGCGCCCGCATCGCGCTAAACATGCTCGCCCTCCCAGCCGTGGGGGTGTATAATGTGACGGTCAATTCCACTATTCGTTGGTAAAAGAGTAGCCCAAGAGTTGGCGGTGGGTGGTGATGACTAGCTGCCTTTCCTCTAGTCTTACACTGCTAAATTAAGGACGGCTAGCACAGATAGCCCTCGAGTAGCTTTGTGCGAAATTCCCAAACAAACAAACAAAAAACACTCAAAATTTAAATGTTTTAACGCAAAAACAAGTATCCTTTAACATACAACTTCTGAAAGCATACACTTTGGAGTAGTTCATACTACTTACACAGTACAATACTCACACATAAAACGATGATTTTTTTAAAAAAGATATTATCATAAAGTAACCATTATATTGTTGAAAAAAAAAGATACAGCGTAGTTTAAATATTGTTATATATTCTTTTCTTCGTTCATTCTCACTTTTTTAGAATTACAAATATGGTACGGAAGAACAAAAAGAAGTTTTGAACTTGACACAGCAGGTCTCAGCTGTTGCTTGGTGATATTTTTGCACGTTATTTTTTGATACAAAAACACAGTGTAAGTTTTGCACGTTTATGAAGATGGCGAAAGTTGTGAACGACAGATCCCTTACATAAACACCTGTTCTCTTTTTGTGTATACTTTTTGTAATTTACCGTCTGATTTACATGCTTTATCACGTGCTAATAGTTGCACTTTACTTCACAGTATCAAGGTGTTTGTTTATACTTTTGAACAGGTTCCACTCCATATCCTGGTCTGGGGGCTCGACAAGTGATACAGGAAGTCAGAGAAGGTTATACTATGGAACAGCCAGAGCATTGTAGAGAAGAGTTATACAAAATCATGAAAGACTGTTGGAGGGCAGATGTCAATAATAGGCCCTCATTTTCTGATCTACGAACTGAGCTTGGACGATTACTAGAGTTACAAACAGGTTACGTGGATTTAGAACATTTTCCAGAACACGTGTACTATAACCTTTATCAAAGTTATGGGGAGAAAGTTTAATAGCGATGATTTTACAATGGTATAAATAAAACTAAAGCTATGCAAGTTACATAATTATTTAACATGAATAAACATGTGCAGTTAGAGTATGATAAAATCTGAAAACATGAATAATACAGTCAAAAGTGGATGTAAGCAAAAGAGAATTATTTGGTCACCAATTCTGCCAAATACCTTCGTCTGTCATTTTGAAATGTTTGGAATTAGGCACAGTGCTACACAATGGACTATCTGTGCTATGTCTACCACGCTTTTAGTGGTGTGAGCTTGCAGACATACCACTGGGAGTCGGTAGTTTGAATAAAATTTTGACCACATAATTCTTTTTCTTCTATAGTCATTTTCAGCTATTTCTTCAGATTTTCTTACTTGGTTATATGAACTGAAATTTGAATTACCAAAACAATGTGTGAAAAGTTATGGAAGGGTGAAAATGATTCTTTGATAACAATTTTGATGCCATTAAGTGGAAAATGACATTTTGGTTTAAAATATTAAGTGACCAAAGAATTAAAAAGCAGAATGTTTAACCATGAGAAAATGAGGAAGGGAAATGGAAAACTGGAAATATTCTACAAAAATTAAATGAAAACTATGGAATGAGAATAACTAGGAAACGTAGTCTGTTTGGTCAAACCAACAGATGAGTTTTGAGATTTTACCTCCTGTACAGCATGGTTTTTGAGTACAGTTGTGTAATAATTTTACTTCCTATTTCATCAGTGTTCATGAACTATGAAATGAAATAGATAAGAAAAACAAAAATCTGGGACTTCTCAGCATTCTTAACAAGCTGGACCAAAGAAGTTCAAATACGTACAAAGTTCTTCTTATAATAGTGTCACAAGTTCTTAAATATAGACATTATAATTTTCATACATGGAATTTTCCAAAGTATATGACTATGACAAAGTAATTATAATTTTCATAACTTACAATGAAAGTTGAGTTATCAGTGTCATAGTCAGCATATTTAAAAGTATTTATAATAAAACTACAAAACTGTATTCTTCTTAATTGTCTAAATTTACGTTTTGTTATTATATTCCCATTGTTTTTGTGTCAAGTCAAAGTTTTTCTAACATGGGTGCATTTTGGTACAGGATCTTTTAATAGTTAATTTAAGATTTCTTGTTAGATTAGTTTTTTTTTCATATCACAGGCATACATAAATCATGTTAGCTACATCTTATCTTTGAGGTGAATTTAGAAATCTAAAGATTATTATATAATAAGGCCTAGAAATTAAGAACAGCTGGAAGTACAACATAGATAATACACTGAGAATAGTTATATTGATATGAAGCAACATGCCAGTAGGAACAAATTTCAAGAAAGTTCTGCCAGTTCAATACTTAGTACAACTTCATGACAAATGATGCACATACACACAATCCTACTATTCTTATGAAGTTAATAAAATGAATGCCATGCATGGTGTGAGGACCTTTGCTAGTAATATGTAATAATAACTGAAGAAAATAGTCAATTAAAATCTGTATGGGTTTATAGACAATTATATGCACTGTTTTCCTTAAACAGTTAATTTTGGCATATTAGTGATGAATACCATATTTTCCTTGTCAAACACACTGTGTCTGTGACCCTTCAATGATGTTCCCGTAAGTTCAAACTTATTCAGAGAACAGCCACGTTAAACTTGTTTCACTCCACTTGTTCATCTTTCAAACAAACTTGCAAAATTTTTAGGCTTATTGCTTCCAAGTTCAGGCTTGTGCAGATGTAATGAAGTTTCATCAAAGGATTTAGGTACAAGGCTGAACAGATTTGTTTTTAGTTCAGTTTCTTCAGGAGAAAAACTGTTGATTTTAAGATGTGTTTCAAAACTTGGAATGTTTCATTTGCTCTCCTTTGTCATCTTAAACTCCTTGTTTATGATCTTATTAATAGTTCCAGAAGATATAATCAGCTTCATAGCAATGGCATTTTGGGTCAAAGGATTCTCTTTCACAACCACAACTTTTAACCATATGAATGAGAACCTTGGTGTTCACTGGCTTAAGGTGTGGTTTCACAGTTTATTGTTGTCTTTCCTAAGTGATATGCTACACGAGTTTTTCAACTTTTAATGGAAAAGACATTTCTTTTTGTAACGTTGCGTCCTCTTGTTTTATATCCTTTAATGATCTTATTGTGCGATTATTAGAATTGTCACAAACCACAACAGATACTGTTCAAGTTTTGGAGGCACTTTACATATCGTATCCTTAGGAGTTATTGTTTTACCTGTGGAATGAGACAAATGCCTATCATATGTCCAAATACCAAAAATACAAATTTTCAAATTGAATGTAAATTCTGACAGAAAAACCAAGTTAATACAGACTTTATTTCAGTAATTTATGGAAAAACTAGTTGAGAAAAAAAATTGTTTAAAACAGTGTAATGAGAAGAATGTTACAAAATGTTTAAAATCTAATATAGAAATCTACATTTACAAAAAAAGTATTTCAACCAGTTACAGGTCTGCTGGTACATGTTTTGTCTAAACATGTTGTGATAAAACAGGGTGGCTACATTCCTTCCAAAATGTTTCTTTCTTGACTGCTCTGCACAAATGTGTATTACGCATTGATATTTCAACATTTTCTCATAAATTTATATAAAATCTTACTTTAGCTTTTAACCTCTTATTGATCAGCACAAAGCTACACAATGAACTATTTGTTCTCTCTCACTACAGGTACCAAAACCAGTTTTGTTAGCATTGTCAGCCTTCAGAATTAACTGTAGGACCTATGGCCTGTCTGTAAAAACTTTAAGACTATTGTCTGAACAAATATTTATATCAAAGACACTGTGTCTTTATGACACCCAAAACATTACTGAATTTGTAACTGTAAAATAACCATTGATCTAACTTATCATCAAATAATGAGTCAGCTAATTATTACCAAATGAAAGACCATATACTGACTGACCATGATATGTTAAAGTACAACAGTAATTGTTCTAACTAGACAAAAGATAAGGATGCTATTTTGTGTAACTGTTGAAATTCTTTTTTTCAAATTCCTTTAACAAATTTTCAGGTTAGTGATCACCTTGTAAAACAGGTAAAAGTGTTTAGGCTGAACTTTGTTTTGGCTCTTTGGAAGAGAATGATTAAATTTTGATTCACCTTTTAAATTTCTAAAATGTTATTTGAATCCTGAATTCATTCAGTTTAAATTACCATTTTTGTCATGACTTCTACATGTGTAGTTTTTACTAACCTGTTATCTACTACTATAAAACAGTATATCATGCAGTTGCCTGTAAGTCAAGTCACCTTGAGTAAAAATTGTACATAAAAATATAAAGTACAAGTAAAATAAAGAAAAAGTAATGTAATCCAATGGTGCTCTGCAACATGGATCATCAGACTTATTAAAGTATCATGATCAAAGTCAAGATTCTTTTCTGCCAAGTGATTAAACCTTTTTTTTATAAGTGAGAATGTTAGGTGGTAAGAGTGACAAATAATTATGAAAAAAATGAAAAGTACAAGTAAGAAAGATACATCAAGGTAAAACGCACTGCAAATATTTATTTTCTTATAAAATAAATTAGAAGTTTTAATATATATCATAAATATCAATTACATGGAATTAATACACGATAACCTAAGCTTAGAAATTATTTTTCTGTAAAGCTGCAATACAATATAAAGCTTCAATAAAACAAGAATAAATTATCAGAAAGTTTGCATCCAAATAAGTCTTTTATGCAACTGGTATGTATCAAACAACTATTTATTCCATGAAACTCTCTAGGGTTAAAAATACCTATAGGCATATAACACTACAGTTAGTACCTTGTGTATAATTTATACAACAGTTTCTAATTCAAAAGCTTCTCAAATGTCCTCAATTTACTGGTTGTGTGGAAAAAAAAACAGAGGAAAAAATAAACTTTTATAAAAATGAGGAATTTTTTTTTCCTCTTTCAAAATATAAATTAATTTCACACAATTACTGTGTAAGTTATCTAGTTTGAATTACACTTTGTAAAATAAATTTTTTACCTAAAGTAAAGAGCATTATTTCATTACTTTTCTCCTTAAGTTATTTTACAAATTTTATTGGGTAAAAAACAGAATGCTCACTTCTAAATGTCAAAGGTCAAGTACAGAATTGTATGAAAATCTGAAACATCACTTGTTCTTCTTTTAACACAACTACCTAAGTTTTTGGCTTTTTTTAATACTTGAATTATATATACTACTCTCATATATTTAACATTGTCTCTTGTGTTAAGACATTTGACTTGTTTCAGTGTGTGAAAAATGAAAGTCCATAAACATAATTCAAGATCCAGAAACAAACACACACACAGCTTTTACAATATGATGCAACTTGTACACTTTAAACATTTTTTACTAAGTTTGAAATAAATTGAAGGGTTTAAATAAGGAAATCATCATTAAATAAATCATTGTGTATTTCATCTCAAATCAAACAATGAAAACAAAACACTGATATTTCTCTTTATTTTATGACATTCAGTAACATGACAATCATGAAGCACAGGCCATGAACAGTCAAAATTTCTGGCATCCTTCAGTGACTGTTAGCATTTCTGTACTGACTCTGTGGCCTTCAGATTATAAGTTATTCATGCAAGTAATGCTGGAATTTCTACTTTTCTCTAGGGATGATAACAGGCAAAATAACATTCTTGCTTTTGCTCAGTCCTTCAATGACCATGAATGTGGGAACATATATCCTCAACAGAAGCAGTATTACCCTCACATAGATAATGGCAGTCTGATTGCAGGCTAAGAAATTTGGTCCTATCCTACGATAATAATTAGATACATTGACACATATATATTAAGACTGTTTTCTTTTGCTTTAGTTATCTGAGTGGCCTGGCATTAGGATAACAATATACTGAATAATGAAAAACTGAGAACTTGAAATGATTATCTTGAGTAACAACTTTCCTTCAAATTTTATATCAAGTATCTTTTCAAGTGAATGCCACACTTTAGAAAAAGCTTTCATAGTTTGTTTTAATATTTAGTAACACTCCAAGTATCAAGCATTACAAAATTAGGAAACTGATGTTAGATGGTTACTGAAGAGTAACATGGTTACATCCGTGTTATGTAATCAAATGTACAGCCAATATCCCCATAACACTAATCAAGAAACTAATCCAACACAAAAGTTCCAGAAATCAATGGCCCCATACTTAATAAATCACACTATTCCTTTACATACATTCATTCATACTAACATTTTCTATGGATGTATTAGTAGTTTACAAAAAGCTGTTCTATTATTTTATCACACTTTCATTGTTTATATAATTTGAGTCATCATTTATTCACACCTGTAAAAATTTCAGTGCAAACCAAACATGAAGTTTAATTTTATGTTGGATGCACACCATCTATTTCACTGTAAATCTAAATACAAGATGGACAATTATTTTAACAACATACTATGAAAGCAGCGTATAGAACATACCAGAATTGGACAATAAGCTTTAGAACCTTTTTTTCCTAATCTAAATATTGTAAAAGTGGCTCTGTTTATTCTCTGTAATTTGGATAAACTTGTAACAAAAGTGAAAAATATGGTAAAAGAAGTGATGTGTACAGACTGTTACGGCATTTTGATGTAGTATGTAAATTAGGTGAGTGGTTAAGCAACAGTTTTCATGTATCCACTTTTAAAGAACCCTAAGGGCAACCATGAAAAAATTCCTTTAATTTTTAGTTCAAACAGTATAGACGTTTTGATTAGAACAGTTTAAGGAAATTCGTGATTACAAAGGTATCTTAATTATATCAGCAATGCCTTCTCAGCTGTGTCAATTAAATTATTTGTTTCTTACATACTTACATATTTCACAATTAGAAAAAAAGCTATATAACTCAAATTAAACTGAGGACATCAATATATATATATGCCACAAACGTCTACTCATAAATACACAGTTTTTTGTAACTAATCTTGTCCAATTTACAATTAATTCATCAACTCAGAATAAGAAATCTGGACTCCTTCAACACTGTTAGCATCACTGGTACAGAGATCAAAACTAAGAAATGTAAAAACAAAATCATAATAGATGTACAAATGACATTAAATAATAGAATTTACAATGACTGGAATGTGAAGAAACATGTAGTTAAGTAACTGTAATCAGCAGAATAACTATTTAAGCAGTCTAGTGGTAAAGTTTGTCATTATTAGAAGTAGATTAATGTTTGAGAAACAAATTTAAGAATTAATGCCTGGCTGTTTATCAAACACTTGTGAGACTTTTTAAATTTTATCATACTCTTAGAAGAGTTTAGCTTATTAGTTTGACTATTATAATACTAATGCTGGTATTAATCATGTGAATTTATTGTTAGGTTTGTAACTTGGAAAGATTCCAGCAGTAAGAAAAGAACTGTATTAATCCCTTCTGTGTCAGGATTTTTTTAGAAGTGAGGTAAAAAAAATTTTCTTTGCACTTTTTGATAGCCTATTGTAATACACAATAATGTGCAAATAAATTTGGGTAAATTATTGAAATATTATTAAAAAGTGTTTACCCCTATTAAATTAGGCAAATAACTTCTGAAATGTGGAGGGTGTCCGAGTTATCTCAAGCAATCAGAGAAGAGGTTAAAATGCCCAGAACCTTATTTTAAGGTTGTTTTATTCAACCTACCCCTTTGTTTGTGTAATAATTTGTAAGTGTGTGTGTAGAGGGAGATATAATATGCACAGATTTAAAAGTTTAAAACAGAAAACTTTATATGTAATAACTAGCAAATTTCAGACATACCATACTTATTTCAATATACTAGAAGTCTTTCAGAGAATTTTGGATTAAAATTTTACTAAATATTAATTTACTATAACCTTTAATAGACAATGTTTCACTTAAATGTTATTTTTGTGAAAAAACCTTTTTTACCTATTGATAAGAACAATCAAATTTGGGGTTTTCACACACAAAATAATAGAGTAAAGATATAAAATGAGTAACAGAAACTAATTTCTTGATTGGGGTCCCGAAAGTTCCTAACATCATTTCATCACAACCTTGACTCTCACATGTCAAGATCATGTAATTAGGTTGTGTGAGCACCAATGGACAAATTCTGTACTATATTCAGACTGATATATTTAAACAGATACAGATAATTTTGTGCATTTTCTACAACCATAACTAAATACTAGCTATGGTTTTATGTTACTGTGAAGTACAAAGCTACAAAATGGGCTACCTGTACTCTGCCCACTACAGGTATTGAAACCCAGCTTCTAATGTTGCATGTCCACAGACACACCACTGTGTCACTGGGGGGCTACATCATTATGAAGTGACCATTGACTTGGAAACACCTTATCATAACTACAACAAAAATGCATCAGTATTCTTCCAATATCTGGTTCTTTGAACTCAACAGGAAGAACAGAACTTTATTAACACATAAGGGAGTCAAGAAAATAAAACTGTGAAGACTTTTTTATGTGAAATAATAACAGACAAATAAAAAAAATATAGATCATACATAATGCAGAAATCAAAGAATATAGAGCATCTGATTTCAAACATTAGAACTGTATATAAACACACACACACTCAATGTTAATATTAAACTTATTTAAACAACCAAGAAATATTGTGTTCAGAGATGGACAAATTTTTGTTTATTTTCTAACCTCCAAATCAATGTACATTTATTAGAAAGAAAGTAATTTCATAGTACACAGATTTCTCTAAAACAGAAATAAAAAACAGGTGATAATTTATTGACAATTCATCTCATTAGCAAAATAAAAACACAAGTTATAGCTAGTACATGGTTTATGCTTATAAATATCAACTTCTGTTGCACATGTACACTTACCTTAAAATAATCTAATTTTTTTAAGCATCTAATACAACAGCCAAAAGGAAAACTGATCTTTTTTTTTTTTTCAAAGTAGGGTCAAATAAAAGTTAGAATTTGTTTACATTCTGCAAGGGAAATGTTTAAGCATTTATATAGCACTACAAGTTACATATATAAATGAAAAAAACAATAACTTATCTGATTTTATTTAGTTTTTGCATACCTACATATAATCATTCACTTTTTTAGTTCTAGTATAAAATTCCTTAAGGCTATTTATAGTTTAAAAAAATCTGGGTTTAAGAAAAAAAGAAATGGAAAGCTACCTTACTGACGTGTTTTCTACAAAAGATTCTATTTCAATCAGCTATTATTAAATTTCACAAAATTTGGTCACAGACATTTATCCTCCATGATTTCCTTTACAGATTAAACTAACAGGTAACTAAAAGCTTCCTCTTCAAGCAAAAATGAGGAAATAAAATAAATCCTAGATTTAAGTTTATGTGTGAACTTTACACATACCCCATTTAAACATGACTTGTTCACTGAAGGAAACAAATCGTGTTAAACCACCAACCAAAAAACAAGGTTTTAAAATTGTTCAATTATCGAAACTGTATGATACAAGTAGAATTTTAACCATTTAAGGAGTACACTTAAGATTCAATGATAATATGGTGAGTTCATATTTAGTTGTTTACTATCAAATAAAATTACGAGTTTCTTAACAATACGTTCGGTGCACAAGCACATGTACCACACGTACAAGTTTTTACTGAGTACAATAAAATGTATAAAAGCTTAACTTCGAACATTTTGAGCTAACAAAATTGTTTATTATTTCATTTTTTACACATGCTGAATGTTCTCTGTTTAATGGAAATATTCAAAGATTTCTTTGCATAAAATATTCCTATGAGTAACAACAATTCCAGAGCACAAACCAAAAGTAAAATTAAAGAAAAATAATTACTATTCAATCTTTTGTTTAGCCTTTTAACCAGACAAGATGACCCAATTTCTCCTCAGTAATATATTATTTTCTGTTCCTTGTGTGGGTTACTCTTACATTTCATCAATATCTTCATCATCATTTGCCTCATCCTCATTTAAATCATCTTCATCATCATCTTCAACCTGAAGGAAAACACCATGTTATGATTTTGTATACAAAAAAGAATGGTCTGCACATAATAACATACGAGCAGTATGTTATAAACCAATCAAACAATTCTTATGATTAGAATCAACTTATAGCTTGCTTTCTTAGTGTAAAGCTACACACTGAAGACTTCTACAGCTAAAGCCTGAGGATGAGGCCCTTGGTATAAAAAGAGGGGTAACTGGTGATTTAAGGCAGTAGCAAATGCACTGATGTGAGGAAAACCCTAAAGACTACAAAGTGACAGGTAAACGAGAGGATGAAGAGACCACTCTGTTGGGTAAATCTTGTTGATGTGGGATAGACAATCTACCACAAGGTTGAAAACACCAAGAATATGGTACACAATTAAATGAATATGTTGTGTGTGGGCCTGATACAGGAGATCCAATGTAGGAAAACAGAGGGATCTCGACCAGGTGCCATTTCAGTGACTGATATAAGCCATTACTGTGGAAATGCTGGAATGGATCATCATCAGACAATGTCAAGTAATGGGAAGAAAATGATTAAATACCTGACAAATAGCTAAGAGCTTTTGGATGTTGATACATAAAGACTGTTTGTCAACATACCAATGATCTGACCCTGGTGACCAAAACACGTGCCCCACCCCTGAAAGGATGCATCTATAAACATATCTAAATCTCAATGAGGAGGAAGAAGCAGGACACCTGTCAATGCATGAGTCTTATACAACTATCAAAGGAGACAAGTGTTAGAGGAGAGTTCAACAGATCCTGAGCAAGGTTCCACTGAATGTGCAGAGTTCATTGATGAGAGCAAATGTGTTCACAGCTAATGGGGAGTAACAATGTCACAGAAGGTCACATGTCCAAGAGCAATGGAAACTTGCATGCAGAAAGTGAGGAAGCAGACAAGTCCATACAATGGAGGTGTAGAGGAGAAGTTTAGGCTCAACTAAAGTGAATGTTGAATGGACACTCAAATACACAAGTAGGATGCATGTAAAAATGGAAAAGAAAAGCAGCCAATGAGCAGGGAGGGAAAGAGCAAATGCTCACATCTTCCAACAGAAAACTTGAGGACCAGAAGCCAGCACGAAGGGCAGTGCATGAAACTGATACACCACCCCTTGACTGGCAAACAGAAGATATGTGCACAGCCAAGGAAGGGTGGCAGCATTACAGAAAACCACATCTCCAAAAATGACAGAACAACAAAAAAAAAACTGAGTATATTAAATTAAACCTCTTCAAAAACTAATTTAATCTAAAATGCCAATCAATAAGAAAAAAGAAAAATGTCTGAGCAAAGTGTTGCAAAACTAGAAGTGATACTTCAGTAGAAGTGCACAGAGGGAGTCACATGCATCATGTAAGTGTACTATGCTCCTACTGGTGGAATAGTGATGCACAATGATTTGTACTAGACACATGTTGGAATCATTCAATTATAATTGGGGGATGTGGAAGTCTTTTGGCAAGCATAATAAAAAGGTTCAGAAAAGGGAGGGAAGCAGCAATGAATGAGAATAGCTATTGTTTTGAGTGGAGGGAAGTACCATATCAGAAACCATGTTGTGCTTGTGTACTTTTTGAAATGCTTTAATTAACCATTAAATGGTAGCCATCATCAATTAATGTTGTCACCTAAAACATTCCCACTGTTTATGGGTTAATATTTATTTCCATTTTTTGTACAGTAACTGTAACTAGTTACTGATATGTACAGATGTTGATTATGCATATGATTAATTTTTGCCACAAAAACTAAACTGTCAGCATCAGGGAGAACTCCACCCTCCAGACTCCCTGTGACTGGTATTGCCTATCAGGGCAATTACAGGTTTCAGTGCACCCCTAGGTTAAAATATCTTTCTTCACATATCTTTAATCACACTATAATATCAAAACTGATCAAATAATAATTAAAGAAATCTAAAAATAATTAAAATGTTAAGACAACATATGAAATTAACATAAAAGGAAAATTTCAACAATGTGTACCCTTGTGCAAATTAATTGAAACAAATGGTCATTTTACAATATTTTCATCATGGCAGCCTGTGCAGACTCGCTGGACCCGCTGATTTCCTTTAATAGTCATTTTTTCACACAGACAGTGTCATTAGCTGTGTTTTGCAGTATGGTCGATCTATTTTTGGGATATATGACAAAATTCTGAGGAATATTATGTCATTCGAAATTGCATTAGAAGGGCAAGGAGATCAGTCAAAAAACAACTTCTTACCAACTCAATGAAAAAAAAATGGTATTAATGGGGTCTGAAATACAAGAACTGGATGCAAAAACAATGAAGAAAGGTGTTATTCAGTGACGAGACTCATTTCTTCGTACAAGGTCAAAGAAGTCTGCATGTTTGCTGATCTCCAGGTGAGAAACTTCTAGAATCTCACATCAATCAGTTCGTAAAACATCCCTTGAAGATGTTTTGGGGCTTTTTCAGCTAGTATGGCATCAAGGCTTAAATATCGTAGAAGGTATGATGCAAGGACCATAGTTCATCGAAGTTTTGCAGAGAAGAGTCATTCCAGAATTGAAAAAGAGATTTCCAGATGGATCTGGCATTTTTCAGCAAGATCTGGCTCTGTGCCACACATGAAACTTCTGAAGAATTTTATGACTACAATGCAAATAAAGGTGCTGGACTGGCCTGGAAACTCTATGGACTTAAAAGTCCTATTGAAAAACTTTGGGCAATTTGTAAAGAAAGACTGTACTATGAAAGATAAGCTAACTGAGGCCATAATTGAGGTGTGGTACCGTGATCCAAAAATTAGTAAAGATTGCGGTCAACTTGTGGACTCGATGCCAAAGTGGATTAATGATCTTCTGAAAAATAAAGGCGGTCATATCATGTATTAATTTGTGAGTAATTTTTGGATTCTCAGAAAAAATTGAAAAAATCGTAATTTTCCGTCTTGTTTCAATTAATTTGCACAAAGGTGTAGGAGTAATAAATGAGATAACACATAAAAAAATATAAAAACAGAGAGTACTAAAATAAAGATATCAATTAATGTGAAGTGTAATTTCTCCAGTATCAAAAGCATAACTTGCTTCAAACTTACCTTTTCCCCAAGCTCTCTAAGTTTTTTCTTGTAGGCTGTTAGTTTGTTGTCCTGCTCAGTGAGTAGTATAAGAAGGTCTTCTTGCTCCTTCTTTGTAGAATCTAATTCTTCTTGGATTTTCTGTTTCTCCTTGAGTATTCTAGACTTTTCATCCTCTAGCTTCTGAAATATGAATACCATAATTTTTAAGTTGTTGATTTTGTGGGGTTTCAATTTAAATATTTAGTTTGACTTGATTTGAAATATGCAAATCAAAATTAATCATTACTTTTAAACAAACAAATATGAAAAAAACATGTACAAAGAGTTATTTATGATCCATGATAAAATGCATATCTAAGTACCTTGTTCCTTGCCGTTCTCAGGACTTGTGATGACTGAACTTAAAAGCTAAGTATTTTGCAATTTAACTGAAATGATAAATTTAGGGTATAAATGGTTCTGCTTAAAACTTGTGTTTCTGGGAGGTTTAAATTGGTTAAAGAACTGCTTAAGTTTGAAGCAACTTCTTTTATTTTGTGATTATAAAAGCATACAAGTCATTAAAATTATAGTGTTTTAAAGAAAGAGATATTTGTATTGTTGAGCCACATCAGGAAAGAAAAAGAAGGCATTATTCCAGCAGGCACACAACATATTACTTCCCAGTCATTTACATGTATTACATTGGAGACAGTGAAAAATATTAAAAAGAATGTCACTGGTAATAACCAATGAGCTCACAGGTTTATTGCATATAATATACGAAACTTCTTTGGAAATGTAAGCAAAATAATTTGCAAAGATCTTGATTTACAAAAGTGTCACAAGAATTACATTCACAAACTTCTTTCAAAGCACATAATTGAACTGGAAACTGTCAAAAGCTGTAATAGTAGTACAATGTATCTACAATGTGGCAAATGAAAATATTTTGTTATACTGAACAAAGCACATAATTAGTTAAGTGTCTGCATCAAGGTCCTGACAATTATTATTGTCCTACTGTTGGTAAGGTATTTCAACTATGGTATAGAGCATGTTTAAAAGATTTTACAATAATTTTAAGTTCTAGCTATAATGGTAAGGCCAGAAAGTTGAGGGAAAAAGCTATGGCAAGTTCGGCATACTATCAGACACCACTATACCTTGAAGAAATATATCCAGAGTGTGCACTTTCTATGTAGAGATGGCACAGATGCCTGCATGAAAGCAATACAAAAGTCATGTGAATTTTTTTCTCTACAGGTCATCAGAGGCTTGATACAAAGAATTACCTCACATAGCCACTCTATTTCCAGTGTATATTCCAGCTATCATAATTATACCAAACTCAAACCAGCAAATAACCAAAACCAAGCTTCTTATTTTCATTCGTCTTTTTCTTTCAACAGATCCAGCAGTTACCTAGTTCTAGTAGTAACAATAACTTCATCATCATTTGATGGAGCAAATCAATCTTCATGATATTTAGCTACATCGTTTTCATTATTCCATACAAAATGTAAAAATTATATAAAAAAACCTGTAATTCCAGTGTAAGCAATGTTATTACCCTTTACAGCTAGCTTTCTTACAGAAATTTGGTGTTCCTTTAAAAAAAATATGTGCAGGAGTGAAACATAATATGACTGTAAAATGAAGAATACTCAGTGCTTTGTACACTGTACAACTGATGTCTTCAGAGAGTTAATCCCTAAATTATGTATGAAGTGTATCCTCTATAACCTAGTAACCCACAAATGACATCTTAAAAAAAAGTGAACAGAAAAATATTAGAAAAAAAACATTTTTGCTCATTACAAAAACTATGTAGGTCTGACTACTGAACTTGAAAAAAGGGGGCCAAACAAGACAGAGATGGATGTGGACTTATCACTTGATCAGAGTAATGATCACATAATAGACTTAGCCATCTTGAATTTACACAAAGAATAAACATCCTACATTACTGGTTTCTTTACTAGCACAACAAAAAGAGCCAGAATTTTTAACTGTAAGATGTTACTTTGTTGTAAAATAGTCATAAAATAATATTCTAAAGTTAGCTAATGGAAAAGTATACTAATGAAAGCTGAGAATCTATTCAAACACCAGGATTTTATTAGCCAAAATGAGGAAAAGAACAAATATTTTGAGACAGGAATTTAGTTTTAAAAGGAAAGAAGCTTTCCTAAATTGGGAGTATTCAGGTATATTGTTATTACCATTTATCCAGCTTGCAGTACTTTGTTACATTAGTGGAATATTTAATTTTAGCTGGAGAAGTTGGTCTTATGTTGTCTAGTAAGGCTTGGAACTGGAATATGAAGAAATGAGAGAAGTAGGTGCATGTCTGGAGGGTTCCATGGCAGAGAGAAAACTAATGATGTAATGCTATTGAAACTAAGAGAAGAAATAAGGTGACAAACATTCATCAAAATACACAGAAATAAATGTCCCATAGTCAGTGTCACAAAGTGGCTGGAATCTGTACATCCAGTACTACAGCTTGGATCACTAAATTCAAATGCCTTAGAATTTTTTGTGGGGAGAAACAAGAGTACCCTGAGAAAACCCACTTTCACAAGATAGCTACTAAATATTGTACCTTTCATGTGTCAAGTGCAGAAATTAGAAAAAAAACAAAACAGAAGAAATGATTAATTTTTGTACAGGGTATTCAGTATTAAACCTTTATCAGAAATTGTTTTACTTGTCTAAGGTGTTTTGGAGCCAAGGTATATGCTGTACAGAGATACTGTTTTGTTGTTTCTAATAACTGATAGTATTCTTGGGTTAGTGCTGTTAATCTGTCTGAGTATTTGGCAGTCTGTGGATTAATCATAAAACTCTCTTTTGCTGGAGTGTTAATGATTTGGCAATATTTTAGGGCATATTACATGCAAATTGTTAGCTGTATTCTATTAGGGGGCATATGTACTTTTTATGAACTTTTAAAATGTCATTAAGTTTGCATTCTTTACTGTTTCCTGTTATGAATTTCAAATGATTAATTCTTTTACTAATGGATTTATTAATACTTTTAAAATGCTGTGTCCAGGTGAGTCCCGTATCAAAAGTTGTATCTACTTAACAGGGAAACCAGTAGTGCAGTGACTTTATTTTCGACGTAAGGCCATTGTGGCTTAGTCTGCTATGCAATCATTAGCTGACCAACCAATGTGTCCACATTAATCCTTATCTTCTTTGGCCCCTCTTTCCTAGTTCACTAGTCTGCCCAACATAGTTTTTTATATAGAAATAATATTTTTCCTTATATTTTTATATGAATGTACTTGATACTAATAAGATATATGAATGTACTTGATATTAATAAGATAGAGATCCATTCAGCAGACACAGCATGTAGACATACATCCAACTCTAAACACTAGTTCCTCAATGAACAAGAAAGCATGCTATACAATTGGCAACTAGACATTTCTTCCATTTTTGTCCTTTAAACTGCTCAAACAGTCTGTTAGAACTTACCAACATTGTACAACTTATAGATAGCATATGAAGAAAGGTGCGAGAGTGAAATAAGATCTTATTGTATAGTAAAACAGATTCTGCAGTGTAAACTAATACAGAGAAATAGTTTATAAACATGATGAAGGAACAGAATGTAAATATCCATCCTCCTGTTACTTTGAATGATTCATAACCTCAAGGTAAACATTTAGATTATTATATATTACTTACCCTTTTTCTGTTGCTGAAATATTTTTATCATGACAAAAATTCAAGTTAACTCTTTCGGCGAGGTTGGTGACCACAGTCGACTTAAAGGCTCAGCGAAGCAGGTGACCTTCCTTTATTACTGTTATTTTTATGTATTGAATTTAACATATTTATATGCAAAAAACGGCTCGTTTGGGCTGAGAAAACACTTTACATAGAAGAGCGAACAACGTTTCGACCTTCTTCGGTCATCGTCAGGTTCCAAAGAAGGTCGAAACGTTGTTCGCTCTTCTATGTAAAGTGTTTTTCAGCCCAAACGAGCCGTCTTTTGCATATAAATTTCTCAACAAGTGGGTTTCTCGTCATCACTGAATTTAACATATATAGTATTAAGTACAATCACTGAATATTTCAGGGACTTTTGTTGAGTTACTGCTGAGATATCATGGTTTTAGTACTGATACCGTAATTAGTTGAAGTACCAAATGTATATATTTAACACCATGTCAAACATTAAAAGTTGTTATTCAGCGATAAAAGGGTTAAAGAAAAATCCTTAACCAATAATCACACTATAAACATCAGCGAAAAGGCCTGACAATGATCTAACTACCTCCTCTGATAATGTATTTTTTTGTGTAATGCAAAAAACATACAGTTATGTCAAACAAACTATATATATTACACAAAATTCACAAAAGTTGCAAATAGCAATCTGTAATATAGTTATTCTTCATTCTGTTCTTAAGCAAAGCTTTCCAAAGCAGAAGTTTGCTGCTAATAAAAGAAATTATTGCATAGTCAGATGCAGTCTTCAGCACATTCTTTGTTAAATAAATATGCAACAGCTATGGTTGAATATATATTCAAAATTTTAGGAAATTCAAGTCCAACTGTTAAAGTTATTCATCAGAAAGAACAGCTATCTCTACACATAGATAACTACATACAGAAGGCTATCCAAAGGATAAAACAGTAAAATCAGAGAAGATTCAATATTTTCCATAAAAGTGGAATACTCATACAGCATAGTGTTTAGGACAGTGAAAACCCAGTTATTATCAAAGTCTTTATTTACACAGTGAAGGCTATGGTTATTTAACCTTTTCACCTTTCACAACAGGTGCTTCTTTAAATGCTTTTCCGCATAGCCCACTGCATTACATTCTAAACTTAATTACACTTTACTATCTGCGTATGCGAATGAAATTAATATTATAACATATGTTACAATTTGAAGTTTTATTTTATCTGAGTTTTAAGTCCTTTATTTCTAAATAAACCTTTACAAACTACTTAAAACTTCAGATGTATTGTCATGTGACCAACGAGCTAGGAAAATTTTCTACTTTAGCTCTCTATATCTTCAATAATACAATGGTAGTTGAGCAGAATTATGTTTTGACAATAAGATAATTACATATTCTTTTGACTTATCCATTTCAAAACTCTCTGAAGTTAAAACAAGTATTAAATTGTTTTAACCCTTGATAGGTGCTATGCTCACCTTGAACAAATTTGTTTGAGTTTTATAGCCTAAATGTAGATGTTACATACTTATGTGTATAGTCACTAAAAGCAGCTCATTTTAAACCATACTATAACAACAGTTATACTGAAATTGCTGCCCAATTGTCTTCATGAAGCACATCAAACTGACTGTAGCATTGTTAGTTGCCTGATCGACTACAGCATTTATGATACATACTAAAATATATTATAGTTAGAAATACAGTTGATATTGTGTTTAGGTATTCCTATTATATTTTAGTAATTATGTATTATGTTTTAAAATGCATAATTAAAAGGTTTAAACATTTTTTTAACATACATAATGTTCTCAAGTCTTACAATACTATGAGCAGAATGGAAATTTTGCTGAAGGTTTGCACATGTTTCCCAAAGACACTGTAATATACCTCAAGGACACTGTTTAACAGAAAAAAAAACATTAAAAGATAACAATATGTGAAAAGGAAAAAGACCTAAATTATATACTGAAAAAAATGAAAATCTTTAGAGATATCGTGCAAAAAGATCAAAGGAATTTCCTTTTTCTATTTTTTAGTTTTAATCAGTTTGTTTCATTGTACATTGATGAGAATAGCTAGTTAGTCATATCATATAAATATATGTATATATATATATATATATATATACATATAATAATTTATTTTAAACACTTTTTCTAATCACTTAGAAAGTTCTAGAAATCATGCTAATGAAATACAAAAATTATAGAATAAAGAAAAATATTTTATATTTAAAATGAATATCACCCCATTGCACTTGAACTATCCACAGTTTGAGGGTACATAACTACTGAAAAAGAACATATTTTTATTATTAAGATGTAATTAAGATAATGTAATTCTTTGTGTACAAATTACTTATAAATGTTAACAAAATCACATCAAGTATTGTGAAGAACACACAGATTTACTATATTTTTATTGCATAAATGCCTTTTTCTAGTTGAACAAACAGTAAGCATATCTGCCTGTGTTGAAAGGGTTAAAAGGGAATCCTCTAACTCAAGAGCCACTGTCATATGATATCATTAACAAAAATGAACAATGATTTGAAGTTAATGAAGGCTCAAAATCATTTAAAATATAATGGCTATGTACATGAGAAATATGAGAAAGAATCACTGCAACCCTATCTCACCACATACTGTGCATGTGGTTCACAATCCACCTTCAGCAAACTCTTGTACATTGATCTATTTGAGCATGCATTTGAGATATTATATTTATATTTCTCATTCATTCTAATTAAGCTTAAAATTACTGTATGTTTAAAAGTAGCACAAATGGCAGTTAGCCAATACTCAATACATTTAAAATACAAAAACAATCAATCAATCTACATATTTAGTATTTATAGACAAATTATATATTACACATTTGTGAAAAAATTTTGATTACGATTAACAAACAGACTCCTCAAGATCTGACAACTTTGGAGAGAAGATATATGTACCAACTTTTGATAACTAAATGATAAGATAACATGAACTCCAAACGATTGCTTTGTATACACATTTTTGTTCTAATAAAAAAATGGTACATTTAATGGAAATCAACAGTTTACAATAAACATGAATGAGATGATGCTATTAAATATGTCAACATTATCAATGTCATTCCAAAAGATTAGTAACCAATTATGGCAACAAAAGATGTTGATAATGTTGGCCCATACTGCTGGTATAGACATAAACAAAACAGATATTATTCTTTGACATTCACAACAATTAACAAGAAATTAACTTTTCCACATGTGATTACAAACTAATAACTGTGATAGTAATTTGGAAAACAAACAAAACAAGTGAACATTTCACTTAAAGCACTGGAACCTGTTGTGAGATGAATAATGAACATACATCATCATGAGGACTTCTGTAACACAACAAAACTTATGACAACTAGAAAATGATGGGATAGAAACTGAGGCTATTCAATACACATCATATACTGAGCAATGGACAACAATGATTGGCAGGCCACACAGAAACGAAGAGTCACCTGGTTTTTGTCATTGACACGAGCCAGCCTTTGCTGTAACCTTCGCTTCTCTTCTGCTAACTTTGATAACTCTCCCTGCCCAGATGTTTTTCAAAGACCAAAATACGATAATTTTGAAAATAAAATAAAAACAAGGAATAAAATTAAATATTAGAGACTACACCAATCATTTAAATAAATTACAATGACAAGCAAAATGGAAAAATAATAAAATAAAGGAAAACACGTTAAGATCTCACCAAAAATTCATGATATTTGATGTCTCTGCTTAAACACAAGTAAAAGCAATAGTATTGTTAAATATTAAATACTTTGATTTACTATTTATAATTTTTTTTATTTTCACAAGAGTGTCATCACAAACCTAAGACTATTGTCACAATGCAATGACTTGCTAGTCAAATAACACATGTACAGTAACTTCTTACCATGAGAAAACTGGTGATAAATTTATGAAAAGACTGATTGACAAATATCTACTGTCCTTAGAGTTAGTCTGTGATTCATGTTAAATGGATTTCCACAATCATAAATGATAGTAATGGATAAATACACAATACATAAATTTCCATGCCTTTAGTTTCATTTCAAACTGAGCAGGTATGTGAATATAAGATATTATTATGAAAACCCTACTTAATCATTATTAATTATATATTTCAAACTCTAGGCAACATGAAAATTATAATATATAAAGACCATTTTGTAATTATACTAAATACAAGCACGAAACAGTACAGAATGAGTAAATAAAATCAGCATTTCAGTACAAGTGCTGTGAAATTAGACGTGATGTTTGGTAAAGGAACATAGAGGGAGTGACAAATGTAATATGCTCCTATTGAAGAGGTAATGCATGATTATTTACATAAGAGACACAGGGGAGCAGAAGGCTTGTGGCATGTGTAAATAAAAAGTTTGCATATAAGGGGGAGCAATGAATGAGATTAGCTAATATTGTGAACAGATGGAAGTACCATGTTGGAAGAATAATTTCATCTCTGAAATTTCTTCAATTACAAATGCAAAACATAATGTAACCTACAATGTGTAAAAAAAACACACTCCCTTTTGACACCAATAAGTATGTTATCTTTTGATTTCCAACTGAATGGTATCGCACAGCACAATAGAGTACCTGTTGTTTATGTTTTATTACATATTAAGACTTTTGAAATAAGAGCTATTGGCAAGTATTACAAAGATACCAACATTAGCCCATCTCTGGCTTATATACATCGATGACAGTTTACAATGTGAAACCATGACCTTTATGTTTGTAATGAAAATTCTACCTTACAAATTACACAGACACTATCATCCAAATCCCACTTAATAACTGAAGCATAAACTTGAAAACAGATTTTACTGATGTTACATTAGTGATTAATATTATATCTTGTTTCATGAACTAATTAAAAACCTATTTTTCTTCGATTTCCATCCAAAAGCCTTCATCAAAAGTATAGTTACTGCAATATGAAAGGAATTATTGCAGTGGTGAAAATACCACATTCTGGGCTAAAAGTCACTCCTTTTGTACAATGAATATCTAATCTTTTCTAAAATAAACATTTGTCACACTATGACAAAACAAATTAATATCAGACACATAGAAAGACAACAGAAAAACCTAGAAGTAAGAAGACATTTTCCCAAATATAACACAATCAATTTTTTTTACAGTATTTCTAATTCATGGGACTATCTCCAAGAAGTTAAAAAAACAATAACCAAGAAATCTGAGCCATCTATTAATGTTACAGAGTAAACAGGTCCAACTATCAGTGCACAACCCTTCACTGTAATAAAACCATTTTACAAAAATGAATTTACAATCTAAAGATGGTTGTCTTGCTTCTAGTACTGTATATCAACTACAACCACAACTAAACAGGTCCACAGGATGGCATTTGTAACATTTGTTTTTATCTTAATTTTACTTTTCTATATTCTTAATATAATTGTTTGATTAGTATAGATAACATTTTAAATTTTCAAAAATATAAATACTGGACAATAAGCTTAGGTGCATATGCCAACATTAAAATTTCTTGTATAAACTAACTGAAGCTTTATGCTGTTAGTTATTGTCCGTGTTTTAGTAGAATGCTCGATAGGAGACAAAGTAATTGAATGTCCAACTAAACAGAAAGAAAAAACTAATAACTCTAGAGCATATGGTGTTATAAGGTCGCTTATTTCAAAAATTATTAATGTCTTAAATACTTTAATATACAGTACACAAATGAAATATAATAAAGATTATTTGTAGATCAATGAACTAGGTGTTTTTGAACATATAATAATGGTATTAATCTGTCAAACAAGGTCAAGTACCTAGTAAATTAAGAACTATACAAGTCTGTTGGTTTCTAATACATTGCCAACTTGTGGCATCAAACAATGATTTATAAAGTATTATACAGCAGATATATTGTGTTTGTGAAAAAGTTTGTCTGTCATTATTCAATTTAACTGAAGACATCTAGTATTGAACAAAAGGACTCTTGAGCAGTGACTTGTGGAAAACAAATTATAAACCTGAAATGTTATTTTTTATATGCTTCTAATTTTGAAATTGCAAGACAAATTAACTCTTTTCATATGGTGTTGGTCTATGTGACTGATTTTGTAACCATAAAGTAACTACCAATTTATACACAACAAGCTTTTAGTAAACTTAAGTGTAGTACACAAAATATTAGATTTTTAAATTAAGCAGTTTTACTAAAAATTTGTTTGCAAGTTAAAGTCATGCACAGTTAAAGTTTTAACTGCTCCATGTTAAATCTGTCTGATTTTCAAGTCTATGACTCTGCAAACAAAGAAGATTGAAGTATGTAAAAATTAAACTGCAAATACATTTCCAATAGGTACTTCTCACAAGATTAGCTATTCTCATTCACTGCTACCCCCTATATGCATACTGTTTACTTACTCATGCCAAGTGATTCCAACGTGCCTCTCATTTGTAAATGTATAAATCATTGTGCATCACCTCTATGTCAACAGGAGCATAGTACATAAATGTGACTTCCTCTGTGCACCTCTACCAAACTATCACTTTGAGGCCTTGCAGAAAATGAATGTACCAAAAGTGTGTGAGAAGGAAAGGCAGGAAGTGTGAGAGAAAAATAGCTATTGGAAATACATTTTCAGTATAGGAAAAGTTTAACTTCTTGTATGGTATTTCCTTCCAATCACAAGATTAGTTAGAATTGCACACTGATTAGGAAGAGGAATCAGTGCAAGGGAAGAACAAACGTAACCCCCTTCCCCCATGCATCTGAGAGATAATTCCATTGGTAAAAAGAGTCATATCTGAAGAGAGGAACCACACCACTTCTAAGCCAGGTATTCTCAATGCCCACTCATGGAATGTGTAACAAATCAGGGCAGAAAATTAGAGGAGCACATTTGAGTTGGAGACAACTTGGTAGGAAATGATTATAACCAGAAAAAGATATTGTACCTCAATCTCACAATGAGAAAAAGTGGTGAAAAAGGATGTGCCCTTGGATATATAGTAGTCAGGGCATGGCAAACTATATTCAGTAACACAACCACATCTGAAATTTCCTTTCAGGATACTGACATCTGCACTATGGTAAGATAAGGATCATAAATCTTCACATCAAAATCAAGAAGAGAACCAAGGAATTGAGAACCACTCCTGAATCCAAGGTATGACACAAAGATTAACTCTGAGCTATCAATCCAAGAACTAGTCATCTACCATCGAAAGGATGTTTATTGCAAGCAACTTTCCTTGCTGTGAAACATGCTGGGACCTTCCAAATGGCAATAACACCCCTGTAAGAAGACAGAACAAGGGATAACTAAGTACAGAACCAAGAGGTTATTCACCTGCAAGTAATCTTGTGGAACACCCCATCTCACCAGTGAAAATTATGAAGCCATGGAAGAAAGCACAATTCAACATGGCTGTACAGCATGAATTTCAACAGAATAATACATGGTCAGGAAGAAACCATAATGTGGTGTAAGTATGGGGAGACAAATATATTAAGCATAGTCCTTATGTCTGAATGTAGAAACGTCTCAACTGGCTGACAAAGATGAGATGCCAGGATGCCAAATCTGATGAAAAGACATCTGAAAGAAAATGATAAAAGAGAGTGAGCCCATGAAATCAAAAGTAAAACACAATTGGTGAGAGCAGAAGGAGGAAGATCTTGACTTAAGACTAACTACTTTAGGAATAAAGAGGCAGGAGAGAGCATCACAGAACAAATTCATACAGGCAATGTAACAAAGAGCAGAAACTATATGTAGAAGTCCAAATACAAGTGTTGCCAAACAAGTGATAGTCTGACATAGATGCATACATGGAGTTGCATATGTAGTGTACAATACTCCTATCAGTGGAGAGGTTATGTATAATGATTTACATGAGAGACATTTTAGAATCATTTGACTTTTATGGGGGAGAGCATTTTATTTCATGTTCTATTGAGGATAGCATTTGGAAGTAAAGAATTTTAAAAGAGAAGGCTGAAAATTATTTTCTTGTGTATAGTTAAGAATTTCGCATATAGGGGACAGCAATGAGAATAGTTAATCTTTCAAGCTAAGGGAAGTACAGCATCAGAACATGATTTGAAACTAATTACCACAACTATTTTTTCCTTTTGACAAGCTGTACTTATACCTCTAACAAATGATTTAAAATATATACTATGCCTAAGCTGATAAAAACACTTAAATATAACATCGTCACTTTGTATTACAGATAAATTAAACCATATATTTCAAATCTTAGTCTCAGTATTTTTGAGGTGCTAAATGAAATAAAGATCTTTATTGTGCAATATATGATTGCTTAAGCTGAATAAAATTAGTTTATTCACATGAAATAATTTATTTACTATTCCAGATATGGTTATCATACTCTTATTACAAAACAGAAACCTATAGTAGAAAATAAGCTGAGTCTGATACAACTACAATTATGATACAATAATAGTTACTTTATAACATGAAAAATACATAAAAAGTAGAATCCTGAAAAAAGTATTTTATGAAAATGCTGAAAAACATTAGTGGTTATAATTGAAAAATTTTCTTCACATCAAAATTACACAGACCTGTTTTTCTCCACTAATTTCATTCTTTGTCTTAACTTCTTCTTCTAATCTATTAATAGTTTGCTTAAGTTCTGTGATTTCTTGTCTTTGGTGTTCTAGTGTTCCTATTAATTCTGAATCATTTATTAATGGCTCCTGTTTTTCAGCATCTGCCTGTTTCTTTTCTTTTTCTTCTTCCAGTTCTTTCTTCTGTATTAATAAAAGATAGATGGCAAATGAAAATAAGAAACACATAAACCGAAATAAATATTCAACAGTTGTGAAAGAGAATTTGAAATGCGTTTCTATTTTTTTATCTTTGTTATCTTTCCCTCAAATACTGACATGAAACAAATTTGTTTTATTTTTTTAAAACTGAGTTTAATATTAAAATATTTTACTATATATACCACAAACTACATAGTGTTTTTAAAAAACTATCACTCAATTTCCAAAATACAGAATTTCACCTGGATTTACATCATTCCTAAATATTTGAAATTACCATAAAATCCATTATAGAGATTACAAATGAGATATGTAAATACCTTAATATAGAACAAATTGTAACAAGGAGAGTTATTTATATTTTCATAAGAATCTCTTTCACATACACCAATTCTGCTCATCGATCCTTTCGTGACGAGTCATGGGTTAAAAACCATGTCATTGTGTTTGTTGTCTTGCATACAAAATGTTATTGAATAGCTATTTTATGAATTTGTCATGAAGTTTGGAATTAAATTCTAGATTATAATTCAAGCTTTAAGAACACATCTAAATATAGATTTTTAGTAAGTCATGTGATATGTTAAATGCAAAATCCTACCTTATCATTAAAAGTCTCCCAAGTTAACAGTTATTCAGAAATTGTATTATGACTCTAGTATTAAAAATTTAATCAATAACTAAGTAATCATTCGTATTCTTCTGTTAAAGTTTTTTTAAAATATCAAAACAATAGTACAACTAACATATCAACATAATAAATCAAGACCAATAGGAAATATTCATACAGCTGAAAGGTTCATGGATATGTTATTTAGGTCCTGAAACATCACCTCATTTTATTTTTTTCATAAAAATACATTCTACTTTTAGGACCCAAAATATCTAAAATATGTTGGATTGAAATGTGTTCTGACTATAATAAACTACAAGTATCCAGGTTTACAGCAAATAATATTAGAAATTATACACAGTAATTAGTAGTTTTATTTAAAAAAACCAAAAACAAACTACATATTTGTAGAACTCTTCATCAATTTACACTGTAAGTTATTTGTTTACGAGACATTAAATGGTTTAGATTCCTGAAAATACTACTGTAAAGTACAGGATCTCTCTAAAGTTCAAAGACAAATCATTGTGGGCTTTATTATGGGGCATTATTTCAAAAAACAGACTTTGACTGATATCAATCAGCAATGACAATGGAGAGTTGAATGTGACTGATTGAGGAAAAATTAATAAACCTGTTTGCAATGGGTCATGAGTCAAAGGCCATGGAATCAAATTTGTTGACTTGCATTCAGAATTTTATTGAACTATTATTTTATGAAGTTACGTGAATAAGACTGGAATCAAATTGTAGATTATAATTCAAACTTTAATATCATATACAAGTTAATTTCTTAATTTAAAAGTAAATATCAAAAGAACCCACCTGAATATAGATTTTAGTGAGTCACGTGGTATGCTAATGCAACACTGTTTAAAATTAGATGTTTGTGGCATTGAAATACTAAGTCTATAATTTCATACAAATAAGGAACTCTAATTACTAACGTTGACAAGGTAGAATATAAAATAAGAAACTCGTATCTGTTTATTTTGTTGAAATATGGCTTATGTACTGAATCAAACATGGTGGCCCTCTTCAAATGTTTCAATTTTTAGAAACAGTTCCCTATATATTCTCACTACCATATATAACATGTGAATAACCAATCAAAAGCTTAAAAATGTCCCCAGAGTGGTTTTCCCAGACATATTTGTAATCTGTGAAAAGGCTACCATGTCCTTTCAATCTAGGTTTCCAAGAATGTTGGTTGTGTTTTTAGTCTACTCTGAGTTTCATAGTTTTAAAAATCTAAATACATCTTAGTTACTAAGCTTAATAAATTATAGTGGAATTCTATGGTATCAGTACAGTTATTTATGATTTTCGGGTTATTCAACAGTATATATAAAACTCAAAAACATTTTTGTTTGATATCCTTCACGTGTGAAATTTTCAAAAGCTTAGCAACCTATGTCTAGCAACAACAAAGCAAGAGATAATTGTTTGATTTACTTCCTGATATATTGTTCTATATTTTAAGAAAAATAAGTTTAGTAACACACACACACACATATATATATATATATATACATAATGTACTATAATTGAAATGTGACAGTATATTACAAAATACTAGCCCACTAAAACACAGCCAAAACAGGGAAGACTAAAGGTCAGTTTTACATAACTGGATACGTAATATGTGAGCATGTGCACTGCATCAATGCAAGTTATGTAATGTTAGCTAAGCATGACTGGAAGGTCAATATAATAAAAAACATATACATGTAAATACATATAGTGTTACAAGACTTACGCTACTTAGACTAAACATTTCTATATTTATGTTATAACATGTAGCCATTCTAGCAATGAAAAAAGTATAATTTATATTTACTTTCTAACTTTTTTATAATTCTTACAAGGTCGATAAAGTGGCAGACTCCACATAGAGTATAGAAAATAAAATATAAAGTCTTATTGAAAACAAACATTTGAAATGTATTTAGGAGGTTTTAGAGATTACACAGATAATATTTGAATTTTTTGTGACAAATTGGTTTTTAACCACAACATGAAATTACCTTGCATTCAGACTGGTAGCAAAACAGATTATTTTCACAAAAAAATCTTTAGTACAGATATTTCATTAAATATCTGAATTTTTGTATACAAAATACTTGTAATCTTTGCTAAAAGTCTATTAGATTTTGTGAAGATACACAGGCTGCATCAAAAGTAATAGTGCAAATACTTAATGTGTGTAAATGTGCAGACAAACTTGTGTATATTATACAGAGCTTGCAGTGAAATGGTTAAACTTTGAAAATTTTACTTCAACATTAACAGCAACAGAATCTGAAGTTCTATGCTGTTAAGAAACCAACCAGTTTTTCATAAGAATCCTTTTGTTCTTTTAGGTTTTTTTCAAGGTTTTCTAGCTGTTTTTGTAATTCTTCTTTCTCATGTTGAAGGTTATTAATATCAATACTACTAGGACTTCCACTTCTTTCTGCTGACTGTGATGCCACTGGAAAACAAAAGCAAACCCAAAAATGACAAAAAAAATAATAATTTAAATACTGATCAGTTTATTTCTAGAATTATTTCACAATTCAATAATAATTTTCATCCCCTACTATGAGATTTTACTAAATTGGTAATTTATACAATAATAAAATATCACTGATCACTGATAAATCTGAACACTAAACAAATAAAGACAAGTATCAAATTAATCATTTACTATCCAAGAAACTAAGTCTACAAAGAACTGTGATACTTTGCAAAACTAAAAAGTTCTGTTTTTCTTTTACTAACTGAGGATCAGTTACAGCTAATAATAGATATCATGGATATCCTACTTAAGTTGGCAGAAAAATATGAGAGACCTATCACAACTAATATTCAGAATTGTGATGAAGACCAAAAATCTAAATTTTGGAATAAGATTACTTTCACATTTAACCATGATATTCACAACAAGAAAGCATCATCTGAAATAATAACTTCATAAATGTAATGTATTCCAAAAACTTACACACATTATCCATTTGAGTACATGAGGGATAGCACTGAATATGTATCTTCTTTAAGATGCATGTTGAAAAAAATTCTGTTCAGTAAGATTTTAAAATTCTATTTTGATACTGACATCAACAAAATTCCAAATACTATGCAATAAACAAACAAACCCACTTTTCACAAGAATTTTTTTTTTATCTTTCTTGAAGTTCTCTTCTCAAGATTAAACTCTTTTGGACACTCCTTTCCTTTTAAAATAAATAATAAATTCTGCAGCCATCTCAAAGAAAAAATTGTACCATTAATTTTATTTCATGTTCTTCAATTTTTTTTATTTCATGGTATACTGGATGATTTTGTAACAGTTAGTGTTAGGGTACAAAATATAAGGGCTAAAATACAGTTTTATTAAAATGACTTTTATATCCACTTAGGAGATTCTATGGGGTCATGCATATAAAACATAAAAACTGTATGATGAAAACTGTTTTCTTCTTCTTAGTACAAAAATCATCTTTCACTCAGAGTGAGTCAAGAAAAAAATAAATAAAAACTAAATACTTTACTAAAAATATCTGAATTTTTTGTACAACAGACTTTATTAATTATTAAATGCTTTCCAAATTTGATAAAGATACACAAAGTAAATTTACTGTTAAACATTATTATGAAAAGTTTTACAGATACACAGTTTGTCAATTTGACCAACCCAGGAACTCAAAGTTAATTAAGAGTCAGTCAATCTGCAGCTCATTCAGCATCAGTAACAAAATAAGTATTTAGAGTGCATTTTGCATATGTCCAAACTCTTGAAATGAAAGAAAACAATTCACAATTAAACAGACTGAATATTTTTGCTTAATGACATATTTGCTTTCTCGATAAGACCTATAATTTATTGGTTTGAATTAACTCACAAGATGCATTTTAAGTTATACGTAACAAATATTAATTTTTATGATACTATGTTTTTATATTTCTTGATAAATCATCTGTTGAATATTAAAACTTTTTTTTGTAACTGTAGCATTTCTAAAACTAGTTGCTGCTTTTCATAGGCATTCCTGGAATTTTACATACAGCTATCATTACAAAAAACACATCTTGATATTTAATTTATATCTAGTATAATATTCAGCTGCTGTCAAATTATATTTTAATTTTCCTAATGGCTTTCAACAGTCTTAGGGAATTTGTATGATACGTACAATGATACAAGTGGCTGGAATTATATTTGTATTGGTATATGTTTACTGAAATAGGTAGATAACCATTAACACTAAGACATTTATATTTGTAGATGCAGCAGACATAAGGGCCATGGGTTGGAAAACTGAATTTTGCCTAAAGCTATAAAATAGTATCTGAAATGTCATTTATTATTTAATGAGAAATAAAATCATTTCTGTACTCCAAGTTGTTAATCATTATAATGTACTGGTAGATACAGTTACAATTTAATTGCTAAATTTTTTGTGTAACAGCTGTTCTGATGTATAAACAATGTATATATGTATACACAGAAAATGAAAAATTTAGAGGTAGATATACAATTTTTTTACCAATTTTTTTTATATGTTTAACAAACATTTTCTATATATATTCAGAAGCTTTCAGATACTCAGTAAAATTAGAAACTGAAAACCTGAATCTACAAAACAGATTTACATAAAAAAAACCAGCATGGTGCGTAGTGTTTCAAAAATGTACAAAAACACCAGAAGAGGTTTTTCATATAGTTCAAATAAGCAAAATATAAAAACTGATACAATTAAACTAATCCAAAATCATTATAAGAAATATACAGAAAAATTAAACACAGAAAAAAATGATTAAGGGAAATCAACAGTTATTCTCCAAAAGTTGGTTTGAGGCCTTCATTAGACACTTTGGTTGGGGAAGGTACAAATAAATTATCTGCTTTATACCATGCCACTCACATTTTGGAGAGAAAGGAATAACCATGGAATAAAATAATTTTACTTAAGAGAAAACTCTGTGATAAGATGAGAGGCCAAAAACTAAAACCAAAACAGGCACAATGAAAGATTTTAAAACAAAAGCAATGACACAATCCTTATATGTTTTTAAGCAAGGAAGATGTTGGAATAAAAAAAAATAAAATCATACATGGAAGTAATGAATTTTACAAGAGAAGGCTCAAAGTGTCTTAACAAAAGATAGATGTATGAGAAGCCAAGTAGCCCATAAGAAATGAAGAGATAAAATATTCATTCAAAAACAGAAAAGTAAAGAGCTTTGCCAACTGTCAAATTAAAACCAACAGAGCATTACAGAATTATATCCACTCTTACCATGAAAACTCTTAACCGTAAATTACAGACAAGAATTGGTTTGATCATTTTGTAAGCAAATTGGAATAAGAATATTACAGCAGGTGCACAACACTTTAGGTTCTTACAAAAGCCAGTGTTAAAATTAAAATTGAGGTCGTATTTCAACAGATCTCGTCAAGTACATTCTAAAAACATATAGTTTTATATATTTTTCTGTTATCTAATAAAAGACATACAGTAACAACATTTTCAAAAAGGTTCACTTTTCTCTGCCCACCCTCTGTGTATATATTGTTGTATACATACTATATTTCAATTTAAAATCAAAGAAACAACTAAAACCACAACAAAAACTTGTGACTGATGAATTGAAAATATGAATGCACTGCACTACCAAGACTGTGCATTGAGAAATTTGCTACAATGGGTCTTCATAAATAGCTGGAAGGAGGAGAGCCCATTCTTTGAATGGTGCTTAACATGTAAACCAAAACAAATCACACAATATATTCATAACAGTTGACTTTAAAACAGGTTTAATGCACATTTAATGGCCATAATACAATCACAAAACTAATGACGTTATGCAGTAGTCCACTTCAAATAAAATTTGCAGCACAATATGTTATCTATATATCCATATATATAACTAATATCAATAAATAGTATTTATCTTACTATATGCAAACTAATAAAACAGCTTGTGTGTTTTTATGTCAGTCACTCAACACTATGCCTTAAAGATGAATGAACCTAGAGACCTGAAATGTTAAACAGATACTAATACTACACTAAGTGTGTGCACTTGGGTATTATTTTTCTTACATATAGACTTTTGACTACATTAACATACTTTTTTATCTTCAAGCTTTTTGCCCTCTTACCAGAGCCTTCATCAGAACAAGGCACTCAGCAACAATGCAATGAGCAATAAAACTGTTTAAAACAGGTATCAAGGCAACAGTCATAACAATAGCTGACACTTGCTATTAAAGTTATTATATACTTGCAATTGTGATGAAAACAGAATATAAATTGATTGCTTTGATATAAGAAAACATAAGGAAAATACAACTACAATTATTATATAGAAAAGAAAAAGGAATATTTAATTCTCCAAATAATACAGTGTAAAATTAAAGGGTTAATTTTACAAAGAAACCACATAGACATTATTTTTGTGTAAGTTTCTAAATATTGTTTTTGATTTTAAATTATAAAGAAAGCTGATTAATTTGGCTAGCTGAGAGTGATTGTTAAGCTGAGGGTTGAACAAGAGTTTAGGTTTTATTCCACATAACTTTCAAAACCCTGTCATTGTGCAAAAATGTATTGGAATCCATATTATTATTTTCAAAACAAATGTGCAAGGTTAAGGAATGTTAATATCAAGTTATTGTTTCAAATAAAACCATTTACATAAAAACAATTTGACATATATTGACATAAAACGTTGTTTTAAAAATGTTATTTCTGTATTTTTATTATTTAAAATTTCTTTCACTGAACTTGTGTTTGAGCAAACAAAATTTATGAGTTGCAAATTGTAAAAAAATTTTAAATAAGAGTTATCACCTGTGCAGTGGAAAGAACAAATCTGACTATATTTAAAATGAAAAATGAAACTGAAAGAGATATGAATAATGCAAAACTTTCTTCAAGCTAAGTTTGCATCTTTCAGCCCCAACAATAATAGTCCTATAAAGATATGGAAAAAGCATAATCAGGTTTGAAATTTAATTTTTCCACAGAAGACAAATTAGATTTTCAGTCTAATTTAAGAGAAATATAGTCAGAAATATTTATTTGTATTTTATAGAGATGTGTGCTGTTGATGCATTATCAGAATAAAAACCCATCAAACCCTGTTTTGTTTGCAAACAAACAAAACTAATTATTTTAGACAAGTTGAACCTACAAAATTCTGTAAAAATAAATTTGTTTTTATTTACTTTATTTTGTGAGGAGAAAGGGGAGACAGGCATGCTAATATTTTTTTGACAGTAAAATGTCAAGAAAAAAGAAAATTTTTATTGCCAATTGCAATTAGCAAAATGTATGCAGCAAAAATTACAGTGAGACTCCACAAGAAACCAAAAAATTAAGTTTATCCAGGGGCACTGCAACAACTGTTTGACTGCTATGGGGGGAGGGGAAGCTGCATATTAAATTTATGACTTCATCTATTTCATTTAATTCTTAAGTCATTAATCTTAAGTCACTGATCCTTTCCATTTAAAATTAGCTTAACATCATCCTCTGTTCAGGATAATACTTGGGCAATTCTGAGTAAGGATGGCTAATATTAATATAAAAGTTACCTCTGTACTCTTTTTAGAAATTATGGACAACTATTCAAATAAAACATACACAAAAATAATGCTAATCTCTAAGTTCATGTCAGGGGAAAGTTTATAATTTTAGATTAAAAATAGTAGTTTTGTTAAGCAAAAGACAACTGACAAATGCTAATTAATATTTCTTTGAAAGAAAAACAAACAGAAAACCAATAAACTTAAAATACATAAACCAAAATACGGTCAGATTATTTAAAGGCAAGCAATCAAGGCCGCGACATTATAACTAAAAGTGTTGAAATTAACAGCTACATAGGGAAGACATGAAGCTTTACTACAAATAGACTGTATATAAGAAAAGAATCCCAGATGTCAGATGAAATATCTATGGTTTTGTTGGGTTAGGAACTTGAAAATCATAATAAACAATATAGGAAGCCAGTTAAATTTTACAGGCTATGATACTACCAACTTCAAAGATTTACTTTTTCAAAAGTATTTTCAAACAACATTATAAATAGCACACACATATGTGCAGCTTTGTTTCATATACTGACAATATTTATCAATGTAGGGAAGAAATTTAAACATGGTGGAATTTTAATCAAGGTTAGTAGTGTGAAATTTGTTTTATTACTTATTCCAAGACAAATGTTATTAAAATTTTAAATATGAAAATTTCATTTATTATTTCATTTTACTGTTTACTTGAAGTGGAGAAATCAGACAGAATTTTAAAAATTTAATGATGTAACTTGTCCTCATAAAAGAAACAGAATACCACATTAGACAAAGCTATTAGTAAAAATGTACAAAAATAATTCGACATGCTACTCAGAGTTATACATGTATGTGTAAAGTAATCTCAAACAATTTAGGAAATCTCTACCTCGCTGTGCTTTCAACAATGCATTCTGATCTCGAAGCTGTTGTATTGTACTTGTCATTTCTTCCATATGAGATTGGGATTTCTCATTTTCACTCTTCAGCTCATTGAAATCTTTCTGTAGTTCATTTAGTCTTTGGTCCTGTGGAACAATATGAATATTTTTAAGCTGTTCAACTTATTTTAAGTTACTGAAACAGTATTACATATCCAACAATAACTACGTGAAGCACTGCCTCAAACTTCTCATTTAACAGTTGAAAGGAAAAAAAAATAAAGATTTGCAATAAATATAATCACAAGAATGACAACAAAACAAAAGACTGTCAACAAAATTACATTCATGTTCAAATATGTTAGCTAAATAATCATGCTTGTATAAAGAAAATCCCAAGGAAAAAAGAAGTCAAAAAACAAACAGCAATGGCAGAGACCAATAAACCATGTTTGTATAGCCAACTGAAGAAAAGGCAGAAAGCTGAAACACAGTAGGACAACTGGGAGGAAAGGTGTGACAGTTTTCAATAAACATATAAAGTGGAAAGGCAATATGAATAAGACAAGAAGAATGCTAAAGGACAAAAGAGTGCAATTCAATGGACTGGACAAATCCTACATTCAAAGAGGGAAGGATAACATCTCTTGATGAAAAAGAGATGTGTAAAGAGGAAGAAAGTGTGAAGGGGCATTGAATACATGAAGAGAGGTTCTAAAGCCAACTGAAGAAGCAGACAAAATAAACACTGGGGCATGCAAAGAAGAACCACAGTAAGGATTGTCTCAGGTGCCACAGGCAGCACAACTTCACCGATGCGGAGTTCAGAATCAGGGTGAATACCCTGTTGTACATGAAAATGGTCTCAGAGAAAGAGAAATTAAATGATATACCTCATGTTCGACGACTGACATGAGATATGAAAGTCGTCATAGAGCGTGTTTGCAACAGTGAGAGGGAGTTGTTCAGTGATGGCACTAATTTTTATACTGAAAAGTGTGACACTCAAAACACAGCCCTGAAGGACACCAAGTTCTTATAGAAAAGAATGGGAAAGTGTCGAACCCATACAAATTTGGAATCTCCTGTCCATTAAAAAATGTTTACTAAAAATGGGCAAATGGCCATGTAACCCATATATATGGAGGTCTTACAAAATGTCATACCTCCATGTTGTATCATAAGCCTTCTCAATGTCAAAGAATATTGGTACAGGATGTCATTTGAAAAAGTCTTCTCTGATTGACGTTTCAAGTTGAATCAGGTTATCCACAGTGGAGCACTGTCATCGGAATTAGGTGGGCGAAAGAAGGTTGTTTGATTCGAGGAACCAAACAAGACAAACATTAACCATCCTCTCTAAGAACTTACAGAGACAACTTGTCAAAGCAACTGGAGGCTAGTATGAAGGACTCTTGGGATCCTTCCCAGGCTTAGAGAAATGTATGAAAATAGCCTGGTTCTAGGCATCAGGAAAAACATTCTACTGCCATATCCAGTTAAAAACAATCAGAAGAATAGCAATAGAAGGAGGAGATAGATGGCACAGCATTTCATAGTGTACATCATTAGGTCCAACTTATGCACTGACAGACTGATGAAGGGCTAGTTTGAGTTCCACCAGTGTAAAGGAATGACTATTCATAGAGACAATCAGCTTGAAAGGAAAGAGATGATTGCTCTGCTCGAGTCTTGATGGCTAAGAAGGTGGAGGAAGAAGCAGAAGTGCTAGATACCCGGCAAAAGTTTTCACCTAAAGTATTGGCGATGTTCTGGGTATCAGCTACTTCCTGGCCATCAGAGCAAGATCGAGAGGGGAACAGAATTATATTGCCCACTGACCTTTTGAATCTTGTCCCATATGACTTTGGAACTGATGATAGAAGATATGCTGGTTGTGAACTTAATCCAAAATTCCTTCTAGGTTTGACGTCTTACCCACCGAGCATGTGCGCGGGTCTGCTGGAAAGCGATGCAGTTAAAAAAGTTGTGGGATATCTATGGAAAGTATCCTAGGCTTGTTTTTGAGCCTTCCGTGCCATGTGGCAGGTAGGATGCCACAGCGGACAAGGATATAGTGGAAAATGTGTCGAGGTTTTAGGAATACATTTTGCAGCTGCTTGTATAATACAGTCAGTTACTGCTGCCACACAGTCGTCTATTGATGGCTTATGGATGATGGAAGAATCAGGTTCTGCAAGAGCAGTGAAAAGAAGGCCAGTTTGTGTGATCCAGCTTCCACTGGGGCATGGGGGTCAGGTGGCATCAACCATGGCCAGTCTCTCTCAAAATTATAGGAAAATGATCACTGCCACATGGATTATTGTCAAACCTCCATGAAAAGTGGGAGAATAATGAAGAGGAGCAAACTGAGAGATCAATAGCAGTAAAGAACTGACTAGAAGCATGAAAATAAGTAGAAAAACCAGGACTGAAAAAGAGAAAGGTTGTGATGAGAGAGCATACACTCTACAGAGCAACCCCTCCTATCAAAATCAGCACTTCCCCAAAGGGAAAATGTCCATTAAAGTCCCCCAGGATTAAAAAGGGAGTCGGTAACTGGTTAATGAGAGCTTCAAGGTTTTATTAAACATATGTCTCTACAAGCACAAGGAACAGAGAGCAAACAATGATGGTATGACCCAAAGAAACAAGAATGTCTACGGCCTACAAGGGTGTGTCGAGTGACAAAGACAGGGTAGGCACATGCTAATCAACCAACAGTGCCACCCCTTCATGCACTTGTCCATCACACAGCCTGTCATTTCTGTACAAAGAAAACCACCGAAAGGTGACTGTATCGGCAGTTTTTAGAAAAGTTTCCTGTAAGGAAGAACATACAGGATGTTAGGAAGCAATCAGTGTTTTGATGTCATCCTGATTAGAATGTAAACATTGACAGTTTCATTCTATCAAGATAGACATTTTAATTTACATGCAGGTGAGTTGGGTGGAGAACCCTTCTATTTACAACCATGTCTTTTTTCTTTACCGTCCTTATTCGATGGAGATCTATCAACCTCCATGGATCCTGCCCAAGGTCAATTGTGCAGGTCTTTGCTGTTGGAAGAGAATTCCATTGACTGAGGACGTGAACAAATAATCGTTTTGCATGAAGATGTATCCAAGGAAATGCCTGTACCTGGAACCAAATGAAGCTATCCTTGGGATTTGTTGGAGTATGTGTAAGGGACAGAGATAAGTGTTGAAGTGGATTCACCAACTTTTTAGCCATGGAGGTAAAAAACTTTTCATTTGGTTTGAGAATGATTCTTTTGGAGGCACAGAGAGATCTGTCTGCATTCCTATTCCCACTGCAGTTGTGGACCGAAGTGCAGCAGCATATGTCCGAGATGAATTGGTGGATAAAAAACTTTCGAGCCTCAGGGTAAGTAATGTTATGAACTGTTTTCAAATGCTGCACCTCTTTTTCTTCCAACCATTTAGGGCAAGAACAAAAGTAGGATGGGTGAAAGCCATTGCAATTGATGCAACAAGGGTCCATTTCACACTCACAGACATCACAGTCCTTGCCACCGCAACGAGCACATGTCAAGGAACCACAGCATGACGTCTTTGAGTGACCGAACCACTGACACTGGAAACATCAGAGAGGATTTGGAATGTATGGCTATACCTTGTAATTAAAATAACATACCTTGATGGTGGCAGGTGGAAATGGTAATGTAAATGTCAGAGTGAGGATACATTGGTCAGCATTATAATTCCATATTTGTAAGTGGATATATGCCTCACTGCAGAAATTCCTTGAGTGGAGAAACCTAATGAGAATCTAAGACTCGATGTTCTTCAAATCCTTCTTAACAACAGTTCCTCATGACAAATTCAAAGTAGCATGAGGTGTTACCTCAATAGGTATATCCCCAATTGCCTTTGAATGCAAGAGGAGTTCACCATGTTGAAATGTGGATATGTCACCAGATCAAAGTTTCTTTACTGACTTTGGAGAGCCAACAAGTCCCTCTGCTCCCTTCTGAATGAAAAAGGGAGACATTTGAACCTAAAGTTTGTCTGAAAGACAATGTAAGATAAGAAAATGAGGTACAATAGGTGTTACAGGTGTTGAAGATTGCTGCTCAGAATCTTCAAAACATGATCGTTTACCTATTGACTGTTTTTTCATTATTTTATTCAAGTTTTTATTTGGAAGATTCATAATAAAAAAGGGAGATTTCGGTGCCCACTGACACCATCCACCATGGAGCTCTTGATGCACTACAATGTCAAACATGGACACTGCAGCAATGCCAGAGCTGTGTGAGCACTATACCCAAACACCAGCATCATATACAATGTCCACAACACCTGCTGAGAACATCCAATACTGGTACTTGGTTGGCCCTAGCCCAAGTGGACCAGCCAATTGACCCAAGACCATCTGCAGGAATTCAAGGCCAAAGTGGTGTGTTAGGGTTGGACCTATGAACCACCAGGATCATCTCCTCCCCTTCACGGGTCACCACACATGTCAAACACGAGTGAATGTTTAGATCCCAGAGGAGGTAAACTGAAAGAACAGAACCTTCCCTGGGAGGTCCCCTCACCACGTACAGAAATCCACACCAAGGTGTCCAACCAAGGCACCCTCTTCAAAATAAGGAAACTATGAGAAGAGAATACTACCAGAGAATGAGCCAACAGAAGTTAATCATCTTAGAAAACAAATGACAGCCCTCAGCTACAAAAATAGTGAGTGAAGGCCATTAGAATACAAAAGTGAAATACAAAAAAAATGTTGAAGGGAAGTGCAAGAAATTAAAAGACCTGAGTCTCATGGACCGAAAGTTGAAAGCATATGGAGGATGGATCAAAGGAAATGTGTAAAAAGGCGTTTAACACCTTGACTGTGGTCAATTGCAGACTAGGGGATGAGGCATTTGGATATGAGAGAGAAGCTGTTTAAGAAAGGAAACAGCATAAACCCTAATAACATGCAAAGACTCAGAGGAAAAAAAACAAGATAAAAACATACCTAAGAAGGAAATTCAGAAATATATTGTACATGTATGGTGATACACAAAGGAAATAGGTTAAATGTGCAGTCAAATAGGCCATTCTTGACTGAGGAGAAATTGCATCAGCTGAAAGGACAAGAATAGAAGACCCAGTAAGCATGTAATAAATCTCAACACACTGAACAAAAGCTGATTTTATCGCAATGTAATATAAGACTAAAAAATAAGTGTGTAAAAGTTACAAGTAGTTAAGAATTCTTGACATAAAGCTTTTGAAACAAACACTGAAGCAAATTAAACTTTCATTTACAAACCACATCAAATTAAAGACAGGTGAAAGTTAAACACATCTGCATCACACAATGCAGAGGAAGAAAAAATAATATTATTGTGAGTGCAAGTGTATAAAGGGAATTACTGTGTATTAAGTGGAAGTTACCTCAAAACCAACTGCATGCAAATCTCATCGGCAGATACACAAGAAGATAACATTTTTGTGTGAAAAGAATAGTTATTATCTGAGAAATTCTCTTTTTTTAAGTCTTGGTGGGTTGTTTGAGCAGTGTATTTTACCACAGTTTTCTACATTTCTTTCATTAGTTTAATATTATTTTACATCTATAACACATTCTTATCATTCTCTGCATAATTTCAAAGTAACTGCAAAATTTACAAGTTTTTATGACTTAATTACTCAATTAGTTTGAGAATTTTTTTTTTTAAATATTTTAATGATCTATTTGTCTCTCTTTTTTACATTTTTATTACTGTATTTTTTTTAGATAAACTTAAAGGTCTGGTAGGGCTTCAGGCCTACCTTATAATTTAAGTTTATACCTCAGAGTGCAAATAAAGGTAGTTGTTTATTATAAAATAAATTGTCCACAAATAAGTTAATATTTGTACCTGTTCTCTGATAACATCTTTGTATTGCTGTAACAAACTATGTTGTTGGACTGTCATGTTGGATTCTGGTCCATTCACTAAATCTTTTGGTTTTGGTTGAACTGCTCTGATGACTGCACCTGTGAGAGACCAAAAGTTGTAACAACAAAATACAGACTTTGAAAATTACATTACACTGAAATGTCTTTTATAAAATACAAGCTTTGTGAAATTACAGTATACAACAATTTATTCTCAACTTCAAGACACACTTCAAATACTTAAGTTTGGTTATTATGAACTCAAATTTTGCAGATTTCTGAAAATATCACTAAAACTTAAAAAAAAAACTTCAGGTTAAATGAGGGATAGTATTACCAAATAATTAGAATAATTCTAGACACATTTAAATGCTCATAGAGAGGCCAAAATACAATATTTTAAATAAATATTTTTGTTTCTGGAGTGATTGCTCACTTTACAATAAAATAATTGGGTAATTAAGATAAATGATACTTAATTAATATTTTCTGTTGCAAAAAAAAAGTAAGAGGTAACCTGCAGCACAAAAATAATTACTTCCTGTATTATATTATATAACTGTGATAGAAATTATACACCATTCTTCAATGTGAATGTTTGTTTCATACATTCACACAAAGTCATATACACACACAAATTTGTCTTAGATCAAAGCCAAATATGGCTATATGCAGTGTCCATTACAGGGAATCAAACTCAAAATATTTGTGTTTTAGGTTCATAAGCACTCCACTTTCCCTCTATGGAACCACACAAGAGCTACCTGCACCAGTCATCTCTAATCCTGAACCTACTGATTAGATGTAAAACAGCTAGTCAACAGCACTTTGTGACTTAACAGAATCATTTGTGTATGTGTCTATATAAAATACAGGAGTATATTTGACTAGACCTCTAGTATGTGTGAAATATGACAACTCAATTTGTTTTATGAAATTAACTTCTATAAGAGTATACTATAAAACAGTTAAAACTACAAGTACCAATGTGCCACCTCATACTGTGTATGAACAAAGCCTGGGTAAATATCCTCAGTATATTTACCTTCTAATGACTTGAAAAGACGACAAAATTCATAGTCAAAGAGAACCTCACTGGGTTGTTTATATTTCAGATGAGGTTTTTGTGCAGCACGACTGTAGAGTTCATGCTTGGATACAGAGCCTAATTTGTCAAAGAAAGTTTCTTGACCAATACGTTTCAGTATTAGTTGACACAAGTTTTCTCTGAATAAAAATAAAAAATATTAACAATGTTTCCTTAATGTAAATTAAGAATAACTACAGGGAACAGACTAGTTTAAACATATGCACAAGATAAACTGAATATAGAAAGTTGATAAACCAAAACTATTACCTATTAGCCTTTTGCAGGGACATATGTTTATCTTTTAATAACTTTATTGTCATTATTTTATGTTTACAACAAGCAATTACCAAGGCCGATGATTATAACAAAGTAACTTAAAAGATAACATTGATTTGATAAAACAAAACTAGCAAGGAGTGAAAACAAAAATACAATGTATCATACCTAGCCTTTGAACATTTTCACTGAAATGTATTTACAAGGAAATATTATTTAATATAAAATAATTACAATCATTTATATCACATTAAATCAAAGTGGATGAAATTATTAAAAATTAATAACTAGGAAAGATACTTAAAAGTTATGCACAGAAATCCAATGCTTATATTAAATGTAATAATATGTAACACAAATTTTGTTCCTGAATAGTATGTGTTATTTTTTTATTGCTTATGTTGTAAAAGTACAGAAAATGGCAATTATTCCCTTCAAACTTTGCTTTTGTGACCTGGATAACGAAATTTAGAAACTAATCTAAAGTTATACAAAAATGAACAAAAATGTTTAGAAGTGAGTAGTTTTTCGAGATTTTTAACTGTAATGTAAATCTCTTTCACATATCAGCCCCCAAATATAGTTTTCCATTGTGTTTTCGTTATATGCTCCCAGGTCACAAAAGCAAAGTTTGAAGAGAAAAATAGGTCTTTTCCATTTACTTTAGGCATAAGCAATTTGAAAATAACAATTTCTGCCAAGGAACAAGAAAAACTAAAAATTTTGTTACGTGGTGAGGTAATTAATACAATATTAAATTTATGCATTTAGAAAATACAAGTTGTTATGAATACAATTAAATGTTTTGTTAGAATTAACACACTCCCAAATTATTTATAGAATGAAGACTAGTTCCATTTTCTACATCAGTAAAATAAAACTGAGCAACTGTGTACAAATGAAATTAATTTGTCTATGTTTATTAGCAAAACATCTATAGGACAGATTCCAATTTGCAGGACTACTGACTATAATTCTGAATTTACTATGTGTGTCTATAAAAAACACAGCAAGCATTTAGTAACATAATTGTTTCTATAATACATAAAAAACAAATATGTTAGAAAAGTATTTGTTCTAAAACATGTCTGTGAATTGATTACTCTATTCCTAACAATTTGGTGTTGAATGGCACTGTAAAAATCATAACATATGCATTTTGACACCAACTGGTGCACAGACAGTTACAATAAGCAGCACACCACCCCACAAAATCACATTCTAGATAGATCTTTAATATGAAACATTGTTACTATATAACAAAGTTTAATAAGTAACCATTCAAGTGATATGAGCCTCTCATACTATCAGTATTAATTTTCCAAAGGCAGTGTATGCATAACACATTTTAACAAAACATTTGGTACTACATTTAAAACTTTTACACTCAACTACTGAGTTTCAGATTTAGTTTCTGATTAACACAGCTTTTTTTATGTCAGTACTGTTTATTCTCATGAATAAAATGCTTAAAACATATCAAAATTTAAAACACATAATATATTATGTTAAAAATTAGTTCATTCACCTTGTGAAGCTTGGAATTGAATCATCATTGAATTCAATGCAAATACCAAGTAAAAAGGCACAAAGACCCTGAACCAAATCTTCATGTTCATCTCCTTCTGCCAAACCAACTTGAGAAGTTAACTGAAGATGATGTTAAGGATATTACATGCACACATTATTACAAATGATTGGAACTATAAACTTTGAAAACTTAAAAAAGCATATTGAAATGTTACATGTTTGTCCAAGTTATATGTATATCTTTTAAGTAGAATGCAAGTACACAGAATAAATGTATTTCATGTATATTAATGAGTTTGAGCAACTAAAAAAACCCAGAAGGATACAGAATCATGTGTCTAACTCTTTTTTTCTGAATATCATCATTATATAGTGTCAACAAAAAAGAGAAAAAAGATTTTACCTGCACAATTTGTGACTTTGTTTAATCATACATACTTTACATTGTTACATTAAATAATGTGAAACTTAAACAACCAGTACTTGTTTAGCACCAGCTAAGAGTTAACCTAAATAAACTTTCCCAAAGCAGATGTGTGAATAAACTTCTAAGAGTGCATTAATGATGTTTTATTTCATGTGTTTTATAAAATACTGATGAAAAACAACTTTAAAAATGTTTATCAAATAAGTTCCAAAAATATGTCATGCAAAAATTTTGAAAACAATTTTATGACTTTCACCCCAATATAGAAAATTTCAAAAACAGTTTTAGAATAAAAGTACAAAAGTAACTTATAAATAACCAGAAAATAGAGTACCATTTTCGCTGACTATAGTTATATGTAAGGATAATTTCATTCTTGTATCAAATGATTGGATTTAAAAATATATCAAACATGCATACTAAATTACTAGTTTTATGTGTACCTACTTATTGCACCAAGGATACATAAGGAATATTAGTTGGTATGCTAAGAAAGTGAGAAACTGCTTGAGTGCTGTGAGCTAACCATGTACTCAATAGCATCAATAAGCCCAGTCGTGTTTGCACTTTTCCACCCTGCATAAAAGAAAGATCTAGTTGTTATCAAATACTTTAGTCTAAAAAATATAGAGTAGAGGTAAAAAATTCTGATTGAAGTTAAACAACTAAAGCAAATAAATTATTTTCAGAAAAGTAATTGAATAGTTTTATAATAAAACTTAGTCTTTACAACAGATGTTTCCAAACTGAAGTTTTTACAAGGTTGTAATATTATGTTACCCAAAATAAAAGTAATTAATGTATAACAATTAATACAATGAAGATATATCCCTTATCTTTTTGTTGTTATCAGTTGTACACATTTTTATTCAATTCATGATCATATACTTAGAATAAAGTTCACACTATTTTTTTTTCAATTTTTGTGTGTAATTTAAATCAACTTTGAATGAAATTTTATGCAGTTTGTTTCTAATGCAGCATAGTAGTTTGTCTAACTAGACTTCATATACCTGTCTCAGAAGTCAAATAACTAAAATTAACATCAGTAATCACTAAGGTTTAAACACAAAAAAAAACTTTGAAATACACAACTTTATTTGCTGAATAAATAAATAAAACTATACATCCAACAATGGTAAACAAGAATCTGAGACCAAATATGAACATTATAATTCAATCACTGTAATCTGTACTGTACCAAACTTGTCACCATCAAAAAGCATTAAATGTCTTTTACTCAGGTTACTTTATTAATTGAAAATACTTAAGCTGTTTAAGCATGCTTTGGTATAAAGGAAGCTAACTGAAAGTTATTTTCATTACTATTTTTATCCAGGGATGGATGGATTCCTACACATATTTGAATGCCCACTCAAATCACCAAAAAGTACGATGAGGTGTACATTTAACATGAAAGATAATGTTTTTAAATGTTAAGAAAAAATATAAATAAGAGAAAGAAAAATTTCCATAATTTTTATGGAAAAAAACAACAACAAGAAAACGTAAAACTGGAATACAAATTTGTGATTTTAAAAACTAAAAACTTTGGTTATCTACATACTTTTGTTTTCACTAAGGATTGTAATTTCTACATAAAATTTAAATCAGAAACAAAAGAATATGACAATAAGACTACTGGTACAATAAAGAAAAGAACAGAAAGTTCTTAATTTAAGCATTGAATATTTCACACATTAATGATTACTTCTAATGTCCATGAGCACGTGTTTCTCATTAAAATAAATTATATTTAAAGAATGAATAAACTAACTTCATTCAAAGATTGGTTGTGATATGGAAATAACACTTGAAAATATTATTTACATATAATGTCAATCACATCAATGATTTTGTTTGTTTGTTTGTTTTGGAATTTTGCACAAAGCTACTCGAGGGCTTTCTATGCTAGCTGTTCCTAATTTAGCAGTGTAAGACTATAGGGAAGGCAGCTAGTCATCACCACCCACAGCTAACTCTTGGCTACTCTTTTACCAATGACTAGTGGGATTGACCGTCACATTACAATGCCCCCACGGCTGAAAGGACGAGCATGTTTGGTATGACTGGGATTCGGACCTGCGACCCTCAGATTACGAGTCGAATGCCTTAATCCACCTGGCCATGCGGGGTCATGATAAATTATACACATTACAGAATGCTATTCTTCCACAGTTTTCATTCAGTTGATTTTGACACTCCTATTACATGGCAATAATCTTGACATTCAACATTCTATAACTAATAAGGACATTTAATAAGCAAGTGCAAAGGTCTATTTGAATCTTAAGTTACCTCTAAGCTCACATAAATAATATGCATTTATAATATAATTATACCATGCTATTTACATAAAAATATCAAACCATAAAATAAATATTTATAAAAAAAAATTGAGCTATAATATTTTTTACGATTCATGTTAAATAAATAAACTTTTTAAACACTGCACCTGTTGCAGTATAGTAGTGCATTGTTTCATCAGGGAGATTGGTGGGTTTCCTACACTTGTAGCAAGCTGAACACGCAGCAACTGCTCTTTCTGTGTTGGATTATCAACAAGAGAATGTGACAAGGCAACTGCAGCAAACCAGTTGGACAAACAGTCTAAGCTAAACAGTCCACCACAAAGTAACTGACCAGCAGTTATGGTTGTCACTAAAATAAAAGTTGTGCATACAGTTGCAAATTAAGCACAAAGTGTTTTCTATCTGTACAGAATAATGATAATATCCTTGAATAAAAATACAACAATTTAAAAGGATGGTATAATTCTTCAACTGTATTCTTGACTCTGTTACCATGACTGCTATAATAAGAAACTCAAAGCACTTTTTAATATCAATGAAAGTTATTCTAAAGGAAAAATGTTTGCATTTTTAAACTTACGCTTTAATTTAAAAAAATAAACCAAACAATTTATGACAATTTCGAGAAAAATGAGTCTATGAGATTAGGATTTAATTCAAAAAAATAATACTTCAGAATCATGAGAATACAGAATACTAAAAAACAGGAAACAAGATAATATTTTATTTGAAATAGCTAAAAAAAGTACTAAGTTCCAAAATACTTTAATTAATATGAAAAAAAACAAATTACATGTTGGTAGTTTTTGTCAAATATATTTGAAACTTCATGACTAATAACTATGGTAAATTAATATTATTACATAATATAGTAATTAGATAAAAAATATTAAGTATTTTGATTCTTGAGAGTAGAATTTAAAATCATGTTAGACATAACATTGTTGATATGTTACTTTAGATTACTTGACTGTATGTTGAGATCAATGATTTCTTAATTTTTTGAACTGTGTTGTGTCTTCAATTACTTAATCAGCAGTCTCTCTTTTATGCAGAGACTGCATTCATCAGTTTCAATAATTGCGTTTCATCTCAACTAGTATTTACTAAATGTAAAGAGCACTTGAATTCATGATTTTCTTAAGTACTGATTGAACGAAAAATTAGAGCCATATTAAATTCCTCTGTTTTTTATTGAAATGGACATTATGCCATAATATATTTTTACAAAACGCTCCTGAAAAACTGGATATTCAATTTCATACATTACTATTTTAATCTTGTACTTAGCTAACTTTAGATCATATACAACATAAATTTGACACTTTATTTTATAAATCAATCATTACACATAGGAGATTAATAAATATAATAACGACCAGTTCCACTTTGTGATTCGTAAATAAAAATGAAGAAGTTCCTAAATTAACATATGCATAAGAAGTTGCCATAAATGAACTGAAACAAATCACAACAATCCATGAGTACACTATAAAGACCTGCAACATCTCATACACACACTAATCTAAAGACAAAAAAATTTTCAAAATGTTGTTGTTTACACTTGTGATCTCTACAACAGGTAGTTGCCATTCATTCCAGGTTACTAATCATGAATACTCTGCTTAAACAATCTATTAAAGAATATTATAATATATGTTCACAAAAGTAATTTGATGTTTGTAAAACAACAAGTAAACACTTTTCATATATTTAAACCAAATGTTAACTACTATGTTACAGAACACATAACAATTTGTTGAATTACAAATATACCTTTTTATCCTTAGATTAGCCAAGTTACCATAAACATAGCAAACACATAACATAATGGATTCTACATGAGGACACTGATTTATCTAGAGATTGACAGTTACTTTATCTTTGGTTAATACTTCTTTTAAAAATTATTAGAATAATCAAGTTAAGTCCACTTGTTATTATTTAATGATTTTAACAGTGAAGTTTTTTTTCCCCATAGAGACTCTGAAACTCATGTTTTATGTGCATTTTGTCTGAATTACAGCATAAAATCATTAACACAGTTTTTATATCATAACAAAAAACCCTGAAGACTTTCCTTATATAGTAATTATAGGTGTTATCATTTTCCTACACTGAAATTGTATTTGCTACATGTACTTCCTTCCTCTCACAAGATTAACTAGAATCCAAAATTTATTGGGAAGAAGAATTGGTATAAGGGAAGAAGAGATGTATCCCCTGAATAAATGAGAGACACAGATCAGAAAATCTGACAAAAGAAAATCCACCCCTTTTGACCAGGTATACTCTTTGCCCATCTGTAAACAGTGGAGATAAAGGGCAGAAAAAGGATAGGAGCACATCCAAGCAGGAGCTGAGGGAGGATAATTATCTGAACCCTTAAACGGATATAAGCAAGTCAATCCCATGAAGCAGAAAAATGGGTAAACAAAGGATGAGCCCCTGGATGTACAGGGCAAGATAGGCTGTAATTGGTAAATCAATTACATCCAAACCCCATGCTGCTGGGAAATGACATCCACACCAGGGTAGGATGAAGATCATCTGAAACCCAAGAGAATGGATCAAATTTAGAACCACTCCAAACTCGAGGACACAACTGTTTTCAAAAGCAAGGTACTTGAGGAATATCTTCTTCCTGGAACCCGACGTCCAGTATTGTAAAGATGCCTATGTAAAAAAAATCTACTTCCCCAACCGAAAAACTAACCAGTAATATCCGATAAGCAATAACATCCTCTGACAAAATTACACAATGTATAGTAAAAAGATGGAACTGGAACAATTCCCATGAACCCTTCTGTGACTCACAACACATGGGGAACAAAACTGAAAAGGAAGATAAACCTTGAGAATGCATGAGAACCTATTTTGATTGTTTCACTCTAAGTTCAAACTTCAGCCCTGGAGTACAGAAATCCATGCTGGAATAGGATGAGGGCTCCCAATTGAAGAATGAACTGCAATTTGGCATCTTACTCCATAGTAACTATATAATGCATACTGGAGGATAGCATATCATTTACACTAGCAGAACACCCCACTCTACTCTGTAATGAATGGTATAGGTTTGTGTGTGTGTGTGAAACACATTCCTTTAGATTATCCTATGCATTTTCGCCCTTCTTCAAGAGGAGTAAGAGAGTCCTTCCCACTTACTGCTGGGGTGTGGTTGACCAAGGAAATACCTACTGAAAACAAAACTGTTTTTAAAAGCAGACAATCCCAAAGTATTCAATCAAGGTATGAGCAGCTATCCCTCTTCTGTTTTACTCATAAAGTCCATGGCCAGTAAGGCCCAGAACAGGCAAGTTTATGAAGCAACACTGAGAGGTTATTCATCTTCAAACAATTTTGTGAAATACCTCATCTCAACAATGAGTATTTCACAATGGAATGGAATGTGTCAAATAACATAGCTGTATGGTGTGAATTCTAAATTATAGATTATCTTGGCAGACACCATTCTTATAGAGTGGGATATAAGTAATGAAGGTATGAAGGATGGGCCTCTGAAATAAAATAAAGCATTATTATAGACTTACCCAGTCTTAGAGCTGCATTGAAGCTTGAAGAAAGACATAAGTGGTAGGCAAAAACCTAAGAAAGCTGAACTCACAATATAATATAAATAATGGGAGATTAATGTGTTAGGTGTGGTCCACATGTTTAAATGCAGGATTTCCTACAATGACCAATGTAGATATGAAGTGATGGTAAAGGTGAGGTGTTGAATTCGATGAAAAGTTATTCTTGAAAAATTCCAGAGGGACGGGTACAATAAGGAATAAGACAACTGAATTAAACAATGAACCGAAATGGTGAGGGTAGAAGAAGCGAGATCTCTAGTGAAGAAAATCACCAGAGGATACAGAGTCCAGAAAAGAAATCACTGAAGGAAGCCATGTTGGCAAAATAGCCACAAAGGGCATGCATTGAACATAGAAGGCTATTCAGATCAGGGTGAGGGTAGAGATGAGAGATAGCAGGGAGGAAAATAAGTAAAAAGGAGGGCTTACCCTCATATGCTGCCAAAGTTTAGGGGAGAAAGAAATGAGAAGGTAGGTAAGGTGATAAAATGTGGGTGTAAAGTTGATGGCAAACAAGTAAAACTGTCAATGATTACAGACCACGAGGAGAAGGAAATAACCTTTAAGGAAAGGGTGAAACACAGAACACAGGAAAAGAGGTTCAAAGAGAGATAAGCTAAGGGAATGAAGGATGGCATTAACATTCCAGTCTAGAAGAGTAGATGACAAATTCAGAAAAAAACAGATTAATATGGTAAACCAGGTAAAGCAAAAAATCTATGGTAACAGGAAAGTAGAAAGGTATGGAACAATGCTGTCTGATAACCCAAAATCAAGGTGAGTTAAGACCCTGGTCAAAAAGCCACATCAGAAACTCATGACACACCAACCACAGTATGTTGAGAAGCAGGAAATCCTGAGAATGGAGCCACATAAGAAACACTTTCCACTTCCATTGATATACCTCCATGGAAAAAAAAAATGTATTGACTAAGGCAATGAAAAGCTACATAATGGGATAACCCTTGCCAAAGACAGGGAAAAAGCTAGGCTTAAAGACAGAGGATGAAAACTGCAAGATACAGAACTGGTAACTGGGGTTTAAAAATGGAAGGGGTATGGGAGGGAATAATTTGAGTTGGTTCAAATGAGCTAGCAAATAGGGAGCTATCAAAACGATCTGGCATGCAGTGGTAAGGATTAGGAAAACCAACTGCTGAAGCAATCAGATAGGAAAATAAGCCAAAAGAGGGGAAATTTGTGATTCAGGGCAGTGGCAAATGCATGAGGAGAACCCCACCAATTGAAAAGCCACCGGACAAAAAAGAGAAGCTAGGGATCATTCTATTAGAAAAATCTTGTCAGAGCAGAAAAGACAATTTGCTACAATACTGAAAGAACCCATGGCATGAGATTAAAAAAAATGTCGTGCATGTGGGTCCAATAGAAGAGATCCAATGTACAAAAACAGAGGAATCTCAACTGGGTGCCACCTTAGTGATTGATACATGCTGCTATCACCGTTAAATTGTTAGAATGAATCATCACCAGACAAAGTCTGGTTAGAAGTAGAAAGTGTGATACAAACTCTAACAGATGGCTAGAAGCTCAAGAACTTTGAGATGTAAGGACTGCTTGTTGACAGATCAACAATTCAAAGCTTCCTAATGATCAACTCATTTACCCCAGCTGTGAACTGAAGTGTTCATAAGTAGATATGAATCCAAAGGAAGAGGAAAAAGTAAGATGCCTACCAATGTACAAATTTTGTGCAACCACCAAAGCAGGTTGTCCACTAGGGAAGTAGAAAGTGTACTAGGAGCTACCAAGGGATCCCTGCAAGGTTCCATTGATTGCTCAGAGTTTACTGCAGGGAACACAAATGTGAATAACCTAGTGGAACCGGTGGTGCCGAGGAAGATCACATCTCCTAAAGCAATAGAACCTTGCATGCAGAAAGTAACAGAGCAGACAAGACAAGGCAAACTAAAAATTCCATGGAATAAAGTTGGAGAGGAGAAGGTTGGGATCAACTAAGATGAATGTTGGAAGAGACACATAAATGGAAAAGGTAATTGGTAAAATGGAGGTATAACCTCTCCAATTTGATTAACCAGCCAACTCAAGCAACCATTTAGAGGAGCTGATGAGTATGACTGGCCAATTCCAGTTCAGAATGAGCCAGAAGCAGTTGGTCATCTATATAATAATTAAACCTCAGCCCCAGGGCATGAAGATGAAGAGCAAAACCTCTGACCACCTGACAGAATATATAAGGTGCAGAACAAGACTGAAGGGTAGGGTGCAAAACTGGTATTCCATCCCATGACGGACAAACTGAAGATAAAGATGAGACTGTGCTGAAATCAGAATATGCAGGTAAGCATTAGTGACGTCCATCTTGATAAACCTAGAGAAAATGCTCAAAGGACATCATGTTGAAATCAAAAAAGTGAACAAAACTATTGAGCTGGGACAAATCAATGGCAGGTCTCTGGTATCCAATTTTCTTGGAGACAGCAAATAGTCTGGAGTAGAAAACTGGTGATCAATGAAGAACAGGTGTGTTAGCCTATTGAATAAGGAGTTCCTGAATCACCTCTTAACAGATTCTGACAAACAACAGGATCCTAAGACTGAAAGGAAGAAATTGGTACTGGAGACAAGTGAGGTGTGAGAAGAAATGGGATCTGTAATTCTTTTGACAAAACATGAAGAACACAAACATTGTAGATGAAAAGGGTGCAAGTAAAGCCCCTATTGGACCAGGGTCCACCACGTAGTCAGTCACTAACAATGCCAGAAACATGATGTGGGTCCTTGAGGAAAATGACAAGCTATGGAACCTTGAGAGGGGAAGATAAGGATCAGAAAAAGAAAGAATGAGAAACTGTAACAGGTGTTACACCAGGTTCCAACAAACACAAATGGGCTACTAGATGTGAAATGTAGACTGTTGTTGGACCAAAACCACCCAAGATTCCAAAGACAAAATGCCATCGGAGGCGTACACAACTGGTAGTTTATAAAGTACAACCACTTCATGAAGAAACTGTATTTCAAATTGAAATCAGATCATATAATAAACATGTCTGAGCACAATCACCACCAAATGAGAAGTGATAGTTTAGTGGAGGTAGAAAAAGAGAATCACATACATCATGTGAGTATATTATGCTCCCATTGGTGGAGATGTGATGTACAATTTACACAAGAGACATTTTGGAATTACATGATTCCAATAGGGAAGAGTGAATGGCTTGTGGCATGTGTAAAGAAAAAAGTTCACATACAGAGGACAGCAATTAACGAAAATAGCTAATCTTGTGAGAAGAGGGAAGTACCATATCCGAAACAATGTCGTGCTTGTGTGCCTTTTTTAATAGATGTTTAGATAAAACAAAAACACTGTTTGCGATCCTCTAGTACATCGATTTCATATAAGTTTTTACAAAGAGTGGAATTAAAACATATTTTGTTTCAGATAATTACAGGTATCACAAACATTTAACTTAAATAACAACAACAACAAAAAACCAACTTACTATCAGCTGAGGTTGGAAGAAGCGTTTGTACAATTTGAGCTTGACCAAGTTCATTTTTATACAAGAAACACTGAAAGCAGTACAGAACTGCACAGCGTAAAACAAATTGCTGTTTTTCATTAACCATGGACATCAGAAGCACTACAATAGCTGGCCTGTGATAAAAAAACACGTTAACAATAAAATTCACAATTTTGTTGAATAAACATTTAAGGTCAAACAACTGACACACAACAAGTTATTCACATTTTTGCATTTTTTTTTTAAATATCAGTAATGAAGAAAACAACAGACCAACAATTACAAGTACTAAAGCAGATGTTTATCTTCTGAAACTCTTTTACTTTGATTCTGAAAATAATTTGAAGTTAAAAATAGTTGTTCCAATATACTACTTTATATAATTATGATTAAGTGTCAATATTATGGGCCACAAACATGTAACTTTTTTATGAAAAATTCAACACTTACTTCACAAGTAGAATCTTTCATACTAAAAATGATACTGCATCAAGTAAAGTGTTTATTGCACCTTTGATTAAAAGCTATAGCAGGTCTTTATACCTTCTAAAGCTTTTAATTTATAAAGTGCAATCATAAATTCTTTTATTTATTTTGCTTACAGTAAAATAGTAACTGTTAATCAAATTCTATTATTTGTAGTTTCTAGTAGTAAGTACACTTAAAACTGTTTTTCACTTGTTCATTACAAGATTAATCAGTATTTACAATTGAAAATGATAACTTTAAACACACATGAACAAATGCTATATTTTTTAAATTAACATTTAATTTCTAATGACTTTACTACAGAACTACATTACAAGTTATACATATGGGTTTATTTAAGTGCAATTGTAATGCTATATATGCTACTAAGAATTAAAATATGCTAATAAAAATGAACAAAACCAAATCACCTGGGTGGACTGGAAGGAGCACTAACTGTGGCAAAGTATTCCTGATTGGCATGATGTCCTCGAATTACTTCTGCTACTGTGTTTATGGTCTAAGCATTCAAAAAAAATAAAAAAAGAACCATAGTGAAAATGACTACTAGTAACTACACAAACGTGCCATTTGCCATTGTGTCATAATATTGAAAAATATTTTCAAAACAAGATTAGAAACCATGTATTTAACACGTATAAGTCCGTGATGTAGAATATCTTAGTAAATAGTATGTGTCAAACATATGAGTATAGCCATTAAAATTAGTCTAACAAATGTAGCTGTACCAAAATTTTAATTATTTTAAAAACTTCAAAAGTACCAAGTAAGTTGTAACTTTTGTAAGAAATTGGTTTTACCTCTGTTAGAATATCAGCAGGAACACCACTTGCCATAAGTATATTACACAGCTGTTCAAGCAAACCTTTAAAGAAAATGTTTTCATGTAAAATACATATCTACTTATAACTCTCTTTATATTATCTTAAATCTTGCATTCTATTAATCTGTAAAGAAACATGATAATATCATTTGGACCACAACAGCCTTTCATATGTAATGGCAACATTATTACATACTCATATACAAAAACACAAAAACATTTCAGCATGCTTATTAATCACTATTGATATTACTTGTAACACAAGTTTTTCATAAGAAATGATTAGAACTGATTAAAGAATGCATTATATGTGAAATATCAGCATAAAATCTCACAAAAAGTATTTCAAATTCTAATCCATGAACAGCTGAAACTGTAATTACAGTTATTAGCAAAGTGTATGCTTTACAGTCCAGCTAGGCCAATAATAGATATTATCATTCAATGAAACTACATGACTTTAGCTACACAAAAAAGCTTAGTGTGCTTTTCAGGAATCGAAATATTATGTTACTGCATTTCCATGGAATTTAACTTTGCTGAAGGAATTTTGTATTTTTAGTTGGTTTTTCTCAACCTGGAATGCATGGTCCATTTCTATTCCTTTAGTTATGACCAATGAAAATGAACATAATACATGGATTAAATAAAAAAAACAATTCATGAGGAAATGCAGCTTTACTTGAGGGAATGTAATCTTCCCAATTTCTTTCCCTCAAGTAAATGTAATTTTATTTCATTATTTCTATGCCTGCTTTTTAGACACACACACACATACAGAAACATATACACCATTATACTTAGGTCAAAATTAAATTTGAAAAGTTATTACGCTTAAGTTTTAAAACAATACAATTACAAAAGACCCACGTGTTGCTCTACTAACTCAGCTTTCTGAACACACTGTACAGATATTAAAGTATATATGCAAAACTAAGTTATACTTGCCAAATAAGTTTCTCAAAACAGTTAATTACTGTTTTAAAAAAAATGATTTGCCCTTTAAAATATACAAAACAACAACTTAAGTTACAGAAAACTGAGTACATTAACTTCTCACTTAAGTATGAAATCATATTTAATATTAATATTAGCTTCTGGTCAGAACAAGCTATATATTTAAATCAAAACTAAAAACAAACCAGACAATGAGTGTTGATAAACAAATATATTTTTCTTACATTTTCTACTTATGAAGATTAGAATGCATTTTCATGAATTGAATACTCTTATTATTAACAATATTTTTGGCTCTAATCCAATACTGTCTTCCAAGTTTTTCAGCTTAGAAAATACAGATTAGTCTTAAATCCAAATATCAAGTTAACAATGTAAAATAATCTCTAATGAAAATTTTATAATAAGACCAATTAAAAAAAATTATCAAATTAGATACATGAAACATTCTAACCAATATTATTATAAATGAAAGTAACAAGAGAGAAATAATAGAGTACATCTGATTCGTGGAACACAGTTACAAACTATTTGTTGGTTTAAAGTACTGCCACAAATTTATTGTTCATTGATACATTTTCTCTGAAGAACATCTTGTGACCAATGTAAACCCAACAGTTTGACTTTAGAGTAGCATGGCATCTGGCATTGATTATTAAAGTATATGTTACTGCTTACGTGTGGAGTCAACTAGCTGAAAATTACCAAGAATACAGACAAAAACTGATGTTTATGAAGATACAAAATAATAAATAAAAAATGGCATGAACACTTGAATTGTACAATAAGTAGCAGGAATATTGTTTCTGTAATTATAGCATAATACTGTTAAATGTAATACAAATAAATCAGTATGTTAAATATCCTACAAGCTGTATGTAACACAACTACTGCAACTTTATCTAGCCTATTTCAATTAGTAAAACACGTGGAGCAAGCCAAAGGAAGTAGTGAATGAAATGTTGTGTACAGCTGAAATTCAAATCTCAAAATGTTATACAGCAAGAATTAATTATACATAATAAGTGCCTGAATAAACAGGAAGTAAAAGCCAATGGTAGTCAATACACCAAAGCAATTAACTACTACCTTGAACAGCTTGCAAAATAATTAAAGTATAAATGTGAATAATTTTATATTATAAGATCATCATATTTTGAAGAACTTCTAAACTCATCAGTAGAGAAACTGCTGTTGAATCTATCAAAGAAATGAATGCATTTTTTAGGTTTTAAATGTTAATTTTTGAATTTTGTGCAAAACTACATAAGGTGCATATGCGCTAGCTGTCCCTAATTTTACAGTGTAATACTAGAGGGAAGGCAGCTAGTCATCACCACCCACCACCAACTCTTGGGCTACTCTTTTACCCACAAGTAGTGGGATTGATAGTCATATTATAAAGCACACACGGCTGAAAGGGCAAGCATGTTTATGTGACAGGGATTCAAACCTGCAATCTTTGGATTACGAGTCCAGTGTCTTAACTACTTGGCCATGCTGGGCCTGTTCAAAATGCAAGAGGAAAAACCTGAAGTGTGAAAAATGAAAGTTTATAAGCTCTAAATTTTGAGTATATTTCATGGTATCTAATAAACCATTAGGAATAAACATTGTAATATAACACCTTTAGAATATTTGTATTTGGAAATTGAAGGTTTTAAACTTTAAAGTTGAAAGCCTGTTTTATTCTAAAACTTTAAATATTTCATTGATGTTACTGATATGTAAATCCATGTAGTATTTTGTTTTAATGAATAAACCTTTTTCCAGAGTAAACTACAGTGGGTAAATCTGTTCAGCTGTGCCTAGAAAACCTGAATAATTAGATATATGAATATCATCAGTAAATCTGCAAGTGAAACTGATGTGCAAAGCCTTACTATAAGACTTTCCTATTATTATTGGTAATGCATGAAACTCCAGTTTGAGAAGCAAATGCTCAACATAGGGAATGAAGTTACTTTCCATTGTATTTGTAATTTGAAAGACATAATAACCACATTGAACAAGTATCTTGTCATGTATAAATACAAGGTCTTAAATTATTCATTTAAATGTGAAACAACAGTAGTTTTTATGAGTGGCATCACCATAAAAAAATCTATATTTACTTGGACATAGAATTAATTTTAAAAAAATCAATAAAAGACTGAAATTGTTAGTGAAAGACTTTATTTTCTATGTAGGAACATTAGTGTAAAAATTACCGAAATCAGATGTTTCTAAAATTGTAGCTTTAACTTAATCTTTTATTGGCAGAATTTTATCTAGCTTGTTATTGAATGTCTTCTTAACTGAAGATGAAAGCATTCAGTATCACCATGCATACTTCTGTACAAAGGATGAGGTACATTGATGATGTCTCGTGTGATTTTTAGCTCTAGCCTTGAGATACAATGTTTTTCAAACAATATCAACAACATTCATTCCAACAGCTACTTCACCAATATTTTGAATGTTCATATGATTAAGAAATCATCTGGATTTGAAATCTGTGTTTATAAGAAACCAATGCACTCAGAAAAATATGACAATGGAAATATACCCACATTTAACAAAAAATACTGGAAATCACAATTATTATTTCAAATTGCACTTGACCTATGCACTACCAAAAATACAACTCTTCATACGTAACCTCATCCCTTTTATTGACCCTGTGACCCCTGATTATGAAACTATAATTACAAATGTAGTTAAGTGTATCTTAAAAATTTAGCAAGCTTTTCAGTAAATATCACAAGTCTGTTATATATAAAACATGAGATATTTTTAATAAGATTTTTTTCCAAACTAATAAAGTCTATACTGAGTCAGTGTAAGTGTAAGGTCACTTTTATGTAAGAATTTTTCCTCAAATATTTATGTAAAAGTTTTCACATTTCACTTGCATAACACCTAGAAACTTCTAAATGAAGATCAAATTTTCTTTATTAAAGCTTTATTATATTCTGTTTCTTATTTTCTTTTCCCTAACACTAACTCCAGTAACATAGGGTAAAATGAAAAGTTGAAAAATATGTAATTAATTACAATCCTTATTAGTTTCATTTAACAGATGATTACACACTATTTATTCTTAAAACCAAAGCCAATACTTTACAAATCTCAAGGTCATTCAAATTTATTGCTTTACAGTTAAAGCTAATATAAAGAGGGAAAAAAAAAACTGCAGAAGCTATGCACATCAAAATATTAAATCTTTTTATGAAATTTCACATTACATTTTGTATTTTTATGTATTTCATATTTTTATATGTTTAGTTTGTTTGCTGTTAAACAAAAAGCTACTAACTGGATTACCTGTCTTGTGCTCACCACAGGTGTCAAAACTCAATTTTTATTGTTATAAGTCTTCAGACTTACAGTTGAGCCACAGAGGGAAGAGATACAATTATGGTAAGTAATTACTGTCACCCATGTTAAATACTTAAAATTCAACACATGTACTGTAAAAACATAACTGTTGTACTATGAATTTATAAGTTTGTTAATCATACATTGCCTAAAAACTCCACTTCTATGGATTGAAATATCAGTTTAGACTGCTTTAAAAGATGTCCATTATAATCTGATCATGATATTAAATTTAATCATCCAGTGGGGTCCTCATCCTTGAATAATCTAGTTATATACAGGGTGTTCGGAAAGTCACTGTGCACTTATATACTTATTAACAGACATGTTTCAATATAGAATACAGGAGGTAAATATGAATGACAATAATAAACAATGTTGAAAGTGGCCCCCGTTGGCATCAATACAGGCTTGGATCCTTCTTATTTTGTTTCTAAACACCACTATCAGTTGCTGGTTTGAAATAGACTGAATGAATGCTGTTAAAATATGATTACAAAACTGCACAGTGACTTTCCAAACACCCTGTATTTATCAAAATAAAGTACTTTAATAATAGATTATATTCCATGGTGAAAAAAATTAGACTGCTAGTAGTGAATAAAATACTATTCTATTTTTTACCTGACTGATTCATTACTTTCTGACATGATGATATTACTTGAAGTGGGTTGTTAGGAGATACGAGTGTTCTTATAACCTGTAAAAGGAAGTCATTACTATAGTGTAAAATATGTTTTAATTACAACATATCAGACATATGATACACCTAAATTAAAACATAAAAGCCAATATAAAAAAAAGTTTTAATTTTCTGAAACAGTAATTAGTAATTACTTTAAAACATTCTTGTGGAAGAGGTACAGACTACTAACAACAATTCTATTGTAATATGATTTTGAAATCATCTTTCAAAATCAAGAAACCAGAAATCTCAATCTGAGACATAACATTAACCATTTCAAGAAAACCCAGGAGTAAAAAATTAATTATATCTATCTATAGAATTATTATGAACACTATTTCAGTTCTGGGTATGGACACTTACTAGATATTTCTTGCTTGTATAATGTACTTATGACAATGATCTTAACGCTAAAGTTTTTGTTTACACATAGGTCTCAATGATTTATTGAAGTAATTTCTTTTTGATAAAAATTTCATCATTAGCACCATGACAAAACCAAATAAAACAGAAACTAACAAATTTTCTATTGTTATCTGTGTTAATTGATTTACTTCAGTTTTCCAGCAAGTGCAAACACTCTCTTCATCCATCTAATGATTTATAATTTTGCTCAACAGGTTTAAACAGTGTTCAAGTTTGTCAAGTGACTCTGAAGATGACACGTATTGTCAAGATAACAAAGTTTGGTTCTGATAAAAATAAAACGAAAGCTGTTCTCTTAATAGTTTAAAACCCACAAAAGCAAGTTCCATTATAAACAGATTCTGAATATGTTTGTCATATTTTATTAAAACCTTATTGTAGCAAATGATACCATATTTAAGCTATTTGATATGACTAGATGAAATCCTACAATGCTTTCATGTTTGACATTTAAGTTAATCCAAGTTTACTTGCCAAAGAAATAACTCTGTTGTAAAACTAACAAGTACTTTAACAATTTCTAAATCTCTCACCTGCAGCATCAAATGTAAGTTGCTGACTTTTTGTGCTGACCACCCCATATCTCCTCCTGATGAATCTCCTTGTAATTCAAAATAAGGGGTCAACCTCTGAATATAGCTTCCTTCCTTGAAAAAATTTTGATTGGAAGAGTTGTTTTTCAATAGGTTGAGCAGTACTGCCAAACTATCTTCCACAACTACACCTGCAAATACACAAATTGTCTTTTTCAATCTCAACTACCTCAAATACAGAACTGAAATAAAAGTACTTTTATTATATATCACTCAACATGAACATGGTTTTTTAATTCAAGTTTGAAAAAATCCATCCTAATCTTCTATAAGGATTTGTTGAGGTGATTAAAGTAGGTTTTAAGACTTGGACTTCTTGGCTAAGTAGAACATGAGTAGCACAATAAATTGTTCAACACTTGACTGATAATTTTTGTAGTGTGGTTACTGTATGAGCTACAACTGCATCTTGTGTACATTATTAAATCAGCCTGACATTTCACGTAGTGTATTTATATATATATATTTTCTTTTAGGTTCTGTTGGTACTATATATGTATTTTTCATTCTCATATGTGAATGATTCTGAGGAATTACATTCATAATTTTGTCGAAATTTCATAATAAATGTAGACTGTATTGTTTTATCTCGTAAACATTTTACAAGATTTTTGGTGTATTGTATTGAATGCATAATGGTCACTTTAAGGTACCTCATGAAAACCTTTCTACAAAATTTAAAAGCATACAAAATCTTACATTAAATCAAAAGTCAGTTATTAGTATATATGTATAAAACACTTATTTAAGTGATTTTGGCTGTCTTGAAAAAGAGCTTAACAAAATGTTGAATATTTTTGTAAAATTTTAATTCAGGTTTTAAAAAATCCATCCTAACCTTCTACAATACTTTGTTGAGAAGAATGAAGTAGATTTGAAGACTTGTACTTACTGTCTATAGAGAATATGAGTATCAGAAGAAAATTGGTTCAGATGTATGAAATTGTTACAAGTTTTGATTACTTTGTTTACAAGACATCTCTAAGAATAACTGAATTGTATGAGTGGAGAAAAACAAAAAAACTTGAATACTGATAATAATAAAAATTATAATCTCATATTCAGCAGCAGCACATGCACTTCTCATCAGCAAAAGAAAATAGTTGAAAGTTTGACATCTGATATTTATTGTTAATTCAAACTTACACAAGATTATTAAAATTTTTTTCTCAAAACGGAAGAATATGGATCTTCAAAAAATTACAGAAATTGCAAAACAAAAGGTACACAAACAAGTTTAAGTTTTGAAACAGTGTTAACATTATTTTCTCAAGCTACAAATATTTAGTTTGATTCTCTTTAATAGTAAAGCTTTTAGACATGGAATCCAAATAAATTTGTTTGCTTTCTTTTTGCAGTTACATTTTCTCTTTAAGCTACTTAGTTTGTTTTGGTACATTTTTGAAGATCCCCATTCCTCCTTTTAAAATAATTTTTAATAATTTTATTTCTTTAGTTTTTTTATGTGCATTGTAATCATAAATCCATATAATATTGATACTGTCATATTTGAAACAGTTTAGTTTAATGAAATACACAAGCTTTGGGTTGGCTTCCTGCAGATTGAATGGTTATTGTTCCTGATACTATTATCACAATGTTATCATTGATAGTGACTCTGCATGTAAGATCACAATGATGTATGGTGATGAGCATACCACATGTTAAGTGTATGCTTGTAAAATACATATAACTACTGTATTTATATCCTGTAGCTATACAAGAAGTCTGTAAACATTGGATTGAAGGGACTACTGAATTATACTGGAATGGTGCATGGACTGGATTTTTTAACTGCATGAGTTTTATATATGCATGCACGTACATTGCATGTTGGATGCTATTTATATTTATACATGTACATATGTAGGCTTTATATATTTTTTTAAAGTTGTAAAGTCATATATAAAGATAGCCATATGAATTTTTCAAGTTGCATAGATACATGTATATATATCCAATGCAAATATAAGACAATGCATCATAATATAATAGAATATTTTTTATAGTTGCTATAATTACTTTTCTAATACAGGTCAGTCCGACTCCAGTACATTTCAGTCCAAGTGGATGTTTCTGTTTTTAGTTCAATCTTTGCATATTTACAAATAAAAAAAAAATTTACCTCCATCACTATATCCTTCCTCAGCTATAATATCCAGTAATTTGTCAAAAGCATTTTCAAAGGCAACTATTTTCTGAATATTGGCATTTCCTTTTGTGAGATTAACAAGCAACAGCAAAGTCTAAAATGTAGTTAAACATATAATCATTATCTCTTGAATATTCAAATGTATTCACAAATGAAATAAAGAGTATAAAAACTATTCATGAAAAGAACTTTAGCTGCTCTTTCTAATGTATATATTAGACATTCAATAAAAATACATCTTATTGTTTTCTACACAAATTAAACTTTTAGTTCATAAAAAACTACAATAAAAACACTTTATCATGATATTGTTTATTTACACTGCAACGACTGCAGGGATTGAACCACAAATATTAGCTTAGCAATATCAGTCTTCAACATCACCGCTGAGCCAACAGATGGGAGATAGGCACAAATCTGCCAACACTGTGTTTGGGATAATGTATTGCAATGTTATTTTTTAAGTTAAGAAATTAATTTTTTTGTAATTGTTTTCCTATTTCCAAATACTACAATTGATAAACAACTTTTGTATGACATAAAAAAATTTAAAATCACAAAATTAGCAATAAAAAGAACCAAGGAAGTATTTGAGGATTAGAATTTCATAGCTGAACATTACTCATTAATGTAAACTGCCAAATGTCTTACTACTTCAGTTATTAGGTTATTTATTTTCATAATTGTATTAAAATCACTATAATTTTTTCATAAGTTGTAAACCTTAAATCACATTCATAGAATAAAGTATCAAACAACATAGTAGTGATATTTTTATTTGTGCTATGATTTTTATTTATTCTCTTTTCTTAAGGTGAAAACTGTATTTCTAAGAAAGTTTATATTTTAATACAATTTTCAAAAGGCTTGTGAGGAGTGTGTTAGTTCCATATACAGGTTATATTATAAACACATTCCAAAATACTGGGAAACCATAATAGATTTACACTGTACTTAAGCTAATTTTAATAAGTGTACTACAATGTTATACACACTATAATGTACTTTTTAACAGCTTTTCTTCAAGAACAATGTTTGATTAAATTTATTCACTTAGATGAAAGAATCAGCTAACTGTAAAAATATGGGTATTTACAAAAACTGAAGCTTTGAAAAAAAATGTGCACATAAAATTTGTTTGATGTTAAAATAAATTCCAAATAATATCTACTACCTGTACATAATTATACATATATCTTACTTTTATATGATCAAATATAACTTTTAAAATAATTAAAAATCAGCTACCTACAACTGACATTGTTTTTTAAATCTATCTACAAATACTGCTTATTGAGTTTCATACAACAACACCATACAAGCACTGATTGACAAAACTTGTTTCTGTGAGTGAGAGAAACAGACTAAACAAAGATATTTTAAACTACCTATTAAAGTAGATAAAGCAGTAATGCTTACATCATTTCTAATAACTTCACGGCTGTCAGAAAGAAGGTCCATTAACCGAGAAACTCCCATGGGACTGACAAGGACACACTCCTGAAGTTCTTTAGGCCGACACTCCAGTAAACCAGTGAATAGCTTAACTGCTGGCCATCTCACTTTGAAGTCAAACTCCTAAAAACAAAGGAAACAATAATAATAGTAACAACCATAAAACGCAAATTAATTAATTATAAAGTATTACATGTTTATAAATCCATGTTAAAAAAAAGAACACAACATATTAAAATAACTATAATGTTCTTTATCATTTCTTATTTAGCTACAGAGATATTTCATACTAGAAGGCAAGTACACATAACTTCCTTATTAGTGTAACAAACACATTAACATTTTTAGAATGTATGCATCTTGTACAAATATTTTATTAAATTCTACAGACAGAGAGTTTAAAAAAAAGGGAGAGAAATTACATTTTGAAATTAACTTTTGCTTTTCTTGAAATACAATAATATGGTTGTAACTGGTTCAATGCCAACAGTAACTATTGTAGAAAAAACATACTTCACAACACTGAAATGTACAATGAAAACTGTTGTATATCTTCAAGAACAAAACAATAACAACTGTACTTAACAACAGTAAGTCAGAAAGAAAAGGTCTTAGAAGAGAGGACTGGCAGAAATAGGGCTTCAGAAACCATCAGATAATATTATAAAACAGAAGAAATGATGCAGACAGTATGAAGCACTAATTGACAGAGGTACAAGTGCTGACTCAGAAAATATATTTTATTATGTAAATTTGTACTGTTAAAGTCAAGGAAGTTACAATATATATTGTAAATAGCCCATTTGAAATGACTGTGAAAAAAGTACCTATTATCAATTATTTTATGAACCATTTATATTTATATAACACACATTTCATGACAAAATGGATTAAAAGAGTAGATGCTCAAAAAATATATAAACTAAAAGAGATATAGTAACTACTGTGCATTGGACAACATTGTCATCCTTTTTAATAAATAGATAAAACTTCTTTTGTAGTCCATATCTGAAAACAATGGATTAAAACTGTTTAAAACTAACATAATACCTTAAGTTCTAGGTAGAAGTTTTATCATAAATTGAGGTAGTGATTCATAATAGAATCATGCATATATTATTCTTTATTATTAAATAATGTTGTCCGGCAAGCCAACAACAAAAATGACTGTGGATATTGTAATAAAACATGGGCTACATTCAGCATTGTGCATTGTGTAAGGTATATTTAAGCTTATTTGACTACCTAGTAAATAACAATGGCTATATAACTAATAACAGCAAGTTATTTTAATCTAGTCTGTGGTTTATATGAAGCCTTATAATCTACTACATGTGTACACATGTAGCTGTGTGCCAACTGTGGATGCATTTTAATATTTATATAGAAGACATGACACATGTACCATAGTGATTACTAATTTATTGTTACATATCATTTGCTTATAAATAGGGTTCCTGCCCTTTCAGACACAGAACTCCTTACAGAATCACAGTTTTTTTTAACCACTGCAAGATCAATTTTGGCATGTTACACAAACATATAAAACATTATACAAAACTTTAGTGTCTCCCAAAATAGAAATCTATAAGCCATAATTTAAAAGATAGCAACAAGCTCAGTTTCAAGTATCAGATCAGTAATTATGGTGATGACTGATGGTGCATGTCAAATTGTAGCAAACATTGCATTGGCGTGAATTTTATAGATACTGCATATAGAATAGCTATCCTTGAATTTGATTTTAAAGAGTGGCAAAAATCGTGTAAGCAGCAGATGAAGAAAGTGATGGCAAATCTAGGCAAAAGCAAAGCAGTAATTTTGTAGCTATATCTTTAATTGGAGAATATTTTGTTTTAAATAAAGTATAAAGCAGTGACAGCCCATAAAAGTTTAGAGATGCCACAGTGGAATAGTGTCATAGACATATCAAGACCCAAATTCCATGAGAAATAGAGGGGGCAAAAGTATACTAATATAATCAATTCATAATTATTAACTAACATATTTTGTACCTTGTAGAATATCACTCTAAGAGGAAACCTGGCCAGCTGCAGCATATCTGTATCTGGCCTTACTGTGGCCAGTGGAGAAAAGAAAGAGGAATGGGGAAACATGACAACTATAAAAAATATTAAAAATGCTTATTTATATCCATGTGCTGGAATATTATCATAGATTATCTCCTCAAGCTACAAGTCTCTATTCTGACTCTATTAAAAATGCTTATTTATATCCATGTGCTGGAATATTATCATAGATTATCTCCTCAAGCTACAAGTCTCTATTCTGACTCCATGTCTAAAAGCTCTAACACTTAGGAAAGTGAAAATAAGGATTTGTAGCTTGAGTAAATAATGTATCAGACCTTAAGCTTGTTTGTTTACTGTTTCTGTAAATGCATTTTCACTTTAAGCTAATTATTTTGTTTCTATATTTGACCCCTTTTTAAATTAACAATTTTACTATTTGTTATAAATAAAATAATTACCACAGCAATGTGCAAATCTTTAGACAACAGACTTGGGTAAATCAATCCTAAAGGTTCAAAAATAATATTTACACCAGATAATCACTTCAATAATCATAAAATTAAATGGAGAATTATGTCAAATTCGACTAAGCTTATAAAGAAAAAGATGTGAATATTACCTGAATAAAAAAAAAGGAAACAATGTGAAAAAGTGTACAACATAAGTAAAGAAAGTCAGGTGTAAATCAATGGAATTATAAAATTTTTTAAACAGAGTACAGAACAGAAGAAAAATAAAATGGAATCTATGTGTCACTGCAATATCTAAAATTATCTCTATACTGACTGATTAATGAACAGAGTAGATAGTTTAGAATGTTATAAAATGGAATACATGACTAGACTTAGTTAAAACACTATGAAGAAAGAGTCTAAAATATAACATGCTTGAAGATAAAAAGACTTGTGTGAGAATCAATAACAAAAGGCCAATTGTGAAAGTACTGAGAGAAAAATAAAAAGCTTTTTTTTTACTCGCTGATAAGAGTGTGCAACAATAAATATAATTCAAAAACAGCAACTAATAACACAAGGTGACTAAAAGCAAGCCTCTCAGTAAAGATGCCATGGATACTAATTCTCTTGTATTCAAGGGTCTTTTTCCTGTGGGGCTATCTAATGACTAAATGTACAATCCAAGTGATCCATTATAAATAAAGCATCTTTGTGAAACAAAAAATATGCATATTAGCAAATCACATGATAACCACAGCTAATATAAAGACACAGTGGAGTGGGATATGTCAGAACTACATTTTGACATTGTTTGGCATTTTGAGGTAATGTGATTCCACTGAAAATTGATTGTTATTGGAAGGGTATCTAACAACTTTTTCTGATGCAAAAGTTTCATACAATCAAGTCATAAATATATGTTCAGATTCAGGATTATGAATTTTCAATATTCAAATATCCCTTTTACTTAATATTATTGGAAAATATTAGAATATGGATTAACTCTGGCACCAGAGCAATCCAAAGAGACAACTATAACATGTTGTATCTCAGCTGTGATATGCAGAGTATTGTCTTGTAACCTGTCAAAATCCATGAAAACATTTCAGTGAATTAAGCTGTTCCTATGTCACAGTATACAACATAATCAAGGATTATATCCATCTAGAAAAGTGACAGAAAATCAGATGTACACAAGTACAACAACATGTTCATTCAACAGTTGCATACCCTAAAGAACTGTAATAATGAAATAGGTGTTAATGTTGATTCCATATGAAGTCATACTGTTAAAGCCACTAGATGCAATGCATATAGATTTCTATGTCACAAGTCTGTTGAAAATGCTGCTGGAAAATCATCATCTTCATATGCTAGACAACTTATGGAAAGTATGCAGGGAACAGTAGTGTGCTTTTGGTACTGTAAGCTTATAACATAGCCTTTGCATTGTAAACTTAGCTAATGTCAAAGTGCATGGCCATCAGACAGACCATGACCAGACATGGTGATATGACTATAGTAATGTGGTAAGGTTCCAACCTCATTTTAATTAATATAATGTACTCAACCTCCAAGTATGTCATGTGGTTTACTTGTAATCAATTTCCAATAAGAACTATATCCACAATAAACAAAAAAGGCTTAAACTGTTGTAAGAAGGTAGCTGGGACCAATAAGTGACAGTTCCTTAAAGCTATATACTATACATTGTATAATGTATGACATATTCCTTTAGTATCGTAGCATAATATTAATGATACACTAGTTCTTTACAAGTTCTGCAGTAAGCTTTCAGAAGTTATATTCTCTGTTGTATTGTCATATTATCAATATGTTTGATTTTGAAGAAGTGAGATAATTGGTTTCTACTTAAAGCAATATAGCAATAAACTGAAAAACACATGCAAATCAAGCAGTGATAACCATTGCTATGATAAAATATATTTTATATAATCCTGGTGACTAAACTGATGGGTTTTCATCTATAAAGTCATGTCCTCTTCCATGTTCCAATACATATCCTAAGCTACTGCAGAAAACTGTTGCTTTCCCATATTAGGTACAGACTTCATAATGTAGCTTCTAAAACTGAGATATCTTACCTCCAATAAATCTAACAGCAGAGTTACATTTTCTGTTCTTTTGATATAAATTTCTGTGAACTGAGTTCCAAGGTCTTGTTCTTCTTGTCCTTCAATATAATCTAAGAAAAAATATATTCAACAAACTTTCTATTATTTTTAAGAAATACTAAATAATTTCATAGAAAACCACATACCTGTGTATGCAATGAAGTATTTCTTCCATGACACACCTCAAGACACCCATAAAAAAGGGCAGATGAAAAATACATGTACTGTCCTAACAGCATTCAAATAAAATATTGAAAACATTGTCTTAAAACCAAGGTGTTAATTCCTTAACTGTTTTTATACAGAATTATGCCACTTTTGACCTTGCATTATTAAAAATTAATATTTTATAGAAGGCTCCAACTCCAAACAGACAGATATTTTAACCATACATCACAATAACCATAGCACATTTTGAAAAAAAGGTTTGATTTTATGGTAAATTTACAAATTATAATGATATAAAACCAATATGTAACGTACTAATACAATATTCCACTATGCAGTATGCCCATAACTGATGGCCTGCAAGCTGTGTTTTTCATGCAACTAACTTGGGGTTTAAACAGATTATGTTACTCAAGATTCATCAAAATCTATCATTCTTACACTATCTAAACTATTGTTTATCGTATAAGTTGAGTGTCTAACAAAGTGACATGCATTCAATATTTAAATTAGTTTAATATCTTTGTACATCACCTCTGTTTGTTTTATTTTTTTTATTCTATCAAACATATGTAAAACATAGTGTATGCCTCATTGTACTGTAAGAAAGTTGTGAGCAGTCATCAGTGTTGTAAAAAGAAATGATGAAATATAATGTCAATTTTCATCCTGTTTCAAATAATAAAGACTACAATACATTACGAGGCAGCTGGTCTGTGTTATGTTCCCTTTAAAAGAAAGTTAAAATCTCAATATTTCAATTCACTTTTAACTTGGAGAAAATTTGTTGAAATACACAAAAATGTGGTGTTGCACATTTTCTTTGAGTTCAACGTAGAATACCTGGCTGGAAAAAGTTAAAATAACTTAGAATTATATTTGCTACCTTTTATGATCGTTCTTTAAATTTTTTACCCCATCAAGTGTATTAAAATATTATGAGTAATAAACAAAAATATAGTGAATTATGTTATTCTCTTAATGTGAATTCCTGAGATAACACAAAAATAAACTCTACTATATATATATTTCTGTAATTTCTAACCATTTATTTTGAGATAATTTACAGCTTCAGCTATCTTTGTCTTTCACATCTTAAAATTTGTAATAAAATAAGGAACAGATAACTGACATGCCACATTTACTAAATGTTTGATAATTTCATTTTTTAATGTGGCTGACTGGCTCTGTTTCATCCCTCTAACACATTGTTGACTGAAGTTTCAAGTTTGAAACTTTTACAAAAATATTTTCTGTTTGACTTTAGTTAGGTGTACTCATTTAATTTTGTGAAATATTATAGCTTTTACAGTTGCAAAAGTAATACCTTCATTGCTTCTTTGGGTTGATATTGAATAATGAGATGATTTTCAACATATAGTTCAGGCCATAAATATATAGAACACCTTAGCTATCAGTTTATTTATTTATTGCTGAAAATAATGTTACACACTGTGTTATCTACGCTACACCCACTACAGGTATCAAAACCTAGTTTTTACTGTTATAAGCCTTCAGACCTGTTGCTGAGCCACTGGGGAGCCTTAACTGTCACAGCATAATATTCTGTAACAATATTTACAAGTAGATCACAATACGACTATTAATTTTTCATAGCATTCACAATGGCCTGGAATTGGGTCTCCAATGTGCCAATTAAATGTGTTATTGCATAATAAATAACTAATATAAATAATTTATCAAGTTAAGTCTTCCTGTTATGTGACTCAAATGACTCGATCAGTTTTGATACCAAATTAACAGTGGCATCAACAGCAGTATACAACTTACACATGCACTTTAAATGCTATTATACACTTTTCTTAACAGAAAATTGTTTTGGGCTTGGGGTGATATGCTATGTCAGCCTCCTTGTAATGTAAGACCACTAACATCAAGCCATTTTTAATTTTCAGCCATCAGAGAAACAAACTGAAACTACTGTTCTTGATACTGCATATCAATACATGTACGTGATAACTTAGTCCCTAAGTCTATTGTTAACTGTAAACTTCATAAGACAAGGAAAAATAATGAGAAAGTTGGAAAATAATTTTTATTATGAGCAACTACAAGTAAAATTTATTGTTCTATAAAATTGGTAAAAAAAAATTTAAAGTGAGAACTCTCATATTTTTACATAAAAATTAAAAAAGGAACATTTCAGATAATTATGTAATGCATTAGTGGAATTGATTTTGAAATCATGTAAGTTGCATATTTAAATACACAATTCTAACACTGTACTATTTAAACACAGAGAAAAAAATGGCTATGTAACAAGAGGCTGGGAAGATAAATTGTAAAGTAATAATGAATTCTGCTAATAAAACAAAGTATGTCCTAAGAAATAAATGATCTGTGCTCAGTGTGTGATGCACAACTAAAATAGTTGTTATTAACTTCAGAAACACAATATGTGTACTTGCATATGGCATGTAAATGAGTAGTTACTTTTACTGCAGTTTTGAATTAATCAGGCTGGTTATATTCCATCCATTAAGACTGACTCACTCAAGATGAAATTCTACACTGTCTAAAGTTCATACTACTTATTTTAATTAGTAACATTAGACTCCTCCCTTAGTAACAAATGGTATCCACATGACTGGTCATTCCCATTCAAACATATGGGAGGCTGTGACCTTGAAACCCTACATGATATATATATAGACACACACACACCATCAATGAACACTGCTGTCTACATTTTTGCACAATGTTCAGGATTATAACTATTCACTTTAGGGCAGAATAGACATAATATTAACAAAGGAACAAAGGCAACTGAAATGAACTTAATGATTTTTTGACCATATGCAACATGCACATTGCATATACTATACTGATTTATCTTGTAACTTTGAATGTCTACCTAAATCTTCCCACACTTATCAAGCAAAAAAGCAAAAACCTTGGAGGGTGTCCTAATCTTTATGGCCTAACTCCTATAACAAGAGAGTACCAAGGTGGACTAAAATGCCCCAAAAAGGTTGCCCAGGTATGATATGGATAAAAGAGTAGGTTTTCAAGGTTACTGAGAGTGAATCTAGTATCAGATCATATGTTCCTGGCTTCCTTTAGGATCTCCAAAAGTGCTATATTTAACTCTGTATGGATCTCTAAATCTTTGTCTGACAAATACTACCCACAAACTTGCAGCCGCTAGAACTAAACTCAGCAGGCAGTCTTGTGCAATCTAGGGAATATCTTTATGGTGCAGCACCCTGCCAAGAGTATGTTTTCAGGTTGTGACCCAAACATATTATTAGATCTTGTATTCTTGAACCCCCTCAGGATCTTGAAACTGTTCATATCCCATTAACAGGCTGGCAGGACCAAATCTGTAAAGTGCTCAGGTACCATGATGCATGTTCTACTGTTTTTTTGTTTCTTTTGGTGGAAAGGGGAGGTAGCTACAAAGGTGACTTGGGATAATGGAGGAACTTGTTAAACATACCAGGGCTTCTGCTAGTGCCTACATTAAAAATCAGAATATTTATGCCATACCTGCATACCACACCACAGAGTAATGTTTTGGAAACAGTTTCATATCAAATACTTGTTTTATATTTAAACCAGAATCTTTATAGCATTCAAAAATATTTAATTTGTTGAGAAACTAGTATGTACATAGAAAAGAATATAACCAAGATCTTAAATTCAATTGGATGCAGTCTTTACTTATAATTCTAATAATTCATTTTCAGCATTGTCAACTATTAATATGCAAAATTTACAATTTAGAATTTATGAAATAAGATTCTATGACATTTAGAAATAAGAATAACTCTACATTTTAGTATACAATTTATTTCTATACAATAAAATATATAAATTAAACAATAGTTCTCTTCTTATTGCTGCTCCTACTACAGAAGATTTTAATTAATACCTAATCGAAGGTGAGCTAATGCACTTCATAAAACTTTAATTTAAATACCTTCATCATCTTGTGGTCCAGAGATGACATTTGAGAGAGCATCCAAGGCATACCCCACAATTTCAGCATCACTGCGGTCCATTTCAATCACATAAATAAGAGCATCCATTGCCTGGGCTCCCACTTCTACCCTGTATTTCTAAACAAAAAGTGACAAAAAACTGTAATACCCATTATATTATATTTCCAAAGACAGTAATTACAGTTTTCACTGAAATACCACAAAATATATATAAATGCAAATATTTATGTCTATTTTAACACCATGTACATAAATGGGGTCAAAGTATGCAAGCCACAACATTTATATTTAAACCAGAATCTTTATAACCTTCAGCAATATTTAATTGTTGAAGCATGCTATTCAACATGATATTATGTATCTGATATAAAATTTATCAACTATTCATTTTACCACACTCTGCTGATTTAGCAGCACTTCACGGTAGAGGAACATTAATTTCCAGATATATATAGCAATGATGAAAAAGGAAAATGTAAATATGCATTACAGAGGTTCTAGATGTTATGAAAGTGCAATATCCAAGCTATATAATGGATAAAAGTATATCTTTTTCTTTACATGTATGTCACCTTGCATTCTGACCTGCCAGTGTCTAGGCCAAATTGACATTCTCAATTCAGAGACATATATTGACTGTTGTAATTCCTTACTTTTTTAGTGTACAAAACTTGTGTAAATTTCACTGAAAGCTTGCCACTTTTCATGTCAATACACACATAATATTTATAATGACAGTCAATGTTCTATTTCCATTTGTTTAAATAATTTCTTTCAGTGCAAAATTATAGTTTTTACATACAAACATACATTATCACTTGAAAAGCGGTATCTATTGAAAGTGTTATATACATCAACTTGTTCTGCTTATTTTATCAGTATACAAGTTCCATATGTATAAAATATAACAAAATTCCTAAATTATTTATAGCCATTGGGTAGAGACCAATAATGAATGTGTGAATTCAATGAAATCTTGTATACATGTCCATATTATACTTAGGTTCACATTTAAAAGGTACTCCTAACATTATCTCAACTATTTGTTTTATATTTGAGCCAGAATATTATCTTTAACAATATTTAATATTTTTGAGACAAGTATGTGCAAAAAATAAATAAATAAATATATATTATTTAAATTATTACTTACTTTGGATTACAAACTGATCCTATACTTTCAGTAATTATTTACATAATTTATATCTTTTGAAATATTAATTTTTGTTAACTTACAGTACTTTTATACATATTAAGTTCACTTGTGCATAATTAATCACATGCTACATTATATAATGTCAGCAATGAGCAGCAATTCAAAACATAAAGCACAATATGAACAGGAGTTGATAACTAAAACCAAATTTCATAACTTACACAGAAAACACCAGAGGGTTGCAGCTTTGAAACACCAAAAAACAAAATTCAAAAGGTCATGCTTATTACACAGCTATTTAAAAACAATTTCTAACATTTGTTAACCTAAGCACTTGTATTCATACAGAAAAAAAATTAATTATGGAAGAAATGAATAATACCATAGTTGTATTGTGTTACATAAAAAAATATATATTGATGTACTAAAGTAGGAGGGCTGGATTATAAAACTGTTTCATGTACTAATAAGAAATATAATAATTTAAAATATTATTTGAATTAGATTATACATTTATTAGAGTTATAATCAATGTTTATGACCTACACTAACATAAACCAAGAGTACCTTTTATGTGAAACAGCATATAGCATATTCCTTGATATATTGAACAGACAACTTGTTATTTAACCACAGCCTGTAAAAATATGAATACATATGAAATCATAAGACTTTACTTACTGATAAAGTATATTTTATTAAAAATTATGGCTTTTACAGTAGGTTAGATTTTAAAACAGGTATAAAGTTTTTAATTACTTTATAATGGTTGCATCAGTAGTCAAAACATTGTACCTGCTCTGTAAACTGATCTTACTTACTGTAAAAGCTGTAAATTGTAATAAAAAAATGACACTAATTTTGTTTAAACCATTATGAAGTTCTGTAGTACAGCACCTGGAAAGTAACATATACTATTTGTATGAACCTATGTACTTTTTATTTCAAATCTAATCTAGATTATCTAGATACAGTCCATATGAATAGCTGTACAATAAGTGCAATGGGTAGATATTTCATACAAAATGCATTAAATGAGTATTTTTTTGCAAGCTGTACTAAATGTTGAACATTTGTCTGCTAGCACTTCTTAAGTTTTTTACTTTCTAAACTGTCCACATCTACAAGTGAATAAGCAATATATGTGTGTGCTGTTCAGCCTTACCCATCTTGTACAATGCAGTATTTTAAATTAATTAATAATACAGAACACTCCTGTTTCCTTCTCTTTAAGTAACTTGTGTATCATAATAAAGAACGAAAACAACAGATATCAGTAATATTTCAACTCTCGATGGATTCATCTGCCAATAAACGTAGAATGAACATGGGAATTCCAATAAGCACAAACACAAATTAAAGCTATGAAAGATTTATAACAACACAAGTTTCTAAGCCACAGAAGAGATGTTATTAAACATCACTATTTTATTACCTTGATATATGATGAGTTTAACAAATAAAAACAAAATATTATTAGTATCTACTATTACCATACAGTTCTCAAGTTACATATAAAATAAGTGTTTAAACTATGATATTAATATATTTTAATAAAGAAAAAAGCAGTATTTTTGCATGTTCAATGCAGGAAAAACTTCAATCTACATATATCCAGTATTTTATAAAATACCCAGTTGGCAGTTGTTTCAAAGCAAAATAATAACCAAAATTACCTCAGAATTATTTGGATTTTAGTGGGTTTTTTTGTTGTTTTTTTCAAAAGTTGCTATAAGATTTTTGTCAGGTATAACTAGAAAGAATATCAATGGATCATAAGATTATTCTATGAATATTTCATTTTTATTTCAATAATCTTTAAAAAATTAGAACTTCAAATTACATCATTAAATTCCCATATATTTGAAAATATGTCATATCCTTCAAAAATACATACTTTTCCTTTTTATGTACTTAACTGTGTAGTTCAGTTAATTTTTACACATAAACACACACACACACACACACTCATATATATATATATATATCTAGGATTTTAAAACTAATGCTTTAAGAAATATTTTTGAAACAAGAATCTACATGTTTACCTTTGACATGGATTTTAAGGCACGGCAAGCATCTCGACGATCATCTAAAAGAGTTGAAGTCTGGACTCTTTCAACTAACCGTTCAACCTACAAAGGTTAATAATAGTCACATATTTTGTTTCAATATTTTGAGTAGTACTGTATGAGCAAAACTTAACCTACATATACAAGTTAGATGTATATACAGTTGTTGAGAAATATAAACAAATTGAAAGAAAAAGTGGTTAGAAAGATAAATGTTGTAATAAATGAGGAGAGTGTGACTATACGAGTCCTTAACTGTGTGTATACAGCACTCTTTTGTTCATACTTTATGTTAACACACTAGATAGTTCTTCAGACACTTTTGTCCCCTGTGGTACAGCAGTAAGTCTACAGACTTACAATGCTAAAATCAGGGGTTCAATTCCCCTTGGTGGACAACACACACGTACACTTTATCTCTTATATGCTAAAGATATTAAAATAAATACATTTTTCTTGCTGGATAAGATCTTGACCAGAAAACATAATTTTTATTAGAAATATATAGTAATCTTAGTTAAATACAGTTCTTCTACAGTAGGTGTCTGTGACTTGTTAGCAATAAATTCAACATTAAATGAACAGCATGCACTCCATTTGCTTTTACTAAATATATATATATATATTCAAAACAAGTTAAATATATGCATAAAATTCTTTACAGTACAGAGATAATAGTTGTATCATAAACACCATACATTTTTTTTCTTCTTGTCAAATGTCCACTTAGGCCAATTTAATTACTCCACAATTCAACTGATAAGCCAAAGTATTTTTCTATTATATATTATAGTTACACCTTAAAAATTATACAGTACTTTTCTTCTTGTCAAAAATCCACTATGGTCAATTTAGTTGCTTTATAATTCAGTTGACAACCCTATCTATTTCTATCACAATAAAATTCATGTATAGTTCACTTCGTAATGTCATTGAAATACTGTGGTTGAATCCTGTATTTTCAATAATCATCTGCCTTTTTGTCAACTACTTTCGAACAACCTTTGACAAGACAACTTATTCTTTTCCAACCCTCTTAAGATTGTTCATCTCACTCTAATATATCAATGGTTAGGATTTTCACTCCTATGATGGTTAACTTTACATTTAAATTTTCTCTAACCAATTTTATCTTTTGAATGACTTCACTTTTTCTCTCTGTTTTCACTCATCAGGTTGCCATTACTTATACCACTATTATTTAGCCCTTCTAAAAATCTCTATGGCTTCAACATCAATGGACTGCATACAATGTGTGAAAGTCTCAACATTAATGAATTACAAATATAAAATTAATTAATCTCTAATGCTATTTACACTGAATAGTTTTTTATATCTATTTACATGAATTAATAAGTAGGCCATAATTTGAGAAACACATTTCAATATTTAGAAATGTAGTTATATAATTAGGTTACAGAGGGGGGGAGATGATTTAAGTGTAATTTTTGATAAACGAAAATGAGTCTTTCAGCTGCGTGCTTAACTGTAAAGCAAAAAGTAGTCTTAGGAGCTATTAACAATAATTTTGAATTGAAAAGTAGAAGGTTTATTGCAGCTTTGTGTTAACTTCCCTGAAGCCTTATCTGGAATACTGAGTAATGTTTGTTGAAGGAATTTAATGTTATAATGCATTATTAATTAGTCAAATGGGGGAGAAAAAAAAAGATAAAGTGGTAATACTGAAAACACTCCAATGGGTTCTATGGCATAACATCAAACACTTGGCTCTTGAATTGCAATTAATAATAAGTTCTTATTAGAGCAAGTTGTATGTACCCACGAAAAATCAACCTGGTAATCAATAGAGGGTGTCTCAAAAAATATATACACATTTTGAATGATTATAACTCAGTCAGACTTTCTTTTTTTACAGGCGCAACTGATTTGAAGTATTGGCAGAAGCAAGACTAAGCTTTGAGAAAAGGAAATTTATCATAAAGTGTTACTGGAAGTGCGAGAACGTAGCTGAAGTGCAAAGGAGGTTTAGAGGGGAGTTTAAAACAGATCCACCATTACTCACATCAGAGATAAGTTTGAAACATATGGAACTGTTCAAGATGTCCATAAAGGGCATTCTGGAAGACTGTGGTCATCCACCAGTCCCATACGAGAAGCAGAGCTGTTGGAAAGTCTCTACCGATCTCCAAGAAAATCTGTTCTGCAAACAACCCATAAGACAGGAATCCCAAAATCAAGTGTCCACACATGTTGAAGCTCATTCATTAGAAAAGTTTCATTCTGGCATTAGTCCACACCCTCAATGAAGATGATCCTAACAGGAGAGTTGAATTTTGTAAGTGGTACCTGGCAAAATCTGCAAAAGATGCACAGTTTCTAAACAAGATTGTTTGGAGTAATTAGGTCACATTTAAGTTAAATGGCTCAGTTAATCGCCACAATTGCACCTACTGGGCACCTCAGAATACGCATGTTATGGTTGAACACCACGTAAACTTACCAGGGGTTACAGGGTGGTGTAGATTATCAGCATTGGGCATAATTGGTTACTGGTCTCATTTATCTGAACTTACTGCAAGAATTTGTTGTGCCAAGCATTCAAGAGCAATTTGGAGATAAGGAGTTTTACTTTCAGCAAGATGGAGCACCTTCCCACTACCATCGTAATGTGACAAAAATATTCTGAACAGATGGATTGGGCAAAAAGGTAGCACTGAATTTCCCCCACGTCCACCAGACCTTACACCTCTGGACTTTTTTTATAGGGATACATCAAAAATAAGGTTTATAGCACAAAATCTGCAACAATCAATGAGCTGAGAGCAGCAACTGAAAGAAAATGCATCCAAATACCAAATGAAATAATTCGTGAAGTTTGAAATTCCATCTGTCCGCATTATCGGCGGTGCCTGGATCAGAACGGTCATCAGTTCAAACATCTGCAATAACTCAAAAGATTCTACACTTGTCTTCTTAAACTTGGATTATAAAACCTAGATATATCTTAGTAAACATTGTATTTACAATCATTCAAAGTGTGTATACATTTTTCTGGGACACCCTGTATACTTTTCTAACTTATAATGATCAGAATGCATTGTTCTGTCAAGTAGATACCTCAATATTCATAACAGTTTTGGTTGTAAATCCAGTAATATCTTACAAGATATGGCCAGCTTAGGAGATTAAGGTTAGTCCTAAATCCATAAATTATGCTAACAAAGTAAAAAAAAATTTACACTTAAAATATAATAAGGACACACATCTATAATGTAACTTTAAGATTATGATGTTGAAAAATAAATGATATAATTAGAGTATACCTAAGTTGTTTGATTTGAGGAACAAAACAAAATAAGCATTGACCATCCTATCTAAGATCTCACAAAGACAGCTCGTCAAAACAATTGGACAGTAGTTTGAAGGAATCTTGGGATCCTTCCCAGGATAACAGAAAGGTAGAACAATAGCCAGGCATCAGGAAAAACATTCTCCTGCCAGGTCCAGTTAAAACCAATCAGAAGAATAGCAAGAGAAGCAAGAAATAGATGGTGCAGCATTTCATAGTGTACATCATTAGGTCTGACCGATGTACTGCCAGTTCGAGTTTCACCAGTGTAAAGGGATGATTATAGTCAAAAAAGACAATCCACTCTAAAGGAAAAAGATGATCACTCTGCCTAAGAAGGTAGAGAAAGATGCAGAAGTGCTAGATACCCAGCAAAAGCTTTCACATAGAGTATCAGTGATGCTCTGCATATCAGCTACTTCCTGGCCATCAGAGAGCAAGATCGAGAGGGGGACAGAATTATATTGCCCACTGACCTTTCAGATCTTGTCCCATATGCCTTTAGAACTGGTGGTAGAAGATATGCTGGTTGTGAACTTAATCCAAGAGTCCTTGCTTTGATGTCTTACCCACTGCGCATGCGTACGGCCTGCTGGAAAGCGATGTGGTGCAAGAGTGTGGGATACCTACGAAAAGTATCCCAAGCCCATTTTTGAGCCTTCCATGCAATGTTGCAGGCGTGATTACACCACGGACAAGGACATCGTGAAACACATGTTCAGGATTTAAGAATACACTGAGCAGCTGTCTGTATAATACAGTCAGTTACTGTTGCCAGACAGTTGTCTACTGATGGCAGTCTCAAGTTCTGTGAGAGCAGTGAAATAGGGCCAGTTTGCTTGATACAGATTCCACTGGGGCACGTGGGTCCGGGTGGTATCAACCATGGTCAGTCTCTCTCAAAATTATAGGAAAATAATCAGTGCCTTATGGATTATTGTCAACCCTCCATGAAAAGTGGGAAAATAGTGAAGGGGAGCAGACTGAAAGATCAATAGGAGTAAAGTACTGACTAGGTGCATGAAAATAATTATAAGAACTGCTATTGAAAAGAGAAAGTTTGTGATCAGAGAATATACACTTTATGGATCGAACCCTCCCATCACTATCAGCACTTCCCCAGAAGGAATGATGCCCATTAAAGTCCTCCAGGATTAAAAAGGGAGACAGCAACTGTTCAATAAGAGCATCAAGGTCTGATTGATCATAAGTTTCTCCAGGTGACAGAGAAAAATAGTGATGGTATGACCCAAGGAAATGCAGATGGCTATGACCTTCAAGGGTGTGTTCAGTGGCAAAGACAGATTGGGCACGTGCTCATTAACCAACAATGCCACCCCTCCATGCACTCATCCATCACCCAGCCTGTCATTTCTGTACTAATAAACTGCTAAAAGGTGACTATATTGGCAGGTTTCAGAAATGTTTTCTGTAAGGAAAGACATGCAGGATGGTAGGAAAGAATCAGTACTTTCATGTCATCCAGATTAGAATGTAAACCTCAACAGTTCCATTGTATCAAGGTAGCCATTTTTATTCATGTGTAGGTGAATTGTGTGGCAAGCTCTCCTGTTTACAACCACATCTTTTTTCTTTATTGTCTTTATTCGAGGAAGGTACCTCAACTTCCATGGATCCTACCTTGGGTCAATTGGGCAGGTCTTTGCTCTTGGAGGAGGATTCCAGTGACTGAGGACCTGAACAAATAGCCATTTTGAATCTTGGACAGGGAAAAGAAGATGTACTCAAGGAAATGCCCATACCTGGAATCAGAGGAAGTGGATCTTGGGGTTTGCTGGAATGTATATTAGGGACAGAGATAGGTGTTGAAGTTAATTAATAAACTTTTTTTAACCATGGAGGTCAAAAGACTTTTCATTAGGTTTGAGAACAATTCTTTTGGAAGCATAGGGAGATCTGTCTGCTCTCCCACTGTAGTAGTGGAATGAGTGCAGCAACATATGTCTGAGATGAAGTGGTGGACAGCAACTTTCAATCCTCAGGGTAAGTAATGTTTTGAATCATTTTCAAATGCTGCACCTTTTTTTCTTCCAACCATTTAGGACAAGAACAAAAACAGGATGGTTGAGAGCCATTACAATTGATGGAATGAGAGTCCATTTCACTCTCATAAGCATCGTGGTCCTTGCCATAACAAAAAGCACACATCAAGGAACCATAACATGGTGTTTTAGAGTGGCAGAATAGCTGACTCTGAAAACATCTGAGAGGGTTTGGAATGTATAGCTGTATCTTGTGATTAAGATAACCTGCCTTGATGGTGGTAGGTGAACATGGTGATGTAAATGTCAGAATGAGGATATTGGTCAGCATCATAATTCCATCTTTGCAAGTGGAGATATGCCTCACTACAGAAACTCCTTGGGTGGAGAAACCAGCAAGAATCTCTGACTCGGGGAATGTTCTTGAAATCCCTCTCAACAATAACTCCTCGTGATGAATTCAAAGTAGCATGAGGTGTAACCTCAATAGATATATCCCCAATCACCTTTGAATGCAAGAGGAGTTCAATGTGTTGAGATGTGGATGTTTCCACCAATATGTCACCAACATGATGGGAGTCTGCATCCTCAATGCATGATTTGCAATGCCAAGTGAGCAATTCTAGTCTAGCACCAGCAAAACTAAGAGAATACTCCCTAAAGCTGCATGGAGATGGGAAATACTAGAACACAACGCTTGCTGAATTCAAGGTAAAGAGAGCCAGGTTTGATGAAAAGGCTACTTTGCCTGTTCTCGGCTTTGTACCCATTGACAAACTGATCCTCACAGCATCGTACAAAGTTGTGTACTTGATCGCAAAGCAGGGCAAACCACACACCATTGGTGAAGCACTCATAAAACCAGCTGCGTTGAAGATGGCAAATACCATGCTGGGAAAAGCTGCTGAAAATAAGTTATCTCAAATTCCTTTTTCATATGACACCATCATCAGCAGAATAGATGACATGAGTGATGACATCTTGGCTCAAGAAGTTGCAGATCTAATTTCAAGCCCAGCAAAATTCAGCCTTCAACTTGATGAGACCACCGACATTTCCAATCTAAGCCATCTTGTTGTATTCGTGCGCTATGTGAAGAACGACGAAATAAAAGTTTTTATTTTGTAAGCCTCTTACAACATCAACTAAGGCAGCCAACGTGAAAAAACTTGTGGATGACTTCTTCAGAGACAACAATCTTTCGTGGGATATGGTTTCTGCAGTTTGTTCGGACGAAACTCCAGTCATGCTGGGATGAAACTCTGGTTTTGGTGTGCTGGTGAAAGCTGATGCATCACACATCATTGAATGCACTGTGTTCTGCACAGGCATATGTTGGCAACAAAAACCTTGCTTCAAAACTGGCAGAAGTATTAAAAATCGTAGTGGAATGTGTAAACTTTGTGTGAAATAAGTGCCCTGAAGCATTGCATCTTCAAAGAGCTGTGTAATGAAATGGGCTCTGAATTCGAGGTACTTCTGTACAATTCTAACGTTTGTTGGTTATCCCAGGGAAAGGTACTGAATTGTGTTTTTGCCATGTGTGTGGAATTAGCCCTGTTTTTGCAAGAACACCAACATTGTCATGCAGATTGTTTCAAAAATCTAAGTTCATTCTCATTTTGAAGTACATGGCCAATATCTTCAATGCTCTCAATCATCAGATGCAGGGCAGTGAAGTCAACATCATCGTAGCGAAAGAAAACCTGAAGGCTTTTCAAAAAAAGCTACCGTTATGGAAACGACAAACAGAGAATGATAACTTCCCAAACTTTCCCCTGCTAGACGACTGTGTGAGTAAGATTGAAGATGTGTCTGAAGTCTGAGACATTTCTATACCTGGGGAACTGAAGCAAGGACTTGCCATGCACTTAGATGAGCTTGCAAAGTCTCTCAACAGATACTTCCCTACCAAAGAGTCATATCCAGCATGGGTGAGACAGCCGTTCACGTTTAGTGTTGCAACAACAGATGTCAATGATAAATACATCAATGAAATCACTGAACTTCAGCAGAGCCAGGTTAAACAGCAACTTTTCAGAACAACCAAGCTCTCAATGTTTTGGTGTCACCAAACTGTAGCATACCCTCTTATTGCTGAGAAAGCCCTTGAGATACTCATACAGTTTGTTACAATGTATCCTTGCAAGCAATCCTTTTCAAGGATGGTAGACATAAAAACATAGAAAAGGAACAGACTTTGTTGTGAAAATTATATGAGAGTGGCACTTGACAAAGTGAAGCCACACATTTCTGAACTTGTTTCTGAAAGGCAACAGCAAAAGTCACATTGATTTGCAGTAAATATTCATTGAGTTATGTTTTTGTTTTTGTGTGAAATTCATGTTTTGTTGGTTTTGTTCTTTGAACACAGTGATATTGAGTGCAACTGATGCATGGTTTATTTTGTGCACTAATAAAATATCTACTTACGTTTTGAATTTGAAAAAATCATACTTTATTTTTTCCAATTGTGAAAGGTTCAGTGAATGCAAGTGCGAAACTTCCGAGGTTCAGTACTTCCAACAAGGTTAAGAACCACTGATTTAAAAACAGCTGGTATAAGTAGAGAAAGCACTAGTAGAGGAGCAAACAACGTTTCAACCTTTTTCGGTTATCATCAGTTCACTGAAGAAGGTTGAAACGTTGTTCGCTCCTCTATTAGTGTTTTCTCTATCCATACCAGCCATTTTTAAATATATAAGAATACGTCTATGTTAAAACATTGAAAATATAGCTCACAACAATGCAACTTTCATGGATTGTAATGTTTCTTAAATATCCTAATAAAATTTTCACTTAACTGTACATTTACTAAGTCTTTTTGATGATTTTTTTTTATGAGGGTTATGGTATATTGAATAGATGGCCTCTTTTCCCTTACTGTCACTTGCTGTCCTTTCACTTAGAATATTCATCCTGAGCAGATCATCAAGCACATCTAGTAATGACTCTATCCCTGTTTCTCTTCTGAAAGTAGTCTTGATAGTAATCTTATGGTTCCTAACAGGTATACTTTCTGTAGACAAATTCTTCTTTGGGTTACTTAATTAGCTGATCTCTTACCAACGTACCTCCCAACACCTACTTAACTGGAGATCATCCTTTCTTGCAGTGGGGATTGTATATAATGATACCATACATCAATGGAATCCAGTTTTATCTGCATTGTCATTGAAATATCTTTTCATTTTACTGCTAGCTCATTAAGGTCTTTCAGAAATAAAAGTCCTGTATGACCTCAGTGTTCTTTAGTCCCTCTACCTATTCTGTGCAACACTCTAAGTGACCAACCTCTGGATCTGAGTACAAGAAGTCCAATGGCCCTTTAAATTATTTCTCAAACTTCCACGATCATGATGTGTTGCCTGTATTTTCCTGTAATTTTGTTTGATAACTCGTAAGTAGCAATGGAAGATCTTGATCCCATGTTTTCTGATAAATGTCTAATTGAATATGTGGTTATATCTCTCCACCATGTCATCAGGAAATGGTTAATAGGTTGTTGGCCTGGTCTTTTTAGTTCCAATGATTTGATACATTTCAGCAAGCAAGGTTGATTCAAAGTTTAATCCCTGATTTGTATTAAGATCCTTAAGCATATCAAATCTTCAAAACAATTAATAAGTGATTATTTCCCAAGCTACAGTTTCTGCTTCCTGATTAATTAACTAAACATACATGATAATTCTCATTGAATAACTTTTCTGACAATGAACTGTATCACTCACTCCATAACTGCTCTTTCATTACTCACATGTATTTATAATGTGTCCTTATACCTCCACATACTATACAACCTTCTCAGTAATTAAATCATTATGATTAATGGCTCCTTCTAAATTAGAGCATTGAATATAGTTTACAACAATATAACTTAAGAAAACCAAGGTGCACTGCATTATACTTTACGTTTAAAAGCTACATGCCAATTATTCATCCAAATCACTAAATGACTTAAATCATTTTGTAAAGCAGCAGCAACCTCTTCAGAAACAGCAAAATTAAACTTTAGGATTACTAACAAAATTAAGCAATTTATTAAACATTTCTTCATCTGTTTCATTAATGTAAGTCCAAAAGAACAAAGATCCCAAAAACGAATACTGAGATACCCCCTTGTGACATTAATACAGTTTGAACTCCATTTGTAATAACCCTCCAATTTCTTCTCTCTAGCCAATTTTTGATTCAATATGCCAACTCAAAGAGATAATATTTTTAACAAGCCTTTTACTTGACAACTTGTCAAATGCACATATACAAAAAACAACTTCAATCTCATTCACATATCCCATGTGAAAGACACAGCTTTCCCATAGATAAAAACAAAGAATTAATGACTCTGCAAAGTATTGGTATTCAGATTTTCAGTAACTTTTCTAACCAGTGATTTAGGAATAATAGGTCTATAATTACATGGATGATTTTTATCACTTCTCATAAAAAAGGGGTTATAAACATTATACATTTTCCAATCCTCTGTCACTTTTCCCACTACTCAAGGACTTACAAAAAACATATATTAATGATATGGTCCCATATCTAGTCCTTAACCTCCTTTATAACTTTGGAGAAACAACAATAGGGTCAAGAACTTTGTCCAACTTTAAAGTTCACAATATTTTCTTAACAAGCTCAAAATTAATATAATCTTGTTCATCAACTAGCAATGGTTCAAGATGAAGAATACTGCTTAAATATTCTTTAGTAAACACCAGAGAAAAATCTGCATTTAGTAGCATGATGACATGTATACTCCAGTTAAGATGGTTTTCATCTTTACAAGCAGAGTGATTAGCTCATGAAATAAGATGCTATTGGTCAGAACTTTATGAGATTTTAAATAGGGAATTGAACTGATGACTTCCTGAAAAATAAAGGGTATGTTAAATTTTTACTTTTTCTCAACAAAGTGGTTCCTTGTTTTCTTCATCTTATAAAATACTTGAACTCAGTACTTTAAGTGTGGCCTACTGACTTGCACAGTCCTAGAATTCTGAAAACAATAGGCCAAGAAGTTTTTAAAGTCAAATATTTCTGGTTGAGGTATTCTTATTTCCCAAAAAAGATGGTAATTCTGTGCAATAAACTGTCATTTAAAGTGCTGACAACTACAGCTTTACAGAAGTGTTAAAAAAAAAAAAAAAGCTATGAACATTTGGGGAATCAGGGCTAGATTTACAGATTAGTTTTGTTTTTATTAAGACAGATTGGAATTCAGGGCATCCTAAATCAGCCAAAAAAAACTTTTATGCCCCATAATTTATTACTTAAATATTGATATAATATCACCTAAGTTCAGCAAGGGACTAATTAGCCCTCATGTATACACCCTTAGCAAAAGTAAATTTTAAGACCACCATTTACTTCCTACAAAATCATCAAGCACCTCTCAATATTATTAGTGTAAACCAGAATAAGAATTAACAAAAAGCCTAAGCACTGACCTCTAAGGTACTCCACTAGTAACAGAGTAGATCTTATTTAATGTGATTCTATTTATAACATCTTTTTACTTGCTCCCATCCAAATATCTTGCAGTCCAATTAACTAGGCTTTCTGGAATACCTACCAATTTGATTTTCTTAGTTAATTTTTTCTTATTGAAAACTTTTTTTGAAAATCTGAGTACACCAGATCCCCAACTTTCCCTCTTCCAAATAATATAAAAACAACCTTGAAAAAACAAAGAATTATTGAGGCATTATTTACCTTTAGCATATTCATATTAACTTAATACATGTTTGTTAAACAGAATTTTGTTTCAGTAAGTACTTGAGGAATGGTTTGCTTGGAGCTTAAAAGTTATGCCTTAGTTTCTTGCTTTTATTTACTGGCCATCTACATTGACATACATCCAAAAATTTTCCTTAACAATCCAGAGATTCAATCCCAATGTCAAACACAAAGCCTTTTTTCACTTCCCAGTTTATATAAATTTTCAACCATCACAAGCAGTAACAGTCTAAAAAAAAGTGCAAGAAAATACAAAACATGGCAGTGAAGAAAAATCAGTGTAGAACTGTTTTGTGATATTTAAATACATTTTCTTTTTTTTACTTAACAGTTCAGTTATTGTTGTTTTTACCACTTGTTATTACTTTATTCCAATTTCATGACTTATGACATGGCAATCCTGAATTGGAAAGGTCTGGGCTCCAGAACTCTATTCCCAAAACATAAATATCTATTTAAATGTTGAGATTACAAATCAGTATTATACACTAGTTTCTTAAGACAAAATATCCATAATTCCTCTTTCTTAAAATAACATGCAACTTATTTGTACATTACTTCTTTTTCATGGAATACTTGATATAATAAAACCAGTGCTTAGAGTTAGAGTTTGTTTTAGAGCAAAGCAACATTGAGCTATATGCTATATCCACCCAAGGGAATTGAACTCTGCAAGCTCAGTTAGCACTGAAGGAGGATGCAGTGCTCTGATATATGATCAGAGGCTTGCCAACCGAGTTCCCAAAACTCAAGTCCCAAGCAGTTAATGCTCCATCCTTAATAATATATTCCTGAAAGTTAGTTTAATGAGTTAAAATATTAATTTACAAAGTTTATAAGTAAATGTATTCATGTTGTTACGTCTTTGTAAAGAAAAATTACAGATTTTCTCTCTGCCAACAAAAATATTTGTAATTTACTTTTTTTTGTGCTTTGGCATAAATATTATTACTACTAGTACTGTCAATTCTTTTTTTTTTCTTTTTCTATATACCTTGAATTGTTTAATAAAATAATCATATTTCCTCAAGCCTGTGACTACGACGACAGGTAATTTATCTTGCCCTGGTCGGCTGGCTCAAGATTTAGGCTAGATAGTTGTATACGTTTACAAAGGATTTTCAATAAGCGTCAATCCTCAGTTCATTATCAACTTTTTTTTTTCTGTAATTATCGAAGGTAAGTGTCATTGGCTAATCAAAGTGAAGTTCATTTTGGCAACAGCAAGTGTCTGTAACTTTATTTACTCGGTCACTGTCACTGCCGAACATACAACCATGTGTACATTGTACTTCTATGTAAAGGATTCTGGGAGATAATATTTTAGTAATAATATCTAGATAGCAAAGTATTCAACAACATAACTAATTTTATTGCAAAACTTAAAACGGTCAAAATTTATTTCTTACTGTTTCAGCTGCGGTTGGTTGTTGTGAATCTGCTTGAGCACCCAAAACAGATTTTAAGCCACTTTTCAAATAATCCATTTTTACAAATTTTAGCGTCACGAAAATCTAACTTATGGCGTGGCGAATATTTCGTCTGCTTCCGCTTTAACATACAGAGACACCTGGTACTTGTTTTGAATATATATGGCTTCCGGTTATATATCCTCATAAATCTTCAAGATTGTTAAATATTTTATTATAATGTTTTAACTTATTGATAATGAATTATAAGTTAACTGGTCTTGCACAACAGTTTAGCTGTACTTTTGTTTTGAGTATTACACTAGAATATAAAGTTTTTATTGTGTTTTAGAATATTGCCATTGAAATACTAATTAACTAAATATACTTGGTAAACACTGGTGAAAATTGACCGTTCTTATTCTTAAGCCTTTCGTTCCGATTTGGTTATTGTTGCCAGGAAGAAAGCATCTTGGATTTCGGGTTTTACTTGAAAGAATATTATACACTGATTAGGTCGCATTTATTGTATTATCGTGGAGTTGGAGTTGTTGGAAAAAATTAGTCCAAAGAAGTATTACTGTTACTACTGCCATAGGATGACGTCGGGATGGAGAGGCTGTTATACGAAGACAAGTTAAAGTCTTTATAGGGATTGTTTTGTTTTTTTAAATAAATGTTATAATGTATCTGTTTGCAGTATAAATGGAATAGTTAGGAATATTGCATCTTTTCATTTTTCGTGTTTAAAGTTAATAGTAAGAGTAGTTAAATTAGGAGGTAGATTTAAGATTCAACAAAGTGAAACTAAAAGTCTGCAAACGAGGCAATTTTAATAATAATGGTCTTTGGAGAAAGTGTAGTAGTTTTAGTAATATGACTTGGAATGGAGGATTTTTAATTGCATTGGCCAAAACGATTTATTTTATTATTAGATATTACTAATATTATAAGTGAATGTGAATTTAAATATGAATAATGGTTATACTCTTCCAAAGTCTACCTGCTTCCCCAACTTAAGTTTCATTGATTAGCAGACTTGTTGAATAAATGAAATATGTATTATGTAATTTTTACATAGTGAAGTGAAAGTTTCTTCCTCTTTGAAAGACCATTCCATGAGTTTTGTAGGATATGAAAAATATGAATTAGTTGGTAATAGTAGTAACTATGGTTTTTAAAAATATTTTTAGAAACTGATGCCAAATATTTTTAAAATTTGTCTTGAATTAAAAGTTTTGATGATAGTTAGCATGTTAATGTTTTTAGCACTAAGTCTTGGTTAAATGAATATTATAGAGATGTGATGCTATTTCAAAAGGTTCTAAATGTTTTTTTATATTAGTAGGGACCAGACTAGTAAATATGCAAAGGAGTAACTGCATTTATTATAAGTGAGAAGTGTTTATTTATCTGTTGAGATTCTACAAAATATAGGGTGTTTGGAATCAGCTTCCTGAAGAAAATGTAAGAAAAAAAAAAGTTGATTATTGTTTGTTTTTCTGTAGACCTTCAGGCCAAGTTTGAATATCAACAAGAATTTGTTCAGATAGCTTAACATTTTTATCAGTAGAAAAAATGTTGGTATAATGGGAGACTAATTTTAGTGAAATAAATTGATAAAATCTGTCTTTATCACTTGAAACTGAAGAATTTCTTGAAGTTGGGGAGCTGCTTTACTACTCAGCAGAGATATAAAGATTCTACATGCCAGCATTATCTATAAAGACATAACATTTTTTTAACTTTAAAAAATATTTTTAACGTAACATCACAGATGTAAATTTACAGTTTGGCTGCCCTTGTACGTTCATCCTGAAAAAGTAGTAAAATCTTCAATTATTCTTTATTGTCATGGAATGATCTGCCCCTTATCAATGTTGCTCATAATGGTACAATTAATATATTATATTAATTATATATACATATTTTTAATATATATGAAAAGTATGTGAATATTAAAATTGAGATTGGGCCTTGAAAGGATACTGGTGAGAAGGTTTTGTTAAACACTATGAGATGTCTGAGTTTTTTAAATGTTTACTTCTTGTGTCTTTACAAGAGAAGATACCAGCGATGTTCATGACCATGAGCATTCTATGGTAGATATAGTGGTAAGTAGAAAGAGTTTAACTGAAGTGTGTGGATTTGGTGTTATATTTAAAAGAACTTTTGATAATTGTTCACACAAAAGAGTATTTAAGATAATTACATTGATAAGTTAAGACTAGTTAATTCCATTGTAGGATGGCTGAATAGATGAAAGAAAGTTTCTTATTAATGGAGTCCATCAAAACTGGACCTTTATTACATGTGGGGTACCTTGGGTATCGGAGCATTGACCTTTATCTCCTCTTATTTACACCAGTCATTAATAAGAAGTTATGAGGATAAATAAAGAAGAGTCTATAATAATATGTTAGCTACACATTATCTGCTATACCCAACGCTGCTAAGGTCATTGTTCCAGTCATAGTACCACTACCGGTACTAGAGTTCTCTAGGCTGCTTGGAATATGACAGACATAGTAGTGGTTGAAATACAAGGTGTGTATACAAATTGCTTAACAAATACTGTTATAGTATTATTGGATTATGTTGATGTTCCATCATTTTTCTTCATTTATTTTAATTATATAATGGCACATCAGATTTATGATAAAGATCATTTACTGATAGAAGCATGATGGTAAATTAGAATACTTGCTAATAAAATTAAACTTTTGGGTTTCAGCTGTATTGAGGATGTTATGGTATGACTTAATTGAATAAATCTATAGGTTGGACAAGTACTTTTCAAATGATCTTGAATAATAATACATGTAAGGTAATACATTTGAATTGTAATTTGGATAACATTTAATATAGATAGGAACCTACTCAATAGCAAGACGGAACAAAAGGATCTTGGTGTTGTGGTGCACAAGTGACTCAAACCACTGTAGCAATACCATGTTGCTAGTAGTAAAGTTATAGAATTTTATATTGTATTTGCAGGCACAGAATACACTTCAAAATAAATTATTATGTTTCTAGATGAATCATTGTTTTTGAGAGTTGTGCTTTTCTTGAATACTGTGTACAGTTTGTTTCCTTATCTAAGAAATTGTACTGACTTATTAGAAAGTGTTCAAAAGAGTTCTGCTGCTGTGGTGATTTGGGGATGAAATGTTTGCCAAGCTGTTGAATAGATAAATGTCTTTTAATTTATTTTCATTTGAAGAAAGAAGGATAACAAATGATATTATTTAAGTTTACATTATCCAGAAGGTTGATAAGGTAAAAACCCATGATTTGATTTTCTGTAATCTGAAGAAAGGACATAAGAACACAGTTTTGAGATTAAAAAACAAAAAAAGACTGACTGTACCCCAGCTGGAACAGATTTATTTTTCAAACAGCATTATTGACTAATGGAATGAGTTACTATTGGCACTTTAAAAGAATCTAAAATATGAATTCATAAGTTCCAAAAAAAAAAAAATTGGTTGTTAGTTTTTACTTTTACCAGAGATGAAGCTATCCAGAGATAACATTAAAGAACCACAGGGCTCCAGTACCTATGTTAAGTAAGGGAAAGACCTAATTAAGTTAACCTGTTGGGACTAGAATGCAGTATAGGGGTTGTATGTAGTCTCTTTTTTTTTTATCTGTTTACATTGGTATGAGTTTTAAATTTCATCATGCCCATATAAGGACTCATGTGGATAGGTTAGGCTCATTGAATATTGCCTGCTTATCACTGTAATTAGGGTTTGTAAACATACATTCAAGAATTGGGCAAGGCTTAAGGGTGTCAGAAATAGTCTTCATTTTGTATAAAGAAATCTTCTGTTGTATGTGGTTCCAAATATGGCCAGATTTTATGTTCGTTCATTCTGTGAACTGAATCACGTCGTGTAAAAATGTTTGTAAAATACAAAATTTATAGTTTCCATTAAAAGAGTTGTTGTATCTCTTTTGAACTTTGAGTGACTTAATAACATTACTAGTTTGACTTTATCAGTTGTACTTAGTGATATTTATGTCCCAGATATTGTACAAGACTGATATCTGTTTGTTACATTTTACTAATATATGGTACTTCAAATTAACTGTTAAGTTTGTCAAGCTCCTAAACACATTTCTGGACCTAATATCAAAGCTTAGTTATGCTTGTAGTTATTATATACAGTCTTTTGTACAGAATAATAATTAAACAGGGCCATCAAGTGTGTGTATATAAGTGGAAATAAGTTAACATCAAAATACACCAAAAGTACCTGGAAGAGCTTATAAAAAAAGAAAAAATTAATGGAATGGACCCCTCTCACACTTTTCCCAATTGCAGCTTTTTAAAAGTTTTCATCGTGGCTTATCATGACACACTTAACACCTTGACTACCTCATATGGTAGTTGTAGTATTATTAGTGGTCAGTTGCTACTACCTGTTAGATGTTTGCAAAGCCATGTGAATTCTAAAGTGTTGAACATAGTGTTATTGTTACCAAGAGTTGTGTATAAGGTATTTCTTGATAATTAAAACATACATTTTACACTGAAGACTCCAATGCATTTATTAAACATAATCACAAGCATATTACATGCCATCAAAATTTGGAAAGAATAACAACTGATCATATATTTAGGTAAACTGAACATTTCTTTGAGCTCTTTGATAGGTTTGTGAGATAACAGATTCATTTAAGATGCTAATTGTGCAGTGAAACTAAAACCCTTACTTAACTAAGTTGATGTTCAATGAAATGATGAGGCTGCACAGGAACAATACAAAATGAACAACCTTTATTAATATATCAAACACAAACATGTATTGTAGAGCATTTATTTTGGATATTTTCTGTAAGTAGTTTTTCTGAAGTATAATTTGGTCAAGATCATTCTTGAAATGTGTGACTAGTTGAGAGGTGAAATTTAACTAATATCAAATTCCATAGCTCCTGAGAAACCTCGCAATGTACCCAGAGTGACATGTGTTAGCATTCAAGTGGTCATTATTTATTACACGTAAATGTCTGTAACATCTTGATATACCCTAAACGATTATTGAGATATCGGTGTGGATATCTCTACAAAAGATTGCATTAAGTAGTATTCTTCTTGGGTAGTTAAAGGTATTAATAACTTCAACAGAAAACAACATAGGTGAGTTGAAAAAAGTTTTCTTAACCATATGTTAGGTGAAACCTCAACATATTCAAAATGAAGAGTAAGCTCGGAATCAGAATTTTTTCTCATCATTACATCAACTATTTCTGCTCCTTCTCAATCAAACAAGACAGATTACAAGTTGTAACTATAGTTATACACTTTATTTTGCTTCCTTTCCACTTCTTTAGATGGAGCTGTGGGTTTTGTGATGACCCTTGTCCATTTCTCACAACAACCAGGGGATGCCAATTTGGCTTATTTACAGGGGACACCTTAATCATACGCTGAACACCAACTAACCAATGGCCCATATTTTGTATTAGCCTAGAATTTTTATAATTTGATGGCTGTCCCTGACAATACTCTCCATTTTCAACTAGGCTTGAGACCACAATGATCACCTGGGTTGGAATAAGCTCAACCCAGGTTCTCATAGCAAAGTTTAATCACGGTAACTTGCTCTTCCTCCTATATAGGAATTACACACTGACATTTACAAGCAAAATAAAGAACACCACTTTGTTAAACAATAGGTTGTAAATTAATATGCAGAAACAAACCATTTAACAAAAATATATCTGTTAACATTAAATACAAGATAAAATGCACCCAGACTTAAAACTTTGCTTGTTTTAGAGCAAAGCCACAGTGGGCTGTCTGCTTTGTCAATTATGGGTAATAAAACCCTTCATTTTAGTATCGTGATCCCATAGATTTACCAATGTCCTAGGTGATAGGTTGATCTGCAGTTTATTTTCACCTCCATACTGACCTCTTAATCATAACTTGATTATGAGGTTCTTTATGTTGTTGTTCTGTATAAATCATTGTTTAGCTATATTACTTGTAGAGATGTGACTACAGATGAACTGCATTTCTCAGAGAATGCCTGGAGTTGACTCCTTTATAAGAAACAAGACATATTAAAAAGCAAGTGAAAAACAAAGTATATCAAAATAATATATGAGCTAATAAGATAAACAGAATGAAAAAAATCCAAACTACAAAAGTATGTGCACACATATTTAAAAGAGGAACCACTATGTACAATAAATTAAAGCAAAATACAATAAAATAAAAGGATGAGTTAATTTTTTTTTACTGAAAATTTAACACAATATACAGAAGTATGTTTATAACACAGAAGACTAAAACAGTTTATCTCTGTGGTAATAACCTTTCCAATGGGAAGCTAGATTACCAACTGTCTATAATTACTGAATACCAACACCAAGATTTCAACTCTCTTCTGACAAATTTATTATTTCAGGTAATGCTACCTGCTGTCTGGACAGAAAACAACATTCTTTGTATTGGCTTTATCACAGTGTTACACTGTGCCGATGTCCTAAACCTTGTCTGTAATAAACTACAGACCATAACATAGAACATGGAGATACTGAGATTTCTTTCATAATGATACTCATGTGATTATGTAATTTACAGTTCTTGAACTAGGTGACTTTCTCATAGAAATGCAGGTAATCTATTACACAGACAAAAATGACCAGTAATTTTTGCAGTATGTCCATCCCTAGTATGTTAATTCCAAAACTGAGGTTAGAGATGACTGTATTTCTTCTGTGGCTGACACCATCTGGATGTAATTGGAAATGTTCCTTCTTTATAACATCTAGCTAATCATGGTTTCGTAGAACAGAGTCAACATTAACTGACTAAGGTAGTTCAATCATTGTCCTGGTTACTCCTGTATCAAAAACAAACTCCGTCACTCTTCCTCAGTACTTTTATGAGCAGATACCAAATATCACTTAGCTTCAAAAGAGCTGGGCTGACCACCAAACCTTTTGACACGAGCTATACTTTGCACTTCTCCTTGTCAATGATTATACTGGACTTGAGTTACTGCTTACTGTTGACCTTCCTGAACCTTAATTCAAAACTGGTACTTTTGCTGCTTAGCAGGGAATGGTCATTTTACTTAACTCACCTAACTGCCTTCATCCAAAGCAAAAGCTACAAGAGTCACATCTAAGTGGAAGCATTATCTACAGTGGCACAACCATTATGGAAGGATCAAGGAAGGTCTGCCCACTCATTGAAAAGCAGTGAACATGTGTCTGTTGTTGATTTGCCCTTGGCAAAGCTTAGGCTTACTATTGTATTGTCACTACAATAAAGTGCAGTCTGCCTTAGGTACAGCCATATCAGCTACCACTGTTGATTTCTTCCTCTCTTATTGAAAGTAATGACTTTGGGCATTCTAGCTGCAGAACCTGCCTCTCACAGTTAATCACTTGGCAAACTTGTTTATAGAGACATAGGCCCGGCATGGCCTAGCGCATAAGGCGTGCGACTCGTAATCCGAGGGTCGCGGGTTCGATTCCCGGTTGCACCAAACATGCTCGCCCTCCCAGCCGTGGGGGGTGTATAATGTGACGGTCAATCCCACTATTCGTTGGTAAAAGAGTAGCCCAAGAGTTGGCGGTGGGTGGTGATGACTAGCTGCCTTCCCTCTGGTCTTACACTGCTAAATTAGGGACGGCTAGCACAGATAGCCCTCGAGTAGCTTTGTGCGAAATTTCCAAACAAACAAATATAGAGACATCCTCAGAATCTACCAAAGCTATTTCAGAGTATTCCTTCTAGTGATTCAAATCATACACCCAAACTTTCTTTTAAGCCTTGAACACTGTCTGATAAACAACTCAGGTCAACACTATGTCAGAATATCAGAGAAACTCAGCTACAACAGTGTCCTAGTTTCTGAATTACCACAGCCAACTTGTCCATTGATTTTATGCTACCCCATGTTTCTCCATAACCTGGTAATATACCTTCCATTACAGAGAAATTCACGAGTGCTCCTGGATTGCAAACTTAATCAATTAGTACATGCTATCAGAAATGCTGAAAAAACATCTTGAACCGTCAAAATCTGTCCACCAGCTACAACCCCAGTTTCTATACGCTGGTGTTGACCAAAGTTTAAGTTGTATTACTCTTGTCAATAAATGCCTGGATGTCCTGTAGAGACTACCCCATTCAGTTTAACTGTACACACCACTGTTGAAAATCTAATATCCAAGAAAGTTATTCTCCGAAATCAAAAGAAAATGAACAGGTTCGTTTTTTTACATTTTTCATAATTCAAAAGCCAAAAAAAAAAAGGAAAATTGTTTTGTTGTTCATGTTCTCTTGTTTGAAATATGAAAAGGAATAAGTTCATTTTCGTTGTTCAAAAAATATATTGGTTCCTTGTTCCTTATTCAGTAATGGAAAAACAAACAATGAATCGTTTCTTATTTAAAAGTCAAAACCAAACAATGTAAAACAAAATGGTTCTTTTTTAATTATTCGTGTTCCCTCATTCCAAAATTCGTTTTTCTTTCATGTTCCTTTATTTAAAAAGTGGAAAACGAAGAAAAGAGCAAATTCATTTTTTGGTATCCAAAAAATTGAACAACAAAAACAATTATTCGTTTTTCATTGTTTAAAAAACGAACAACAGCAAATAAACTGGCACATTCTTCTCTTTTATTATCCAGTAGCTTAAAAATGAACAGTAAAATTGGTTGGAACTGTAGCCTTTTTACAAACTTACGTTTACTTACGCCGTGATGGCACGGCCACGTGGTGAGAGCGCTTGACTCGTAATCTGATGGTTTCGGGTTCGAATCCCGGTCACACCAAACATGCTCGCCCTTTTAGCCATGTGGCGTTATAATAGCATAATCAATCCTACTATTTGTTGTTAAAAAATAGCCCAAGAGTTGGCGGTGGATGGTAATGACTAACTGCCTATCCTCTAGTCTTACACTGCTAAATTAGGGCCCACTACGGCAGATAGCCCCAGTGTAGATTTGCGCGAAATTCACAAAAACCAAACTAACACCTAGAAGAAAGTAAAATTAATTTCAAAGTAAAGTCTGTTATTACGAGTCAGTAGTTTATATATATGTGTTAATCTTATAATTGTAGCTATCAAATTGTACGCGAATGTAACCGGAATTGTAACGAACTCCGGAAATCCATGAATAAGACCTCAGACGTAGTTTACTTAAATAAGTCTACTGAATTTACAGTTTATTTATGTTTATTTTTTGTAATCGCTACTTTGTGACAGCAAACGTTACTTTTAATTTGTACATTTTTTTTTAAATTCATTAAATTCCACGGGAACAAGTTTGACGATTTTTTTTGAAGAATATCCCTGCTCATCCCAACCTGTAGATTTTCTGTTTGCTAAAGAATATATTATCCTTGTCTTGTTTTTCTTGTGGTTTTTCCTCTTCTCTCCCCCCCTCCTTTAGTGGTTGGGTAGTAAATATTTTATGGGCAGGCTCGGCATAGCTAGGTGGTTAAGGCACTTGACTCGTAAGCTGAGGGTCTCGGATTCGAATCCCTGTCACACCAAACATGCTCGCCTTTTTAGCCGTGGGGACGTTACAATGTGACGGTCAATCCCACTATTCGTTGGTGCAAGTTTGTTTGTTTGTTTTTGAATTTCGCACAAAGCTATTCGAGGGCTATCTGTGCTAGCCGTCCCTAATTTAGCAGTGTAAGACTAGAGGGAAGGCAGCTAGTCATCACCACCTACCGCCGACTCTTAGGCTACTCTTTTACCAACGAATAGTGGGATTGATCGTTACATTATAACGCCCCCACGGCTGAAAGGGCGAGCATGTTTGGCGCGATGAGGATGCGAACCCGCGACTCTCAGATTACGAGTCGCACGCCTTAACACGCTTGGCCATGCCGGGCCTCGTTGGTACAAGAGTTAGTGATGGGTGGTGATGACTAGCTGCCTTCCCTCTAGTCTTACTCTGCTAAATTAAGGATGGCTAGCGCAGATAGCCCTTGAGTAGCTTCGTGCGAAATTCAAAAACAAACAAACAAACTTTAATAAGTTATTTGCACATTTTTATACCAAGAATTTGCAAGTAATGTATTAGTTCAATCTTAAAGAGATTTGTCATTTATTACTGTATAATTTACCATTATCAACTTTTGACATGAAGAAACTTAACTTACTTATTCTATTATGTTTTATTTTCCATAGTAACTTGTGGTTGAGACTAATTGCATTATTCCTTTACTACACAATTTCATTAATACATTCTCTTGTTGGATCATTAAAAAATAAAATATAAAAATATTGGTAGTCTGATTAAAATTCATCTTTAATAACATATATGCAAATGCGACATAACATTAAGATCTCCACTTTACTAAACAAGCAAGTCAGATCATGATAAAGTTAAGAGTTACAGATTGAACAACGAAAGATGGCGAAGCATTAGAAACCAATACACCTAAAATGTGTGAAAAAGTGGCGGTAAATGCAGACGTTTTCATGAAATTACTCATACTTTGTTCATCGCGCATTAGAAAACAGAGGTCTGTAAAGATGGCAATCCAGGTCTACCTTTTCTCTTCTACTAGTCACTGTCTGAGAGGCTTTTCGTTAATTACTACAGATCATCAATCAGGCTAGACGATGAAAACAAAAGATTCTCTGAAAAGATATATGTTGTGCAATACTTCAAAAGATGTGGTTTAAACACCAAAACACAGCAAAGCTAAAGAAACCAGCAAGTTTAAAATTCGTGATAAAAATTGTGTTAACTGCAAATGTGTCTTCCCCACATTTAGTTTAGTTTATCTTATGACAAAAAAAGAATACATTATCTTATGAAAAACTATTTTTCTAAATCCCTTATCTATTAATATCGAAAAACTGTTACAGATGAATTAATTTATGGATATTATACTTTATTTAGTGAGAAATTATATTCTGAAAGCTAGTTATGTGATTTTTTTTTCTATTATTGTTATAACCAACCCGTTTCCATAATGCTAACGACAAACAAAACTAGAGCATAACCCATTCTAAAGCAACAACGTAGGAAGAGTTTGTAATTATACAAAAAGTTACACGATGGGCTCTTTGTGCTCTGCCCACTATGGGTATAGAATTCTGCTTTCTAGCGTTCTTCTAAGTCCGCAGACATTCTGCTGTGTCACTAGGGGACGAGGGGGTTAGGTGTGCGAATACGAAATTATTAGAAAACGTATAATATTTCGCTTTCCGAGTTGCTTGCTTTCAGTAGTTTATGGTAAACATGTTATAAACATTGTAGCAAGATCCATGATTAAAAACGTTTTGTATGCAAATAAATAAACTGGTATTGATGCTGGCTTTGTTTTACTAATTTATTTTAACCTAACTACAGTTGGCTTTATCGTTTTCATCATCCGTAGATGGATGACGATTTTCACTAACAGTTTTCAGCATCCAGTTATAAAGCCTATACAGCTGGAAATAGCTTCCTGGCTTTGAAAATTATAACGTTGGAAATTATTATTAACAGTACAGATGTTCATTATATCAGTGGTAATAGCTGTTAACAGGTGGCGCAACAAATCTAATACTAGAAACCCACTTGAAATAAGAATTTGTTTGATTTTTGAACTTCTTACAAAGCTATTTCAAGGCTATCTGTGTTATTCATTGCTTATTTTGTATAGGTAAACTTTTGATGTTTTGCGTTTGTAATGCTGTTATTGTATTGCAATGTTGTATTTATGGTATAACGTTTGTGCATATAGATTTTTTAATCCATATCACCTTCACATTATGACTAGTTGCCTTCCCTCTAGTCTTACACTGCTAAATTAGAGATGGCTAGCGCAGATAACCCTTGTGTAGCTTTGCACAAAATTCAAACCAAACCAAAGAACCTATTGTTATTATAGTCAAACTGTGTACTGGGCCAAACGTTTGGCCAATGTACAGACTGAATATTAGTCCTAGGTCTTTGATTAACAACTTGCTTTGTTACAGTTTTTAGTGATCGAACAGTCGTTTATTACTCACTTGTATTGTTACTGATTGTGCATTTTTCTGTTCTTCGTTAAACAAAATTTCAGCATGTTAATGAATATCATTGAATTATTGATTTAATTTGACTTAAAATTTGATCATTCGATTTCAGCATAACTTCATGTTTTATTAATTATATATTTATTCTATTTGTTTTCCATGTGTAGAAGAATTCAGTTCATACGTGATCTGTACTCTTTCATTTAATTTCTTTTATATGACCTATGCTTGCTACTGTTATATTGTTGTTAAAATCTAAACTAATCCGGCATGAAAACAGTTGTACAATAACCTGATAAAGGATTCTAGTATTATATTCGAAAGTTCATTTCGAAAGAAAGAGAAAAGAATGGGTAAAGTTTTTTTTTCTTCTGTGCTATCAAGTTTTGGGTGCAGGACACCTTTAACCTGAACAACGTGACATATATATCAATTAACTAACTCTCCAAGTAATATTCAAACACGTTATGAATCTTAAGGGATACTTAGAACAAATTGTATTTATGTCACTTGGTAATTTGTGTTGTTGGTTGACTTAGATACAAGTTTTATGAAGTTACTAATAAAAATATTACAATGATAGGAAGTGATGTCATTAGAAATTGAAATCTGTTTTACCGTGTGGAGAATAATTTATTATGTCATGAAGAATAACCATTTGTAGCGTAGTTTATTTTAATGTTATATCAGCACGTAGTTGTATTTAACCCTTTTATGTCAGGAAATGACGTTCTTGTCACGTCATGGCCTTTAGTTTCGTATAAGGTGAAGTTTCTCTTACGTTATAAAATGACCTAACACACAATATAAGCATGAAATAAAAAACGACGCACTCTGGCAATCCAACAAAATTAGTTTTCCGATATGTAGCACTATTTATCAGTAAAGTGTAAACATATTTAGATTTTGTAAAATTTTTCGTTTAAAGTTCGAAGAAAAGCGAAAGATTTTACTTTACGTTATCAAACCAGAACTGAAAGAGGTTTGTGTATGTATGTATTTAACAAAAGAGCCAATGTTCTTTTTATGTATCAGTTCAAGTGGGCCACGCGTCTCATTACCGCCCGTAGATATCAGTTGCTTAATATAACGTTTGTGATTTGTCATCATGATTTCAGTTCTACGAGGTTCCCGATTTAAAGAAATTAAAAATATATATTTTCTAACGTACATTACTGTCCTAGTAGAAGATATATGGGAAAATTCAGTGTTGTGAATAGAATATAAATTTTACAGTTCGTAGCCTGTCTCGTGTTACATTTTTCAGTGAACTAAAAACGTGAAAGCATTGTTTATATTGATTATAAATTTTATAACAATCGAACCAAGGAAGAACTAGGTTTGGAAATTCCCCCAGTGGCACAGTGGTACGTCTGCGGACTTACACATTAAAAACCGGGTTTGATACCCGTGGTGGGCAGAGCACAGATAGCCCATTGTGTAGCTTTGTGCTCAATTCAAAACATACAATGGGAAGACATATTTTTCAATAAAACGATATTATAAGTTTGATCAAAATCTACCCTCGCTGTGTAACTAAAATATAAAGTCTAGTGTTGATTTTAAAATCGTAAACGAGCAATAAATAAAACATGGTATTCATTGTATAAGTTACAACTTTTTCGTTATTAACACTGAAACTTTCAATAATAAAAGTATCTTAACCAAGTTTGATGGGTCTGAAGAAATGGAAAAAGAAGTCTATCATATCTTAATGTTTAAACAAAATATTTTCTTATTATATTATCTTTCCTATCTTCCAGGTAATTCTTCATTTGGAAAACATGGTATTGTTTCGTTAGGTCATCAATACTCCAGCACCATGATCTCTGTGAAATATAAATATTTCCAATCATGTGATGGTGCAAAATAAATTTCCATAACAAAACAAACCCATGGGGCACCCCGAAAAGTTAAGCATTCAAAGATTCCCATCAAAGGATTCTCTATCTTGGAAAACTAAATAACGCATCACATACTTCAAATCTGTGACATCAAGATCATATGTAAACATTGGTATATTTATATCTTAATGTAGAACAAAGGAAACCACACGCATTTAGTGTTACTGGACGAATTGTTAAAATGCACATTTCGTTCTTTGTTTATTAATTAGGTAACGGAACAAATAACATGTGATAATTAAGTGGTTGAGTGCCCTTGTATTAGGACACAAGAATAGAGGGACTGGAGTAAATAAATAACACGTTTTCTTGAATAGAACAACAACAAAACCAGAGGTCCATGAACTGTCTTGCAGATTTTATATTTGTACTTTGTTACAACTAAACTTACGGGGCAATGTTTTGGAATATTAACTTAAAAATAGCCTCTCCACATACACACTTCTACTCGAATTCACATGAAACTTGTCATACAATTAACAGTTTAAGAAAAAAAGTAACAAAAATTTAATAAAAATAACTATTTAAAATTATAGTCACGATTTTAAAGTTTGTCTTTTCTCTCCTTATCAACCCTCATAAACAACTTTTATTTTCAAAATACGAGTAACCCCCGATGACGCAACGTTATGTCTGCGTCCTTATACCGCTAGAAATCGGATTTCGATACCCGTGGTAAGTACAGCACAGATTGCTCATTATGTAGCTTTGTGCTTAACTACAAAAAACAGTAAAATACACTATTCATATTTTATCACTTGTTTGAAAGTATTTCATTGAATTGCAGCTCAAAGTGGGTAATTTGTCGGGTTTTTTTTTCAATAACTTTATTACGTCACTTCTCTTTTAATGTTTAAAATCCAATAGCACGGTTTTTTGTGCTTGTGGACTTTAAACATAAAAGCATAAGAAAAAAAACGTAATGAATAACTGATCATATGTATTCCTGCTTCGTATACAGATGGCTCGGCCTGGCTAGGTGGTTAAGGCACTCGACTCGTAATCTGAAGGTTTCGGGTTCGAATCCCCTTCACATCAAACAAGCTCGCCCATTCGACCGTCGGAGCGACAGAATGTGATGGTCAATCCATTTATTCGTTGATAAAAGAGTAGCCCAAGAGTTGGCGGTGAGTAGTAATGACTAATTGTCTCTCTCTAGTCTTACACTGTTAAATTAGGGACGGCTAGCGCAGATAGCCCTCGTGTACGTTTATGCGAAATTACAAAACAAAACAAACGAAAACAGAGTTCGCTGGTTTATTGTTTATTTAACTTCTCCGACTAACGCACACGTTCATACCGTGAACTGTGCCATATGTTCTCTTTGGATTTTACACTCAGACTCACATATACTGTTTAATTCTTAATTTGTAATTACCTCACGCACCGGTTACACTGATTTACTACAATGGCATACTGTGTACACCCGTATACTTTATGTTAAACACCGCTTACCAACACTCTTTATCGGCTCCTTACATTCTCATAAACCTCATAAGCTGAACTTTGATCTCAGAACCCAAATCCTTAAAATAAACCGTTCTCCATCAGTACGTATGTGTTCCAGACAGATATTTCGGAAGTCAATGACCGCAACAGATCACCAACCTGCAACTACTTGTAGCATTATACTCCAACTAATACAGGTAATATATACATAAAGATATAAATACAAAAGATTCTTTTGTTTCTACAAAAGCACGATTGTTATATCTGTGCTATCGCCACCACCAATAAAGAAACCAGCTTTATAGCGTTGTAACTTTTCAAAAATACCGCTGTGCTACTGAGAGGGGGAATACAAAACTACCCAAACAGAAGTTTCCAAAGTCACTTCATAGTGCAGACTTACCACCATGGGTATCTAAACCTGGTTTCTAGCGATGTGAGTCCGCAGACATACCACTGGGGGGTTGGGGCGAAAGACATATCAAGTTCTGTCCTTGACCAGAAAGCGATAGCCAGACAATTGTCGATTTGGGAGATGTTTGAACAGAAAGTATGTCATCTTACCTTCAATATATTCTCATCGATCAAATAGTTATAGACTTTTATAAACATATGCATGTTCCACCTTCTCAGTTTTGTACAGAATCAGACATAAAGTTACAGCTCAAAATGAGAAGCTTGCTTCTAATTCTGAACGAATAAATTCACGATGCGAAAAACACTTTCATTCAATGAAGTGAGTAAAATTATAAACAAAATTCCATCCTCTGAGTAGGCTTACTTCAGATTCTGTTTATGTTAAGCACTCTGTGTATAAAATATTTTTCAATTAAACAAAATATTTATACAAAGGTAAAGATCTCCGAAACTACACTAACCAACGAATAAACGAATGTGTTACCATAGGGACAAAATTATCATAAACAATAAAACGATGTAGTTGTCCTCAGCTGGGTGAAGTGAACCTGTTTTAGAAGAAGAAGGAAGAATCCACGTGTGAACATAAAAGACGACAAAGGAGCTCAAAGAAGTCCCGATACTAGTAAGATAAGTTTTAGTACTCAGTACCGGTGAGTACCAGCAGAATTTTATCCCTGAATAACGATCATTAAAATGAAAGAGACAAATAATGTGTATCAAAGAAAAAAAATTAACATACAAGTAGTACCTTCTATAACTTATATTAACTCCTTAAATTGCCAAGGCAAACAATTACATTACAACTATCAAAGCATCACGCTTTAACTGAAAGTATTATTACAACGTCGTATTTTGTTTGGCCAGTTCTTGTGAAAGTACTCTGAAGTCCTGTCCACGTGAAGATAATATATTAATTTGTTACTTTTTTACCTTCTCTGCGAGGTGTGGTCAGTTGTACAGTGTTTTAACTTATAAGCTTAATGTAAATATAATGTTAATTGTATGACAAATTATGTTAAAAAAGAAACTTCGTGCGCAATTTCACGCCTGACTGATCAAGTAATGAAATTTACTAACTCTTCAGTGAATGACCAAAAACAAAGTTAATTCAATACTCATTCATTATCCATTATTCTCTCACTAACCGAATGCAAAATATCAAAATATATTGACGCAATGCTTTACTGAATCTCGTAATCATAAACATCTTTTGATATTCAACAAATTTCTTTAGAACTTTCTTGGCCAACAGCCAAGAGTTATTTTTATTTCATCTTAACGTCATGGGCCCTATAGCTAACATCTAAATCCAAACGTTAAAAATATAACCCACACTAGTATGTAGCCAATTACAAACAATGATAAAAACTCTTCAAACCTCGGTGACTGTCCTTCTGACACACTTATTAAAACTCTGTCATGAAGGAGAATGTTATTAAAATCACTCATCAGCACCAACAAAGTTATTTCAGCCACTGGCACCCCTGATCTCCAGATGGGCAACTCGAAATACATTTGTTTCTTGTTTGTTTTGAATTTCGCACAAAGCTACTTAAGGGCTATCCACAGTAGTCGTCCCTAATTTAGCAGTTTAAGACTTGATGGAAGGCAGCTAGTCATCACCACCCACCGCCAACTCTGAGGCTACCCTTTTACCAACGAATAGTGGGATTGACTATAACGCCCCCCACGGCTGATTGGCGAGATGGGGATGCAAACCCGCGACCCTCAGATTTCGAGTCACACGCATTAACACGCTTGTCCATGCCGGGCCCCCTAGAAATAAATAACAGAATAAGTTAACTATATGAAATTTTCTCAGGATCATATTATATTTATCTGTGCAAAATACTTGTTAAGAGCCATTTGTCTTGGTTACACAAAATCAGCAGTCGCGTGCACATTGTTAATAAACAAATAGGCTATACTGTCAAAGAGTGCGGAAGAACATAAATGACCTCAACCATCCAGGCCAATTAGTCAAAACATCAGTAAGACGTTGAACTTGTCAATATATATATATATATACATATGTAGTGAATGGCCAAACTCAGATTATTAGAAGCTACATAAACTGAACGTTTGTATTATCAAATTAATTAATTAATGTTTTCTCAGAGCTTGGTAAACACCTTCGCAAAAATAACGATAGTTTTTATCCTACCAGCTGAACAGATTATTTGGTGTTGTATTGCAAAACAAATTTAGTGTTCATGTATTTGTAAATTATATGATACAATATGTTTGGTTAGTACATTTGTTGTAGTTCGTACGTCTGGTTAGAAAATAAAATGTTTTAGCATTTATCGGAATCATCGTTGTTGTTGTTGTATACATAGCCGTCAATGTTAAAAGAAAGGTTTATCAAATTACCAAAACTGTTTTCCTTTCATAATTTCGTTACTTTCAATGTTTTTATTTTCCCTATCTTTCAAGTTGGCTGTAACCGACTAACTGGAATTTTGTTCTTTGTTTTATAACAAAGCCACTTTGAGCTACCTGCTGTGTCCACACAGCGAAATTGAAAGTTGCATTTCAACGTTGCAAGTTCGTAGATTTACTGCTCTCCCAACCAAGATTTTAAAATAATTGATCTAAAAACATAAACCATTACATTATGTAACACAAATTTTGTTCCTGGACAGTATGTGTTATTTCTTAATTGCTTATGTTGTAAAAGTACAGAAAATAACCATTATTCTCTTTTGTGACCTGGATGAAACAATTTATAAATTAACCGATTTTCTATGTAAAAACAGGCAAATTTGCACATTTACATTTACATAAGGTCTGAATAAAACAACATATAAATCATGGTTTACATGTATTTATACTAAAGTGATACAAAACTGTTTAGAAGTAAGTAGTTTTTTGAGATTTGCGACTGTAATGTAAATCACTTTTACGTATCAGCCCCCAAATATAGTCTTCCATCATGTTTTCATCATATGCTCCCAGATCACAAAAGCAAAGTTTGAAGAGAAAAATAGGTCTTTTTCATTCACTTTAGACATAAGCAATTGGGAAATAACACTTTCTGTCCAGGAACAAAAAAAAAGTACAAATTTTATTACATTATGATACACGAAACGTTTACTTGAAATGTGTTATTATTTCCGTATCCATGATAACAGTTCTATTTAGAGTCTGTGATTTTTATTTATGTGCATTTATGATATTCAACTAGACTAATACCTTCATTGCGATGAAAAGATTAAAATATATTTTCAACTAGAACGTAAGAAAAACTAAAAACAATATTATTTGTTCTTAATGTGAATAATCAGCTCATGAGGTTTATTTAAGAAGGAGCAAAATTATATTAGAAGTAAGGCCTGGCATGGCCAGGTGGGTTAAGGCGTTCGACTCGTAATCTGAGGGTCGCGGGTTCGAATCCCCGTCGCACCAAACATGCTCACCCCTTTCACCCGTGGGGTCGTTATAATGTAATGGTCAATCCCACTATTCGTTGGTAAAAGGGTAGCCCAAGAGTTGGCGGTTGGTGGTGATGACTAGCTGCCTTTTCTCTAGTCTTACACCGCTAAATTACGGACGACTAGGGCAGATAGCTCTTGTATAGCTTTGCGAGAAATTCAAAAACAACCAAACATTAGAGACCCAATACAGAAGAACTGTATACTCCTTTTTTACAGTTAGTTAGTTTACTAATAGATCATGAACGTTATGTTTATTGAAATATAATATTATCAAGACATGATATTTTATCACTTTTTTATTTTCCTTCAAGTTTTTTAGAACAACCACAGATTGCTGCCTCAAATAACATTCCAACAAATATTCATAAGGTTTCAATCTATTGGCGCATAATTATCATTAAATGGTCCATTGTTCCATAATTTTAATCCTTACGTGATGAAGAGTTGCTTATAATGGAACATAACTTTCTAATTTTATATCATAAGCTTGTTACTTATTAATTTATTTTTATCTTTTTCTAATATAATGCCGGTTTGGTCTATAGTACGTCCAATTAACAATGAAGGTAATATTTTCGAAAACTTTAAAAACACTTCCTGCTTTTAGTCTACACAAAACAGTATACACTGTACACTTTGACATTACGTTAAATCTCAAAATGAAAACTAAATCCTCATAACTTCATTAACACTTAATTTGTATGAACTCGACATTTATTCTTGCATAGTTCCCTCCAATTATAGATGTCATGTCTACATAACGGAAACGCACAGAAGTCGTTTGTAGGTCAATAAGTCGGTTTAAACAAGATAGCTGATTGGTGGCTTGAAATAAAGCCAAAGGGAAAAAAAATACATTTTTTTAAATACCTAAATACAGTTTTAAGTAATACAACAAAAACATTTTAAGTCAGTTATTTACTGTAATACTAGTAAAGTACATGATATGTAACATATGAAAAGTAATGACATACACAGATTAATAACACAGCTTACGTAGCTCTTGTATCAGGATGTATATATCATCTCATCAATGTCTTCATTAAAATTGGCAATGTCATTCTCTTGGGTTAAACAGCACTCTATAAACAATCTGTTAACTTGACCAGTGAACTTTTCAGCATATATAAGGCTAATCACCGAGTGTAATAATTCATTTTCAATGTTGTTGCTGTTAATTAAGCACAAAGCTACATAATGGGCTATCTGTGCTCTGCCCACCACGGGTATCAAAACGCGGTTTTTAGCGTTGTAAGTCCGTGGGAATACCGCTGAGCCACTGGCGGACTTGTTTTCTATTAGCTTAAAAATAAACATAAATTTTCTAATTGTGATCTTTTTCTTATATTCGATTGATCAACAAGACAGACAGGTATCTAATCAACTAAACAGGTGAATAGCAAACATTATATATTTGAAGACTGACTCTGCTGTATTTGTGTTATAATAAGAAAAGGCAGATTTTCATCTCCATAAAACGAATCATCTCGTTTGGATCATACGAAATATTTGTCTAATCTTTTGTAAATTGATACAAATTAACATACAACGCATGTTAAATGAAACGAAATACCAGCACGCAACTTCAAATGACGTGTTCAGTCTAAACTAATGTACACACAATTTTGCGAAAAATATTTAAAATATAACCTACTTGAACCAATTTGAATAGATTTAGTCTGTTGAGTTCATGCACCTGAAACGTGTTATGAATTTGAACTACAAATCATGTCACAAGACCACGCGACTGACCAGACTTCTCTACATTTTGATATCAGTGCATATCATGAAATTAATTAGTAAGGTTTTTATTTGTAGGAAGTTTTTAAATAAGTTATTTTATATCACAAAAGTTCTTCTAGAAAAATCAAATTTTTGTAAATCATAAATGTGCATTATGAGCTCTTTGTCTTTTGCAGGATAAATTATACTCACTAGATGTTCTTGCTTCCTGGCAGAAATCTAGTGCTTTGCTTGTATTCCAAAGGGAATCGAAACGTTCCGACATAAAAATAGCGTATTATTAACAAATGTTTGATGAGATGTCACCTCTTGACAAAACGGCAAATATTACATATTTATTGTGCTTATTTGGTGTATATAGAGTTGAATAACGTCTCAGAAAAATGTAAAATTACAAATTGAATAGACGCTGTTGCGTTGCTTGTAGCAATTAATTTTTGCCAATTGTATTGTCTACCAGAGCGATGCATACGATATATATTTAATAGTTTTATATATAAATAACATCAAAACAGGACCACGTATAAAACCAAATATACATGAATAATTATGTCAGTAAACTGTCTTATTTTTAGATTCTTTTCCGAACGTAGGAATGTCAGAGTAAATGGTGAAGCGCCTGATCAGAGAGAGGACTTTACCCCAGAAATAGGTGTTCCGCAAGGATTATTAGGCTTAGATTATTCATCATGTACGTTTATTTGTTTGTTTCTGAATTTCGCACAAAGCTACACAAGAGCTATCTGCGCTAGTCTTCCCTAATTTAGCAGTGTAAGACTAGCGGGAAGGCAGCTAGTCATCACGACCCACCGCCAACTCTTGGGCTACTTTTTTATCAACGAATATTGGTATTGATCGTCACATTATAACGCTCACACGGCAATGTAATAACAGTTAAACACTTCCATTAGGCCCGATATTACCAGGTGGTTAAGGTACTCGACTCGTAATCTGAGGATCGCGAGTTCGAATCCACGACCTTCAAATTACGTGTCGAACGCCTTAACCCATCTGGCCATGCCGGGCTCTCATGTATGTCAGCATAATGTCTCTAGAGCACTCAAAATCGCATTTCTGCTGACAGTTTGTGGACGGTTTTGCTTTTTGGAAGATCAGATCATAATATATAACTTTGTTTCAACGAAATATAAAAATACTGTAATAAACAGAGAACAAAAAGCAATGCACACGAAACACAGTAATATTATTTACCAAATTTAGTGAAATAAACAGAAGCAAGCCAGAACCATTACCTAGATGGTAATTGCCTTCAGGTCGTAACATCCGCAAAATTCCGAGGACTAATACATGACTCCAAATTAATCTGGATTCTTCAAATAAGAAGTTAAAATAAATTTGACGTATTATCTTAAGAGTTTGACTGATAGTAATGAAAGAAATGTACTCAAATATATAAAAAAAGTGTAGGGTTAGGGTGTGTGTTTTTCTTATAGCAAAGCCACAAAGGGCTATCTGCTCAGCCCACCGAGGAGAATCGAACCGCTGATTTTAGCGTTGTAAATCCGGAGACATACCGCTGCACTATCGGGGGGCGTATGGTTAGGCATTAAATATGCCTACCCAACGTTGCTAAATAGCTTGATTAAGGTTCGAAAGTAAGCCAATGGAAGAGTTACTCTATCAACCAGAGATTCTGAAACTGTGGTATGTTTTTTAAAGTTAAAATGAAATTAGAAATTGGAATAATTTCGTTACATTACCATAGATTTAAAAAAAGAAATATATGGGGTCTTTTTCAGACTCTCGCAATACAGACTGGGAGTTACACCTAGATATTTCTCAGAAGAAGCACTTATTTGTCGCTTGATACCTCCAATTGAGAACATCCCTATATTGTAAGCTGTAAGTGCTTGCCCTGAATACGATCTCTTTCAATGGCAAAGGCACTTGGCATGTTCATTCGGATAATTATGCAAGTTACCATTGTCCCGTATTCACTTATCTTCTTTATTTTGTATTAAATTGTGTCTTCTCTTCCTTGTGATCACTACAACATAAATTAGAATAAAAGACTATTCTGCCTTTGTCAAGTATGCTTTAATGGTATTGCTCTGGAAAGGTAATTGCTTGTGCAATCCTTTTCCAAGCCGTTTAATCAATTTTATATTCGTCCTGTTCTACACATAATTTGTGACATAAAGTATAATGGTGGAATGCTCAGTGGAAAAAATTGTTGCCCTTTGACACAGACGATATCATTGTTTTATAATACTATTTTAGTGATATTACTTTATCATGTTGTTTTACTGGTTGTGCTAAAATTGAACGTCATATTTGAACTTTCAAGAAACATAATACTAATTACTCAGCTATTGATACATTTCGTTGTTTCCATTATATACAAATTGTCCCTGAACACATACGGTTTAGATTTCTGAATATTGTTTCTCACTCACCCCAAGACAAATGTTGGCTTATGTTAGAATGTTTATCAGATTCGACAGAAACTCTAATGCCGAGATCATGCTACCTAAGGCAGGACTTCAAAACATGCTTTAACTGGTTTATAGAATGCTGTTACACATTTACGCATTTAGATTTTCCGCGTTCGGTTCTTTTGAATTTTGCACGGAATGTCAGTAGCTCTTTCTCGCAAAATCATAATGACTGGAATAAAATACAAGACAAATATTAATTTCAACCTCGTCTTAACTGTTATATTTATATATTTCAGTAGTTACATACTAACAAGAAGACATAGATTGTTGTTTTGGAATTTCGCACAAAGCTACTCGAGGGCTATCTGTGCTAGCCGTCCCTAATTTAGCATTGTAAGACTAGAGGGAAGGCAGCTAGTCATCATCACCCACCGCCAACTCTTGGGCTACTCTTTTACCAACGAATAGTGGGATTGACCGTCACATTATAACGCCCCCACGGCTGGGAGGGCGAGTATGTTTGGCGCGACTCGGGCGCGAACCCGCGCCCCTCAGATTACGAAGCGCACGCCTTAACGCGCTAGGCTATGCCGGGCCCAGAAGACATAGATAAAAATATCATTAAAGTATATACCATATAAATCAAGTTATCCTAAAACAACGAAAATAAATAGGACATAAATTCAGAAAAGTATCAAATTGGGCAAAGAAACGAAATCGTGCAATGTAACATGACCAGGTGGTTAGGGTTACTAATCTGAGGGTCGCGGGTTCGAATCCTCGTCACACCAAACATGCTCGCCCTTTCAGCCGCGGGGGCGTTACAATGTTACAGTCAATCCCATTATTCGTTGGTAAAATAAGAGTGAGTGGTGATAACTAGCTTCCTTCCTTTTTGTCTTACACCGCTAAATTAGGGACTGTTAGCGCAGATAGCCCTCGTGTAGCTTTGCGCGAAATTGAAAAACAAGCAATCTAATATATTTCCACATTTAAAACAACTATTCAAATACAGCCAGAATTGACAAGTTTAATCTTTTTGATGGAGGCAAGAAAAAAATCAAAATATTTTTTATCATGATAAAATAAAGTAAGAAAAAAATTAATCGTATCTTATTCTGTGTTGATTAAGGAAGATATTTAATATAAAATGTTATCGGAGAATTTTGTAACGGGTTGTAACATACTCGAAGGTAGACTAAATCAAACAATCTTCTAAGTATAACAGCTGCATGGCATGGGTCGTGGAAACACCTTGGTTAATGTGTTTTTATAAATGTTTGGTATTCATGACTGACTATAAAAAATAAATGATTTTTTTTATGCCAAATAAAACGTCCAGCGGCGAGCGAATTATTTTTGTTACATGATTCCTAAATATGTCAATAACACTTTTAACACGATGTTCGTATCACATGTGACAATAATTTTTATTTTATCTAGGTTAAGTTGCCTTGCCAATAAATGACTTGCCTAACTGAATTTTGTATGACTTTTTAAACCGACCTACAAATAAGTTTACAAGGAGTGTAAAAATAGGACTTTGAGGTTTTAATAACTTTTTAAGTCAGTAACGATGAGTGTCGTATATTTTGCACATAAACACAAAAACACGATTTTGGTTCGGACCCGCCTTTCTTTTAATCTCCAAAAGGAACAGGAATACAAGTTATACAGTGTGTGAACTTTATATAAGGTGTCTTAGTAGACCGAAAATGTCATTAATGGTCACGCGCTAACCTGGAATTCTGTGTATGATATTAAAAAAAATAACGGTGAGTTTAAAAGAAAATCAGTAACTTGAGATTAACGCCGTACCGAGACTTTGGGGATTAAAAAAATATTCGATACCAGGTAAGTTACTACGAGGTTTGTTACTACGTGGTTTCAGTTGAGAATGTTTAGAAATTTCAAGCGCATAATTTAGTGTGTTCGTAATTAAGCACAAAGCTATACAAAGGGTTACCTGTTAAATATGCAAAATAAATTAGAAATCAAAACCATGTAATAAAACATGAGTGTTACATTATTCTTAGCCCGAGACAGAATCGATTAGAATGACTTATTAATTTTTCCAAAATTACTTGTATAGTGTATACCATGCATGGAGTGATGAAATCAAAATAAGATATAAATAAAACAAAAACTAGAATGAACTATAATTGGTTAATTTACTTTTGGTTTCAGTGATGCTTTCCGTGGGTTTAGTGTTATATGAAAAGTTTTTGAAAAATACATAATTATGTTTTGAAGAATTGGAATTTGCGTAATTTTGGGGTATACTAACATCACCGTAAAAATCATAAGGTTGAAGTAATTAAAATACGTATTTATTTCAACGTTGTGCTTTAACACGTTTTATTGTATTATCATCATCTTGGATTTTAATATTAAACTCAAATTTTAGGAATTGCTTCTTAAGCGTAAAGCTATACAATGAGATCTGTGCTCCACCCATCGAAACTCGGTTTTAACGTCATTAATTTTTAAGCTTTCAATACTCAATGTAACGTATAATTTTTGTTCGATTTTAGATTGTTCTTGATAGTTTCAGACTTAACTGATAGTAATAATATGCTTTTCAATAAGTTTGAGACTTACAACGCTAAAAACCGGTTTACGATACCCGTGGTGGGCAGAGCACAGATAGCCCATCGCGTATACCAATCAAACTTATTGTTATACTTAATACATGTAGTTTTCTCATAATGTATAGAAATATTTCTGGTGTACGTATTAAGTTTGTTTGATTTTGAATTTCGGGCAAATCTACAACAGGGCTATCTGCACTAGTCGTCCCTAATTTAGCAATGTAAGACAAGAGGTAAGCCAACTAGTCATCACCACTCACTGTCAACTACTGGGCTACATTTTTACCAACGAATAGTGGGATTTACCGTAAAATTGTAATGCCCCAACGGTTGAAAGAGGATGAGCATGTTTTGTGCGACGGAGATTCGCGATTCGAACCAAGCGCCCAAACGACCGGCGCTGCCGAACCGGCGTGTTAAGTATATATTTATTTCCTCACTACATGTGTTAAGTAACGCTGATATATTTATTTCCACACTACATGTGTTAAGTAGTGAATATTTTCATAAGTTCTAGTTTTGTTTTTGCTCATAGCTGTTAATAAAGTAATGTTGTATTCTATTTTATTTATTTTTTGAATCTCTTCACTTTCGTGTTTTAATTAGGAATTTTATATTTGGAGGCAATATTACGAAGTAATGTTCACTAATGTTTACACTGTTGCTAGAAACATGCAATGTCTGGTTGTTTGTTTAGAATTAAACATAAAGCTACGCAATGGGTTATCTGTGCTCTACCGATCACAGGTATAGAAATACGGTTTCTAGCAGTGAGAGTATGCAGTCATACCACTGTGCCACTGGAGGGGGGGAGGCATATAATGTCATAAATACAACTATTCAAATAAATTAATTAAAGTGCATTGAGAATGTTGCGGAGATAACTTTGATCTGGTCGTATTGTATTTAATATGCAGAACTTGCTAGATATTTGGCGTAGGAAAGATATTATGTTCTGGTACTGCATTGTATATAATTAAGACAAAACAAAGGTATTTTACAAACAAGTAGTTAAGTTTTCTTTGTTGTTGTTTTCGAATTTCGCGCAAAGCTACTCGAGGAGTATCTGCGCTAGCCGTCCCTAATTTAGCAGTTTACTCGTAAGACTAGAGGGAAGGCAGCTAGTCATCACCACCCACCGCTAACTCTTGGGCTACTCTTTTACCAACGAATAGTGAGATTGACCGTAACATTATAATGCCTCCACGGCTGAAATGGCGAGCATGTTTGGTGCGACCGGGATTCGAACCCGCGACCTTCGGATTACGAGTCGAACGCCTTAACACGCTTGGCCATGCCGGGCAACTAGTTAAGTTACCAGTTCTACTCGCGGAGAGTAATTAGTCTTACAAACTGTATGATATACTTAATTACGTACTAACGCGTAATTTCATTACCTCGTTGATTAATTATTCTACCTCCCATCCATCCCCATGGTCACGCTTCGCACCATCCCTACCACAACAAATTATAGTTTTGGACAACAATTTCTCTGTAGGTCGATAATTTAATAATTTCTCATTTTAACATTGGCTAAAACACCTATTTACTCATCACTTCAACCCTAATCTCAGTAACATCCGACCCGTAACATCCGTCAAGTAGCTTTGCGTGAAATACAAAAACAAACAAATCAGTTCCTCCAAAACAACGTTGAAGAAAGCTTGTACTAAATTTGAATTTTTTAAAAAAATTATTAAGTTTCTGAGTGCGACAGGATTAAGTTTACGGACTGGCAATGTTCAAGTTAGAGGAGTCGATTCCCCGTGATGAACACAGTAGATAGCCTTCTGTAGCTTTGCTCTAAAATAGATAAAGAGTGTGTTTGTGTGTTTTTCTTATAGCAAAGCCACATAGGGCTATCTGCTCAGCCCACCGAGGGGAATCGAACCCCTGATTTTAGCGTTGTAAATCCGGAGACATACCGCTGTACTAGCGGGGGGCAATAGATAAAGAAATATTGTTATTTGCGAATAAAAAAGTAAATATGTTTTTTAGAACAAAAAGTTTGTTCACCATGTTCAAAGGGGGATTTTAAATAAATTTACTTATTTAGGTGTAACTAAAGAAGTTAGCACTTTTTCTTATAAATCATGCAACGTTTCATTAGTTGTTTTTAAAATTTTCATCGTGTACCTTACTTTTAGGTTATTAAGATATTATCTTCATTAGTATCAAGCTAAACCGTACTCTTTTCTTTCAAACTTCTTTTAATTATTGTATTATTAATTTTACATGAGAGACTTACAAGAGATGGACCTGCAATACGAAATTCACATCTGCAGTCTAATATCTAATAAATCTATTGTCTCTGATGAGGTCTGGTATTGAAAGAAAAGTTTCCTGGACAATGACTTGTAGATCCAAAATGTTGTTTTCACACGTACTTGACGTTAATTCTCTGACGGATAATTAAGAGAATCGAAAACAAAATCCTGATAAAACGTACAGTTTGGCTTTTTTCTTTATCATAAATATTAGTCATAATTTTTCCATTATAATACCAGAATTATTTCAAGATTAAAGACATTTCAGATTATTATTTGACTTTGGTTCCTCTTGCACTGCTATACAACTTACTTTTGATAATGTGTAAAAATTAGGTCTATCAAATAGTTTAACATGTTTGTGAACTAGAAAAGGTTCACGTAAAGTTGGAAATAATCATTATGCAACACTTTTAAGGCATATTGATGGTGGCTCAGCTATACGTCAAGTTATCCAGTGATAAAATTACTCGATTGCGAACAAAACGTTTGTTTGTTGAATTTCGCGCAAAGCTACACGAGGGCCATCTGCGCTAGCCGTCCCTAATTTAGCAGTGTAAAACTAGAGGGAAGGCAACTAGTCATCACCACCCACCGCCAACTCTTGGGCTACTCTTTTACTAACGAATAGTGGGATTGATCGTAACAATATAATGCTCCCACGGTTGAAAGGGCGAGCATGTTTGGTGGGACGGGGATTCGAACCAGCAACCCTCAGATTACGAGTCGAACGCCTTAATCCACCTGGCCATGCCGGGCCCTAATCAAGACGTTTCAAAAAAGTTGAAACATAGTGTAACATATTTGTGTCATATCGCGGACAAAATAAGTACCACAGGACGCCTTTCTTTAATATCTGAAATGTCTTTCATATTCCTTGTTCTCGTCGTATGTAGATTATCATTTGTAACATCTTTGCAAAGAGCTGATTTTTGGACTAATTAAAATATTTATCCACTAAACGTTGCAATTTCTCTGATATGTTACCTGACCAACTAAAAGCGAAACCTAACGATTTCTAACTTAACTGATTTAATCTTTCATGTAGTAAATTGTTTATAAATACTTACATATTCCAATAATTTGGACAAGAAAAAACACTGAAAAAGAAACTCCAGTGAAACGCTAATATTTGAATACAACTAACTGTTTTCATGGGATGCACAGAATACATTATGGTACTTTTAGGACTTCCTTATTTTACTTAGCAGAAATAACGGAAAATGAGATATGGCCTAGATAATACTAAAATAAGCGTTTAGCTTATCCAGGCTAAAAATAGATTGCTGACTTCCTCGTGTAAAAGTTACCTTGTGTTACTGGTTCTCGAAAAAAAGATGTGTAACCTATATAACTACAGTAACAGACAAAACTATTTTTTACTCGTTACTGTTAATTAATTCATGCTTTTCGCTCTCATAGGACGAAGCGAAATTTACACCTGATTGAAACAGATTATATCATAACAGTTATATATTCAGATTCAGTGTTCCAACAGTAGAATCATATAACATACCCAGAGGTGAAATATATCACACCAGGCTGCAGTCAGAAGTTTTTGAATATCAACGTGACGTTCAGCAGTCACATCCAATCTGGTAATTGACGTTTTCAGGATTAAGAGAATAGCTGATAGTGAGTGAGTCTGTTATAATTAATGTTTAATATTTCGTATTTTATGAGCACAAAGGAAATTTTCTTGAGCTGATAAATTCTGAATTATGAATTCGAGTAATAGAATACTAGCTCAAAGCTACGAAGTAAGATAAGGGTTGAAGTTTAGGTGGTCACTGGTGAGAGTAAAGATATTCATACGCCTTATATTCCATAGGTCTTATAGATATCTAAAAATACTCCAAGACAACCAAATTTATCGAATGTTGAGTGGAGGTTCTTACTTGGATACATGAGTTATTTATTTAATGCTCAATATTTTGCTTTATGGCTTCTTCAGATATATACAAGATAAACAAGAAAAAAGATACTTTGAATATTTGAAATAGTAATAAAATAGAGATTTAATTTAAGATTTGTTGAAAAGAGGTTAAGCTACGTCAGCACAAATAGGACTTATAAAAAAAATCTTTGACTATATTTATCAGTTAAAAGAATATCCTGGAAAAGCAAATAATGATAAATATAGGTTTATACAAATAAAACTGGTTATTTTACCGGTAGTTTGCGTGACTTATTTGTTTGTTTTTCGCGCAAAGCTGCACGAAGGCTATCTGTGCTAGCCGTCTCTAATTTTATCAGTGAAAGACGAGGAGGGAAGGTAACTAGTTATCACCACCCATCGCCAACTCTTGGGCTACTCTTTTACAAACGAACAGTGGGATTGTGTCACATTATAACGCCACCACGGCTAAAAGGGCGAGCATGTTTAGTGTGACGGGGATTCAAACCCGCGACCCGCATATTGCGAGTCGAGCACCATAACCACCTGGCCATGCTCTGCCCTGCCCGGTTTGTGTGATATTATATTACCATAAGATTGACAATACTTTTTGCAAATCTTTCATTAATCGCCTTATAACTATGGTTTTTATTAAGAATAAATTTATTAATATGTTGCCTACATACTTTTACAATAACAACTGAAAACAGTTTGTTTGTTTTATTTTATTTTATAAGCCCTGCGGAAATTTCGAAGAATGCTTGATTAGTCGCATCTGATTTCCGTTAATAATTATGCATACAAATGTTATTTCGAATACTGTTTAGTTTCATACATGATGTTATATGTTGGTTTTACTTTGCGTTTCAGTATTTCTATTTTTAAGATCCCCCCCCACCTCAGTGGCTCAGCGGAAAGTTGAAAACTTACAACACTCAGAACCGCATTTCGATACGCGTAGTTAGAACATATAGAGTTTATTGTGCAGTTTTTCGCTTAACAAAAAAAAACAAAACATTTTTAACTTTCGCATTAAGTAAAATATGTAGATACTAGTGACTTTTCTATACATAAAATTATCTTAAATATTACTTAAATATGACAAATTTCCTAAGATATGTTTATAAAAACCAATTTCTATATAGTATTAGTTATTTAACATTAAAATTATTTTACTTTTTTTAAATGCTGAAAAGTCTATAATCAGGAAATATATTTATTTATGTTCGTATCATTCGGTTTTGCAATATCTTTTCACATTGGAAAGTTATTGGTCACGGGTTCGAATCCCCGTCACATCAAAAATGCTCGCCCTTTCGGCCGTGGGTGCGTTATAATGTGACCATCAATATCACTATTCGTTGATAAAAGAGTAGCTACGATTTGGCGGTGGGTGATGATGACTAGCTGTCTTCCCTCTAACCTTACACTGTTAAATTAGGGACGTCTAGCGCAGATAGCCCTCGTGAGGCTTTGCGCGAAATTCAAAACAAACCAAACCCTCTAGTCTTTCACTGCTAAATTAGGGATGGCTGGCGCAGATAGCTTTAGTGTAGCTTTGCGTGAAAGTTAAAAACAAACAAACAGTGTTTTCTCCCTCTATGCTACGTTTTTGTAACTTAACTTGTCACTGGACAGCTTTAGGAATTGGGATTTCAAGACCTGCTCAGCCAGGAGGAAGCAATATTTTATTTCTAGAGGAGGTTTAAAATGACTCAGACACACTATTTATTTATTATTATTATTATCTGCAGCTTGAGGTTTAAAACGACTTAGACACACTATTTATTCATTTTTATTATTATCTGCAGCTTGATTAGCATTTTGTTTGACTATAGTTTTGAAACGCGTTGAATTAAACATCAACTCATTTAGCAAGTTGGAAAAAAGTATGTCATTGTGACTTAAACTCTACCAGAACTGCTACTGCATTACTTCGTTCTGGAAAAAAATCACAGTTTTCGCTCTGAAAATCTTAGCTCAGATGAATGATTTAGAATTTCCAAAACGAAGACATTCTCTGTACTCAATTGCAGTGGTGTCGTACACTACATGGCATATGGAATGTCTGCAGGGATCATTGTTATGCTTTTGACACGAACAGTTTCTGACCGCGCCTTTTCTAATACAAACCAACTTGAAAGAATATTGTCAAGATGTATGGTCGTCATGCAGAGCATGTACGAATATGGCGGCATGAACTTTAACGATGTGGTCAGAGTTCAAGGTCTTTTAACATAACTTACCATTTGGATATATCTACATCAGAAATTTGTGATATAAGAAGGTACAAAGAAACACTACGTGATCTAGTTGAGTTTTAAATTAAAATTCATATAATCAATTATGTTACAATGATGAATTACTCTCATAGGGACATTTATTATTACAGAAATGATCTTGGCAAATGCTGTTCGGGGTCAATAAACCATAAAGTTGTAACCTTCATAGTAAATAAACTCTATTTCTTCTTAATACTTTTTTTTCATATCCGTTAGTAATAGTAACTGAATTCTCTACGCTTCCTCCCTCTAACGTATGCTCTACATCTCTTACTGCTACTTTTTATTTAAAGGAAAAGCATTCGCATATTATTCGTTTAGTGCTATAATAATCTATTATTTCTGTATGAATTAGAGAGCTCTTTAACACACAAAGTCGCCAGTGAAATTACGCGTTAGTACGTAATTAAAAATCAGTTTGTGACTAATTTTCCGCGATAGAACTGGTAACTTAACTAGCTGCCCGGCATGGCCAAGCGTGTTAAGGCGTTCGACTCGTAATCCGAGGGTTGCGGGGTCGAATCCCGGTTGCACCAAACATGCTCGTCCTTTCAGCCGTGGGGGCGTTATAACGTTGCGGTCAATCCCACTATTCGTTGGTAAAAGAGTAGCCCAAGAGTTGGCGGTGGGTGGTAATGACTAGTTGCCTTCCTTCTAGTCTTACACTGCTAAATTAGGGACGGTTAGCGCAGATAGCCCTTGAGTAGCTTTGTGCGAAATTTAAAACAAACAAACAAATAAAAGTATCAAGTTAAAAAGGGCAATAACTAAAACGCACACTCAGCCAGGGGCTCCAAGGATTAACTACTACACAAAATAAATAAAACGCACACTTAGCCAGGGACTCCAAGGATTAACTACTACACAAAATAAATAAAAACATAGCCAAAATTGGGCCTGGCATAGCGCGTTAAGGCGTGCCGTAATCTGAGGGCTCAAACATGCTCGCCCTCCCAGCCGTGGGGGCGTATAATGTGACGTTCAATCCCACTATTCGTTATTCCCACTGCTAAATTAGGGACGGCTAGCACAGATAGCTCTCGAGTAGCTTTGTGCGAAATTCCAAAAAACAAACAAATAAACAAACAGCTCCAAGGATTAACTACTACACAAAATAAATAAAACGCACATTTAGCCAGGGCTACAAGAATTAACTACTACACAAAATAAATGAAAATAATTTTAATGTGACATTATAATTCAAGTAAGATAAATTCGTTGCACCGTGAAATACAACAGTGGTGTGGTCTTGTGGACCGGAACTTGGCAATACTCCTGTGTATATTAATTAAAATGTAGTCATGCATGGTTTCTAGGAAAGACAGTGTCAATAATTACATAGAAACATTTATTGTCTTATTCAGTGGATATAAATGGTACTTATCAATAAAAGATATGATGACAAAAAAGAAAGAAACCCAGTACCACCAGCCTACTGTTAGCATCGACTCGTTCTAAATGTACTATTCAGTGCTTCCTTGACTTCAATTGTTAGCATTTTCGGGTCATTTGTTTGGTAATACGTTTCGGTTGATACAGAACACTTTCTGTGGCAATAGCCATACATAAAATGTTCTGTTTACTCTTGTCTTGTAAATACAACAAATAGAATTAAAATAAGCCATTCCTTCAGCACGATGCCTCACTAATACTTTAACTTTCAATATATATATATATATATATATATTTGTTTATGTATGTTTGTTTATTGAATTTTCAGCTTAACTGGTAAAGATACCCGAGGGATATGTATAAGTTCAAACCTTTCTTATGCCGAGATGGCTCACACGATCCGCTGCTGAACTTCAGCTTAACTGGTACAAGCGGATGTCAATGAAGACAAGATGCTTGTCCATCACGAATTAACCTCCATTTAACAACCGGCACTCATTAGAAACATGGCCGGGTTAAAACAGTTAAATGAACTATTCTGCTCAAGGGCAGAACAGCACGAGAAGAGTTAGTCACGAACTCACAATTATCCGTCAATGAGTCCAAAGCACGAAGTCAATGATCCACGGTGCCACTCCCTTCCCTATAGCTATCAGTTGTCCCTAATTTTGAATAAAAGACTAGAGAGAAGGTAGTCACAGCCAAACTTATAATCAATCCTATAATGCACCCATAACCTGAAAGAGGGCAGTGTATTTAAATCATCTATGTTCTTTTTCTCGCTAAGACTACTTAGAACTGTGTTGAATATTCTGAATAGTAAGATATGTACTCTCAAACAAAAGACAAATTCGGCCTATACATCCTAATTCTCCCAAGGTCATGCGCGCTGACAAATATGTATCACACAATGTATTATTATAACAGCCAGTAGGAAAATTATTCCAAAAGAAGTGAAGGTACTAATCATTGTCAAGACACGAACTCACAGTTTATAGAGCCTCAAGTGTTCTGCTAGTTAACAGTACCTATTTTTGCACTTCATAAACTGAATTGCTTGAAAGTAAAAATATAATAAAATTAATAAATCTGGTACAAAACAAAGTGACATTGAACTTGGAATTGCCAAAAGAACTAGTACTAAGTACTAGCAGAATTTCACTCCTAGAAGCAGTCATTTTGAGGAGTGATGTGTGTTTTGTTATAATATTTAGGATCCCCGTGTATAGCCAGTGGGTCCACATTTTGCGTTAACAATAGCCTTGGCTCTTACAAACGTTTTTCCTAAAATTCGATAATTATTTGGTGGAATAGATTGCTATTTTTCTCACTTTGTGACTCTAGGCATAGTGAACTTTTTGGGTGTGTTACATCTGTCCCTTTTTGAAGTGTTCAAAAGCAGTTTAACTGGAGGCTTGGGTTGGCCAAGAGAGATACTGAAGATTATTTGTGTTTACACAACAACGAAAACAACAAAAAGCTGTAACACACACACACACGCATAAAACACTTAACACGTTTAAGCCGTACAAAAACAACACATAATAGATGCATAAAAAGTTAAAATTAATCTTCCTGGTAAAATTTAACCCGACTTTTCCTGTCATTTTGTTGGTTCTTGTTTTATGTTCATCTTCCCCGTCTTCATATTGATTCTTATTTCGAGTTAAACTCGTTCATCATTCTATACTTCGTTGTCGACTGTCACTTCAAACTTGTTTTACTGTTGACACATTTATTTCAAAATAAATTCACCCTTGTGTTAACTCTCGTCACACGCCTCCCAGCGGCTCAGCGATAAGTTGGAAGGCGTACAACGTTAAAAAAAAAACAGGTTTAGATAATCGTGGTGGACAAAGTACAAATAGCCCACAATGTAGGTTTTCGCTTACCAACAACAAACATTACTCTTTCTATTATACTGAAACGTTTCACTCTTTATTTTGTCAGTAAAATGGGTATTATTTCTTATAGAAAAGCCCCATCAATATAGTTTTTTTAAGTTTAAAAGACGCAATTCTTGCAACATTTTGAAACAAAGGTTTAATTATTCAGAACCTACCAAGTGAATCTATATTAGGCCGGCATGTCCAGGTGGGTTAAGGCGTTTGACTCGTAATCTGAGGGTCGCGGGTTCGAATCCCCGCTACACCAAACACGCTCGCCCTTTCAGCCGTGGGGGCGTTATAAGTGATGGTCATTCCCACTATTCGTTGGTAAAAGAGTAGCCGAAGAGTGAGTGGTGATAACTAGCTGCCTTCCCTCTCGTCTTACACTGCAAAATTAGGGACGGCTAGCGCAGATAGCCCTCGTGTAGCTTTGCGCGAAATTAAGAAAAACAAACAAACAATGAAATGCTAACACTAAACACCCTTTCTCTTATTAAGCTTATATCTATGCTAAATATTTGCTAACCAAATTTTCCATCACTTCAAAAATATCACACAATCTTAACTTATTTAACTTATACAAAAATATTCTTCAGCTATTTTATACCGATACTTGTCTCACACAGATGTTTAAGTTATGATAACCTTTTTCAAAGTTTCAAATTTGAGGTTTCGTCTTCTGAACGTTTTCTCAATAACTGTAAGAAAAGAAAGGTCATTGGTTGAAAATCGTAATGCTATATACATTTATGTTTTAGGTTAAACAGTGGTGGTTAAACTTAATAACTGTTATAACATGCAAGAGATGTCAACCATAAATCATTATTTGCTTCTTTATTGTGATATATTTTGATAATATGAAAAGTTTATTTCTTCTATAGATGTCTCAACCATTGCACTTACGACAAGACAACTCGTTATTGACTATTGACTCCTTTTTCCCTCAGCCTCTTCAGTTGTGGATGCAAAGTGCTCAATGTGAAGGTGTAAGTGAATGTTCTAATTTCGTTTGTTTCAGAAAAAAACTTAAGTTACGTATTTTTATAAATATGTCTGTTTGTCATCAAGTACAAACTACACAATGGGCAATATTTTGTAAAACATTCTAGATGTTGTCTTAGTTGTTTGTTTTTTCTTTGTATAACTACATTGGTATGAATATTTCATACCGTAGTTAGAAAAATATCAAAAACATATTTCTTGCCATTCAGAATAGGATTGTGATATTTGATTGATTGCTTTGGCAGATTCAATTGTGAAATGAGCAAAATCTACCAATTAGAGAAAGATTTATAGAAATAGATTGGTGGCTATACAATCTACTTAAGTAGTTCAAGAGTTGAGGACGACGTTTGGAAAGTCTTCCACCTTTCGGTGGAGTGATTGAGAGTAGATTAAACCAATAATAGTCATAAGTTTGTGATTTCTAGACCCGAGTCTTTGTTCAAAGAATGTTTTATTGCGTTGGTATAGAAAAATTCCTTTATATTTCTTGTCTTCCAAAATCTATCTGATTTGACAATTTTTTCTTTGACCTAGCGTATTTTCTTTCCAGTTAACAAAATATGTTCTGCAATAGATGAATCTCTGTGCTCTCTATACTTGAGCTGAATAAATGGATTGTACGTTACCAACATATTACTTATAGGTAGTTGTTGCTCATTTCACAGTCCATTCAAAAATGCTTCTCGCCGTTCTATGGAACCAACTTGTATATAAATGGAATAATAATTCATCACAGTTTGTGTCTACTTCCTGACACAACAACAGCTAATAGAATATGAGAATTACGAATTCCAACAGCATCCTCAGGAGTTCCATTTCTCTCGATGGACTTGGCAGATAGCCCAATGTGGCTTTGCTATAAGAAAACGCACTCAAACACACACTTAATAGCATCCACCTTTTCACTTATTTATTTGTTAGCTGTTCTCTATTTCGGTAAAAAACGGGAAAAAAGCAGCCAAAGTAGTGACTGTAGAGGTGCTTTCTGTTACCCACTTTCAACACAGAACTCTTATTATTCGTTCACAGTGTTTTATATGACGGTTGTTGACTCCGAAAGTGTCCCACTGGTAGAGTTTTGTAAGGTCGCGGTTCAAAATAGGAAGTGGGTATAACTCAAGAAACAGCTCTTCATATCAGCTCTATGGTGACTATTAAAAATGAAACGTCATTGTATTTTTTTATTATTACAATAGTGGCAGTATTTTTTTCTCATTGCATTCCTCCATAGAGAGCGTTAACGCATTTTCAGGGATGTATAAGACGTATGTATGCCCGTGTTGTGTTACGGAAATTTTAATAAAGTTTTTTTTTCTGTGTAAGGACGTAGCGTCACCAATGAATGTAACTAAGATTTTTGTTTAGTTTGTTCTGAACTTTGCGCAAAGCTACTTGAGGGCTATCTGTGCTAGCCGTCCCTAATTTAGCAGTGTAAGACTAGAGGGAAGACAGCTAGTCATCACCACCAATCGCCAACTCTTGGGTTACTCTTTTACCAACTGATAGTTGGTTTGACCGTCACGTTATAACACCCTCACGGCTAAAAGGGCGAGCATGTTTGGTGCGACCGGGATTGGAACCCGCGACCCTCGGATTACAAATCGAACGCCTTAACCCACCTGGCCATGCCGGGCCAGCAGTAAGATCTAAATTAAGATAAACTTATTAGCTAAATCACGAAATTTTCATAACAAGTCCAAGAAGCTAGGTATGAAATTTACTGATATATAAATAACAACATATTGTTGTTTTTTTATAGCGTTATCCAGAAATTTCTAGACAGACGAGAAAATTCCTGGCTGGGAAGAGTGATTTTTTTTTTGTATTTCAGCAGACCACAATTTTACCATGTGATCTACTTTGATGTAAACTAAACTGTCGTGTTAATTTGGTTCGATATATATGGATGCAATTCCCTTTATAGGTCAGTTGGTTAGAACACTCGATTCGCAATCTTTGGGTTGTGAGTTCAGATCTCCTTTGCTAAACATACTGGACCTTTCAGCCGTGAGAACATTATAACTTAACGATCAATCCCAGTATTTGTTGGTAAAAGAGTAGCCCGAGTGTTGGCAGTGGGTAGACTGAGTAGCTACCTTTTCTCTAGTCTATCACTATTAAATTAGGAACGGCCAGTGCAGATAGCCTTCGAGTAGCTCTGCCTTAAAATCGAAATTAAATCATTCTTTTTATTTTATTTTAAAACCTTGATGTAGTAATCCATTTTGTCTTCTCCCTCGAGCATAATATTATCTTTCCCAAATGAAAAATGGGGATTTACCTGCTAGCAATTTACTGGAAAGGTATTTTTGAACAATTCAAATTACCACATTGAGCCACGTACACTGTCAGTTCGCGTCGTAGTGAGCATTTATATGCAAACAAGTATTTCTGTTCACGTGTGTGTATATATATATATATGTTGTATATAGTAAAACTAGTGTTTATTTTGTTCGCAAACCTTCACTGAATTTACCTGGCATCATTAGGTAAATCTGGTGAAACGTTAATGAACAAAATAAACAACATTTTAGAAACGCCGTACCTGTTCCAAAAATAATCTTAGTTACTGATAAAGCTACAATTTATCATAAAATAATATTTAAAGAGTAAGTAAACTGAAAATAAAAGTGTTAGAGTGAAAACAAATTATTACTATGTATACTGTGTGTATAGGATAAAAATTGTATGAATGACAATTTATGTTTTTAAACGTAGCGTTATTTCTATTTTCACAAATGTTACACGTAACGCTAGAAGTTAATATTGTTTGTTTGTTTTTGAATTTCGCGCAAAGCTACTCGAGAGCTATCTGCGCTAGCCGTCCCTAATTTAGCAGTGTAAGACTAGAGGGAAGGCAGCTAATCATCACTACCCACCGCCAACTCTTGGGCTACTCTGTTCCCAACGAATAGTGAGATTGACCTTCACATTATAACGCCCCCACGGCTGAAAGGGCGAGCATGTTTGGTGCGACCGAGATTCGAACCCGCGACTCTCAGATTACAAGTCGAACGCCTGAACACACTTGGCCAAGAAGTTAATATGCTTTATCACACGTACATTTGATAAGAGTTAAACATATTAATATATTATTCATCTTTCGTTCAGTGTCCTCTCTTTTACAATGGAGACGTCAATCCATTCGACAACTACACCTTGGTACTCAATTCTACTTCATGGACCAACTTAACTCTAATTACTAGACGTGGACATAATACAGTTTGTAGGTATGTCTTCTAACAGTTACGTATTGAAGCATTATTTTTTTCGCCACCTTTCAAATAAAGAATAGGAATAAGTAATAACAATCTAAAAAAACTAATTGTTTTAGTAGTTGTGTGGTGTAATGTCCCAATAAGACTGGTTATGATCTTATTTAGATCTTTCTTTAATGGCTCTTTTTCGGGTTTCTTGTAAGAAATTCGTGTAATGACACTTTATCTGCACAATACATTAGAGTAACTATCGATCAGAAGATACAGCTTCAACAGTTTAGGTGTTACACACATCATAATATTCATTATTATTTTGTTTTTTTCTAATTTCAAACAATCACTGGCTGAAGTATCATGGAAACGTTTGGAGAAATGGGAGAGTACTTTCTGTTGGTCACTGGAAGGACTGAGGAGGAGGTCGAATGTTCGTTAACAACAATAAAAACTCCTCGAAATTCTTACTTACGTAAGTAGAGTTTGTTTGTTTGTTTTTAATTTCGCGCAAAGCTACATGAAGGCAATCTGCGCTAGCCGTCCCTAATTTAGCAGTGTAAGACAAGAAGGGAGGCAGCTAGTCATCACCACCCACCGCCAACTCTTGAGCTACTCTTTTACCAATGAATAGTGGGACTAACCGTCAAATTATAACGCCCTAACGGCTGAAAGGGCGATCATGTTAGGTGCAACCGGGATTCGAACCCGCGACCCTCAGATTACAAGTCGAACGCCTTAACTCACGTAAGTAAATAAGTCAATCTATTTCCAAGCTGTAAGACCTCCAAGGTTATGTATATTTACTTGTTGATTTTTATGAGTTTGAAATGTCTTTCCAAACTTTACAAAATGTAAACAACTTATTATACACGATCAACACCTGCCACATTAGCCAACCCGGGGATCTTGATGTGGATCCAAGAAATGGGTCATTCAGGAAAGATTTAGGTTGTTTTGATTAGACAGAAGGAAGGCATTTGACACTACTTTCAAGGTCTAGGTTTTTGAACCAGACTCATGGCCTAATCGGAGGCCATAAGAGCCAACATGTAAAATAAAAAACATACTTCAAATATTCTCGATGTGGTTGTGAACGTGTTGATTTACGTGTAGCGATTAAGTTAGACATGGATCTGGGTCGGATGAGAGAATAGCTTATTCAAAGTTATCCAAATCAACTTGAAATACTGGCTGAATCGGGAATTCGTCGATTAATTACTGTATTGACAGCAAAACATAAAACAACCTGCACAGTAGTATAATTATCTTCTAAGAGGGGGTTGGGGTGGAATCATAAAAACGAAATAATTAGTTCCATAATCTTGTGAGACTAATGGTACTATAAAACCCAAAGATGTATTGTTGAAATGGAAGATGACGTCCCTAGCAATTCTCAAACTGATTCCCTCTGCTGAGTATTCTAGGCTCAGTACTGAAATATGCTAAGCAGGCTCGTGTGGCAGATGTTAAAATTTATATAGCAATTCCCAGTCGTTCCTGTATCTGTATCTTTCTACATTAGCCTAATTTTAGGATTCCTTCCAGAATATCTGGCTGAAACATTTGCTGTAGTTGTTGTTGTTTTGAATTAAGCACAAAGCTACACAATGGGCTATCTGTGCTCTGCCCACCACGGGTCTCGAAACCCGGTTTTTAGCGTTGTACACCCGCAGTCATACCGCTGAGCCACTGGGGGGCAAAACATTTGCAATTTTGTATACGTTTTTGATCGAAACAGAACATAAAAAAAATGAAACAAACTTCGAGAAAGGAGATCAAAATGTTTAGAGAACTCTCAAATTTGGCTGAACCAATTAACTTGAAAAATGTTTACATATATGTGTAAGGAGCCATTCGAAAAAATAACGCAAAATAAGGGCTAAGAAGTTTTTAAAATTAATTTCCTAGAAAGAAAACTTAGACGTTCACAGAGATTTCTCAGGGGTGGGTGAGGGATGGAGCAGAAAGCAGCACAATATACATATATATATATATTTGAACGAATAAAGAAAGAAATACATTTCTCATTTTCCATTTATTTCCCTACCCGCGAAAGCCCATGATATGGAATTTAAAGTATGGATATATAATGGATAACTCAAATTCGTACTTCAATAATGGCTGCACTTTTTAAGTAAAGAAAAAATATAAATGGTCATTCAAATTAAGAGGTGTAGAAGTCTTGCATGGCTGTTATTTCTCGTGGAATTTGCTACGAAAAACATTTATAAATATTAAAAGTTGGAAACTAGTATTTTAATCGTCAGTTATTCACGATTGTTAATGTACTCTGTATTATTATATTAAGTTATTGAGTAAGATAAGTTAAGCGATTTTACTAGATTCCTGCATACATCTTAGCTAACTAAAAACGTAGCCAATGTTAGAAGAAAATCTGAGTCGACGCAAAACGGGCTCGGCATGGCGAGGTGGTTAAGGCACTCGATTCGTAATCGGAGGGTTGCGGGTTCGAATCCATGTCACACCAAAAATGCTCGTACTTTCAGCCGTGGGGGCGTTATAAAGTCACGGTCAATCCCACTATTCGTCGGTGAAAGAGTAGCCCAAGAGTTGGTGGTGGGTGGTAATAAATACTCGCCTTCCCTCTAGTTTTACATTGCTAAATTAAGGACGGCTATCGCAGATAGACCTCATGTAGTTTTGCGCGAGATGCAAAACAAACTGACCGAAACATTTTTCAGTCGTTTTCGTCTTCTAATCCATGTAATTCATTATTCCATTTCCTTATCTAGTGTCCACAGTGGCACCGCGGTATATCCGCGGAGTCACACCACTATAAACCAGTTTCGACACCCGTGGTGAACAGGTGGACTTTGTAGAGCTTGTTCTTGATTTTAAACAAAAAAAAAAAAAACATTTTCTGATAAATACCGCATGGCAATCTTTTAAATATTTAAAATTCTTTCAAATATCTCAATCTTACAAACTCAACTAAGTCCAGAGCTGACACTAACCATGTCTCTAGGTTTTATTTGTTTTTAATTTCTTTTAAAGTTACTTGAAGGCTATTTGTATTACCCCTCCCTAAGTTCCGAGTGGTAAACTAGAGGGATGGTAGTTAGTCGGTATTATCTATCGTCGTCTCTTGGGCTTCTCTTTAGCAGTCAAAAGTGGAATTTACCGTCACGAACTGTAACGCCCCCACAGCTGAAAGTGCGCGTATATAAAGGAATTCGAACCCTTTACCCCTCACATATCTCTGCCAACATGCTATTTAGAACGAAACGTTCATCCTCGCCAGTCAGGCCGTTAGTGCCGCCGGTAATCGTCGACGGCCTACCGCCGAACCTCACGCCGTACCAAGTCGCCACGTTGATCGCCCGAGCCAAACCTAGGGCAACCATCGAACCGTCCAGGACCCGAATGTTACGCCGGGGCGGAATCCTCATCCAACCAGCCAGTACTGCAGACCAAATTTATCTATGCCAGCCATGGAACACTAAATTTAAAGTAAGTTGTTCCCCCACTAAAAGTCCAGTCAATCTTTATTCTGTATTCCTCAGGGGCCTCGACCCATCAATTCAACCAGAAGAAATTAGACAAACCATAGAACCCCAAATACAAGCCAAGGTATATGCAGTTCATCGAATTTATTCTAAGAACAGTAACCATCCCACGCACTTCATGAAGATAGTGACAACGTCGAAGTACAGTGCTGACTGTATTTTACAGTTAGTGACAACGTCGAAGTACAATGCTGACTGTATTTTACGTGACGGCTGTTATTATCATGTATTTCATTTTAGAGCCGAACGCCCACATCGACGACCACTTAATAATGGTTCAAACAAAGCACCCAGATATCGCAAACAACCAACGGAAATCTTCCAACATGAAACTACCAAAATACCGCCGAGTCCAGACCTAATCAGAAGAAACATGAAGACAGATTCAGACAACTCGACTCAGAAGACGACAACTCCCACTGTTAGCAACACGCCAAGTTCCAGTAGTTCAAGAAAGAAAAAGGACAGTTCATGCCAGACTTCAATCCCAGTTCCACGGAATTCAACAACCAGCCAGACTCAAACCATTACCATAATAACCATCGACGCGACAGTACAAACTGAAAAACAAACTACCTCCACGCAGAAAACTCAAACCAAAACCTCGAGAAGAAACAAAGCATCACAGACCAGCGAAGAACAACTCACCGAAGAACAGCCAGTAGTTCCACCACCGAGACCACGTTTTTCAATTGCACCAATGGGCTTCAAGTGTGTAAACAAGTTCATGACGAAGTTACCACCTGATCTACAAGACTGCAGCTAACAGTTTCCACGTATACCACCAACATAGTTCATCAGTTTCTTTTATTATTTTTTTTTCTTTCTCTCCCCAGCTACTTCCGGGCACGGTCTTGGTAGATTATTCGGGTCCCAGTCCGTGAAAGTGGGTTTTCTCGGGGTACTCCCGTTTCCCCCCACAGCAAAATCTCTGGCATCGGACCTGTGGGTCCCAGCCTCATTCTGAAAAGGACCGTTTACCCACTCACAGGGTATCAAATCACTCATAGTAAATTTTAAAAATCAATTCGCCAGCTGCCAGTGTACTCCGTCCTCGAGCCAAGGTCTGGCTCACTTCACTTTCGCTGCCCTCGTCCAGTTCTCCCGCTCTTCTTCTCACTCACAAATACCCCACTCCATTTTTGAAATATTAAAAATAAAGTAAAAATTCCACGGATACTTTTAAAAAATTTCTCATGTAAGGGGACGAAGAGGAACTACAACGTTCCTGATCACCCCAGTTGGAGAGAGAATTCTTACGATTTCTCTCTCTCTAAATTAAACCCCTGCCACGTAAGTTTGCGTTTGTGTTTACCCCTCACATCGCGAGTCAAGTGCCCTACTCATCAGGTCATGCCAAGTGTACATATATAGAAAATTTATTTCTCCTCATAGAGCAAAATTATTTGTGAAAAAAAAACTCGAACATTAAACGCAGTAATAATTCAATTTAACCGATTTAACATATCTTGTTTGTGAAAAAATAAATGCTATTATACAGTAAAATAACTCTGCATCTTTTGTGGTTTTCATAAAATATATTCACTCCAAATTTGTATATATAAATAAAGTCTGGTAATATATTAAAGCACTTTATTATCATTTCAGCTCTTATCATTTCAATTCTTTTCTACGTGATATTAGGCTGTGCACACAATCGTGAAAAATTGCTTCGTATTTGCAGGTAAGGAAACCCATTTTACTTTTGTGGTTTAATAGGGTCTCAACGTAAATCACGAGACAGGGGTGTTTGGCTACAATAAATCAACGACTTTCAAGAGAATTTGGTGTTTTATCGATTGCTTATTTTTTATGTCAGTTTTCAACCCTAGATATAGTTAATTTATGAGCAATCAATATATTTAAGTGACTGTTGAGTGTTTGATTTTGAAACACTTATTTTTTCTTTATTATTGTTATTATAAACTGAAACATGAAGACATAATAAAGTAATCGTCGTGGAAGTACATTTCTTTTATGTATTGCCCTCCGTGGCACAGCGACATGTCTGTAGACTTACAACACCAGTTGGTTTCAATACCCGAGTAAGCCTAGCACAGACAGCTCATCGTGTAGCCTTGTACTAATTAAAAACAAACAAGTATTAATTATTTAAAGATGTGCAGTTTTCAAAGTTCACAAACTTTTGTGTGAGATTATTAGCTTTGCAAGCAAGGTATAAGTGGTATTGATTGCTTCACCTCTGATTCTTTGATGCATGGAGTTGAAAATTGAAACCTTAACTATAACCATTAAAGATATAATTGTTTTTATTTGCAATTCTGAATAAACAAACGAATAAAACACGCCATTTTTTTACTATTGTTACTGCACTACTTTTTTATAGAGGTAAATTAACTGGTAGATCAAAAATTATTTCGCTGTGCTCTGTTAGTCCTTGGTTAACACTAATCTTGAAATAACAAAATATATGGAAGACAACTAGTAAACAGCACCCAACTCCAACCTAGAAACATTTTTGGTTTGTCTCTGAAATATCTAAAGCCCTTTTAAGTATCCAAATTTTAAACACTTAACTAAAATTAGGACAGACACTAACGACATCTCGACGAGTTAGTTGCTTTTGAATAAAACATTGTAAAGCTACTTAAGGTCTATCTGCGCTACCCGTCTCTAATTTTCAAGTGGTAAATTAGAGGGAAGGCAGTTAGTTAACATCACCTATCGTCAATTCTTGGGCTACTCGTTTACCAGCGAAAAGTGGGATTAACCATAACATTATAACGTCCTTGCAGCTGAAATGGCGAGCATGTAAAGGAAAGGAATTCGAACTCGTGACCCTCACATCATGAGTGTTCTATAACGGGCAGTTTTATCTGATAGAAAAGTGCGATTTGACCAATCAATGAAACGAGAATCGTTGGCTCGTATCTCTCAAATTAACAGTCAAGAAACGCCAGTATTTATGCCACACTTAGCTCTTAAACAAACAAAAGTACGTTTGCCTCTAGTCTTTATTTGATGTTGTTGTTTTGAATTAAGCACAAAGCTACACAATGGGCTATCTGTGCTCTGCCCACCACGGGTATCAAAACCCGGTTTTCAGCGTTGTAAGTCCGCAGACGTATTTATTTGATATTTTGTATAGAGTGAACACATTTGAGTATTAACCAGTTATGAAATGTAATATTTGATCGAAAAATTCGTATTTTTAATAACGTTTACATGAAACCAGTGCCGAAAAGACGTCTTTCTAGATATTTATCTTGAGCAAAGCTAATGTAGAAATGTATAAGCTAATTAGACATACGATTAGCCTAGTAATGTATGAATTTATCAGTTCTGGTCGTTAATAGGAAAATTCTTACCGTTGGAATGTAATTGTTCTGTTCCATAGGTTACGTCTAGTTTCTGTGTTTTTCTTATAGCAAAGACACATCGGGCTATCTGCTGAGTCTAGCGAGGGGAATCGAAATGCTAATTTTAGCTTTGTAAATCTTACTGTGAAAGACTTAAGATTGCAGATAAAATAAAAAAAATATTTGTAATTTCAGAAAAGTTCAAGACATTAAGTTTTATTATATCCAGTCCAGAGAAATAAAACCGACATCTTCTGAAGTGAGTATGTTTTATTATTAGTTTATGTTTCATTTTTCTCGCAAACTCAATAAGCTAGAACGATATTTTCAATATTAATCAATAACTATCTCATCATAATTTTTTCTGTAATAAACTAAAAGACACAAGTTTTAATATTGGGGATTAACTTTTTCTTTAAATTCGCAAAATAAACGTTACAAATAAATAATTAATTTTTTGAAGCCTAAATATATGTTAGAAATTATTATGACTGTTTTATTGTAAATGGAATTTGTTTAATATTGGTAACTACTGTGATAGAAAGTTTATGTGTTATTTTATGTTTTCTGTATCTTCTGTTAGTATCAAGCAGGCCTCATGTGTCATACTTAAATACATGCTACACAGTACCTCAAAATATCTATATCATCAGCCAGAGACAATGTTTTATTAATTGTCTCTGGCTAATGAATAGATATTTTGAGGTACTGCGTAGCACGTATTTAAGTATGATTGTTTTGTTGTTTTTTTTAATTTCGCGCAAAGTTACACGAGGGCTATCTACGCCAGCCGTAGCGAGAGGGAAGGCAACTAGTCATCACCACCCACCGCCAACTATTGGGCTACTCATTTAACAACAAATAATGGGATTGACCGTCACTTTATAATGCCCCCACGGTTGAAAGAGCGGGAATATTTAGTTTTTTGTTTGTTTTTTTAATTTCGCGCAAAGCTACTCGAGAGCTATCTGCGCTATCCTTTCCTAATATATCAGTGTAAGACTAGAGAGAATGCAGCTAGTTATCACCATCCACAGCCAACTCTTGGGCTACTCTTTTACCAACGAAGAGTGGGGTTGACCGTCACATTATAACGCCCCCACGGCTGAAATGGCGAGCATGTTTGGTGCTACGAGGATTCGAACCAGCGACCCTCGAATTACAAATCGAGTGCTTTAAGCACGTGGCCACGTCGGGTCGTTTAAGTATGACACATGAGACTTGCTTGGTATAAATAGATTATATTCTCAGGTCTTCTAAGATTAGGTCCAATTTGACATATATTTGTCTTCTTCTTTGAAGTGTCCTACACTTCCTTACGTGATGTCCGATGTCTTCATACCACGCAAGGAAGGCCGCCTTCGGTCGCTCGACTCATTTCGAGGGTAATATTGAAATGCTTTCACAAAGTTATGATATTAGTAATAACTATTAATACAACAAGACGGTATTAATAATAGATCACAAAATATGGGCCACGCTAAACAGAAAATATCATTTTACCATATTTTTATTATAATCACAGAATTTTGTCATTTACGTAATAAAGTTGGGTTTGTCGTACTTAATGAAGGCATTATGTTTATTACGTTATTGTTTGTTTTTGAAATTCGCGCAAAAGTACACGAGGACTATCTGTGCTAGCCGTCCCTAAGTTAGCAGTGAAAGACTAGAGGGAAGGCAGCTAGTCATCACCACTCACAGCCCACTCTTGGGTTACTCATTTACCAACAAATAGTGGGATTGATTATCACATTATAGCGCCCTTACAGCTGAAAGGGCGAGCATGTTTGGTGTGACGGGGATTCGAACCTGTGACCCTAGGATTACTAGTCGAACGTCTTAACCACCAGACTTAACTAGGCCTTTTACGTTATTCGATGGAATATTATAAAATATTATAGTAAAATAACCTTTTCGCGCATGTGAATTTCTAGAAATAATTGTGGAAACAGTGAATAAAATGCAAATGTGAGGGTTTGCTACCCTTCTAGCGGAGGCGTCGCTAGGTGCTTTAAAGATTCGAGGCATAGGCCCCCTTTGCTAGTATCTAGCAACGTCTTAGTATATAAAAATGAACTGTATCAGAAAATAGACACGTGTTGATAGTTTACACTGTGGTGATCTGTGATCCAATCACTCAAACAAAGGCACAGCCGTATAATACTTTTAAAAATACTGGTGGTTATGTTATTGTATTTTAAACAATAGTGTGATAAATGGATTCATATGGTAAGAGCGTAAAAAATAAAATATATGGGTATTGAAGGTTACTGGTCCGGCATGGCCAGGTGGTTGCGGCGCTCGTCTCATAATCTGGGGTTCAAGGGTTCGAATCCCTGTCGCACCAAAAATGCTCGCCCTTTTAGCCATGGGTACGTTATGACATGATATCAATCCCACCATTTGTTGGTAAAAGAGTAGCCCAACAGTTGGCGGTGGGTGGTGAAGACTAGCTGTCTTTCCTCTAGTCTTACACTGCTAAATTAGGGACGGATAGCGCGGATAGCCCTCGTGTAGCTTTGTGCAAAATTTAAAAAAACAAACAAAACAAAGAAGACTACTCCTTGTGATAAAGTAAGTCTGAAGTCCATGTTTCAGTGTGAGCTGTTTGGAAACTAAAAATAAAGTATGAGAAACAAGTACGGTTCATAAACTGAGAGATGAGGTTGCAAATTTAGTGTCTATTTTCCTATTTAACTCAGATGGGTGAGCATTTTGTATTCACCAGGAATTTTCAAACATTTTCGACGTATTCGTTTTTGGAGTGTACGTAAGTAGATAATAGATAGTTGGTCCTAAAACATGTCTAAACTACTTTTTCTTTAGTTATCTATTGCTATAGATCTTTGTCCTATAGTGTCACACGCGCTTTCTCGTTAGAAAAACGTTTGTTATAGTACATCGCTAAGTACAATATATAGATTTGAAAAGATTTGGCTAATTCACTCAATGAATGGAGTGTATATGATATTATATATATATATACATATATTTGTAATTAGAGAAGTGGTTAGTTATTATATTTGTTGTCTAAGTGTTAAGATAAAATAAATTTTGATAGACTAACTTACTTTTCCAGCATTCTCGTGATAGCTGTTATGATATTTGCAAATTTTTCTAATGGAGACTACCTCGTCATGGAGCATGCACCGTGGAACGGTTTAAGGATTTCTGACGTCATATTACCATGGTAATAATAATAATAAAAAAAATGTGTTTTGTTTATGAACTAGCTAGCACATATAAACAGTGTCTCACCATGAAATCTAATGAATAATATTATTGCGTTGAAAGACATTGGAAAACGTAAGGTTGGCTCCATATGTTTGTTTGTTTATTTGTTTTGAATTTCGCACAAAGCTACTCGAGGGCTATCTGTGCTAGCCGTCCCTAATTTAGCAGTATAAGACTAGAGGTAAGGCAGCTAGTCATCATCACCCACCGCCAACTCTTGGACTACCCTTTTACCAAAGAATAGTAGGATTGACTGTCACATTATAACGCCCCCACGGATGAAAGGGCGAGCATGTTTGGCACGACGGGAATGTCAACCCGCGACCCTCAGATTACGAGTCGCACGCCTTAACACGCTTGGCCATACCGGGCCTAGGCTCCATATGAAATATGCAGTACTTTCTCTCCACATAGCAGATACTTATATAAAAGGTTTTTCATATTCAATTCTCCAATGAATCTAAACACAATTTCGACTAAATAGCAACAACTTTCATAGCATTATTGCATGAACAATTAACCTGGCCACAATTACAAGCGGTTAATGTCCATCATTGATATAGATATGGTTTTACTGAAACTCCATATGAAAACTCTCATGAAATACAAAAGAGCATATTTTAACGTATCTATCGGCCATCCTGCATGTGGGAATGCACATGTATAATTACATCAAATTGCTGTTATAGACATTTTTCAATATCATATTAATGTGGTAAACAAATAATCGACCCGGCATGACCAGATGGATAAGGCACTCGACTCGTAATCTGAGGGTTGCGGGTTCGAATCTCCGTCACACCAAACATGCTCGCTCTTTCAGCCGTGTGGGCATTATAAAAGTACGGTCAATTCCACTATTCGTTGGTAAAAGAGTAACATAAGAGTTTGCGGTGGGTGGTGATGACTAGGTGCCTTTCTCTAGCCTTAAACTGCTAAATTAGGGACGGCTAGCGCAGATATCCCTCGACTAGCTTTGCGCGACATTCAAAACAAACCAATCATAGCAATAATAGCTGTTATTTTCGATAGCTCTTTCAAATAATTTGACACTTCACTTAAAAATTAAGTTTAACCTTAAGATGAAAGTGTAGTTTTGAGATTCTAGTACGTTAAACATCAGCAACAAAATTATATATTTTTCTTGAAAATTGCTTTATTTAGTTGTTTTTTTGACATATTCACACAAAGCTATATGATGCTTATTTGCATTACCCATCCCTAATTTTGAATTCATAGACTTGAGGGAAGACAGTTGTCAACATGATTTACCGCCAAATTCTGGGATATTAATGTCGAATAAGCAAGCCATCGCAACCTAATAGTTAACGTTTCGTACTGTAGATCTAAGGATCCGTGGTTTGCATCCGTTGTCACCATTTTCAGAGCAGTGAATACGTTATAAGAGTGACGATCAATACACACTATTTGGTCTGACAAGAGTCAGCGATCTGTGGTGTTGATCAGCTGCCTTTCTACTAGTTTTCAATATGGTGAAAAGATATCTCGAACAATCAAAGTAGGTTGACGGAACAGTATTAGATTTAAGGCTGTGTGGCCTTATATGGACTCTGAGAAGATCAACAAGCAACCAAACAGCTTCTCTGATGTATGGAAGCAATTGCAGGACATTTGATATCATATTTTACAATCACTCATTGATAAACTTATGTAAGCTAAGAAAAAAAGTGTTGCGAAGTTAAAGAAAATTAGAGAAATTATCCACCCTCTAGGCAGGCATAACTGCTAGTTCATAAGGAAGGGGCCCAGCATGGTCAAGCGTGTTAAAGCGTTCGACTCGTAATCCAAGGGTCGCGGGTTCGATTCCCGGTTGCACCAAACATGCTCGAACTTTCAGTCGTGAGGACGTTATAATGTGACGGTCAGTCCCACTATTCTTTGGTAAAAGAGTAGCCCAAGAGTTGGCGGTGGGTGGTAATGACTAGCTGCCTTCCCTCTAGTCTTACACTGCTAAATTAGGGACGGCTAGCGCAGATGGCCCTCGAGTAGCTTTGCGCGAAATTCAAAACAAACAAACAAACAATCCTAAGGAAGGCTATTGGGTCTTTGGCCTTTTCTGGAATTGTCTGATAGTTCTACAACAATACCCTCATAGCTGATATTCAATATTTTTCAATATCCATGAGTAAATAATTTTATTGAAATCTTAGTTTAAAATTCAACTATCATCACAGAATTACATTACGAAGTAGATTTCACTGAAGTACTTCTTTATAAACACAGTTATCAGTAAAAATGTCCTGCTTTTTCTGTTGGAACATTCTTAAGATTTTCACTGAAGGAAGCAAATAACTTTTAAAGTTCATTTTTGATTGTTTTATATTTGAAACTTACTCCTTTGTAATGTCAATTGGTTAAACCTGAAACTTATTATTTTGTGAAAATCCCAACTGTTTTATATATTGTTCAACCATAAAAATACTGCGTAGTTATAAAAATATTGCCCAGTTATGATTGGTAATGATTGGTACAATAGTTTTTGAGATCCGTATTCTGGACGTATATAACATTGTAGCGTATTGTATAACTTATTCACCTATATCTTTATATTACCTATGATAACATATTGCATTTATGAGAACTTGACCACTTAGTTACATTGCTCTTGGTTCCTATATGAGTACCAAATTCTTTCTGAATTTTATTTTGATGTCATGAAAATAATCATTTTTATCACATAGCGAATCTTGTGGATAATTTTACATGGACTGAATAGAATTAAAGTTCGTCATTGTGTAATACTATATTTTATTGTTGGAATGTCTATGTCTACATAGTTGCTGTTTTAGTTCTCCTGTAGTTGATTTCTGCACACAAACAACAAAGTGACGAAAACCGAAACTCTAAAGTTTGGCACATTTTTACACACTCCTATCTGTGTTATATTTTTATCACATATCATCGGTTTGTTTGTTTGTTCTATTGTTAAGTGCAGAACTGCAAAACGAAACCATGTTTTTAGCGTTAGAAATTCTCTTATTTGCCGCTGAGCTATTGAAATCGTTACTCCTAAATATACACACACATACATAGATAGAAATATACATATATATATATATATCAAATATAAACCTGCATGAGTTTTTTTCAAACTTTCGAAAAGGTTTTGAAAAGTTTTTATGCTAAGATTACCTGACACAGTATTATCAATTTTCTTTTACAGTTTCGTATGGGTCATGGGAGTTTCGACAGCAATGTCATTCAATTCGAAACTGTGCAAGGGTGTGTCACGTTGGATATTATTTAGGAGAATTGTCACGAGGTCACTTTTAATGATTATCATCGGTGTCGTAATAAATGTCAGCTTGGTTCTGAACAGTGAGTTTATGAATCTTCTATGTCCATTTATCAATTTATAATAAAATTAACCATTAAAAAATTGATTTTAAGATGGTGACTTTAAAAGTCTCAATGTTAACCTATTTGATAATAAAATATTTTTAACAAAACATATTAAAAATATGTAACATTTACTTGGTATTATAATAAAACACAGAATTATCTACAGGATGAGAGAACAGTATAGAAGTCATGTCTAATCTTGTTTAATAAAAGTGACAAAAACGAACATCAAAGTTTTCGTGAGACAAATAATTTGGCCCGGCATGGCCAAGCGTGTTAAGGCATGCGACTCGTAATCTGAGGGTCGTGGGTTCGCATCCCGGTCGCGCCAAACATGCTCGCCCTCCCAACCGTGGGGGCATTATAATGTGACGGTCAATCCCACTATTCGTTGGTAAAAGAGTAGTTCAAGAGTTGGCGATGGGTGGTGATGACTAGCTGCCTTCCCTCTAGTCTTACACTGCTAAATTAGGGACAGCTAGCACAGATAGCCCTCGAGTAGCTTTGTGCGAAATTCCAAAACAAACAAAAGACAAATAATTTATAATAGTAAAACTGTTTCACGTTATAGAACACTTCAAACACCTTCACCGGTTAAGAATAACTTTAGAACTAAAGTATTGCATTGTTTTTAGAAATATTGATAAAAGTTTAGAAACTGGCCATTGCTTTCAATGTTTTCACTTTTCCGATATTCCAATACAGAAGGAAGCACTTGTATACAAAACTGTCAACAGTTCTGAAAGAAAAAGGTTTATATTTCGTTATTACTTTCTAAATTTTGATTTATGTATCATGCTTTTTTTAAATATTGTCCAGTTTGTTTCATAAAAATAAAATGTTACCGAAGCTTGTGAGAGAATAGTATTCGAACCAAGAATGAAATCTAAACAATATTTAATATGGTAAATACTATTGTATTTAAAAAATGACAAACATTATAGAGATGCCTCAGCGTTAGTAGAAATACCACTTCCAAATTCACAAATATGAAGACTTGTATTTGAAATGGTTTTTAGGAAAAGATTTTCCATCAAAACTTAGAATTCCTGGAGTTCTACAGCTAATTGGAGTGTCCTTTTTCATTGCAAGTACTGTTCATCTGTTCTTTTTCAAGAGGAATAAGGATGACAGTGTAAGGACATCTATTATATGGTTCCCTTTTCTTTATTTATAACAAGTTCATTAAGTAAAAAGTGCAACTGGTTACTTATAACTATATAGATATAGCTTCTAAGATGGATTAACTTTGTTATTTTTCAAATATTTACTGAAGGTATGAATGTTGCACATATTATTGGTGCAAAATTTAGTTTTGACTTTGAATTTTCAATGGAAATCAGTACCAGATATATAAATACCAATTAGTTCAAGATAGAGGAAAGGACACTAGAAACAATTGTCATAAAATCGAGGAAAACTTTACTTTAACACAACGATTCGGACTTAAACACTTCTTAAACACGTGAAGAAGGGTTTAGGCCCAAAACGTTCTGTCAACGTAGAGTTTTCCTAAATTTTGTTACCGTTGTTTCTAGTGGACGTTTTCTCTTTTTTAAACTTAGTTTTGCATCTTCTATGCAGTTTTCATATATAAGTTTTATATCTATACGAATATGAATGGAAGACATTAGAACTTTGAAATAAAAATAGACCGATGACTCGCCGGAATCTCTTTGCCTCAGAAAGCAAATGATTCATTACATGTGTAACGAATAATTTGTCCAAGTGTGCGTGTCTGTATTTAATTAGTAAAAAACAACCCGGATTAAAAGACATTTAAATTGCCTTTACATTTTCCCATAAATAATTAGGTTTCTTGTAGTCAGACTCCTTACTAATATTTGCGAAAGTACCTGCTTACTTAAGGTGGCAGAAGGATAATATTTTATGAAACTTTCAGAAAATAATGTTGATTTTACCTCATTATAGGAACAATGTTGGCACCCTGTGAATGAATTACTTCTTTGCAAGGGCGAATATTTGACGATGTTGATCATTCTCTCTGTTCATACGCTAATAATGTTCTTCTTAGAAGTTCCCGGATGTCCTAGGTTGGTATTAGACAAGAGTTTAGTTTATAAATGTTTAAAACTAGAGTCTTAAAGGGTTATTTATTATTTTTTTACTCCTAGTGGATACTTACACATAAACTGCTACACTAAACCTTTAGACCTGGTAAAGCCATGTGGTTAGGGCTCACAGGTCCACTCACGAATATAACAGATATTATCAAGAAAAGACGTCGTCTACCCAGATTATATATGTAAATACGAGAGATGTAACATTAAAAAGAGAAATTAACACACTTTGAAACAAAATTAGAATTGAAGTAAAAGCTATTAAAAACAAGTAAACTGGGGCTCCTATTGTAACAAATTAAAGGATCATTACAATCTACAACTTTTCTGGAAACACCAACAAAGATACAGATAAAACAATAAACCAATAAAAAATATCCAACACTAGTTTTCAGCGACAAAACAGCATGTAAAAGCACAAAAATAGCAGAATTACTTAAGCAACACTAACACAACATCTTTGAAACACTTAATGATCTCAAGATGAATGATGACGTATACAAAAAATTGAATTATTTAAGGAAAACACTTACACAACATCTATAAAATACATATTGTATAGGCCCGGCATGGCCAGGTGGGTTAAGGCGTTCGACTCGTAATCTGAGGGTCGCGGATTTGAATTCCCGTAGCACAAACCTGATCGCCTTTTCAGCCGTGAGGATGTTATAATGTGACGTTCAATCCCACTATTCTTTGGTAAAAGAGTAGCCCAAATGTTGGCGCTTGGTGGCGATGAAGAGCTGTCTCCCCTCTAGTCTTACACAGATAAATTATGGACGGTTTGCGCAGATAGCCCTCGTGTAGCTTTGTGCGAAGTTCAAAACAAACCAAACTCTAGACACAAATCAAAAACACTTCTATTTATCGAAAAAAATGCAAGATATACATGATTTCCTACAGTTCATGTTTCACTGTCTTCTATATTTATTTGTGCTGTTTTTACTATATTTTACAAATCTCACTGAAAATCTGTAATTGATTAAACAAAAAGGTTTGTATACTACGATCTGGTGGGTGACTGAATGTCATGATTTATTTAATAAAACATGAATGTATTTAAAATATTTAATGTAGAAACTGAGACAGTTCCAACTAAACCACAATATTTGTAAAAAATGTTCTGTGTTTTTGTGGCATTTCCAGAGGTTATCAGGGACCTGGAGGTTTACATATGAATGGAAAATATCAAAACTGTACAGGAGGAGCCACCGGGTATATTGATTTACTAGTGTTTGGTGAAAACCATATTTTTCAAAGACCTGCTTGCAAGGTATGGAATACACATATGTATGATTTCAATTTTTAGTTTAAGGAAATAAATAATTCATTATCTAATAATACAGCCAAGTGGACTTTCTTTCCTATGTATCTAATTTCCTTAAGCAATGTTTACATAAACTATAATGATCTGGATAAAACAAAGAAATGACTGGAATAAACGTTAAAAACTAAATGATTAAATGAGTTTGGAGAAGGCTTGTATGGGTGATGAGGAACATTTTATTACAATTGCACAACGTTTCGATAAGATTGTGACATCATCAGGTACAAGCGGTTTACATAGACTCAGGAATATATATGTATATATACTACATGTTGCACAAGGGTCACGTGGCCGTACATTGCTTAACAGCTTTTTAAAAATATCTTGGTACTCTGGAATGTTGGTTCAGAATAAGATTACTTCGGCCAATTAAGATAGCCTCATTTATTTTGTGTGTTTTTTTTCATGTTTGGTTCTTTCTTTAAAAACTACATTGTTTTGCATATACGGATACTGTTGTTATTTTGAGTTGCAATAGTAGTAAACACGTAAGGGCTTTTTATTACGGTCTGTGAATTTGGTTTCCAGTTTCTCCGATGTAGAATTCTGGAAATTATTGGACGTCATTTTACAAACATTACAAACAACGTTCGTATTGTGTGATTGTATCTAACTTTTATTTTGTAGTGATTATTGTTTAAAGTCAGTTTGGGTGTGTGAGTTTGGAGTCAACAAGCATTTTATATCCAATGTCAAGTTTTGGTGGTTGTGTCAACATTTTTCGACAATAATTGATGGAAATGTGTTGACATGAATGAATGAATGTTTTACAAAGTATATAGTCAGTTGAGAAACATTGAAGTTGTGTTTGTAATTTTTTCTAGTACGTGGATATTTTTGTTTGAATACATGAGCAGAATTCCAGGAAATGTAAAGATAAGTGTGAGTGATTTTTGGTTTTGAATTATGTTATTTTCCTGTTCAACGGTGAATTAAATGTTAGAGTAAATGTAGTTTATGCATTCATGGAAAGTGTATATGCATTTGGTAGAAGTGAAACCAGCAAAAGTGTTGTCGACAGACCTGTGAGTGGTCCGGCATGGCTAGGTGGTTAAGGCACTCGACTCTTAATCTGAGAGTCGTGGGCTCGAATCCCCGTTACCCCAAACATACTCGCTTTTTCATCCGTAGGGGCGTTATAATGTGACAGTCAATCTCACTATGCGTTGGTAAAAGAATAGCCCAAGAGTTGGCGGTAGGTGACGACGACTATCTGCCTTTCCTCTAGCATTAGACTGCTGAATTAGGGACGGCTAACGCACATAGCACTCGTGTAGCTTTACGTGAAATTCAAACCAAACCAACGGAAAAACTATTTGGTTTGATGGCAACCTGAAAAATAATTTAAATGTAAATACAAATGTGTGGTAGAGGGAGTATCAAAGTGTGAGATTATTTTGTACTTGTTTTTAGAGGATTTCATGGAGGACGGTCACGTGGTTTTTTACATGATTACTCACAGTTCCTTATCTCAAGGCACGTCTTGCAGCAACATAGAATAAATGACGTTCTGTTTCTGCTCTGACAAGTCCTAAGCCCCGATCTGAACAAGCTAAACTCTTCTTGAAAATTTTGGAACACCGTTTGAAGGAAGAAAAAAAACATTTTCAACTCTTTTCCGTTTCATACACTTATGTTTTTATATTTTAGTAGATTACCACCTAATATTAGATTCCCTTTTCTTCTTTGGTCGAATGTGCCACTCTAAAGTCTCCAATTGAATTCAACTTACAAACATCCCTCAAATTCTGATCTTGTTCGGTGTACTTCGTACATAGTTTTAACATTAGAAATTATTTGTTATATCTTTTTAACTTTTTAGGAAGTGTTGCTTTGGCTGTTATAAATCCTGAAGATAAAACCTTGTTGTTTTTCTAATCTAGAGCATTTACAATACTACAGTACCATTTGATCCTGAAGGACTATTAGCAACCCTTACGTCATCATTTCTTGTATTTATCGGAATACAGGTGTGTTTTGTTTGTTTTTCATCTTAACTGAAAAAACTGTAAAATATTATTCTTTTCAGATTCTTTACTTATTGTTCTTTTCATATTCTCTACTTATTATTCTTTTCAGATTCTTTACTTATTGTTCTTTTCATATTCTCTACTTATTGTTATTTTCAGATTCTTTACTTATTGTTCTTTTTTCTTTACTTATTGTTCTTTTCATATTCTCTACTTATTGTTCTTTTCAGATTCTTTACTTATTGTTCTTTTCAGATTCTCTACTTATTATTCTTTTCAGATTCTTTACTTATTGTTCTTTTCATATTCTCTACTTATTATTCTTTTCAGATTCTTTACTTATTGTTCTTTTCAGATTCTCTACTTATTATTCTTTTCAGATTCTTTACTTATTGTTCTTTTCAGATTCTCTAATTATTATTCTTTTCAGATTCTTTACTTATTGTTCTTTTCAGATTCTTTACTTTACATTTATTAACTCGGAATCCTGAAAAACATATCTTAAATTTAAAGATGTTTTTAGAATATATTAAATGTTTTTAAAATGAGTATTTTACAATAAAAGTTAAAGATATTTCAAGTATATTTTCCGTGATGCTTTCTTTACTATCTTTTTTCAAACCTGTGTTTTGGTCCATTATGCATATTTTAAATCATTCTATTTTCTCCGTTACATACTTGAGTATATATATAATTTTCGTTTTATATTTCTAGAAACCTCTAGACTCTATCTCATGTGTGACAAGGCTTACAAGAAATATAATATTTTTCATGCTAGTAGCCTTGATAATAAACTAGCGCATGAAAGCAAAACAAACCTTTTAATTATAATTAAACTAGAAACGAACTAATTTTCTTAGCAGTAAAAATATGATCGTCTGCACCAACATATTCTCCACCACAAGGTTTTCGTATGACGAGTAAGTTTGTTTTTGTGTTCAGAAATACAATGTTTTTTCTTAACTTGGAAGTAAAACAGTTGAACATGAAAAACAACTTCTTCATGGCATCGGTTCCTGTAACCCAAATATTGAAATAAACAGTTTTCATTCGTCCTTTTCATAACTGTCTTTTATAGACACCTATTAGAGTAAAGTATTGGTTTTATTCTATAAAATGAGTAAAGCATACTAGTTTAGTACTGTCGAAAGAAAAATTAATTTTCTTTGAGCGCTAGCGTTCACAAGTCTTTTTAATCAGTGCACTTTTCGATGTTTATATTCCATGGCACGTGATATCTTATACATTTGTACATGGAACAATCTATTCTTCATAGAATAGTAAAATAATATTTCTTATGTTATGTCGTACACATATTTCGCTTTGTTCCCTTAACAAAAAAAAAAACTCTTTATTAATGAGAGATTAAATTACTTTATTATGTTGGATATATAAATGATTTTAAACTTGTGTCAATATACTAGGTAAGATAAACAGCTTTTGAAATATAACACAGAACTGTTGACATTAAAATAAAGTTGTCTCTGATCGAAAAAAAATATTTACTGTGATGTCAGTATTTGTCAGCTTAACATTAAGTCCCTCGGATGTACGAGTTTTTTTGTAATACCAGAGTATTTTTGACGTGTAAGATAATATTTGCCATTATTTTGCAAATTTATGATTCTATAACAGACTCCTGTTAATAACTAATATTAATTAAAAGTGTTACAGATATGGAAAGAAAACATTAAACGGAAATCTGTATGAGTGAGTTGTTGAAGCACTTGAAACGTAAGAATATTTAGTGATTCGTTATACGTAGCACAAATGCTGTTATGTGTTCGTTTCTTAGATGAGAACAAATTGAATTTGGAAATAACAAAGTGTTTATATTTATATATTTCGTGCTGTGTGTGTTTAATTTGTTTTCGAACTTGTTCTTCTCTCACTGGTGTGAGAGTTTAGGCTACACGAATCCTCTACAGTGTAGTTATAATAATACCAGCCTGAAAAACTAGTATATCAGAAGTAAAATTGATAAATATTAAGGTTGAAAATTTGATCAAAGAGATGACTGACTGGCTGACATATCTCTTTTTTTCGACTTCTAATTCATCTTTAAAATATTTTAATAATTAACTACGAGAAAAAATTGATTTTTAAATTATAATATGTTGTTTTCTTAAATACGTTTCAGAATGGAAGAACGCTGTTAGCCTACTTACATTGGAAAACAAAGTTAACTCACTGGATGTGTTGGATAATCGTATTAGTGAGTATTCTTTAGTTTCATGTGGAGTTGTTTCTTTGTACAATAAAATTATGTTATATGGCCTCGTAAGACGTTCTATAATAATACCAGTATATTGTTTCGGAGTGACGTAGCACTAACAACTACGTTTTTCACAGGGTGCAACTGCTTACGCTCTGGCTGGAGGTTTTCGTAACGATGGCCTGATACCAGTGAATAAAAATATATGGTAATTCAGATAACTCATTTTCACGTTTTAAGAATTTCCTAAAATATATTTAACTTTTATCAAAGCTGAATAAAGTAATGAACATCACTCGGTATTCATAAGTCAAATTAAGTGACTGTAAGTCACAAATGTTTCCAATTTGGTAAACTAAAGTTAAATTAAGTAACTAAATCAAAGGCGTATATAGTTTGGTAGACTGAAGTTAAATTAAGTAACTATAAATCCTAGATGTATCTAGTTTGGTAGACTGAAGTTATACAAGTAACTATAAATCCTAGATGTATCTAGTTTGGTAGACTACGAGGGTGGATTAACACTAAAATCTAGGAGAGTTTATTGTAGTCTGTGTTAACATCACTTGAAGGTAAAACAGCAAAATATCTTCTGCTTTCTGAAAGCAAACTCACTTTAAAATTTCTCTGTTAGAAACAAACTGTTAGAAAAAGAAATATTTCATCATTCATTCAAAGATTATCCTGAGAAGATAAAGAACAGTAGTAGTTACAGCTTAAACAGTTCAAGAATGTAAAGAACAGTAGTATTCACAGCTTAAACAGTTCAAGAATATAAAGAACAGTAGTATTCACAGCTTAAACAGATCAAGAACATAAAGAACAGTAGTATTCACAGCTTAAACAGATCAAGAACATAAAGAACAGTAGTATTCACAGCTTAAACAGATCAAGAATATAAAGAACAGTAGTATTTACACTTTAAACAGATCAAGAACATAAAGAACAGTAGTATTCACAACTTAAACAGATCAAGAACATAAAGAACAGTGGTATTCACAAGTTAAACAGATCAAGAACATAAAGAACAGTAGCATTTACAGCTTAAACAGATCAAGAACATAAAGAACAGTAGTATTCACAGCTTAAACAGATCAAGAACATAAAGAACAGTAGTATTCACAGCTTAAACAGATCAAGAACATAAAGAACAGTAGTATTCACAGCTTAAACAGATCAAGAACATGAAGAACAGTAGTATTCACAGCTTAAACAGATCAAGAACACAAAGAACAGTAGTATTCACAGCTTAAACAGATCAAGAACACAAAGAATAGTAGTATTCACAGCTTAAACAGATCAAGAACACAAAGAACAGTAGTATTCACAGTTTAAACAGATCAAGAACACAAATAACAGTAGTATTCACAGTTTAAACAGATCAAGAACATAAAGAACAGTAGTATTCACAGCTTAAACAGATCAAGAATATAAAGAACAGTAGTATTTACAGTTTAAACAGATCAAGAACATAAAGAACAGTAGTATTCACAGCTTAAACAGATCAAGAATATAAAGAACAGTAGTATTCACAGCTTAAACAGATCAAGAATATAAAGAACAGTAGTATTCACAATTTAAACAGATCAAAAACATAAAGAACAGTAGTATTCACAGCTTAAACAGATCAAGAACATAAAGAACAGTAGTATTCACAGCTTAAACAGATCAAGAACATAAAGAACAGTAATATTCACAGTTTAAACAGATCAAGAACATAAAGAACAGTAATATTCACAGCTTAAACAGATCAAGAACATAAATAATAGTAGTATTCACAGCTTAAACAGATCAAGAACATAAAGAACAGTAGTAGTTACAGCTTAAACAGTTCAAGAATGTAAAGAACAGTAGTATTCACAGCTTAAACAGTTCAAGAATATAAAGAACAGTAGTATTCACAGCTTAAACAGATCAAGAACATAAAGAACAGTAGTATTCACAGCTTAAACAGATCAAGAACATAAAGAACAGTGGTATTCACAAGTTAAACAGATCAAGAACATAAAGAACAGTAGTATTCACAGCTTAAACAGATCAAGAACATAAAGAACAGTAATATTCACAGTTTAAACAGATCAAGAACATAAAGAACAGTAATATTCACAGCTTAAACAGATCAAGAACATAAATAATAGTAGTATTCACAGCTTAAACAGATCAAGAACATAAAGAACAGTAGTATTCACAACTTAAACAGATCAAGAACATAAAGAACAGTGGTATTCACAAGTTAAACAGATCAAGAACATAAAGAACAGTAGTATTCACAGCTTAAACAGATCAAGAACATAAAGAACAGTAATATTTACAGCTTAAACAGATCAAGAATATAAAGAACAGTAATATTCACAGCTTAAACAGATCAAGAGCATAAAGAACAGTAGTATTCACAGCTTAAACAGATTAAGAGCAAATAGAAATGATGAATTAAAACTGGACCACAAAGGATATAACTAAAGAGCAAAGTCTCCACTATACCAAATAAAAAAATTAGAAATTAAAGTATATAGTGTCACGTTTCACGTGCTTTATAAACTACCATACTCTTAAAACGTTTAAGAAATATAACAAGTTACTTTGGTTTACTGCACTTCAATAATAATAATATTAGGTGGGAGATTTACTTTTAATTCCACTCACCCATTTATTAATGCTCCCAAATTTTAGCATTTTACGCATTTTTTCTGGTTTAATGTTATCTGTTTCATCAAAAATACTTTAACGTTTAAAAATTTTGTCGTGTATGTTTACACTTTTTATATACAAATGTAAAATCTGTCAGCTAAATGGTGACACACGGTTCAGTAGTAAGATAGGATAAGCACTTATGTATTCTCAAGACGGCTGGTATGGGTATTAAAACTTTAATTAAGATATAGTAGAGAACAACGTTTCGGTCTTTCTAGGTCATCTTTGTTAACCTGAAGATGGCCTAAGAAGGTCAGAACGTTGTTCTGTACTTTATTTTCATTAAAGGTTTAATACCCATACCAACCGTCTTGAGAATACCTTTTTATTTCAAGTGGGTTTCTTGTCATCACGAATATAAGCACTTAGTTGGTAGTACTCAGAAACTTGATGATGAAAAGACTTGCGCACAAAACAATTCGCTTGAAGTTCGTTTCTTAGATTAAAAAGTACAAAAACATACACATGCACCCAGAGAATCTTCCATACTTTAACGAATACGCAGCTTATTTGAATAACGTTTTCTAACACCCACACGAGCTGTTTCTGGTGTAGCTCTAAAGTCAGTGGGACGTAGTATTGGATTTGTTATTAAAATATTTCAAATACAAAAATGTTACCTGAGCTGCGCAGTTTATTTTAACTGTTAAATTGTAAAACAAGGGACGTTGATACACATATATTTATATTAGAAACTTAACCGATTATTGTTTTTATGTACAATATTTAGAGTATATTTTTTATCATATGTTCTTCAGGTCGCTATCGTTTGTCTTGACAATCAGTTTTATAGCGTTGACAGTTTTTATAATCTTGTACATCACTGTTGATGTTATGAAGTTATGGAATGGTGGACCGTTTCATTATCCTGGTATGGTGTCAAATTAGTATATTTGTAGTTTTTGTTTAAAATTTGATTTAAATGTTGGTGTTTCGTATTTGGTGCAATTGAATTTACTGATATAAGAAAAAACCTTTACAATAAGAATATTAATTTTGCTTTATAAGTTCCTATTAGGTTGTTATACAATTGTATTGTGTTTAGTCGGATTAGCATGTGATCATGATCAATTTATTGTTTTCTTAGTTAATAATTAAAGCTTGTTTCGTTTAGGTATGAATCCACTTTTCCTTTTCATTGGACATGCACTATTCAGCCAGATGTTCCCATGGAAATGGAAAGTTGCAGGGTATTCTCGCTTACAAAGAATAATTTTAGATCTGTGGGGGGCAGCAGTGTGGATTGGAGTCTCGTTTTATTTGTATTATAAGAAGATATTTTTTTCTTTGTAGACTAAAACCAGCAATAGAAAAGTAAAAAAAGTCAAGTTATCAAGAAATTTTATGTCATCCCTTGAAATTTAATACTGTGTGCGCGTTTTTAAAGAGCAGAACATTCTAAGAGAATGTTCTAAGAGCATTCTTAGAACAAACTGCAAAGTTGTAGGTGGTGAGTTTTTTACCTTCTACTGTGAACCTTTTGCAAAAGTAAGATTCACGTAACGCCCTGTGTTATCGCCATCTTTCAGATTTAACTTTTATTTTAAGCGTAATTTGGCACACCCAGACATCAAATAAAAAACGTGTATGTGTAGATTTGGTTTGATTCATTTTGAGGGCTATCTGTTCTTACCGTCTCTAACTTAAGAGAGGAAGACTTGAGAGAAGGTAGCTAATCATCACTACCCATAGACAACGTTTGGGCTATTCTTTTACCAACTGAATTCAACAGGGACACATTACAGCGTCTAGAAGCCTGAAAAGGTGAGCTAGTTTGGTAGAAGTGTGATTCTATCCCACCACTCTTACATTACGAGTGCCCAAACCACCTGTCCATTGCTGGGCCTATATGTGTAGAGAGGGTGAAGTTAAAAGTTAATTAAGCTTGCTATAAGTGCACCTGAGAAGGCAGAAAAAACCAATGAGCTTGAGGAAAGTCCTCAAATCTTCCAGTAGGTCATCAGTAATGTTAAGGATTGAAAATAAAAACATTTTGGGTTTCATTCATATCAATAAACAGAATTCATATAGCTTAATGTGTAGTTTTGCGCTAAAACAATAAAAACAACAGTTACTCTCTGGATAATGTTTACAATTGGAGGAGAAATCTGGAGGGCCCGGCGTGGCCAAGCATGTTAAGGCGTTCGACTCGTAATCCGAGGGTCGCGGGTTCGAATCCCGGTAGCACCAAACATGCTCGCCCTTTTAGCCGTGGAGGCATTATAATGTGACGGTCAATCCCACTATTCGTTGGTAAAAGAGTAGCCCGAGAGTTGGCGGTGGGTTGTGATGACTAGCTGCCTTCCCTCTAGTCTTACACTGCTAAATTAGGGACGCCTAGCGCAGATAGCCCTCGAGTAGCTATGCGCGAATTTCAAAACAAAGAAATCTGGGTGTATTTTCATATGGGGTCAGTGAGGTCAAATTCTAAAGAAGCTAGAGAAAAACGCAAGAAAAATGAATCTGAAATTGTTACACAGAGCGTTTTACTTCTATATAACTATCTGAGGAAGGATGTAAAATATTACTGAAAATATTAGTAACATTATTTTAATAATTTCATCTGTAGGTGTCTAATTGCTTGCAATTTAATTAACCAACATGTTTTGAGCTACTATAGGAATTAGAATGTCGACTTCAGAAAATTAGTTATAGTAACTAGTTCATTTTTAACATATTTTTTGTAAATTTTAATTATAACTGTTCTTCCCCCTTGTAACTTTCTGTAAACATGAAAAACTTTAAGGTACGGGTGTGAACTCTTGTAGGCTCAGATAAATACGGGTGTGAACTCTTGTAGGCTCAGACAGATATGAGTTGTGGACTCTTGTACGCTCAGACAGATACGGGTTGTGGACTATTGTATGCTCAGACAGATACGGGTTGTGGACTCTTGAAGGCTTAAACAGATATGGTTGTGAACTCTTGAAGGCTCAGACAGATATGGGTTGTGGATTCGTGTAGGATTCGTTGACTCTTGAAGGCTCGGAAAAATATGGGACGTGGACTCTCGTAGGCTCAGACAATTACATCTGCTTTTGATACGAAATGTTCTGTAGGACGTAATGCTTGTGAAAAGTAGTTAAATCTAACAGGTGGCGCACATAACGCTATACTTCTTTGTCACAAACATCTGTCCAGATATGTTTCATAGTTCTTCCATTGTAATTTGACCCAGCATGGCCAGATGAATAAGGCTCTTGACCCGTAATCTTAGGGTAGCGGGTTCGAATCCCCGTCACACCAAACATGCTCCACCTTTCAGCCGTGGGGGCTTTATAATGTGGGGGTCAATTTCAGTATTCGGAGGGTTGTGATGACTAGCTGCCTTCCCTCTAGTCTTGCACTGCAAAATTAGGGACGGTTAGCGCAGATAGCTCTCGTGTAGCTTTGCACGAAATTCAAAAACAAATAATTGTAGTTTACATTTTGGTGTTACGTATTTTGTCCTTAATCCCAAGTGTTTTGTTTTATTTAATATTATAAATGTTTGTTACAAAACCTCTCTTTCTTACTGATATGATATGTAATCTACTGTAAAATAAAGTCTTAACATGTGAATATGCATACACTAATTTAATAACAAAAAAATTTCTTAACCAGTGAAAAACACTTAGGCAATGTTAACTCTGTTGCCTTTATTATTCATTGGGCTTAACTAATATATTCTGACTGACCTTTATTTTTGGGTTCGAAATAAATGTTTGGCTTAATTGAGTTATTTAATTGTATTTTGGAAAAACAAAGTACGTGCCTTATAGGTTATACATATATATGTATATGTACGTATTGTATATTGACACATTACGTGTAAATTCATTCAAAAGAATGTTACAGTATATAAGAAAATGTTGATATACCCCGCGTTTTGAAACATATTCCAAATGTAGCACATGCTAAAACAAAAGTTAATTAGAGACACGCGTTTAAAGTTCATTAACTCTAATCAAGAAGTATCGATTAAATGTTGAAGAAGGAAATTAATTAACTCCTTAAATCTACTTTGCAGGAAGTATTGTATTACAAGCTTGTTTGTTTCGAATTTCACACATAGCTAAATGAGGGCTATATGCGCTAGCCGTTCCTAATTTAGCAGTGTAAGACTAGAGGGAAGAAGACAGCCAGTCATCACCATCCAGTGTCAACTCTTGGGCTACTCTTTTACCAATGAGTAGTGAAATTCACCGTCACATTATAACTCCCCCACGGCTGAAAAGGCAAGCATGTTTGGTATGGAGGGTATTCAAACCAACGACGCTCAGATTACGACTCGAACGCCTTAATTCTCCTCGCCATGCCGGGCCGATATTACAATCCTAAAATATAACCTTTTATAAGCTAATAAAATTCAGTACAACAAAATTCATATTCTTGCTTTTGTAAATATTCAACTTTTTATATTTATAACAGTTTCGCAGTATAACGTATGAGTGGTTGTCTAAATTTTATTAAAGTATATGTGTAATGTGTTGATAGTGTTGAAAACCGGAAGTAATTTGTAATTGGGTCAGATTCCAAGTCGTAAGGTTCTCAGAACAGAAAGTAAAATTCCAAGATAAAAAGTATCTTAATTAGCTACAGGAGACCCCAGTGGCACAGTGGTTTTTGTGGATTTACAATACTAGAAAATGGGTTTCGATACCAGTAGTGGCAGAGACATGATCCATTGATTAGTTTTGCGCTTAACTTCAAACAAACAAAGCTCAAAGTTTGTAAATAAAATTTAAAAACTGCACCAATAACACTTAAAACAAACAAAGGAAAAAAACAACAACATCGAAAATCTGTATTCTGAATACTGTTATAATTACATTGATATCACCACGCGCCTTTGAAGTCTGTGAGAGTGATGAAAGAAAGGTGTGTCGTTTCTAATAGTCGTTTACTCTCCTAAATATAGTTTGGGCGGGAATTGATGCTTGTGGCGTCATCTCTTGGATTATTAATATACTTCCATACAAAATTCTCACTTTATAAATGACATCATCGTCAGCTAAAAAATAACAAGAAAAACAAAACAGAAATACTTGATAACTTCGACATAATACGGCAAACATGATGACATTTTAGGAAAATTAGTTATTAATTCGTCACAAAAACATAACTTACGAATGCTGAAAATATATATATATATATATATATTACTTAGTTAAAGGAAAATTTAAAATTATAATAATTATATAATCAACGTTTCTCCCATAAACTGAGAGTTTTTAAGTTTAAAAATACTATCTCAAATATCAAAAACAAGCAATAAGATCCAGTGAAGCTATCGTTACATCAACGGTATTTTTGTTAGTTCAATTTTAGCCTGAAACGGTGACAAACTTGTTGATTGATTGTTTATGTTACAGTATTTACAAAGGTAGCGCTGCACTTCAAAAAGTTTTGTAATAATGGGAAAAAAATACTGTATATCGAAAATAAACTCGTATATATACAATTTGCAACAAAAACAACAAATATACTTTCTCTTAGATAAAAATAAAATATTTATTTTAAACGGTTTAAGGAAAACAGTTCATGCTTGTTTTTCTGAAGAAAAAAAATGTAACGTTTATTCAGTGCAGGAATCGTTTTTTCGTAAATTTACGAATTCGGTGTTACTTTCAGACGCCAGTAATGTTTTTTTGGCACGATCTTATGAAATAAAATGTGTTTTTTTTATGGTCGCTAAAAACATATTTCAGTATATTTTAAACAAAACTGTAGAAAGTTTAAATTGGATTTATTTTAGATATATTTTAAGCTTTTTTCTTAAACTTCAGGAGTGATATTCGTAATGTTACGAAACAAGAATGAGCTATCTAACAAAATGAAAAAATCGATTCAAAGGTAAGTGACTGTTTGTGTTATTGATCTAGACTTGTTAGTGTGAACTTCAAGTGACTGTTCGTGTTACTGATCTACACTTGTTCGTGTGAACTTCGAGTGACTGTTTGTGTTATTGATCTAGATTTGTTCGTGTGAGCTTCTACATTTCGATTCTTTGATATTCGTATGCAAAATATTGATTATATAAAAATATAAATATTTTTTTTTGTAAATAGAGCTTAATCAAATCTACATTTTTTTTTTTCTATTTGATACGTTTATAAAGGTACCAATAGAGAACTAAGTTGCACTAAGCTAATTCATACTCACAACTAAAGGATTTAAAATCAGGACAGACTGCGTTACTCATTTTGAATTATAATGATTAAAAGTTGGTCTTCACAATTAAAGACACAACTACAAAGAACTTTAATTCTAAAATTGCTCACGTGAGTGGTTTACCGAGAGAGTTATGTTAAAACTTGTAAATAAATTGGGCTTTTGAATCCGTTACTTCACAGAACTTTCGCACAACAATCGCGATTTTAAAAAATGACTAAAGTTTGTTTGGAATTAAGCAAAAAGTTACCCACTGGGATATCCGTGCTCTACCCACCACAAGTGTAGAAACAAGGTTTCTGGCGGTGGGAATCCGTAGACATCCCGCTGTGCCATTAGTGGGCAAATTACAAAATAAATAAAGAAATTTTAATGTTTCAAAGTTAGATTTCTTTTTCACCACTACTCATTAAAAATAAAATTGTTATAAACCTGGTTTGCGGTATAATAATCAGTTGGGAATCAGCTATGAGATGTCCCCCAGTGACTCAGCAGTATGTCTGCGGACTTACAACGCTAAAAACCGGGTTTCGATAACCGTGGTCGGCAGAGCACAGATAGCCCATTGTGTAGCTTTGAGATATCACAAGTCGTATGTAGAATATCGTTCATGTATTGTTGTTTGGATGAAACAGTATTCAAAAGTTTGATCTCTGTACACGTAACGCAACACCACGTTTCCATTTTGATACTGTCAGGTTATGAACACATGATATTAACAGTAACATAATCTCCTGAGAGTTGGGTTTCACGGAGATTGTTTGGCCATTACAGAACCCATGAAACCCTCCATTGTGTACGTTACTGAAAGTTTCTTTCTCTTGCCTTCTGAAATATTCCTCCCCCATACATGTGTATAAGAAATTTGATTATTTTTCATTAATTCGGTTCATGAAGTGCATACTACAGTACCATGAAAACATGATGGTTGTTGTTTAATGAAGTGCATACTACAGTACCATGAAAACATGATGGTTGTTGTTTAATGAAGTGCATACTACAGTACCATGAAAACATGATGGTTGTTGTTTAATGAAGTGCATACTACAGTACCATGAAAACATGATGGTTGTTGTTTAATGAAGTGCATACTACAGTACCATGAAAACATGATGGTTGTTGTTTAATGAAGTGCATACTACAGTACCATGAAAACATGATGGTTGTTGTTTAATGAAGTGCATACTACAGTACCATGAAAACATGATGGTTGTTGTTTAATGAAGTGCATACTACAGTACCATGAAAACATGATGGTTGTTGTTTAATGAAGTGCATACTACAGTACCATGAAAACATGATGGTTGTTGTTTAATGAAGTGCATACTACAGTACCATGAAAACATGATGGTTGTTGTTTAATGAAGTGCATACTACAGTACCATGAAAACATGATGGTTGTTGTTTAATGAAGTGCATACTACAGTACCATGAAAACATGATGGTTGTTGTTTAATGAAGTGCATACTACAGTACCATGAAAACATGATGGTTGTTGTTTCAACAGACATAAAAACTCATCCATGATGACTTTCATTTTACTTCACTATAAATAATTCTCGGTTTTGATAACACACATTGTATTTGATCATTTCTTTAAATCCGCTAACAAATCTTAAGATGTTTTACTTGAGACCAAAGTGGATTATTTTGCAGTGATAACAGACAGAGCTTGCGTGTAAGAAACAAAACCATCGCTTAATGAATTTTTGAACTAGCCATGATATAATATTTGTGATCAACATATATCGTAAATGATATTACAAACACAAATAGTACACTTATAACGTAAATATAAAAGTGTTTTTTTTTAAGGACTAATTCGAGAACAGTAAAATAATACACATGGCTATATATTAGATATACCTACAGACATGGTGATCCACAGAGTGGTACTTTCTGGTTCACAAGAACTGATGCTCAAACAAATTCGAACAAATGTATTTTACATTAAAAACGCCTTTTCTGTACTTAACGCAACAACAACAAACATTTTCATTGGATTTATTAAAAATACAAATGAAAACTTCAAATTCTTGATAAATAATTCCTTACATTTTATCGCCCAAATAGGTAAAGTGATTTTTGATGCACTCTAAAGCGATCTGCGATTTCTTGGCACCTTGGAATCAGATAAAATCTACGATTTTGTGTACTAAAGAAAACTAATGCGGTACTTCGTTTGAAACAGCTACGAATTAAGTACCTAGGAGCTTAAGCTCCAGAAACTGATTGACAACGTTTGAGATAAAAATCCTAAAATTTGAATATCTGAGTGTAAACAGTAACGTCGCGGAACATGGATATAGAAAATGGGAAAGGACTTTCAGTTATATAAATTCCGGTTTTAATTTCATAATTCATCAGTTACAGATAACTGATTGATTACATTCTGGTTAGACAATTCACAGTTTCAAAATAGTATTACAAGAAGTAGTTTTATATGTCTCGATTAAAGTAAGAGTATTGTGTACCTTAAACTCTCCCGTCAGTTCATAATTCTATATGAAATCAGTCAAGTATAATACAGTATCAAACGGAACAGATCAGATCCTTTAATTAATTAAAGAAATATTGAGCATCATCTCTAGAAACATACACATATTTCATATAAAACAATGACACGCTAACTTCAATGAAATACAGTTTCGTATCTACAGAATTAGATAAACTTTAAGTGAGCTTATTAGTCAAATGCTAGCTCAGTAAAATCTATGGATGCTAATTCAAGATATCTATAGCCGCCCACTAAAATAACTCACGCAAAACCTTTTTGCACAATAAATACAATTTTCAAAAGGTGACATAATATATTATTATACGATTGTTTATGTATCACTGGATACTGTATAACTTAATTAGTGCACGATAATAGAAAAATATGAAACATTTAGTGTTAAAATTTTGTCAGTACTTACTGGACAACTAACCTTTCAAAAATTAATCAGGAGCATAGCTGCTACAAAGAGAGTATTACTAAACTTATGCTAAACCATCACGACAATCTTGAGAGACACGCTTAAACTGAAAAAAAAACACAACAACTTTCTAACAAGGACTAAAACAGTATTAAAGATAGTGGGATAGCTTAGTCAGTAAAATGAACATGAACGTAAATGTGGAACTGATGAAGAATCAGTACAGGAGAAATATTTCGAGTGTCAATCACTCGAGTGCATAAGAAGCTTGCAGGCCTTTGAAGAGAATCCACCTCCTGTGGACGACAATAATTTTTATTTGGTAAATCCTAGGTTAGTCTTAACGGGTTTAAACGTGGAGTGTCCTGGAATTGCACCCACCGCTAACCAGGTTTTCGGAGTCGTGTTAAAATTACGGAAAGACATTTTCTGAGGTGCAGATGGAGGGACTGTTTCCAGACGAGATGAAGGTGCTGGCTCAGAACTGGGTGGACTTTTCTTTCGTTGGACAGCTGAAACATTGCTCACTGTCAGGACAAAACATACATATAATGCAATTTTAATCGTCGTATTGACTTACATAGTGTAGAATAGAACCAACAGGAGAAGAAAGGTGACAATCACCAAAATAACTAAAAACAAATTGATTTTTTCTTATATTTTAGTAGCGCTGACTATATTTGCAGGTGGCGCTGTAAAATTCATTATTATATATCTTTAAATACGTACCTGTAAATCATTAAGATGAAAAACTACACTTTCTGGATATTAGGTTTATTATTCTAACTATCTAGCATTATTCACATCTGGGGCGCTACAGTCGATCTGTCCACGAAAAATGGTTTATGAGTTTTTATGCATCTTACGTCAAGTGGTGTAATTTGTTTGGAATTTTTGCGCAAAGCTACATGAGAGCTATCTGCGTTAGTTGTCCCTAATTTAGTAGTGACAGACTACAGAGAAAACAGTTAGTCAACACCCATCACTGCCAACTGTTGGTTACTTCTTTTACCACAGTGACATAATAACGTCATCGTGGCTGAAAAAAAAAAAACGTTTGGTATGGTATGGATACAAACCCACGAGTCGCAGGTAGAGCGTCTAACCAACAGGCCTAGGCCTGTCGTTAAGTAACTGATGCTTAACAACGTAATATTTGTGGTTAACGTATTTTTAGGCTGTTATAAAAACCTAACTTTCCATTTCTTAAGTTTGCACGATTAACTCTGTATTTTCTACCGCAAAATCTTAATAATTATTAACGTTAAAATAAATTAAAATGCTGATGCGTATTTTAAAACTTTTAGAATAACAAATATTGTGTAAAGAACATAAACATTCACTTGCAGTGTCCAGTTTTGCAGTGTAACAGTGTCCGTGTTATCATATATGTAATTTTATTTTTTTCTATATTTTGTTACATTGTTGGCCATTACAACAAATATTTTCCGAATTGTTTTAAAAATGTTCATTATACTTTATAAGGAATATTATATATGCGAAGAAATAATAGTAACAGTATTTTTGTTTTCTCGTATAGTGTTTTCGCTTGTTCACATTAAAGTATGTTGGATAGCTCAATTAATAGAATGAAATTGAAGGTAAATATCCAGCTAATGGACAAAAAAAAAGCTTGTAGGTGTTTGAAGAAAATTCACTTCATTTGGACGAGAATTTTTTTTATTTGAAAAATCCTATGTTAGATGTAAAAGGTTTAAATATGGAGCAACCTAAGATTGCACCCACTGTTAACCAGGTTTACGGAAATGTGTTGAAATTACGGAAATAGTCTTATTCAATATAAATATAAGATAAATTTGAATGCAATTTAGCGAAAGCCAATACTGCAACTCACCATGGTTTGTAATTCTATAACCAACTGGGCCAAGAATGTGGCTTACAGATCAGAGGCGTAGCTAGGGTTTTCAGCGCCCGGGGACAAAGTCAGTTTTCGCGCCCCCTCGTTACACAATTTTCCTAATTATGTAACATCAATATGGCACCTCCCCACCCCCGATGCTGCGCCCGGGGACAGATGTCCCCCTTGTCCCTCCGTAGCTACGCCACTGTTACAGAATAGTGTACGAAGCTGTCTGTGGAGTTACATGTCAGAGACATATCTCTGAATACGCCCCACATTTTAAACTGTAAAGGGATATAAAAGCTACAGTCAATTCTATTAAGCGTACCGTGTCGATAGATGATAGTGTTGACTGACTGTCCTCGTCTGGTCAACAGCTTATAATTAGTGGTAATAAATTTTGGGTTTTCTTTGCCATGGTCGTTTATCCCAAATGTAACAAAGGTGTCATTCAGGCTAAACACACCAAATATGAAATACTGTTATAAATTGTTCAAGGGATGCAGCTAAATGATGGGATGATTGGTAAAACATCCATTGTAACAATTTTGTGTTTATACTACTTAAATCCATTGGCAATCGTCAAAAGCTGACTAATTACAGGTGTGCAAAAAAAAAATGTACTTTTTCAAATGTTTTAGAAGTTAATTGTGGAATTTCTCTACAAGTACATAGTTATATAATCACCTTTTCCTGGTCCGCCCCAGCCTTTGGGAGCACGAGGTCGATAGATTTCAAAACTTGCAGGTTGGGTGGATTGGCTGGTTGCTACAGGAGCAGTGGTAATGGCAGGAGAGGAAGAATCGACCTGCGCCGGCGTGGGTGCAGCAGAAGATAAGACTTTGGTTTCTGATGCCTTAAGAACGCTAGCAGCTAGTGCATCTGGAGGACTTTTATGGCGGACTTCGACAAAAGCAGCATCACAGCTTCCAATGGGAGATTCCAAAGCAGCTTCCCACGGACTCTTGACAATCTTTAGTCGTGGATTGTGTACAATTTCTTGTAGTTTGTTTATTTGAGGCCCAGTCTTTGTCGCTGCCAGACCCGTCTCTGATTTAGCGAGTTCCTTCTGTGGTGGATGGTGGGATTTAACCTTGTCTTCATCGACCACCCACTTTTCAGATTTTTTCTTGCGTTTTGCAAACATAACGGCGCCTTTCCCAACTGGAGAATTCAAGTCTTTAACTAGACCCAGACAAATGTCAGGACTAACAACATTATGCTCACTAATATTTTGACCTGCTTTTCGCAGTTGGTTAGCATCCTGAAGGTGCCTCGGATCAAGAATCAGTTTCAACTTCGGTGGCCCTTCACTGACTTTAATACATGGCGCGCTTAACATTTGCTGTGTTTGGGGTTCGACTTCTATTTTTTCAGTGCATTTTTTCTCCTCTGCCACTTTCTGCTCAGAATGTTCCAGTTCATCCTCTGGATCTAAAGAAAAATAAAATTTGGGAGTTTTATGTATCTGTCTACCATAGCAGTCTTATTTGTTTATGGTTTGAATTTCGCGCAAATGTACATGAGGGCTATCTGCGCTAGCCGTCCCTAATTTAGCAGTGCAAAACTAGAGGAAAGGCAACTGGTTATCGCCACCAACCGCCAACTCTTGGACTACTCTTTTACGGCAGAGCGGTATTTTAAAATATATTTTCGCCTTTTAAAAATAATCTAACAGGTAGCTGACTTTACTGCAAGATATAATAATTTCAGTTTTTTTAAATACCTTCTTACACAAACGCTACTTAAATCCAAACGTGAAAATGGCTTGCCCTGAGTAATTGTGACAACAGGAGTTGCACCGTTCATGCTTCATAAAGTGAAAGTATACCCACATTGGACGACCAAGGGGTAGGCAAATATTTTAAAAAAGACTACAGTGAATTGTAGCATCCACACCACCAATGGGCGACATGAGCTGCTCCATCTGGAAAAGTGTGACCGCCACTAACATCGAATTATTTTTCTCGCGGCTTAGCTTGAATAAAACTGACCAATCAGAAGTTAAAACGCCCTTGGTACAGCTCAAAACGCGAAAGCAAGAAAGCTGATGTATAGCCTGATTTTAGAGAAAGGTTAAAAAACGCTGCTATGTGTTTATACAATCTTACAGATCCCTTCTTTAATGAGTTTATCTTGGATTCTGCGTTGCCCTAGTGCTTTACTTTCACTAGTTTTATGTTCCTTTGTACTATTACAGGTTTTTTATGAGTTTGATTAATAATTGCTATATCATAGTATTCGTTCTACTTATTCGATAATAAAGCACCAAAACAAAGCATAATCAAATACCCGAAGTTCAAAATGTATTTCATAAATCGAGGCAAAACAACAGATCAACTAATCGAGTTACGGAATAAATAGTCAGTAGGTTCAATAACAAATACTACACTGCCGCATCGAGGTCGAGAAGTCATTCGACAGGTTTGAGCATAACGTCCTTCGATTCCAAATGCCCAAAAGCTGGACTTCCGAAAGAAATGATTCGCTACTTTCAAAAGTCTTGGAATATAGTGGCACCAGAGAAAATGTTGAAGTCAGATAGTTGAAGAACTTCATCCCCGAGACAGATACTCCTTAAGGAGGGGTAATTAGCTCTACATTCTTTATTATGATTGGTTTGGTTTGAATTTCGCGCAAAGTTACACGAGGGCTATCTGCACTAGTTGTCCCTAATTTAGCAGTGTAAGACTAAAGAAAAGGCAGCTAATCATCACTACCCACCGCCAACTCTTAGGCTACTCTTTTACCAACGAATAGTGGGATTGACCGTCACAATCATAATGCCCCCATGGCTGAGAATGTTTGGTGTGACGGGGGATTCGAACCCGCGACCCTCAGATTACGGGTCGAGTACCTTAACCACCTGGCTATGCCGGACCTTATTACAAATGTAAACAGCATGTCTCTAAAGGACACCAATTTGACCTTCTGCTTGCAGTTTGTCGATGACTCTGCTGTCTGAAAGAGTGCTCAAAACCCAATAACAATAACATGTAGCATACAACTGTTACTAAACGAAATAGAACAATTCTGTGAAACACGGAAAATCAAAATAACTATACATAAAACACAACTAACTCTGTTCACAAAATTAATCAGAACAACCAGAATAAAACCATAATTTTATTTGAATAGGGCTCTCCTCCAAATATCAACATCAAAAACATTCTTAGTAATTATTTCTGATTCCAAATTAATGAACCAACAGCATGTAAATAGTATTAAAACTAGAATCTGGCAAAGTGCATGTTATCTTAGGAGTCTAAATAAAGAGACTCACTAAAAATACACTAAAAATATACAAAATATATATGAAACAAATTATATAATATGCATGTATCTTTTGGCTAAATTTATCAAAACACCTATAAGCAAACTTAAAAAAACAAAAAACGTATACTAACTAAATTATAAAGAGTTTCATAATCAACAGATCTAATAGAAATGTTTGAACATACTGTTACTGTCTGATAGACTCCTAAGTAACTGGTTTCAATATTACAAAGAAAGAGAAGAGTACGAACTGATGAGCAACTCAGAAAGCTGTATCATACATGATACATCTAGTCCTAAGTACCTTCTCTAAATATTAGTAATAAAAACTTAAAAGGCCACATATGATTAGACATACTGATTCTTCGATGCAGAAAAAAAAAAGCTTTATTTTAAAATGATATTTATGTCAGTAAATACTGCACCCTTTTTAAGTCATCTCCATATCTGGGATTCTATTAACTTGTACATTTTCACTACATTTCATTCATATATAATTGTATAACTGGTCTTGTGTGCACTACACAGTTCCACAATGTGCATTATATTAAAATATTTGCAGATAATTATCGATATATTAATATACCGTGAGTAATGCATCAAAATAAAAAGATATTACTAAGGAACCAGAGAAGAAAAAACTACAAAGCAACAGCATGTGAAGGAAGGCAGCTAGCCATCACCAGCCAACGCCAACTCTTAGGCTACTCTTTTACCAACGAATAGTGGGACTAACCGTTACTAACACGCCCCTACAGCTAAAAGGGCGAGCATGTTTGGTGTGAAGAATTGTAATCTGAAAGTCGCAGATTCGAAATAACTTTATTACAAATATAGGATGTTTGGTCATTAAAGACATTTTTGAAGTCAGGTGAGTAATAGCCATTTTTCATGGAAAAAGTAATAAGATAATCATATGGTTCTACAGTAAATGGGACATTTGAAACAGTGTTTAAAATTTTCTTTAACTGTAAGACAATTAACATGTAAATTAACCATTATACCTCTGCTAAACTGAATATTAATTGTTGTTTAATTACAGTGTGTAGCAAACATAAAAACAAAACAAAAATATAATTATAAACATTAAAAAGTTAGTAAATAAAACATATCAAATAATGAATTTTTGTCCATTTCTTAATCTACGTAATGTTGACTGTATGGCCACATAATTACAAATAAATGAAACGACCGTTCATTATAAAGAATCTTAAAAATTGTTTGTTTAAATGAACAACGTTTCAGCCACAAATTTAACAACCGCTAAAATGATGAACGTACAAAATAAATAAAAATTATTTTTAAAACACTGTTGGGATCACAATAAAATAACTCAAACATTCAATACCTCATCTTCATCATTTTCACAGTGTACAATAACATTCAATACCTCATCTTCAAAGCTACTCGAGGGCTACCAGCGCGAGCCGTCCCTAATTTAGCAGTGTAAGACTAAAGGGAAGGCAGCTAGTCATCACCACCCAACTCTTGGGCTACTCTTTTACCAACAAATAGTGGGATTGACTGTAACATTATAACGCCCCCACGGCTGGGATGGGGAGCTTGTTTAGTGCGGCCGGAATTCGAATCCGCGACCCTCGAATTAGGAGTCGAACGCCTTAACACGCTTGGCCATGCCGGGCTTCCGGGCGAGCCCAAGAGATTCCCCAATTCAATGCCGTAATTTCATACACCTAGAAAAATTGAACATTTGAACTTGACCTCAAGAACAAAAATACACAAAAACATAAACACAACTTTAAAAAACCCACAAAATAAGCTCAATTCAGGCATTTCATTAGTGATAATTAAAGTAAAAGAAGTTTCCTATGTTCAGTACTTCTGTTCGTGACGTTGTTAAAAATTCTATTGTTTTATAACTTTTAACACAAGATTGATTTTCATGTTGGTCAGTATAAAATGTTCAATGTGTTATCGTATTAGTGAAATTCTGATTTTTTTTTTTAGCTTTGCTGGCAAGCTACTTGAGTGTCGAGAAGAATGTACATTACTTTGCATGTCATGAATGCGAGTTCTCAAATTTGTTTATAAAAAAATATTGTAATATGTATCAAACACAACCTTTGGATGAGCGCTAAACAAAAGATTTCTTTGTCTTCTTTATTAGATTTGTTTTATACTTCTTGAAATATTTTCTCCTGCCCCCCCCTAGAAATCGGGTTTCGATATCCGTAGTCAAATGGTTAGGGCGCTCGACTTAGGGGTTCGAATCCCAGTTAAACCAAACATATTTGCCCTTTCATCTGTGGGAGGCGGTCAATTCTACTATTTCTTAGTGAAAGAGTAGTCAAAGATTTTGCGATGGGTGATGATGACGAATTGCCTTTCCTCTAGTCTTAAACTATTAAATTAAGTACGACTAGTGCAGATATTCCTCGTGTAACTTTGCGCGAAATTCAAAACAAACAAACAATACAAAAACGACGTTTCCTCTTCCTCGTTGTCATGAGATATTAAAATCAATTTATATTTTGTAGTGAGAACTCTCCTAAATTTTGAATAAGAAAGAACCAGATCTTCCATTTATTTTCTCAAGCCAAATACGACTTTGGAAGGACTGGTACAACCTTACCCTAAACTTACTTAACTACTTAATAGCGACAACGTTGTACGTAGCAGCATCAGTTGATAATGGCCGCTGATTAAGGGTTAATGGGTACATTATGTTTCGGTAAATATTCTGCACCCATAAACTTCGCAGTTTTGGAAGATTTTTGGAGTCTGGTAGAGAAAAAAAATCAGCAAATAATTCTCTTTGCGTTGAAAATCAGTTGGTTAATTATACGGGCATTATTCACAACGAAGTTCAATATTCCAACTCTGCAACCGTTTCTGAAGTCTCGTCAGCAACAATCTCTCCAGGCATTCTATTCCCATGGCGAATCCAAACTTATTTAAGTAACATGATATTTTGGCTCGTAAAATAAATCATTTACGTTTTTAGCAAAAGCCGAACTGCACTGTTTCAGCAAAGACATGAATCAATTCTTCCATTTATGTTCCAGCCGTTTCGGCTACTTTAAGAGTGACAACGAAATCTAGATTAATCGTTTAAAAGTATTTAGACAAAGGAGAAGTTATGCCAAACAGTCGTAAATAGGTTTGTGTAATTAGAATAGTTTTTATAAACGTACGAATACGACTATATATCCATTCGCAGCAGAACCTTGGCAGGTACTTGTTAATCTTTTGAAACGCGTTGCAACGTCACAGTTAGATCAACATACGGGTATGGGACACCTTCAGAGTTTTTGCCACATACTTTGCATAAACCGCGTTCCTTAGCCCGCCATTTTAGGAGCTCCTGTTTAGGACAGTCGTTGAAACTGCTCCATTACTTACTAGAGCCCATTATGTGTCTCCCAAAACAATTTGCACAGCAATTTAGGTTATTATATGGATTCGATATTACTTGACTTGTTATTCCTCAGCAACAGATTTAAAGTATTCGCATAACACAACACATGAATATGACATGGTGAGGGTGTTTGAAGCCAAGCAGTAAATCTGTAGTAGATTCATATTTGCTGTACCGTCAGTGCTGCCTGGAATGCACTTTTTTGCATCAGTGTCTTGTCTCTCAGCTTCTATCTGTAACAAGTGAAACAACAGATTTCCTACACTTCACTGCGAAACTACAAGTCAGAAGCTGTTCTCCAAAAATTACAGTTTTAGTACGACTTCTTCACTTGTTTAGGAAACGTAAAGTAGACATGTTTCTTGTCACTCATTTTGTTAAGAAATGTGTATCCGACACATCTTAAGTACCTTACGTATACCATATAGAACAGTACTCTTTTTATTGTGATTTTTTTTTCCAATCGGAACAGGAAAGCTTATTCAGAATAAAGAATGATATACCCAACTACGTTAGGATTTACGAACATTAAACAAGAAGTAGTAGCTAAAACAATGGTGACGTAGAAAGAGCTAAGATAACAATGCTTCATGTCAATTCAGTTCTGTTTCGGTCTGCCAGGGAAGAAAAAAAACCAAAAGTCTTCCGACCATGGAACATCGTCAAACGCGTACGTATGATTGCCAAGACCATTGCAAAGCAAGAAATAAGTTACAGGAGCAAAGGCTTAGATGAAAGAGCAAATAAAATAGGCAATTCCAGTATCAAACGTAGAAACTTTCTAGCACTGATTTTCTAGTGAAATTACAAAACTGCGAAAAACCACCTGGACAAAGTAACACAAGAGCAAGCAAACAAGAATTGTGTGTTTCCAAAGGAAGAAGTGAGACCGGCATGGCCTGGTGAGTTGAGGCACTCGATTCGTATTCTGAGGGTCGCAGGTTCGAATCCCCGTCGCACCAAACATGCTCGCCCTTTTAGCCGTGGGGGCGTTATAATGTAACGGTCAATTCCACTATTCGTTGGTAAAAAGAGTAGCCCAAGAGTTGGCGGTGGGTGGTGATGACTAGCTGTCTTCCTCTAGTCTTATACTGCTAAATTAGGAACGGCTAGCGCAGACAGCCCTCGTGTAGCTTTGCGCGAAATTCAAAAGTAAGCAAACACATCATTGGGGGAGCAAAAGTGTGAATGAATTGGACTATGGATTTACAGCTTAGCTAATTGTAGTGCAAATTTCTTTAAGGGCTCATAAAATTATGAGAGTGTGGATACAGCACATGGGCTATAAGGAGCTATCAGATGATGGACGAAAGATTGCGCTTTACAGAAAGGGTTTGGTGATGTACGTGAAAATATCTCAATTCAGCTGTAAGATAAACTAATTGTGACGTCGTAACCCATATCTAAAGCTCAGGCATATGGCCGTATTCTTATGCATGGCCTGGTGGATATGATGCTCGACTCGCAGTCTGCGGATCGCGGGTTCGAATTTCCGTCACCGAGAATGCCCGACTTTTCAGCCTAGGGCATATTATAATGTGATGGTCAGTTGGTAAAATAGTAGCCAAAGAGTTTGCGGTGAATGGTGCTGACTAACTATTTTTACTCTGGCCTATCACTGCTAAATGAGTAAGAGCTCCTGCAGCTATGGTGAAAATCAAAATAAATCAAAATACATGTATTCTTACGTTATGAAGCTATTCTTACCACACAAACCTACCTAAGGTTGTTTTGCATAAGCTCACCTTTGTTTGAGAGACACGAAGCTGGAGCTCAATTTTTAACTGATTGTTTGTTTGTTTGTTTTTTAATTTTCGCGCAAAGCTACACGGGGGCTATCTGCACTAGCTGTCCCTAATTTATCAGTATAAGGCTAGAGGGAAGACAACTAGTCATTACCACCCACCGCCAACTGTTGGAATACTCTTTTACCAACAAATAGTGAGAATGACCGTCACATTATAACACCCTCACGGCTGAAAGGACAAACATGTTTGGTGTGACAGGAATTTGAACTCGCGACCCTCGGATTACGAATCGAGTGCCTAACCACCTTGCTATACCGGGCCTCTCACCTTCGTCAAAATACATTCAAACGTCTGGTCGGGATCGTGTTGTTGCTTGTAAATACGTGGAGATGGCTAGGTCATTAATTAGTGGTTTGATTATCGAAATTTCTAAAACCTTGCGATACGGTATGTTAATACTTTTGCTAAATACGTCAATGGCTTATCTCACGTATCAGATATATAATTCGTAATAGACGTAACTAGAAGTTGAGTTTCTCCGTAAAAAGATACGACCCGACACAAAGGGCTACCTGTTCTCTGTCCACTACTGGTATCGAAATCCATTTCCTAGTGTTGCAAGTCCACAAACATAATGTTGTACCACTTGGAGGCACACTGAACGATATGACTTGGTTTAAATCCTAGATCACGATAAGAAACAACAGAAAACTAACTATGCTGTTGTTTGTTATTAAGCACAAGCTACACATAGAGCTAAATGTGCTCTGGCCACCACGGATATCGAAACCCGATTTCTAGCAGTATAAGTCCACAGACATACCGCTATGTCACTGTGGCCAAAAAAAGTTTACGAAAAGAAGAAAGAAGTTACTTACGACTCATACAACGTTTGTGTTCAAACATAATCTGTACAAACAATCTTTGTAACTGACATATTAGATAGTATTTCCTCCTTCAGTCACTCAAGAACTTGTGAGAGAAGCTATTCAAAGCTAAAAATGATTAAACGAAGTTCACTAAAGCAAGAACTTTTCTGAACTTAATGGTGATCAACGTGTTTATATGTTTGTAGTGGAAAACAAAGTTATACAATCTGTGCTGTACTCACCGATCTTCTAGATAAGTTTGAAGACAATAAAATTATTGACTGTTAAGGAATCGAACGTCTGATTTTAGCTTTGTAAATCCGTAGACTTGCCGCAATACCAGCGGGGGACGACTCAGAAGTTAAAGGAATGTCGATATGTATCCAGAATATATTTTTATTTCAAAACCAATATATTTTAATATACAAACAATAACACAATTTACAACAACTATCATTACAAATAATGATTTATATGCAAAAATTCTACAATCTTACAAATAATATTAAGTTTTCTATTTGGTCCGGAACATTCCTGTTATCATGGGTTCACGATGAATAAATTAATTTCGAGTTGATGTAGATACAATTCAGTTACAGAGAGCTAGTTAGCTTTTTGTCAAGTTTTCCACCAACAAAGTTGTACAATGTTTTTGCAAAGACATTAATTTCCGATGTGAGTTCACTGAACCTAAATGGTTTGTAATTCTTGAAATATATAAACGTTCCTGGCCAATATATCTGAAGTTTTCGATTAATAAGCGTTAATCATAATTATAGCTTCTAAGGTTTACAGTAAACCAGTTGTAGCAAACCAATAAAATATACTGTCTCTTGGCGTGTCGGGTTCGTTACATTAATAGGCGTGAGAGGAGTGTTTCTAGAAATTTCAGCCTGCACAATAATATAAACGATACACTTGTGTTTACCTATATACGTGTATATTGTTGATACTTACACTCGAGAATTTTCTGCAAATTTAGTGAATAGACAGAAATTTCGCAATACAGATTATAAAATATAAATTGAACTTAAACAAACATCGATGTTAAAAAGCTATGCGCTCGTATTTGTTTGTTTGTTTGTTTTTTAATTTTGCGCAAAGCTACACGAGAGCTATCTGCGCTATCCGTCCCTAATTTAGCAGTGTAAGACGAGAGAGGGAAGGCGGCTAGTCATCACCACCCACCGCCAACTCTTGGGCTACTCTTTTACCAACGAATATTGGGGTTGACAGTCACGTCAGAACGCCCCCACGGCTGAAAGGACGGGCATGTTTGGTGTGATGGGGATTCGAACCCGTGACACTGAAATAACTAGTCGAACGCTTTAACACTCTTGGCCATGACGGGCCATGTGAAAATAAATCCGTTGCATGACAATCTGGGCAACAGAAGCACTGAACTTAGTAAACTGTTATTACTTTGGTTATCATAGTGAACTATATAAATTCACATTTCTTTGTTACTTTTTTGTTTGTATTTTCATTTATTCTCATTTATGAGGTTAATTTAGTAGCAAACACTGAAGTTTTCTTGCATGTATAAACTTACAGCATTAATTCATTATTCATTATGCGTCCCAGGAAACATCTGCGGAACCTTTTTTTAGCTAAATTACCCACTCTTTTTCTTCGAAGCTAGTCCCTTAGCGGATATAGAAATTTCAAAATAGCTGTAGATAATATAAAAACTATTAACTTTATTTATTGATATGCAACTACACAAGCAAGGTAATGTAACTACATACATTTTTCTTTGTTCTAATAAAACTAACATGTGTAAATTATTAACTGAATAATTAAATTGTAGGTAATATTAAGGCACACATAGAACCACAGAACATCTGTGTGTTTCAATTCAAATAGTTTTTGACACCGAAGAAATACTGAGCAAAAAAATTAAGCACAGATTCTACACTCAGTGGCCACATTATCAAGTACAGCTGCTCTTTAATGTAAATAGCCAAACAGCGAACCATGTGGCTGCAATTTCATATATAAAGCAATCAAACATGAGCAAGATGTTAAACTGTTGTTCGTCCAAACATTAGAATGAAGAAGATGCGTGATCTAAGCGACTTTCACCATGGAATGATTGTTAGTGCCAGATGTGATGATTCCAGCATCTCAGAAAATACTGATTTCCTGAGGTTTTCACAAAATACAGTCTCTAGAGTTTACAGAGAATGGTGCGAAAAACAAAAAACACCCAGTGAGCAGCAGTTCTGCGGGTGAAAACACCTTGTTAATGAGAGAGGTCAGAGGAAAATAGTGAAACTCGTTCTAGCTGACGGAAAGATCACAAGTACTCAAAGAACCATTATTTATAACAGTGGTGTGCAGAAGGGCATCTATGAATGCACAACTTGTTAAATCTTGAAGCGCATGGGCTACATACCACGTCGGGTTCTACTTCTGTCAGCTAAGAGGAAGATGAGGCTACAGTGGGCGTGGAATCATCGAAACTGGATGATTGAAGACTAGAAAAACGTAGCCTGGTCTGATGAATCTCGATTTCCGTTGAACATGCAAATGGTAGGATCAGAATTTGGAGTAAACAGCATAAATCCATGGATACATTCTGCCTTGTGTTAACGGTACAGGCTGGTGGTGGTTGTGTAATAGTGTGGGGAATGTTTCATTGGCACACATTAGGACTCTTGATACTAATTGAGCATCATTTCAATGCCACAGCGTACCTGAGCATTGTTGCTGACCATGTGCATCTATTTATGGCCAGTCTACCCGTTTTCCAGTGGCTACTTCTAGCAGAATAATGCATCGTGTCACAAAGCACGCATCATCTTAAACTGGTTCCACAAACATGACAGTGACTTCAGTTTACTCCAATGGTCTGCACAGTCTCCAGATCTCAGTCCAATAAAGCATCTTTTGGATGAGGTGGAATGGGAGATTCGCAGCATGAATGTGTGGGCGACAAATATGCAAGAACTGTGTGATGCTATTGTGTCAGCATGGAGCAAAAGCCCTAAGGAATGTTTCTAGCACCTTGTTGAATCCATGCCATGAATAATTCAGGCTGTTCTGGAGGCAAAAACGGGGTCCTTCCCTGTACTAGATAGGTGTACCTAATAAAGTGGCCACTTAATGTAGTTGGATCAGGTTAACTGACACATAAAGTAAACGATAATGGAATAGGAATCTCATACAAATTATATAAAAACGAGTACATTAATTATAAATAGTAAATAAAATATTAAAAATGACGAGAAACATCGAATAGTATAAACTTACAAATTAAATAACAAACAAGTAAAGGAAAAAATAGAACGAATATAAAATGAGAAAAATATTAATAAACAACGCACGAATAGAAGAAATACAGAAAATAAGTTGAGAACGAATAAAAAAGACAAAAAATCAAACAATAAACGAACAAAAGAAATATATGAAAGAGAAAATAATAAGTTAACAAGAGAAACAATAAGAATATAGTTAACTTAAACAGTAAAGAAATCATAACTTAATAATTAAAAATAATATATATATATTATTAACTGATATATATATAGCCCACTGAACTGTATTCTACTAGAATAGAAACAAATGTCTGTAGATTTTATGGGTGTAAGTAATTGTTTTGTTTAAACTGTACAACTATTTATTTTGTATGGAAAAGAAACAAGCCAAAAGGTTTATTTGTTAAACAACTAGGATAAATAGTTTTTTATCGACAAATACTTCTTAAGAATAGTATAGCAAAACTTGGAGAGAAAACAATTTAAATTGAATTTATCTATAGAGAGATTGTAGTAATCTCAATGTCTGAACATAACTTTTGAGAACAATAACACAATATTCAAGACACACATTTTTTTATCTCATTGTCTTTTGTTACTAGTTCTTGAAATGCCTCTTGTTATTATTTCTGCTGAGTTAATGTTTTACACTTTCGTTGTTACATGTCTTACATCACCGAAAATAAACGCACAAATGTTTTAAAACTAAATCATATGTCTTAACTTCGCAGATGGAAGTTTCGCTGTACAGACACATACTTATGTTTGTACGAGTGTGCAGCTCTTGACGTCAGGCAAGTCTCATCTATAAAAGGCACGTGAAACAAAATACGTGCAAGTGAAAACGTGCGTAAGCGCACAAATTTCTTCCTCTGCTTAAATAAACACTTAGGCTCACGGTGATGTATTTGTCGAAATAAGAAGTTCGTGTTTAACAAGAATAGAGTTAAAAAGAAACAAAAAGTACCCCAAAGAATATATAATTTTATCTAATAAAATGAATCTAGTACGTGAATTGATTTCATTTCGTGATCTTATTATGTTACATTTAAAATGAAGTACACAATAAGCCAGAACATTTATTCAGTTTGTCCGACAATGGGTTTGGTTTGTTTTGAATTTCGATCAAAGATACACGAGGGCTATCTGAGTTAGCCGTCCATAATTTAGCAGTGTGAGATAAATAGAGGGAAGGCAGTTAGTCGTCACCACCCACCGCCAACTCTTGGGCCACTCTTTTACCAACGAATAGTGGGATTGACCGTCACATTATAACTCCCCCACGGCTGAAAGGGTGAGCAAGTTTCGTGTAACGGGCTGCCAATGGATCAGCGGTATGTATACAGACTTACAAAGCCAAAATCCAGGGCTTGATTCCCCGTGGTGTACAAAACGCAGATACTTTATGCTCAAACAACTTCCTTGATTTTGTGGTTGATTTTATTGGTTGGTTGAGAGTATTGTTTGTACATGAACAAAGTACTTAATTTGCTGTTCAGAGAAACTTCACTGAGAAAGGTCCGGCATAGGCAGGTGGTTAGGGCGCTCTACTTGCAATCTACGGGTTCAAACCTCCGTTACATAAAACATGATCGCCCTTTAAGCTGTAGGGTCATTATGATGTAACGGTCAATCCCACAGTTTGTTGCTAAAAGGTAGCCCAAGGATTTGCGGTGGGTGGTTATTACTAGCTGCCTTCTCTCTAATCTTACACTGCTGAATTTGGGACGGCTAGCTCAGATAGTCCTCGTATAACTTTGCACAAAATTCAAAACAAACAAACAATTGAGAAAATGCTAAAAAAGGAGAGGCAAAGTCAAGAAAATACCGGCCCGGCATGGCCAGGTGGTTAATGCGTTCAACTCGTAATCTGAGGGTTGAGGGTTCGAATCCCCGTCGCATTAAACATTCTGGCTCTTTCAGCCGTGGAAGCGCTATAATGTGACGGTCAATCCCACTTTTCGTTGGTAAAAGAGTAGCCCAAGAGTTGGCGGTGAGTGGTGATGACTAGCTGCTTTCCCTCAAGTCTTACACTGCTAAATTAGGGACGGCTAGCGAAGATATTCCTCGTGCAGCTTTGCGCGAAATTCAAAACAAACAAAACAAAATCGAGAAAATACCAGATTTAACAATCGCAGACCATTATCCTGGTTAATTAATCGAAAATATTAACGTTTTTAAGTACAAGATATGACTGTTTGAGAAACATGAAATTAGCAAAAGCACTGTAACTCTTCACATATAGAAAATTAACTACATTTAATTCAAACAACTTACATTCGTGAACCCATTTTTGTGACCTTTTTACTCTTCGATAAAACATGTTGGCTCCACGTGATTTCTGATTCTTGTCAGCAGAAAGAGAGTCGGCGATTTTTCGGCAAAGTTCGACTTGTTCCTCTACAGTCGGGTAGTTCGCACTCGGATCTTCGTAAAAGCTCGACGATGAATACATTTTTTCTGAAAGAGATTGCTTAAAATTGTTAATACACGAGATTCAACAACCAAAGGATTGCGACGATAATTTATATTAATACTAATTGTTTCTGTGTGTCTGAGAATTGGAATTTCAATAACTAGAAAAATCAGTTCCCTCAAAAATATTTTAAAATATCACGGCAGCAGACAGTTCGAACACTGTTACAACTATCGAAGTGATTTACTCTGGATAAATGATTTTAGTTATTCATTATTACTACACCTGGCATTTACTAAAAACAATGGTATTGTTAGCTATCTTATTCAGATATATATTAACACCAAATTCACAAATCTGTTTATCTTAATCACACTGTAGGAGAATAAACCTAGACACTTATTATTAATTAATTACGCTTACTCCTTCTAGGGAAAGTAGCGTAGCCGTCAAAATCACTGTCTGATGCTGGCTCGTAGGCGTGACGAGTTGACTGGTTAGTTGAGTCTGTCTCAGGAGGAGGTTGGAACTGTAAATGTTGGCCAATAATACCAAAAAATGGTTAATTCTGTTGTTACAATTAGAATAAGCATTTTTAAAAGATAAGCAAGCAGAAACGCAGGAAATTAATGCATGCACCTAGAGACGAGGTTTACACAATTTAACAGATACTCAAAGAGTACTTTGCAAATGTGCAACAGAATTCAGTGTCTTGTTTATTGTTTCTAATCATTATTTTATTTTAAATAGGGTAAAAATATAACATGTTCTCAAAAATGCAATCAAGTGAGAAATAGAGACAATAGTTTCACAGCTTTATTTTGAAGTGTAACACAAAAGATGAAGTAAGAGGAATCGTTAATTCAAATGTCATTACTTGGGATTGAAACTTGGCTGTGTAGTGTAAAGCAACACAATACGCTTTTTGTGTTCTGCCCATTGCATACACCAAACTCAAACTTTAGCGCTATAGTGTCCCCGTATTATTGTAGAACCCACAAGTGAACTCTGCCAGTCACACTTCTCTCGTTAATCCAGATATTTTACTTATCGAAACTCTTTTATTATAAGACAATTTCCTGAATAAATACTTTAATCCGTTTATTAATAAATATCACCCACACATATATTTATGTATATAAGTGGCAAGCAATTATTTTAATGGTTACTTTGTTTGCGTTAATAGAAATAATACAAATTAAACAACTTTTTCTATTATATATCAGTCGTAAACAATTATTTTTTGTGTGCATAGAATTCTTATTTTTAAATATTTTTCAAAATTTTATAGAGCTAAAGAAATTCATTAAGGTTAATTATCAAATATCTATTTTCTAACGTCTTGTAATCTCACTACAGAGGTAGGGAATTTACTTCGGATATAAACATTTGTACATTAGCAAAGAAGCTGTAAGATACAAAATCCCTTAAGTAGAGGTAAGAAACACATTATGTTTTGTTTCATTTCTTAGTTATTCACAGGATAACACTGTATTCATAACTTAGAAGTATCCACTATTAATTACAGTTACATTTTATACGATTAAAAGAACGTCAAACAATCGGACAGATTTAGAACAAAAAATGCGGTATCTGTACGTGATACAAATAAATGTATGGTATCATACTTACTGTGCATCATAATTTAGAAATGCAGATCATAATGTTTCGTATTTCTCAGAAAACCTTAATACAATGAATAATTCTAATATGAATTATAAACGAAATAACATAACTTTTGCTTATTATAGAAAAGAATATACCTCTTGCAAAATAAATCATATGAATCGTATCTTCATCATTCTATCGATTTATTTGATTATTTGTTTTGTAATTCGCGCAGTTGTTATTAATTTAACGGTGTAAGATTAGAGAGAAGGCTGCTAGTCATCACCACTCACCGCCAACTTTCGGCCTCCTCTTTTACCAACGAATAGCGAGACTGACCGCATATTATAACGCCTCCACGACTGAAAAGGCGAGCATGTTTGGTGTGACAGGAATTCGAACCCTAAGCTTTCAGATCATAAGTCGAGCGCCCTAACCATCTAGATACGCTGGGTCAATTCTATCGAATTTCAGCCAAGAGTGGAAGAGAGTTACTTGCATTACCTTAGAGAAAATTATATATCCTTATCACCGTGCTCAAATCTCAGCCAAGAATGAAAGAATGTTATTTGTATTGCCTTACAGAGAAAAACGTACACTTATAATTTCACTGGAATTTCGACCAAGACTAAAATGGTATTTATTTTATTTTATACTGGAAGACAAGTCTTTATAAAAACTTACTTCTCGAACCTCAACCAAGAGCAAATTGGCAAATGTGTTATATTACAGAGAAAGATATATCCTATTAAAAACCATCTCTTCGAAACTAAGTCAGAAATGGGTGAATGTTAAACTGTAATATTAGACATGTCGAGAAGTGCAAATCCATGTAGAGGCCATTGTAAATGTATAAAGACTGTCTGACAATCAATTAAAAGTCACTAAAATATTATTCGATAACAAGTACAGTACTGTTTGTACGAAAACATTGAAAATACGAATTAATTGTTTGCTGTGTACTACAAAATCGTTATTCAATATTAGCCAGTGTACACACTACAGAGATAAACAAAAAAATGCTAACAGCAAAATGTTTCGAACGTGCCAAAGAACTGTAGTGTTCTCTCGTTTCAGCTGTCAAAGGTACTCATCTACATAGAAATATGACTGAATAAAGAGTTCTTGTGAGTAAAATATTAGGCGGAGGGAAATGAGATTCAGGCCCCAAATTTAATTGATGTAGGCGCATGTTCACTCACCCCCAATTCCGATGTCTGTGATAATGCAGAGTAAAATACGTCTATTCCAATGAAACACTTTTATGTAAATTCAATATGCTTTCAGTACCTATAAAACTTTATAATAAAATCATATTTCTGCGGCATATACGTGTGTGTGTATGTGTGTACTTTTCTATGCCTAAACTAATTTTTTTTAGATAAAAAGGCGGGCCTTTAAAAATCTCTCTCTTTTCGTTTTCCTTTCAAATTACAATTTGAAAAGAAATACTATTTTCTATCATAAACCAACATGTTTGGCAGTTATTGAGTCAACTCAAGTAAAGTTGAATTAACCTGTGACGACAAAGCATTTTAAAAACAGAATATAAACTGCCAAAAATAAAGATGTCGTTGAATCAGTATTACATTAAGTTAAAGCCAAGTCGCATGTAACAAAGTTACTTTGCGATGACGAGAAATCTACTGAAGAAGTAAAAATGTATTCTCAAGACGGCTTGTATTAGGTATTAAAACGTTAATTGAAATAAAGTTTTAATACCCAAACCGGCCGTCTTGAGAACATATTTTAATAAAATTCCTGTTGTATACGCATATAACCTTCTGAATAAATAACCATGCAAACTTACCTAGCTGTGTCTTCATTAGGTAACGGTAAACGTATCGGCCATTCCAACTAAGTTTAGTCTAATATCAACTATTACTTTAAACTACTTGATATTTTAAAAACAACTGAACATTTTATTGTTTTTTGGTTTTTTTTAGGATGATGAAGATTAATTAATGATCGAAGCAAACTGATAAGCTGAAAATATTAAGCATTCATTTGTTTTTCTACTAAAAGTTTTCCAAACCTCAGATCTTACGGACTGCTGCCCTCGTTTTGAGTTTCGAAAATACAGGTAAGACGAATTTCATGAGTGCTAAAAATATTCTGAGGATGTTAGGCCTAAATTCCACATAAGTGAAGTAACTGCATCGTAGAAAGGTTGGCCAATCAAGTTTCAGTTCTGCTGTACGTGATGTTAGTTTTGTACAAGTAGTCTTACTACATGTGTTAAGAGGTGGTGTCTATTGATTCGTATATTCTGCATCATTCTCATTTTTAGGCTGTCATAATTTAAATTCCAACTTTTTCGATTGGCAAAGTCCAACAACAGGACTTTATCAGTTTGAATACCGTCCAGTTTAATATGTCTGTTATTTTCAATGTCATGACGAATGTGTAATTGCTGTTTCAAAAATGTCTTAACATTTTAGCAAAACTTATTGTTTGCACATGATTTTTAAGTTTAGAAAACAATCAAGAGAAACTAAAGTTATACATCCAGGTTTTAAAAAAAACACTTGAAAATAAAGGTATATACACATGTGTGTGTATGTAATGTTTTATACCGTACCATTACTGAATCTTTTGCAAACCGTATATTTCCAGCTTCAATAATCTCAGTTTAGAATTACTGACAACTAATAACGAATAAAGCAATAACCATTGTATTTATTCAAAGTCATGTTTGCCGTGTCTCAATCCCAAACCTGATTTATTGTTTTGATCTCTGTGTAAATGAAACGTGAAAAAAAATGATTATAACAATAATATTTTGTCAAAACAGTTAATATTTATGCAATTATATCTACAGTACTGAACAACCGCAATATATATACAAATATAATGTTAAACAAACTCACGTTGTTAACATAATAGAAAAAGAACAATAAAAAAGAAACAAGCTATTTGTTGAAGTTATTGTGTTTTTTTTCGACGAAAAACGTCAAAACCAAAAAATGGCTGTGCTTTAACACCACACCGTAATGATGCGGTGTGTAATAGAATGAACAATTTATGATATTTTATTTTTGGAAACGGAGCTTAATCACCACGATTAATGAGACTTTTTTTTCAGGCGCTCCAACACTTATATAAATTGGATCGTGATCAAAATAGTAGGAAAGTCAATGTTACCCATAAACATTAAAATGTCATGTAACACAATCTTATTGAGGGTAATTAGGTTTAACAGATGAAACTCGCTTTTAAAAACCGAGCATCCTGTTTTTATTTGTCTTAAAGTTAAAATTTTGCACATAACCTGATTTATGATGCGTTTTTATGTAGCAATTAAACCACATCCTTGATTTATGCCACCTATCTGTGAAATGCCATACTAATTGCACAGTATACTTGATCCGACTTCATCTGAATGCAAAAAAACACCGTAGTAATAGCACCGTGTACTTGATGTTATACACCTTTGTGCGAAACGTAGTGATATTTCTTTGTTTTGTCCCATTTGAACAAGTTATTTTTTAAGTGGATATTAAATTTGAATAAATTACAGGAGTAACTATGACTAAATTCTAAACACTTTAGATACTCGTACTAAGGTCTTGCATACTTTAGACAAATATAAACTGGACTAAATCTCTTATTTCTCAAAATCATATGTACAGATTATTTGAACTCAAAGTTTCCAACAACTGTTGTTTCTGTATTTACAGGAAAATTATGAATTCCGGTTCACACTGACGTATGACTTATGTATTCATAAACTGTACGCATCTTTAGACTTTTAATTTAGTAGGTTGTATGATAAACAAGTAGCACTTAAGACGTCCGTTAATTTTTTTATTGATAATGGTTTTCAAATTGAAGTTTACAGAAAAAAAAATGATTAAATATATCTTATTTGAATTACCCGTCGCCATCTGTTATTTCACAAAGCGTAACTGAATATTAAATTAGTTTTAATTGTATCTTCAATAACAATTTAACTTTCTCAATACAATTTCTTTGATGCAGAATTTCTTACCGTTTCTTCCAGTTTCGCCTGGTCAAGAATGTCAATATCCATTGGAGGGGCACTAACTGGTCTTTGTTTAGGTTTAGGAGGAATAGGAGGGGGAACTTTCTTGACTTGTTCTTGAGCAGATGAGCTGGTCTTTGTTATCTGAAGAAGATAATTAAAAAATACATATCGAGAGAGAAGAGAGAGAAGTTAAAATGTGTTTACAATTATAATATTTTTAAACATAAAATAAGGCCACCCCCCACAGTGGCTCAGCGGTATGTCTCGGACTTACAACGCTAAAAACCGGGTTTCGATACCCGTGATGGGCAGAGCACAGATACCTTATTGTGTAGCTTTGTGCTTAATTCAAAACAATAACAATAAGTTCCAACTTTTAATGATTAAACTAATATATCAGATAGTTACGATAGAAAGCGCTCGGGTTAAAGGGTTTTTATTTCATTTCTCTCAATTATTCTTGAATATACGTGTTTTTCAAACATCACTAATATAGTCACATTACACTATGTAACACAAATTTTATTCCTGGATAGTATGTGTTACTTCTTAATTGTTTATGTTGAAAAAGTACAGAAAATGGCCATTATTCCCTTCAGGCTTTGCTTTTGTGACCTGGATAATGAAATTTAGAAATTAACCTATTTTCTATGTAAAAACGGGCAAATTTGCACATTTTCATTTACATAAGGTCTGAATAAACTAACATATGAATCAAGATTTACATGTATTTACACTAAAGTTATATAAACATGAACAAAAATGTTTAGAAGTGAGTAGTTTTTCGAGATTTGCGACTGTAATGTAAATCACTTTCACGTATCATATCCCAAATATAGTCTCCCATTATGTTTTCGTGAAACGCTCCCAGGTCACAAAAGCAAAGTTTGAAGAGAAAAATCGTTCTTTTCCATTTACTTTAGGTATAAACAATTAAAAAAGTAATACTTTCTGCCCAGGAACAATAAAAAGTAAAAATGTTGTTACATAGTGTTATCAATATCATTATTTGACAAACGTCAAACTTATAGTTAATATATCACTTAACCTATTGTCATCAAACGTAGTATGTTCCCGGTGACCCATCATGTTGCCCTCAGGAACCTCGTTATCTCTTCCCTCGCTTTGATTAGCTGCGTCATCTAATTATGATTATATAAAGAGAGTGGGGTTACTACAATGCATTATACCAAGTGAATTTTCACGACATATAAGGGCTCTGTTCTTCTCGTTGCTAAGCAGCTGTGACTCATGGAAACTTCAGAAACACTAATCTCTGGAGATAAATAAAGTTATTCATAGATTCTGTCTTGAGCCAATCTAGATATTAAGAAGCTTTACCTTATACATCTGCAAACAGTGTTAAGCTAAAATGATCCGATATAAACCACAGTCTACAGAAAAGTGGAATTAAAACAAATGTAACCAAATTATCAAGAATTGTAACATAAATTTGTCCTGCATTGTCTTGCAAAAGATAGCTTGTGAAAATAGTATTTTGGACACAGTATTGATAGTATCTTTCAATTAATAACAATTGCCCGCAGTTTCTGCTATAAATATATATGTGAGGTGTTGTTGTTTTCAGACATACTGAATCAAAGGAGCTGTTTACTTTTAAGTTTTTTTCATAAAATGAACTTGAGTTTAGCATCTTTGCGACTGCTGGCAAGGATTCTAGTTTTTTTTCGCTCGGTAGTCAGTATCAAAGCGTTCCTTTCGTCTGTCAGCTATTTTGGGATAACATGCTGTTGGCGAGCTCGTGAAGTTAATGACTGTGGTCAACGCCGGATGTTTAAGTCTTCAACTGATTTGCTGTGCTGGCAGACACGTGGTTTAGTTTTATATTTATATTCTTTAAATAAACAAACAAAAACTGCACGTTCAGCTTGTGAGTAGTTTTAACAGAATATTCACGCATAATTCAATTGTTTCATTTACTTTTTCTAGAAAGTTACTTATTGGTGTAGCTTATGAGAGAGTTCAATATTTTTGTTCTCTTAAGTGCTTATGGTTTGTTTTGCACAACATTCGATGTTATTTTTTTTAAATTCTGAATGCCTTCCATAACATTATTATTAAGTATACAAATAAATCTTCAAACACAAGTAATTTCACAATTTTTTATAATATTAATAAAACTGAATATTTTGGCTCATTTTAAGAATGACATAAGAATGTTGTATTAATTTAATACAATGGACCAAATATGCTCATCCTTTCAATCGTGGGGGCGTTATATGTGACGATCAATTTCACTATCCGTAGTAAAAGAATAGCCCAAGAGTTAGCGGTGGGTGGTGATGACTAGTTACCTTCCCTCTTGTCTTACACTCATAAATTAGGGACGGCTAGCGCAGATAGCCCTCGTGTAGCTTTACGCGAAATTCAAAAACAAAACAAACGTCTCAGTAGAAAAACGCATAGTCACTTAAACATATGGTTATGATCTATGTTTTAATGAGAGGTAAAGAAAAGGAAAACAAAATGAATCGAGAAAATATTTAGATATATTTTGTTTGTTTGTTTGTTTTTCAATTATCATGCTAACCGTCCCTAATTTAGCGATGTGAGACTAGAAGGAAGACAGTTAGTCATCATCACCCACTGCCAACTCTTTTACCAACAAATAGTGGGATTGGTCGCATCGATATAACGCCTCCACGGCTGAAATGACGAGTATATCTGGTGTGACGGGGATTCGAACCCGCGATCCCCAGATTAAGAGTTGAACGCCCGAACCACGTGCCCATGCTAAGCCAATTCAGGAATAAAATATTCAAAATCGCGGGCATACCCCCCCCCCAGGTTAAAAACTATGATCTATACACAGCATAGAGCTAATATCTCTAACACGATGATGCAGATGGAGGATTACACGAAGACTTCAGCCTCTAAGACTTTTTTTTTTTCTGATGGGAACAACACGTGTCTGGTTGAATACTTCCTCACACCACGAATAGTATATGATAAAGTTTAATTGTAAGGTAAGCCTTTTTGTGGCAGCAAACTTCCATTTTATAGTGTCTGCGGAGCAATTATTCCACTACACATTAGTGGCAAAATAAGGATTCCAAGACAAAACGATAAACTAAAACATTGTAACTTAAAAAAGAAATAATTAATTTAAATAAATATTTTACAAAACGAATTTGCTTACACATCAAAATTAATGAAACACAAACCCTAATTTAAAATTGTAATTAAAAATTCTCTTCTGAGCTAGGATGGAGAAGGGATAGGTCTTCACCTACTCGTGTGAACGAAACAAAACTTCTGTACGGGTATTTTGGTTTATGACAGTGGTTCCCAACCTTTTTTATGCCCCGCACTCCTAAAAAAATGTAATATGTTCTCGCACCCCTCACATTAATAATTTATTTAATAATAAAGGTGAAAGTGGCCCAAACAAATGTTATCTCGCACTCCCTGGAACGCTATCTCGCACCCCCCAAATAGGTGTCTATTTGTGTATTCGTCGCTGATATTCTGCGCTGGGATTTTGATCTATGTGGATCTGGAAGGATTAGGTGCAGTTTCGATCTCTTCAGTACTGAAAGAATTGTTTTCACATAAAGTGAACGTATGAATTCAAAACCCGTAACAGGGCCATGTCCATTCATGTACTGCGTTCATCTTTCACACTGGAACACACATGGCTGTTTATATTCCCGTATATTCCAATGTATTTTCATTATGTAGCCTATATAATATGTATTTACATAAATATCCCTGTAATACACAATATATACACGGCGATAATGATAATTTAGGTAATCCTGGCAGTAGGTGGCTGATTGCTAAACTTATAATACATATTCGTGGGTGAGAGGTACTTAGGATCATTTCCATCACGTATGAAATGGCGTTCTAGTGTGTCTAATAATTCATTTTTATGAAAACGATTCTTAGAGTAAGTGATTGACTTGTCCATAAATCTGTCGTACAATGGTTGGATGTTTGCATACTTATGTAAAAAGCAGGAATTTATCTGTGGAACTTTATGCGTTTTGTAATTTTTGCAGTTTATTTGTTATTTTCTTATAAGCTATACTCACTCATACTGGGCACGTGTAGTCGATCAGTGGTCTTATTAGCTGTTCATGTATTTTAAATATGTTATTGGTTGTTGTGCCTGTATTATATCCTTACAGTGAAACATTCGTCTCCAGGTTTTATTTTAAATTGCATTAATGTGCTTTGGCCATGTTAATTCTATATCATGCACAAGACCAAGACATTTGGCTGATGTAGCAATCTTGAAAAGTGTTCCATAGTCCTGCAATGTTTTTAGAAGTTTCTTTAACTTTGCGAGGACGAGTATCTGAGTTTTTGGTTTGGTGTGTTTTGAATTTCGTGCAAAGCTATACGAGAGTTGTTTGCGCCAGTCGTCATTAATTTAGCTGTGTAAGACTAGAGAGAAGGCAGTTAGTCATCACCACTCACCGCCAACTCTAGGCCTACTCTTTTACCAACGAATAGTAGGATTGACTGTAACATTATAACGTCCCCACGGCTGAAAGGACGAGCATGTTTGATGTGACTTGGATTCAAATCCACGACCCTCAGATTACGAGTACATTGTCTTAACCACCTGGCCATGCCGGGGCCTATATTAATTTTAATTCCTTTCTTTTGGCAACATTCTACTATTTAATTTAAAGAATGTTGTAGAATTATCTCTGCTATGGAGGGTGTTTAAGAATGGTTCGAACTGTCAGATAAACTGGAAAATGTATCGTTTGGTGGCATGTCGCTTACGTACATTATAAGATATATAATGAGATACTCTTGCCCCAGGAGTACAATACATTGGTGAGTGCCCTCAACATTTACTGGTAATTTTAAGTTGTTTTCTAGATAAATGTTTAATGTATTGCTCATTATTCTTTCTAAAATTCTTCCCACGCAGCTGGTCAGGTTGATTGCTCTGTATCTTTATGTTTTATTTGTTGGTTTCCCTTTCTTTAAAAACGTGAAAATGTTCGCTTGCTTCCAAAAGACTATGATATACCCTGATGTCAAGGAGGAATTGAAAATTGTCTTTAGGTTATCAAATAAATGTGAGTTCCGTTTTTGAGTAGAAAAGCTTCTATTTCGTCTTCTCAAAATGTCGTGTTTTTAGAATGTTTCATTGTTATGGAGGCCTGGATCGCTGTTATTTCATTTGGTATGCACTCATCTAGTGTGTTGTTTGCTATTGCTTCTACTGTTTGTGTTGGGACGGATACGGAGAAAATAGTTGAAAAGATTTATTTCTTTTCCTCAGTTTTCGTTTTTATATGATTTTGGAAGTGATCATTCATGGTGGGGTCGTTGTGTTTTAAAGATGCTGTGTTGGTGTTCCTTAAATAATGTCCCCAGCTGTGACAGCAGTAAGTTTACAGATTTACAACGCTAAAATCAAAGGTTCGATTCCTCTCGGTGGACACAGCAGATAGCCCGAAATGACTTTGCTTTAAAAAAAACACACTCCTTAAATAATTCTTCTTTTTATATGTTATGTGTGTTATATTAATGTGTTTTAAAAGTGTTTTGTAGGTGTTCCTTAAATAATTCTGCTATCTCTGTGCTTGTAATGATCCGTTAATTTATTACAGTAGGATTCCCAATTTAATTGTTTTAATGGTCTTACTTCAGTTCTAATTTTGTTTCGGAGTGTGTTAATTTCTGGTTTTACTGTTACGTCTCTTGTATATATATATAATCTGCGTAGACGGTGTCATTATGTTATAATGTCTGTTATACTCCTATACGTTTTTTATGTGATACTTATATTTAGATCTTTGGACTAGGGTATGCCTGTTTTGATACCCTTACTAATACAACCTGCACTCTATTTACCATGGGTAATAAAATTAGGATTTTAGCGTTGTAAGTCTATAAGCTTACCTTTGACCCAATGGAGACTACCGAATAAAGTTTTTTTTTTCTACGTGGAATGTAAATCAAACAAAAATCGTAATATATTGTTATTCATTGTTTCTCTTGACACATTTATCTTAAAACAACAGAGCTTTATCATTCGCGATTACCTATTTTTCTTTATTAACCTGTAATAGTTTATAAAAAAATACATTTGATAACACTCCTGACATATCTTTGAAAACTTTTAATTTCAATATCAACTTTCGCTCTTCTCTTCTTACAAACGCAAATAAATAATTAAATAGCTTTTGCGGCCTTACAGTTCTTGGATTTTTGTGACACAAATATTGATATAAAAGCAGTTCAAGATATATAATTATCTTCTCATATTAATTTCTTCACTGATAACGTGACTATTATTTTATTCAAATCTTGGTGTAAAGACACTGAATAGAACCTATTATTATACAAAGTTAATCTCTATACTAGTGAGCATTTGATGGTGAAGTTAATGACATGCAGATGCCACTTTGTGTCCATCTTCAAGAGATCACCAAAAGAATGTATCCAGTAGATAGTTTAGGGTACAAAAGCTTTGAGATGGCTTGACTAAGTGATGAAAAACTTTAAAAAATTTTTTAAAGTTGTTTCCTCGTTACTAAGTTATAGTACAGGGTAGGTTGAACTGTCACTTTTTGAAAACAGTTTTCTGATCAAACAAATATTTGTTAATCACGTTTTTGGCGTTCCTGACAAAAGTACCCTTTATAAAAGGGTACCTTGAGCCTCCTCGCTCTAGAAATCCTGGATTTTCCCCTGACGCTAACTGATATTAGGTTTCACCTTAACTATATTAATAATCTTGACAGGAACACAAAATTACTAGCGAAATATAATACAAACACATGTGTATGAGCTAAAAATATTGCCAAAATGATACAAATATAGCATTTTATATCGAACTGTGAATTGTTTATATGTAGTTTTGTGTTTCTTTATTAAGGGCTATGGGTCTTCACACACACAACAACAACAAATTAGTGAACACTAATTACTGATACATTGGAAACATATATTTACATTTTCGTCTCCAGTTTTCGTTGTTGGTAACGTAGAGGGCTTCCAGAAAGAAGCCCTGGTGCTCTCCTCAGTGGATGATGGGACATCCATCTTGAAAACTGGAACACCACCTTTGGGAACAGAAGTAGCACTAGACCCCAGTGGATTCCAAACAGAATGCTCTGGTTTTTTATCGAATTTCTTTACTTTGAATAATAGGGACGCATCTGTATGTTCCTTACAACCGGTTTCAGTTTTAGGTGTACTTTCAACTGTTGTGGGTAATGTAGGAATTGAAGATATTGTGCCCAAGTCAGATTCTTTTGTATCGGATGTAATGATATCACTTTTATCTTGAGTATCAGTGATCTCAGAATTCTTTGCGTCACCGTTTGTTACAGTGGAACATTTATCTGTATATTTTATGTTTGTTTCCTTTTGTACTTGTTCTTCTGTTTCTATAGTGTTATTTTCAGTGTCTTTCAGGTCGTCTTTAATCACTCTTTGCATGGGACTGCTTTCTCTGTGTTCATGAGGTAAAGGTTCTGTGATTGGTGCACTGTCTACTTCCATGGGCATTGCTTCTGAAATAGTTTCTGTAATATGAGACGGGATTGGCTTCACTTCATTCATGGCGGGAAACTGTTTCTCTAAGCTCATTGTTGCGGACGTAATTCTAATGTCTGCAGTCTCTTTTACTGTCTGAAAACAACATTAAATGCACAAATAGCTATCTCTACAACTAACAATTGGTGAAAACAATGGTTTTTAAGTTACTACTATTTTTGTGACATTAGTTCTCGTTAGGAATCTAAAGCAATAACCAGAAATATTAGATTATACTACCAGTTTGGTCATCGTTGCGACAAAGGTTTAAAAGCGACGTCTATAAAACGATCCCACAATTTAATTAATAATAATCAAACTGAGCTGTTTTTAGATTTTGTACAACTATAACAAATAAATTACTAAATAATATCTTAAGTTTTGTTTAAAAATGAAGCTGTGCAATATCTAACATGCTTTAAGTATGAAAAACAAGGGTTAAAATGTATTTAAAAAGGACGCATGTCCGTAATTACCTTTTTATTATATTCTGTACTGTTTTCTTCCTTTATTATTGTGTTGTAATCAGGTGTTGAGTCAATGCCATTGGTTTCCGGAGCTACATTTTCTTTCCCTTTTTGAGGTCTGGGAAAACGAAAAACACGAAAAAAATCAGCTGTTAGTTTCAGAAAGGATAGGTTTGAAAAATCAAGTTACAAAATATGCTTATATGCACCTTTAACTTTAATTTGTATATTTAACATGAATAATATTTTACGAAAAGGGAAGTTCATGAACTAACATAATATCTTCGTACAAAATCGTAACTGAAATTGAATGCCATACTGCAATCAAGGTATATATTTTTTACCTAGTCAACCAACAAATGTACATTTTTAGAAATAACAACAAAATGCTCGCTTCTGTTTGTTTTTGTTTTCGAATTTCGTGCAATGCTACACGAGGGCTATCTGCGCTAGCCGTCCCTAATTTAGCAGTGAAAGACTAGAGGGAAGACAGCTAGTCATTACCATCCACCGCCAACTCTTGGGCTACTCTTTTACCGACGAATAATGTGATTGACCGTAACAATATAACGCCCTCACGGCTGAAAGGGTGAGCATATTTGGTGCAATGGGGATTCGAACCCGCGACCCTCAGATTACGAGTCGAACGCCTTAACTCACCTGGCCATGCCGGTGTACTGATTTCAAACTACCCTCTGTAAATGTTACCCCCCAGTAATTTGAATTCGTTTTCATATTGCAGGGGGGGTAGGACAAAATCGATTTCAGGTTACTCTCCTTGATTTCAAACTACCCCCTTTCCGATAGCTCGTTTAAATAGCATTTTGAACCTGCAATGTTATGACCGAATTTGGACTCTATCATCGTGTTCAGTATTCAATGGTGTAAAAAAGTGTCAATGTCAGATTTGACCAAATAAAATCGCTGTTCACGAAAAAGACTTTGTTATTTATTTGGAAAAAACGTATTGTCACCTACTCGCCCCCACCCCGAATACTTCACATATGAACTCTTAATATTATGTAAACCCCGTCTGTCTTTTTTTGCCTTTTGCCTATTACCATGTATTTAGATACGTACTCGACACGCACTACAAATATTAAAAGCAATCATTATGTTTGTCATTTTGGCGTTAGAAGAGAGGGTAATTTGAAATCAATTTCATGTTACCCCCCGGTACACTGAAAACGATTTTATATTGTCGGGGAGTAACTTGAAAACGGGGGTAATTTGAAATAGTTACACCGAGCCAGATAGCTTCTCGTTGTTAGGTTCTTTGTCAAAACTGAGCATGTTAACAATGGAGTATTATTAGTCTTAAGTGAATACTAATTCATTTCTTTCACTTACTGTTGCCAATAAATACAAGCTGATTTAGGGTTGAGTTGTTGTGTATTAAGAGATTTTATGATATAAAATATTTGCCTATGGTATTGAAGCATCAGTTGGAATGGTGATGATGAATATTCGAATAATGATTTTAAAACCGTGGACATTTCCACTGAGGAGGAAACTCTTTATCATCAGGAGTCACTGTATATCAACTTAAACCGTAATTCAGTGAGATTAAGAACTTTTGCTGTAACTGGTTTCGTGTACACAATTAGTAATGCATAAGTAAATGTATAGCTGGCACTCATACAATCCAAATACATTATAACAATTGTGTTTTAATAACAAATCCAATAACTAAAATCTACCAAAGTAATTGTTGTGATCTTTGTTTTTTACTACACTTACAGTGATATTATATTCTTAAAAATGTGAATTTCCATTACAGAATGTCTACACCTAACTATTTCAGAAGTAAGTAATTTCTTTATCATCAGCATTTTTAGTATCACATAATTTTTAGCACATAATAATTCTTAAGGAATAGGCATGGCCCAACATTTATAGCATTTAAAAAACAAGGGGCCGAGTCCATTGAGGCTGCCCCATCCATCAAATGGATATACTACATATAGATATATATAAACTCAAAACTAATCTTTATCATTAAAATATTTATCAAACCTTCCCTTAAACTTCTTAAAATTTACTACTTCCACAGCAACTGAAGGCAAACCATTACAAAGATCAACTACCCTTTTAGAAAAATAAAGCTTTTTTCATCGAAGTCGACTCCTGACTTGCCAAAATATTTACTTGTATCTCCACATAGTACAAGTAAAATATCGATACTATCATTCTCCTAAAATCTTATACATCTCAGTTAGATACCCTCTAAATTTTGCTTGCAAAAGAAAACATTTTCAGACATTATACTCTTTTTCTACGTTGACATTGCATCATATGCATCATTCTATCTCTGAACCATGTCCAACAATTCAATGTCCTTTCTGAGGTGAAGAACCCAAGACGAAACACAATACTTCAAATGTGGACTAACGGGTAAAGTATACAATACAATTACATATTTTTTAGACTTGTAATTAATATTTCTGTAAATCCTATTTACCCTGCTACTGATGAAGTACAACAGTTGAATGATTTAAAGTACTGATCAACCAGAACATCAAAATCCTTTTCTTCTGCAATACTATTAAAGTTATTCCCATCAAAGTTATATTTATGATTTAAATTATGATAACTCGCATACATTATAACTTACATTTATTATAATTATAAAAACATCTGCCACATTTCACTCAAATCATCACATTGTTTTAAATCCTTTTATAAAGCATCAGCATCCTAGTCACAGCCAGCAACACCAAATATAATCAATAAATTTAAATAACTTATTGACTGTTCTTTCATCTATCTCACTGATGTAAATAAAAAAGAGCATGTGTCTCAAAATTGAGCCCTTAGGTACCTAATCTGCAACAGAAATCCAGTTTGACTGAACTCCATCATTAGCAGGCCCTACTTTTATCCATTCAGCTATTTTATATCCATTGAGACAATTCATTCCTCATATATGTAGAAATAATTCTAACAAGTCTTTCATGTGGTACCTTGTCAAAAGCTTTTTGAAAATACAGTACACCAAACACACACCTTTATTCTTGTCTGCAAAAGTAGTGACCTCTTCATGGATGTCAAAATATAAGAACAGCAAAACTATTCTTAATGAAAAATGTTGAATACCTAAAAGAATTTTAAACTTTGCTAAATGACTTTGAGAAGCATCTTTCATCAGACTTTCAAAACCTTCTCCAATACTAGACATAAGACCGATAGACCTGTTGTTGTCGAAACAACTTTTATCACTGTCATTGCAAAGAACAATAACTAAATAACTTCTACTCTTTTGGCACCTTACCACGATTCAAAGACTTTTAAAAAAATGTTAACGAGTGGCTCACATATCCAATACTTTACCTCCATCAACATCTTTGGGAAAACATCATCTGGCACCACAAATTTTATCGTTCTTTAAACTTCACAATTTCTAAAAATATGTCTCCCTCATGTTCCGACTCAATATTTTCCAACCTATATGCTTGAAATTAAAATATTCCATTATTATAACATAATTGACAGCTGAATTCTTTATCTATTCATGAAGTTCCTCATTAATTTCATCGGTTTACTCTGGTGGTTTGTAACAGAATTCCAACTAAAACCTTTTCTTCTTATAACCACCAACAGAAACAGAGACGTATTCAGTCTCATTAGCTTTGTTATATTTAATTTAAACAGACGTTTTACATACAAAACTACTTCTCTTTTCAGTGTTCTACCTTTATTAAATAACTTATAGCTCGGTATTTAAAGCAATTTTTGTCATCAAATCCACTCCCTTTAACTTGCCTACCATAGACAGCGTGCAGGACTACGAGTATAAAAGTCCAAGATTCGAGCCCGAGATGTGTCTTTTAATGTGCTTTGCACTTGTAGCTAGCCACAGGAGAATTAATTCCAACGTTATCTTACAAGTAGCATGTAAGCTGTAATTGCTGCTGAACGGTTGCCCTCTCTGTAGTAAACATTTTAAAATTAGAAACAGTTATGCCTGATCTGTGGGGTTTCTGATCAGGACACTTAGCTCATGTGTCGTATATTTCTTTTATGCCCAATACTTCTATTCAAATAGTAATACTCATAAGACAAAGTTTAAATACATTTACTGGTGAAAAGCAACCAATGAATATATTATTGAAACTTTTTTTCTAGCATAGCAATAGGGCCAAGCGTGGCCCTAGGGTTAGCATGCTGGGCTATAAATCTGCATATCCAATATACACATTCCGTTTAAAAAAAAAACCTTTTTTTATAAAAAAACACTTTGCACTCTGGTGACTTACATACGTTAAAAGAATGATGATCAAATCACCCTATTTGATCATACAATAGTAGCTCAAGCGTTGGTGGTCATTATTATTTGCTTGTAATAAACCAGTGGGAAGGAAGATAGTTATCACTGTAACCCACCGTCAACTCTCGAGCTACTCTATTCATATACAAAGGTTGATCATTGCCTTATAACGCCTCCATAACTGAAAAGAGGTGAACTTGTTCGGTTTTGAGATTCGAACTGGCGACCTGAAGATTTAAAATCGAGCACCCTGACCACCAAGGTCATACCAGGCACTCAGGTTTGTGTGCAGAGAAGTACCTTTGAACAATGTTTTGAAACATGTCCAAAAATCATGTATATAAACTTTGTTGAAAGTGACACTATTTTGAAATTATATACACCTATGTATTTGTGTGTGTGTGTATATATAATTTGTTATTTTAACTTAAAAACAAGCCGAAACAAAAATTAAAAAACGCTGCATCAACTAAAAAGATCCCAGGTTAGAAGCTTAAATGTGGGATTATAAAATTTACCCTTGGTGTTGGAGGTGACTGCGAAAGTAAGACCCACATAGCGGTGGGAATACACCGTCTATTAGTCTTAACCTCCATTCGCCAGTATCATATAAGAACTAAAGGATAGCAATAGATGCAGAATTGGAGTATAAATTAAGAGAGCGAGATGCGGGTGCTCAAGCCCACGACGTCCTACATCTATGTCGCCCTTCATTGCTTGCGAACAGTTGTGGAAAAATGAAAAGTAAAAAAAAATAATTGAAAAAAAGAAATAAAGTACTGCCATTTGGGGGTAAATAAAATAAAAAACTAACCTCTTGATATTAACATTCCAGTCCCCACTATGGTAGAAAGGCACTCATTTACAGTGATGCACAGCAAACGAACTACACTAGCATGAAGTGTCCCATCCAGCTGTTCAAACTGGTATAGTTCCCAACCACCACCCATTCATCAAGTCTACTGTGACTATCAGAACTTTTTTATGTTTGAAAATTACAAAAGGAATCCATCAGCATCTCATCCATATAATAGTAAAGTATTAAAGACGTCTTGTTAACCAGTACTGTCCATTATCAGACTAAATAAGCTTTGAATCCAAAAACACCAACCAGTCTGATAACAAATATTTCAGTGTATACAAAACACGACTGCTTCGTGTCAAACTCCAGGTTTGTTTTGTTTATTGAATTTCACGCAAAGCTTTTTGAGGGTTATCTGTGTTATCCGTCCTTAATTTAAAAGTGATAGGTTAGAGTGTGTTTTTCTTTTAGCAAAGCCACAACGGGCTATCGGCTGAGCCCACCGAGGGATAGGTTAGAGGGAAGGCAGCTAGTCAAAACTACCCACTACCAACTCTTGGGTTATTTTTTAACAACGTAATTTGAGTTTAACACAATATAAGGACACCAAAATCCTTCTCATACGTAATGTACTACGAGCAATTCAATTAACATACATTTTCAGAACCTAATGTATTCGCATTAAACTAAGAACCTAATATAAATAACGTAAATTGTTGAAAGCCATGATATTTGAAAACCATAATACCAAAATTAATATACATCCAGACACATTTATTTACCTTATTTTGACTTCTGTAACTAAACTCATGAGAGGAACTAACTTTTCACACCTTCATATTAGTAACTACATAACTCTTATTACTAACATAACTCTTATTAGTAATTACATAACACTTATGTTAAGTTTACTATTATGATTTTAGTATACGATTTTTCAAGAATCGTTTAAAGACAGCAGGCTTTTCACTTATAATTTTACACAGGCTCACACGTGCCTTGTTTATCTTGCTATTAGCATTATAATAATATTCAACTTCAATGTGTTTCGTGTTTGTACTTGGTTTGTTTGTTTTTGAATTTCGCGCAAAGCTACACGAGGGCTATCTGCGCTAGCCGTCCTTAGTTTTGCCGTATAAGGAAGGCAGATAGTCATCGCCACCCACCGCCAACTCTTGGGCTACTCTTTTACCAACGTATAGTGGGATTGACCGTCACATTATAACGCCCCCATGGCTGAAAGGACGAGCATGTTTGATGTGACAGAAATTCGAACCCGCGACCCTCGGATTACGAGTCGAGTGCCTTAACCACCTGGCCATGCCAGACCCTAAGAAACCGAAGAAGAGTATGATGATATTAAATGTTTATGTTAAAACTTTGGTTATTAGATTGTACGGTGTTAACTTTGATACCTAAAACCTTTTCATTTTCGTAAATAGTATCATTGTAGTTCAGATGTTGATAGTCGTTTTTTAGGTACGGTAAAAGTTAAATCGTCACTCCTATGGAAGTCAGTATTACGTTAACGTTCATCAGTGAGCTGGAAGGGAAAAGGAGAAATCTTTTTTTTTTTTTTTTACTGTTGCTTGGAATTGGAATTCCCTCGAAGTATTCATGTGTAATACGATCCATTTTTATTATCCATTGCAGTAATTAGGCACATTGTATATTTAAAACTTGAATTGGAAGGAATTCATTGTCCAACTTTGTTTAACAGTTTTAATCAACCTAATGTGTTTGATAAGATCAGTCGTCTTTCGCTTTAAAATGTTATAATATTATATACAGCTTTTTTGTTTGTTTGAAGTTAAGCACTGAGCTGCATAATGGGCTGTCTGTGTTCTACCCGCCACAAGTATGAAAACCCGCAGACATAACACTGGACCACAGGGAAGGGTATGAACATTGGATAATTAATCGCAGCTTTAAGTTGCATGATGAAGTTTTATGAAGCACTTTTACATGGAGTGTAGGAGCTGAAGACGATTCGGTTTTCATCAGACTCAGCATGGGGACCGAAACGATTTATACTCCCACGTTTCAGGTTTATGTGTTCAATACAAATAAAATACAATCTACTTTGTTTGGTCTTCTTCGAAGTCACAGCTGAAACTCTTTACACATATCGGGATTATTTTGGTTTCGAATTTCGCCCAAGGGCTACCTGCGCCAATCGTCCCTAATTTAGCAGTGTAAGACAAGAGGGAAGGCAATTAGTCATTACTACTCACTGCCAACTCTTGGGCTACTCTTTTACCAACGAATAGTTGGATTGACCGTCACATTCTGTCGCCCCGACGGTCGAATGGGCGAGCTTGTTTGATGTGAAGGGGATTCGAATCCGAAACCCTTAGATTACGAGTCGAGTGCCTTAACCACCTAGCCAGGCCGAGCCATCTGTATACGACCCACCTGGCATCACCACCTAGCACCAACTTTTAGGCTATTCTTTAACCATCGAAGAGTGGAACTGACTGTCACATATAACGCTCCCACGGCTAAAAGGACGAGCGTGTTTGGTATGTACAAAGATTAAAACTAAATAATTACGCTAAGAATCGAATAAACAAAAAACCTGAATTTCTTTTTACTAGACAGTTACAGTAACAAAACAGAAATGATATTTAAGAAAAACATTAATTTATGGATATTCTGGAATTATTCGAAATCATTTTTGCTTAGTTGTTGTTGTTCTTCTGAATTAAGCACAAAGCTACACAATGGGCTATCTGTACTCTGCCCACCACTGGTATCAAAACCCAGTTTTTAGCATTGTAAGTCTGCAGACATACCGCTGAGCCACTAGGGGGCTTTTCGCTTAGCATTAACTGTTTTGTATTCCTCAAATTCTATTATTTAAGTACTGTCCAATTAATTATATGATTACATTGCGCTTTTAAGCCAAGTTCCAGTTACCTTGAATAACTGACATGTATCCATTATTGGTTAAACTTTTTCTACCTAAATAAAAAATAACTACTATAATTTGAAACACAAGCATTGAGTTAATGTATATGATAAAGGTTTGATCGTGAGTAAATAACATTGTTCTTTTATGAGAAATAGTAAAGATGTTAAATAACAAAAAATGAAACAAAAATTACTGTTATATGTAATGTGTTTTATAGACTCTTCCAGTTTTGATTTTGTAGCGATATGAGCTTTCAGACCACATACATTATCGTAATGGCGTGAGAATAAAAACCAACAACAATTTTCCTTATATTCGGGGTCCGGCATGACCAGGTGGGTAAGGCACTCAATTCGTAATCTGAGGGTCGCGGGTTCAAATCCCGGTCGTACCAAACATGCTCGCTATTTCAGCAGTAGGGACGATATTATGTGACGGTCAATCCCACTATTTGTTGGTAAAAGAGTAGCCCAAGCGTTGGGGGTGGGTGATGATGACTAGCTGCCTTCCCTCTAGTATTACACTACTAAATTCGGGACGGCTAGCGCAGATAGTCCTCGTGTAGCTTTGCGCAAAATTCAAAACAAACCATATCTTACCCTCGGGGGAGACTCTAATAAAGGAAATTTTGTCACACAAATGTACCTATATAACACATATGATTAAATTTCATTTAACATATTTTAACCATGTATATGTTGTCTAACAATTTAGTAATATCTCACCCTCTACTCATCAAGCACACTATTGTTTAAAAATGGAAATAAAATTGCAATATGTCGAGCAAAAATAGTTTTGTGTATTATTTCTACCAATTCTGGAAAATGTGCTCATTGATTAATAAAAATACATTCTCTACTCTTGGTTACAGAAAAGATGATAAGTTTAATTATTGTTTTGCTAGTATTAATTATAATGACCTTAGAAGTACGATTACGTCAGAAATTTGACTACAAGATTACCTGAAAAGCTCAATTTCGAGAATACCCTCTGCAGCGTCAACAATGTCCATAGCTTGGTCATAATCGAGCTTGTCGCAGGATATTCCATTGATGCTAAGTATAACATCTCCTTCGGAGAGAGTATTATGTGCCTTGCTCTTTCGTCGTATCTGTAAAAGTATAACACGTTATGTTTGGCATGATAAACATTTGCATCATGGTTGAATACAAAATAAATAACCAAAAAAAGGCAACATCTTCCTTCAATAATACTGACCATCTGGAATACATAACAAGAAGCGAAGCTTAAAATGTAGATTTTTTTCAACACGGATTAAAATTATAGGTCTGTTATTGACACGTATTTTAAACTATCTCACAAATAGATGTCTGTTTTTTGAATTTCGCGCAAAGCTGCCATAGGGCTATCTGCGCTAGCCGTCCCTAATTTTGCAGTGTAAAACTAGAGGGAAGGAAGCTAGTCATCACCATCCACCGCCAACTCTTGGGCTACTGTTTTCCCAACGAATAGTGGGATTGACCATCACATAATAACGCCCCCACGGCTGAAAGGACGAGTATGTTTGGTGCTACGGGGACTCACAGATAGAGTTAAACGTTTGTGAATTTGAAAATCACTTAACTGGTAGATTCAGACATTTTCAATTTAAATCCCTATTTCTTATCAATGCTTAATTTTATAAAAAAATAAAAATGAGAGGATCAGATCCTTGTTACTGGGATCTTGAGGTTTTGAACATTATTGAGTGTGTTACTTGAGATTGAGCTAGGGGTAATCACATATTCGACTACATCTGGTAAACATCAGTAAATGAAAGGCCTGACATGGCCAAAATGGCGTTCGACTCGTTAACCTCAGAGTCGCGGGTTCGAATCTCCGTCACACCAAACATGCTCTTTCTTTCAGCCGTGGGGGCGTTATAATGTAACGGTCAATCTCAATATTTGTTGGTAAGAGAGCAGCCTGAGAATTGGATGGTGATAACTAGCTGCCTTCTCTTTAGCCTTGAACTGTTAAATTAGGGACGGCTGGTGCAGATAGCCCTCGTGTATCTTTGGGCGAAATTAAAAAAAAACAAACAGTGTTTTCCCTTTCTTGTAAATGAAAGTCCAGATGTATTCCAGTTCTGGAGAAATCCAGCCAAAATTTAAGCACAGTTTCCTATACGTATGTTTGTACTAAGCAGGTTACATTGACCAAATATATGCTAGCCTCATAAAAATTAAAATTTGGGTATCATTGTAATTTAAGGGTCATCGCACCCCCAGTAATGTGTTTTTTTGGTTTTTTTTATATCTTATATAATATTCTCCAGTCGTGTTTTTCATTCACGTCATGCATAACGTTCCTCAATCAGGTCTTCTTCACATCATGTTTAATGTCCTCCATCAGTGTTTCGTCTACATCGTATATAATGTTCCTCAATCATGTTTTATTTGGTTTATAGTTCAACAGTTTAACATAATGGATACTGTACTCGTTTACTGTATATTCCTTTTATCACAATGAAAACATTATACATAACTTTACGTGCAAAATGCAAACAGGTAAAAATGTCTTTATACACCCATACGCAATTTTTTGATATATGGGGTACGAATGTCCCGAAAAACGACAATTAGTGCAATTTTTCTTTTCTAAACAGAAAAAAAAGTTTAAAAGTTGGAAACATTACATACATGAAATAAACTATTCGGTATTCCTTTCAATGTTCCTAAAATATCTTGTGTACATGCGAGTAGGCGTCTCGTTCTTCTACCAAAGACCGTGTGACAGGCTGTTCGACTACATGTACTTCTGAGTACCCAACAACATACTATGTTTACCGAAGTCACTAAGGCTTTAATTTTTAATGGGTTTAAAATAAACTGCCAGCTAAGCTGTAAATAAAGTGTTTAATTCTGTATAGTCGTGGCGAGGATTTAGTTACACTCCCAACTTAACTTAACTAGAAAACTGTTTTTTTACTGAATCACTTCTGTATGACTGAATGTTGTTGTTACGATGTAGTCATAACAAAGTGTCAGATTACAGGGTGAGTTTCGTATCCTATCAGGTATCATCATGGCGTATTATTCTGAGCATTGTTTAACATGCTCAGAAGATATTACTCTCTGGATGAAAAGATTTAAACCACTTCGAGTTCTGTTTTTGTGGTGTTTTTTTTAATTAAGTACAAAACTACACAGTGGGCTACCTATGCTTTGCCCACCACGTGTATAGAAAGCCGGTTTTAGTGTTGTCAGGCCGCAAACGTACCGCTGTGCCACTGAAGGGCTTCGACGTTTGGACACATTAATATATTTTATTTCGTTTACCGTGGCAAGAAAAACTTCCAAGTTCGTTGACAAAATTTTTGTGGTGGAACAGTGGCATATCTATGGATTTACAAAGCTAATATCGAATGTTCGATTTCACGAATTTAACAAAGCAGATAGCCCAAAGCTGCTTTGCTCTAAACCAAACCATCAAACATTATCAATGACAAAAAAAAAAAACAATAGTCTACATATTTTCCCATTTCTGCGCGGCTGTTAACACTGAAAATGAATTATCATAACTTCTAATTCTATTTCAAAATTAGTGTTAAGGAATGAGGTGGTTTCAAAAACATATTAAACCACATGAGTGTGTAGTGCAACCAGAACAACCAGCTGTAAGACACAGTGAATGTTATTAACAGAGTGATAGTTTAGTGATTTTCTACCTTCTATAGCTCAAACTGTGGTAATTCCAACAATGACATATTTATAGGAGATGTGTTCTAATGGACTCTTGCATCACATACCAAATTTAAAGGCAATTCATTAAGAAATACCTAAAATATAACATCTCTAATTTCGATTTAGTTTCTTCAAGTTTGTTTTTTTTTAAATTCGCATCAAATGGGTTTGATAGTAAAAGATAATTAACTCCTATGTATTTCTTCCAAATTTGGTACACAGAGAGAAATTTACGACTAAAAATTAGGAGTCATATTTTGGTGTAAATATAAGCCACATATTAAAAATTATTCAACAAAAACCGCTCAATTTTGACCAAAATGTTTGGACACGCCTACGAAAAATGTCACATGAGTTGTCGGTTTATTATTTTTACTACAACTTTACCTAAGTGTAAAAGTGGAAAGTTTTTTGTTTTGTCATTCAAACTAAAATTGTTGATTTAAAGCTGCAAAGCTGTAAGATGAAAGAAAAAGCAGACATCTAAGAATTGATTAGGTCAAGCAAACTAGATTAACAGTTTCCATATCATGTTTTCAAAGTAACCGTACAGTTATTTTTTATTATTCATTGCGAACTTTTCAGTACAAAATTTTACGATTTATTTTTAAAAAATTATCCTGTTAATAATGTGTTTGGCATCTCGTGATAATTTGTTTTACCCACCATCATGCCTCAAGTTTAACCAAAAAACGTATTCGAGATAACTAATGAATAAATATGCGCTGTAAAGTTATTAGCAATGTTATAAGCTTTGTTTGTTTGTTTGTTTGTTTTGGAATTTCGCACAAAGCTACTCGAGGGCTATCTGTGCTAGCCGTCCCTAATTTAGCAGTGTAAGACTAGAGGGAAGGCAGCTAGTCATCACCACCCACCGCCAACTCTTGGGCTACTCGTTTACTAACGAATAATGGGATTGACCGTCACATTATACACCCCCACGGCTGGGAGGGCGAGCATGTTTAGCGCGACTCGGGCGCGAACCCGCGACCCTCGGATTACGAGTCGCACGCCTAACGCGCTTGGCCATGCCAGGCCATGTTATAAGCGTAATTAAAAGTTTGGCCACCTATTTTGATTTCATTCCTTTAAGGACTCGGCATGGTCAGGTGGTTAAAGCACTCGACTCGTAATCCGAGGGTCGCAGGTTCAAATCTGCGTCATACAAAACATGCTCGCCCTTTCAGCCGTGGTGGGCGTTATAATGTCACGGTCAATCCCTCTATTCGTTATTAAAAGAGTAGTCCAACAGTTGGCGATTAATGGTAATGACTGACTGCCTTCCCTCTAGTCTTGCACTGCAAATTTAGGGACGTATCGCGCAGATAGTCCTCGTATAGCTTTTCGCGAAATTCAAAAACAAAACAAACCATTCCTTTAGGCCGCATAGTTAATCCTGTTTTTTAATCCGCACCTTTTATTCACACTTAACTTGTTTTTGATTGGATAATCTTGAACAGGAAAGAATAACAATACTATAACATTTATTGCATGATTATCAACTGCACAATGTGCTCCATAAATAACTGGGTGCTATGACATATACAGAAGAGTTGTAGCTCGTATAAAAACATTCCATTTCCTGATAACACACTAAAAACACGAATTTTTGTAGGAATGCCACTTTCAAAAGATTTATTTTACCGTGAGGTTGGCTGCTGTCACTAGTTTCATTAATGACATGAGAAAAACAAAACACAAAACATGAAAGTAATTCATGCACCGAAGTCCTGTTATTTTTTGGTTGACTGATTTACACTCTAATATTTTACAACGGCAACTGTAAATATGATAGATTTTGTATGTTTTTATAAAAAGGTTTAAAATTAGCCCTAAAAGTGCTGTAAAAATGAAAACGCAAACGAGAAATATAAGAAAATCAAATTTAGCGATAATGTATCTGTTCTAATGTCCAAATAACGTAATATGATGTCTACAGTAGAAACATTTACAGAATGATGAGAAAACTGGTTATAGAAAACAGATTCGGGGATACAAAACAACTTAGTTATTTTTTTTAATTGAACAAAATCAAAGGGACTGAATCATCTTTTTTTTTTCAGATCGTGTAATGTTTGTTATCAGAAACAGTATTAGAAAGATCTAAAAAAGTGCTTGAAAAATACGTCACCATCGTAAAAATTTTTTGGAGTATCTTTTCGAGAAGGTAATTTATTGTTTGCTTGATTGTGTAAAGTTACACAATGGACTACCTGAGAAATCGAACTCTGACTTATTAGCCCATAAATTTATCAATTACCCACACATTATACAATCAGTTAACACGAAAACGAATTATTTTATAACACTAAAAAGCGAGTGTGTTTTGGGTATAACACATAAGGGATCTGAAATTCCATGAAATACATGTAAGTTTAAAATTATTTTGAAATAATGTGGAGCTATTTCCTATTGTCTAATTCTAATTAAGAGTACATGAATAAATGTCACTACTTATCTGAGTAAAGGTGAAGGTCTTTTGAGCTAAAAGCACGTTTTTAAATCTATTTTTCTTTGAATAATATGGATAAATATTTTAACGTTAGCTCCCATAAAGAACTGCGAATATTACACATGAAAATGTTTTGCAATTAACTTACATGTTTCTTACTTTATCCCTTTTTAACTTGTACGATCTAGTTCAGTTGAGTTAATTTGTACACGTATGTATCTGGTAAGCTGAAAAATCAGACTTATGATTCGACATATCGCCTGTTGTTGTTCGAATCCTATTAGGAAAGGTGAGTATATTATTTTAAAATGATTTCAAAGTCTCACCAAGTTGTTATACACCCACGTTGTCATTCCAGTCACTTTCTATCCGACAACTGAGCATCTTGACAATAGCCCTGGAGACAAGCTTCATTGCAAAAGGCCACGTCGATAGGTTGTCACGCAAAATGCTCAATACTGTTTTAGATATGTCTTCTATGAACCATTTAGTGTATAAGGAAGAATATTTGCTAATGCCCGTTGCTATAATCCAATTGCATAGAAATTCACAGGGGCTGAGTCTGGCGACTTAAGCGGCATATCTTTGTCTGCAACAACATAACAACTTGTTTCATCTTGAACCTTGTTCAGGTATGCGATGATTGAGCGGATACACAGTGAAAGCGAGTTGTTTACTCTTGACATGTCTCGTTTTTCTAAACAGATATCCTTCTTGATTATGTAACACACTGTTACCTGGGTCATGTGGACTGCTTTTACCATTGACCTTTGCGTTCGTGGTTTTTCGTCTGTTACAAGATGATGCACTTTGCTTACCCCCGATTGGAGTTTGACTTTTTGCAGATGTGTTTTGGATGGTCCTAGAACCTCAATTTAAACTATACTCTTTTATTTTTCAACAGCGTTAAATAAAAGGATTTTCACAACTTTACGTTCTCGGTATATGGACATTTCGCATTAGAAAGGACATTTACTTACCGGTCCTAAAATCGATCAGGCGCATGCGTGTGTATTTATATCTTTACTTGTAGTTAGAGTAATTGTGCAGACAGTTTTCGCACCTGTAATGGAAGAGAATCAATAAAAACATAGAAGATTTTTTTGTCTTTTTTGCGTTTATGAGTTGTTTACTTTCTATTTTCTAGTTATAAGCTAACTATCGGTTGTGACATTAAACAAACAAGTAATTCCCGAATCAGATGTTGAGAAACGCCTTCTATAACTTCTTGTATTCTTTTACCTTCATTAACACTTCATTGTGAGTTTAATATTCAACAATCGGGATTCTTATATGCACGGCCCGGCATGGCCAAGCGTATTAAGGCGTTCGACTCGTAATCTCGGTCGTACCAAACATGCTCGCCCTTTCAGCCGTGGGAGCGTTATAATGTGACAGTCAATCCCACTCTTTGTTGGTAAAAGAGTAGCCCAAGAGTTGGGTGGTGATGACTAGCTGTCTTCCCTCTAGTTGTACACTGCTAAAGTAGGGACGACTAGCGCAGATAGCCCTCGAGTAGCTTTGCGCGAAATGTAAAACAAACAAACAAACAAACTTATATGCATAAATATAGAAAATCGTTTAATAAGCCTACAATATTGATATAATTCTTATTTTAATATTGACAAAATTTTAGAAGAAAAAAAAAGCTATATGTATTTTTGCTTTACCTTGTACACAGTAAGCGGGTCAGAAATTTCTGCCCCTCCTTGAAGTCGAAAACCCCATGGTCCTCCACCAGTCAATTGTACATTTAGTTTTGTGCCCCCTCTTGTCATTTTGACCAAAAACACTTGTATCACAAAGCAGTCAAGGCTTCCAGATTACAAATCAAGGTTTTGAACCTTAAAAAGCTTATTTCCACTTCTTAAATGACTTGTCTGTCTGTACCGGCTTTGTTATTTCTGGAGTGTTTAGCTCGGTAGTATTAGACGGTGCCAACTACTTCTGGCTCGTGCCAACGTCCCGTTCAACGCAAGACTGAAAGACCTTGCGAATATCGGTTTAGAATCTTCTTATGTGTGAAAGCATAGTTGTTTCAAGTCAGAGTACACCAAGAGAAACTGAAAACTTCTATCATTGGTTTAAAAAATATAAGACTCAAATGTACACCCTTGTGCTTATGTGTCTGTGTGAAGCTCCAATCGCATTCTAGCCCAATACCTCGAAAAACGCAAATGTTAGCAGTTGCTAAATATAACTGAGGCTTTTCTAAGCAATTTTTAGCCCTTACAGGTCACGTGGAAGGCTTATAGGAATTTAAAAGAGCCATTAAACAAGCAGGGTTAAAGACATGTGTTTTAAAAGTTAATGAAGCTCCCACGCTGTCACCTAGTGGGCAATATTGTAAGCTGAAGTTACAAATAACATAAAACTTAATAAATATCTAATGGTTACTCCGTCACACAAACCATGCTCGCATTCAAAAGTAGATGGAAGATAGATGAAGCAGAACTTCATATAACAAATCCATGAAGATAGGGTAAACTTAATATATCCAGGAGAGAAAAACAAAAGCAAAAACAAATGAAGAAAATTATTGTACCCCTGTTGGTGTATTATAGCGTGATACTCAATCCCATTATGTAGTAGATACTTGTTGCTTTTCACTTCTTACAATTTATAGATCAATGTTAGCTAAGCCTGACATTTTGAGTCTGTGATCTGGCTGCTTACTTAATGTTTCGCATAACTACTGTTCAAGTTGAAAATACTAAAAACATTTGTCTGTATGGCTCGTAATAATTTTTGTATCACAATGTCATATTAGATCAATTACGGAATAAGTTTCTGTGTTCAGGTTGGTGTTTTTATTTGGTTCAAATATATCTAGTAATCTTATTTAGTTATTTCGCTTATAAGTTCCCGAATATCAGTAAACCTTTTCGTCAACAGAAATAAACGAAATTCTTATTCAACGGTATAATTCTGCACGTATGTATGTATATATATATGTATGATTGCAGGTGTGTTTTAGATGTAATGGGCTTGGTGCACAGGGAAACCGTTGATGTTACAACTTTTATCAATCTATTTTTAATCATGAGACAAACAAAAAATATATACAGATTTAAACAACATTCCATTACGGTTTTCCAATATATGTTCATCAAATTTCATATTTACCAAAGTAGACACTTTTTTCTAATTTTTTTTGAAAGGGCTCGATTAACAAAGGCAAAATAAGCAGTGTCACTACTGTGTGAAGAATGGGCCTACAGCTTTTTGTTTTAATAGTCTTCTCAATTAGTTTTAGGGAGAAAAATATTGTGTTTTAAAAGCATTGTGTTTAACAAACACAGCTAATTTTTTACTGTTACGTATTATAATTTATCTCGAACGTAATTTATCTCGCATTATGAGTTCAAAGAACTGATAATTTTAATTTATACGTTAATTGAGTGTCAACAAGTATCAAATTTATATTTGCCGCCAAGATTGATACACACTATATTCTTTCTTAACACAAATATACTTTAATATACAATCAACATTACAATTTATAATAATTGCAGTTACAAATAGTTATTATTGTTGTTTGTATATTAAAGTATATTTGTGTTAAGAAAGAAAATAGTTATTACAAGTAACTATTTATTTTTATAAATTTTACAAACTCAAAAACAATATTCAGACTTTGTTTGGTACAGAATTGAATATTTTATCGACGGTCCAGGTCCACGATGAGCGAATTAATTCTGAGTTGTTATTGTTACACCTTGCTTAAGTTATCTTGCTCTTTATTCCTGGTTGGCCTTGCACCACTTACAAGGTGACCTTTACCGACGAAGATATTAAATGTCATATAATAAATACTAACGTCGGAAGTTAATTCATTTATATTAAGTGGACTGTAATGTTCGAAATCTATAAACGTTCCTGGTCAAAATCTGTGGTTTTCGGATAAATAAGCGTTGATCACAATTACAGCTTTCTGTAACAGTGTACTAACTATAGCAACCAAACAATATTCTATTTTCTTCCCGCGTCTTGCGAAAGCTTTTTTTTTTTTTTTTTGCTCATTACGCAAGGTTCTAGAAAGTTCAATAGGCAACAAGACTGGCAACCACTGGATATTACATACATCGTACATTGTTGACTCTTGTGCTCGAGAATCTTCTACAAATTTAGGGAGCAGGTGGGACTTGAGCAATACACATTTAAAATATACGTTACGTTCATTAAACTTAAATGAATGTAGATATTAAATTAAACGTATAACAGTAAATCCGTAACATGACAGATAAAATTTCAATGCAAGAGAAAAGGAGAGCTGATGAGGAAAAGTGGCTCACAGAACTGTTATTGCCTTTTGATTTATTATAGTGTTAATCCGGTCCTTGTTTTGGACTGTAGTAAATTAATCCAACCTTCTTTTAAATCTTAGATTTCGTTAGTTGATTATTTACAGGTTAACTGTATTGCAAAAAATACAAATTTATCCAAAAGCCCTTGAACTGAAATAAAAGAAGCCAAAATTTTTCTTAAATACAAATGATAGATGATATTTCATAAACAGAACAAAATAAAGCAACTTTTCGTTATATCTTCGTTCGATTTAGTTTCCGAAACTAAATCACTGTGTTACGCTGAAGAAAACATTATGTTGTTAGTTTGGAACCAAAATGATACAATGTGAGTGATGCAAAATCGCTTTATTTTGTTATATTTATGGAAAATTACCTACTGTTTGAAATCAAAATAATTTATTCTGTTTTTTATCCTTCACTGAAGCGTTTTTATTTGTAGTGATTGCATACATTTTTGTTACTTTAACCCCATTATCATTATTGTGTAACTAAAATTTAAAGAAAAGCAATTAATACAGGAATGTAACATGCAAATCAGGATATTGTTAATATTAAACCATGAATAGGATTAAAAACATGTTGCCTGTATGTGGTTATTTATGAGAAAGAAGTAGAAAATTTAAGTTTGAGCTCAGCTATACAATATGGTATCTGGGAGCAATAGTGACCTGATGAAGTAGTGAGAATTTGTTTTTATTAATTGATGTGGAATCTTTCAATAATAAGTATTTATTTATAACTGAAGAGAATTATATAACTGTCTCGGATAAGCAGATACTGAATTAACCCTCTGCTCCATGTTTTTAGCTTGACAATTAGTTTGTTTTGTTTTAATTTCATGCAAAGCTACTCAAGAGCTGTCCATAGTAGTCGTCCCTAATTTAGCAGCTTAAGACTTGAGGGAAGGCAGCTTGTCACCAACACCCACCGCCAACTCTTGGGCTACTCTTACCAACGAATAGTGGGATTGACCGTCACTTTATAGCGCCTCCACGGCTGAAAGGGCGAGAATGTTTGGTGCGACGGGGATTGGAACCCGCAACCCTCAGATTACGAGTCGAGTACCTTAACCACCTGGCCATGCCGGGCCGTGAGAATTGGTAGTATTGTAACATTTGTGAGAGGTGAAGTTAAGATCCGCTGGTTGTGGTAACTGGATCCACATGTTGCAAGTGCTCAGACCAGCGTCACTGCTATTTTTGGTGTACTTATGATTTCTTAGGTCAGTTCTGAAAACCATATTAAAGCAAATTTAACATTTACGATAATTAAACTTTATAAAAGGTTGCACACTGAACTTTCCTCTTTACGTTCACACCACCAAGAAAAAGAATATATGAAAAGTATGAAAAACAAACTGTGAGAATAGAAAAAACAAACAAACTAGGCCCGGCATGGCCTGGTGGTTAAGACACTCGTTTCGTAATCTGAGGGTCGCGGGTTCTAATCCCCGTCATACCAAACATGCTCATCCTTTCAGTCGTGCGGGCGTTATAAGGTGACGAGCAATCCAACTATTCGTTGGTAAAAGAGTAACCCAAGTGTTGGCGGTGGGTGGTGATGAATAGCTGCCTTCCCGCTAGTCTTACATTGCAAAATTAGGGACGGCAAGCGCAGACAACCTTCGTGTAGCTTTGCGCGAAATTCAAAACAAACTAGAAAAAAAACTAAAGTGCATTCATTTCTTCTTTTCCTTTTTTAAATTTGAATATATAAATTTCATTTTGCATGATGAACAAAAACATCAGCACAGGATTAAGACAGGATCAGTACATGCAGTCATAAAGAATCTTCTCTAATACATTAAAGATACACTTTTAATTTTTGTATCTATAGAGGTATCTCAGTTTGTTGTCATAGTGTTCCTTGGATTTCATCAGACAATGACCCCCACTAGTATAGTGGTGTGGCTACGGATTTACAATGTTAAAATCGGGGGTTCGATTCCCCTCCGTGGGCTCAGCAGATAGCCCGATGTGGCTGTGCTATAAGAAAACACACACACAAATACACATGATACAATGCTTAAAGGATTATTATATTATTTCTTTTCAAACAGGTTCCAAAAATGAAAAATATTTATTTAGAATTCTGTAATTGGAAAACTTCCAAGACTATTCGAATCCACACCTTACCACCAAAAACTCCCCGCACTTTCAGGTGTGTATGCTCTATAAGAGTGACAATCAGTTCCTTAGATTAAATGGTGGATGTTAATGTGCCGCTGACTGGCAGCCTTTTCTCTGGTCAATAGGTCAAAATTAGAGCCGGCGGAAGATAACCTGAGCAGCTTTCTCGTAAATACAACCCAAGAATGGACATTTCTGTTTATTGAGAACTTTAACTTCAGCCACAATTCTAAATCTCATCCTGGTTTGAAACCTTATCACACTAAACATGTTCGATCTTTCAACCATTGGGGTGTTATTACGTGACGGTAAATCCTAGTATTCTTTGATGAAAGAGTAGCCCAAGAGTTGGTGGATGGTGATAACTAGCTGTCTTCTCTCTGATCTTACATTACTAAATTAGGAACGGCTAACACAAATAGCCTTCGTGTAGCTTTGCGCAAAATTAAAAAACAAACAAAGAAAACCACGTCAAGTCACTGTTTGCTGTTAAACCTGCTTCCTCAACTTCCTAATGAGTCAGAATAATGTAATAGATCAATAAACCCTACAGCACTGCCATTGTAGTTAGTGAATACATTCAGATACACCGCAATGTATAACAAATAATTTGTCCAAGTTTCCATCAATGTCTGTGCGTTTTTTTTGTATTTAATTAGTAAAGAACTTGGATTAAAAGACATTTAAGTTGCTCTTAAAATTTTCGACAAACAATGAAACATATAGTTCCGGTTTTTCGTAATCAGATGACTTACTGATATCCACGCTAAGGTATCTGCTAGCATTAGTTGGCAGGACGATAATACTTTATGAACCTCTCAGAAGCTAACGTTGACTTTACCTCATTACAGGAACAACGCTGACACCCTATGAGTGAATTACTTCTTTACGAGGGTGACTATTTGGTGATGTTGATCATTCTGTCTGTTCATACTTTTTAAAAGTTCCCGGATGTCCTAAGCGTTGGTATTGAACAAGAGTTTAGTTTATAAATGTTTGAAATTACAGTCTAAAAAGGTTGTTTATTAAATGTTTGCTCTTGGTGGACACTTACACATAAACTACTACACCAAAACTCTCGGTCTGGTATAGCCAAGTGGTTAGGGCGTGAGGGAGCTATAATATGACTGTCAATCCCACTATTCGTCGGTAAAAGAGTAGCCCAAGATTTGAAGGTGGATTGTGATGACTAGCTACCTTTTCTAGTCTTTCACTGCTAAATCAGAAACCGCTAGCCCTGTGTAGCTTTTCGCAAAATTCAAACAAAACTATGTATTAATCGTGATTTTTTTCCTTTAATAGAAAATTACCATGCAAAATATTTTGTAGGACGCAAAATTTATCTTGACACAGTTATTTCTCAACAGAACAATTCTATAATTTCTATTCAGTCGATTATATTCTACCCTTATTCTTCAGTTGCATGGCAATATCACTGTGTAACGATCATGGGTTCAAACTAGTCATTTTGTTATCAGTGGACTTATTTTTAAAATTTGTCTGTTTTTATATTGTCTTCCTTAAGTAACACTTCACTTTAATCATATTATATGATTTCTTCGTTAAGAACGATAATCTATTGCTGCGGTTGCATCCTTAAAAGCCACATTAAACTACTATTCAAGGATGTCATATAACAATATATCTCAACCTGATGAAAACACACAGAAATGGAACCAAACGTCGTTCAAAGTACTAATCTCCAAGAAGGTAAACCGTTTCTATAACTTTCTACTTACTGCTATTATCTCTACATGTTTCGTAGAAGAATATGAATTTTTATTTCATTAATATTTTAAGCGATTCTGAATATCAATGTTTTTTCTTACAATCCATAGATGTACCGATGAAGTTCATATTGGTTTTTAAAGTAATATATCCACCAACTTATTTCTGATTCCATCCCTTCACTGATTATAGGGTCCTTAATAACACACAAGTCACAAGATATAATATATATATGTAAGTGTTGAAATTAAACCCACTAATTATTGCTTCAATTTTCTAAGCATTTAACACTAGACAGTGAGTCATTTAATCCTATATTTTTGGTGTAACACATAAAAACAGGAAACATTTAATAAGTTGTAATATATAGGTCTCATCTGTTGTGAATAATATACATATGAAGCTTGGTAATTTGACGTTTAAAGGACACCATACGAGATCTAATAGCAAACACTCCGCTAAAGCAGACTGTGTTTACTCATTAGAGGTAATTTATCTTTACGTATTTTGACAAATATTCTAGAATACAATAAACTTTTTATTGTCACACATTTTCTCGAAGTCTTTTCCGAATGGTCAGTCAGTGATGATAAGATAATGAAAAATTGTAAGTTTTCAAATGTTTTAATACTATTTCAGTGATTTGTGTAGCATAATCATTAAAACGAAATAAAAACCACACTAACATACACGCCAGCTCACGCCAAATCATGTTGTTCCAACTCTAAATGAAGTATATAAGCCTTATGTTTGTGTCACGATTCTCTTCGAAGATCCTTCTTACGTGTATCTTCCTTGATGATCCTGGTGTCCAATGATAATCCACACCTTTCCTTTACCAATACCTATTTTTAACCTAGAAGGTACCTAATGTGGTTTATAGGTTTGACGACCACGCCAGAGACTATTAAGGTTCAGATATATTCACATCTGATATAGAGACGCTGACCAAAAGGAATGAAATCAGTCTTCACCTACCTACTCTAAATCAAATAAAAGGATTGAATCCATTCTTATATTGTCCTCATAGCTGAAAGTACAATATTTTAAAATTAGAATGAATTAATATAAATCGATTGTGTAAGATATCCTAATGTAGAATCTTTAAATCGTTCATTGCTCTTTGAATATTTGTTTGTACATAATACTTTGGGGAAAAAAAATTTACTCGGAAATTTAACAGTAATCCCCAGCTCGGACAGCAGTAAGTCTACGGATTTACAACAGTAAAATAAGGGGTTCGATTCCCTCGATGGACACAGCAAATAGCTTGATATGGCTTTACTATAAGAAAAATACACACACACCTTTAAAAGTAAATTTAATTAGTCATTAATATGGATTGTTCTATATAATATTTACTTTCTGATTGAAGACTGTGTGTTTTTTATCATTCTACATTATTAATGCAGATTATATTTTATAATTTTTACTTTCTCATTGAAGATTCTTCGGATTTCTCATACGTGTTTCAAGAAATTATTGTCTTCTTTCAGATCGATTCTTGACAGTGTTTCTAACTCTTTGGCTGGCATGTTGTACATAACTATAGTTTTTCTTAGTAGTCAATGTGGAGCCCAGAACGTTACCCAAGACGTGGAAAAAGGACTTGTGTCCATAAAAAAACTCAAAACAAGAAAAAAATACAATAATACTACGAAATACTTAACAACTATAGTTACTTAATAAACGGTAAGATTAATCTTTCATTGAATATCAAAATCAATACCCATGAATAAACTAACCTTCATTTAAACAAAACTATATCTTAGATAATTTTGTCACGACGAAAGTCACGAAATTATTCAACTGACACTTAGGTTTAACGTTAAAAATGAGCCACATTTTAGAGTAAAGTGATACACATCAAGGAAAACCATGAGGTTTTAAAAAAGTCTTGAAGTAAAAAAGGGTTTCATACGCTCAATAATTACAATGGTCAACACATTTACCAAATATTGATATTCTTTATCCATTTCTAAACCATTTTGACCACTTTAAAATTTACATGTTTTAACGCTCCGGAGTAGTATTTATCTGTTATTTACAGATGAAAAGTTCTAGATGTCTGTTCATAGGGCCTACACAGTCAATTGTGTATGTGTGTTTTTGCATAACAACAAACAAATCAACTAACTACTTACAGGACCAATGGTTAACAATTTTGTTAGAAGAAAGTCTTGTTTTATGAGCTAAAAACATCAAACAGGACACAGCACCAGTGCAAACAGGTATAACATATGAAAGATAAAGCCTCCCGTTGACAAAGAGTTGTGCTGCGTACTTAGACCGCTAAAAACCTGGTTTGATGCCTGCGGTGAGCAGAGCACACAGATAGACTTTTATGCAGCTTTATGCTTAAATATAAAGCAATCAATCAATCAAAGGATAAAATTGAAACGCAATTCAATCCATTCTTGGAAATTTTGTTTCAGTTCATATTAAACCGTCAATGAACCTACAAAGATTTGAATTCCTAAAAATCTGTTATAAATAGGTAACCAGGTACAAGGCTCATAAACCGTGGAAGATAACGACATTTACTTACTGATTTTGTATTTCTCGGACAGTTCATAATCTTGAACTCTCAACTATTTTACATCAACATAGAATGAGGAATGGCAGAATAACATCTACGTAACTTTCAAAATAATAATGTAATTACATTTTAAAAGTAAATGTTACTGTGAATGTGAACCAAAAATTTGTGCCAGAAGGAATTCACCTCAAAAATAGTTATTGTTTATTTAAATACGAGGGTTTTATTTCTGTAGCATGCTTCGACTTTGGAAGCAGTATTTTTTAACATAAGGAAATAGAGTACCTGCTAATATTTTATGGCTTTAACGTTACACTTAACTAAAATTAGAATCTCCAATCATCTCTTAAATAACACTTTGACTTCATATTTGTATTTGGCGTGGCTGTTTAGTAAGCATTTAAATGTACGATGCTGATAAAAAGCAAATAATGTGTACATTCGATACGACAGAAAAGTAATTTCTAACACCATGAATAACTCAGAAATAATTTAAATAAACGTACCCACTAAATGATGGTGTTTCCATGTAAGATCGCTACTATTACTATTTGTAAGGCGATACTGTAGACCAAATGAAAAGAAAGAATATGTGTAAGTTTCAATGTGTATTATTGTACTTATTATAAATCCTACTTTCACAATCTAAAACTGAATCATCTATTAAACATACCTTTTCGGTATGAACGAAGTCACTATATTAATGAAAAAGACAGAGATTCGATTCCAATGGGTGGTTTGTTTGTTTTGTTTTTGCTCGCCCTCCCAGCCGTGGGGGCGTTATAATGTTACGATCAATCCCACTATTCGTTGGTAAAAGAGTAGCCCAAGAGTTGGCAGTGGGTGGTGATGACTAGCTGCCTTTCCCTCTAGTCTTACACTGCTCAATTAGGGACGACTAGCACAGATAGCCCTCGAGTAGCTTTGTGCGAAATTCCAAAACAAACAAACGCATCGAGCCATGAACTTCAAGGAAACAGTCAGGGAGATTGTACTTTTCTCAAATGACATCAGCAAAAACTATAAATTCGATTAATATTAGTACACACAAATTTAAAAGTAGTAACTATTAAGTTTAATTCAAACTAAAAATAGACTTCTTATGTTTTCCAAAATTTCAATCTCTTTGTGATACGATGAAATGAATTATTAATTTTAGTTGTGTTTCGCCTTGGTTGTTCTTCCCGGATGATGCGTTGTCTATGAAGTAACCACTGGTTTGTGAGATTTTCAGTTGATTTATTGCGCCACTCAGAAGAACACGTGATGGTGTATCCATGTGTTGACACAGATTGAAACAGAATGCAATTATATAATGCCTTTACAAACTTATAATAGTTTTTAAAACACATGGACACCTTCCATCCAAGATTTATAAATTGTTTGTCAGCCTTTGGTTTCACTTTTGGTAAAATTTTCATCAAACTTTTCTTTAAGCCGTGAATCGTCATTAAATATCCACGATCAGTAAATTCCGTCTGAAAGACTAACGTTTCGTCAATGTAGCCGATAAAATCATCCTCACGCTCTTTTTGATCTTGAAGGAGGGTGAGGTTTTGTGAAACAAGAACTTCTGCTAGTTCAGTTTCATAGTATTTAATTCGTTGTAGGAATGTATTAATACTCTGATCGTCTTCAGGAATAACGAAATGTTTTGTCTTCAGATAGTGAATGAAGAAAGGGAATATGGTCCCACCTCCTTGAAACTGATATTTCTTATGTTCACTAAGATACCAACGTCGTTTACGTGCTTGAGTGGTTAGGGAACTGCCTACTTCACATTTGGAGAGCGTTTCGACTGGAATTCTGTGTCTGATTCCATCGATACTCAAATGTATAGTTTTTATTCCTTCAGGAAACATGGCAAAATATCAAACTATAGTAACTTATTTTACTTGAGATTCTTATTTCCCAAAATCCTATTATTTTATTTGCTATCGTTCGTTCACTTCTTTTGTAGTAACTGTATTTTATATTGTGCTTGTTTTTCGTATCTAAGCATTACTTACATTAATTATTGTTACGTAATGCATTGTTTTATCAATAAACGACAACAGCCAATAATACTTATGCATTTACAAATATTATTGCCGAGTGAAACAATAACTATCATTGAATAAATTTTCCTTTCACGTTTCCTCATTTCTTGACCAATTAACACAAAACTTGACACTAATGGAAGGCTAGCGGAAATAGTCCTCATGTAGCTTTGCACGAAATTCAGAAATGAAACAAACTATTGCCTATAATGTGACTGTCAATCCCACTATTCGTTTCCAAGAATTAACGTTGGGTGGTGATGACAAGCTGCCTTCCCTTTGTAGCTTTGCGCAGAATTGAAAAACAAAACAAACAAAATACCAAAAATAACAAATCATTTCACAATTATGGACGGCTATGCGTAGATACTTATTTGTTTAGCTTTACGTGAAACTTCTAAAGCAAACCAAACTTTAAAAGTAACTTTGTCACACACACAAAAAAATTAAATTTTATGTGAATTTACGTGCATGTATCAGTTTGAAAATGAAAAAAATTCTGTAATTATTAATTGTTTTCAAATTACATAATGTTTACAAATAGATTTATTCAAAAGAAACACATTTATTAATTTTTTTATGCTTCTTTAAAATGTGGTATCTGTGGAGTCGTCAGAAACGCTATTTGACTGGCCAAATCGATTGATAGCTAGAAGTTGTGCTAAACATGGCATGCTTGACGGTCAATCCCACTATTCGTTGGTTAGAATTTAATTTGTCTTACACTGCTAAATTACGTGTAGCTGTTGGCAGATAGCCCTCGAGTAGCTTTTTGCGAAATTCCCAAACAAACAAACAAACAAACTGGCCAAATCGATTGATAGCTAGAAGTTGTGAAGCGGCATGCTTGCGTTGGAATGTAATTTGTACGTGTAGCTGTTGGTTGACCAGTTAGGTCAGGCGAAGAGACGTGCTTCTCTTTTTGCTAACGAATCGTGAGATTTATCCGTTACCTTATAACGACCCCACGGCTGAACGGGCGAGCATGTTTGGTGCGACAGGTATTCGAACCCGCGACCCTCAAATTACAAATCAAACTCCTTAACCCACCTGGCCATGCTAGGCCATTGAGTAAGAGTAGGACTTAAGAGAATTTGAATTCGGTGGGTTGAAAATCCAGTGGTAATGATAGTATATTAACAATAATTTGAGTAAATAAATAACGTTATTACGTAATATTAATAGTAATAAAGTGGTGTGCTGATTTGAGCTGTGAAGTGTGATAGATACAAATACAATTAATTGGATATTTATCATAATAGTAGTTTCATACTCTTGACTCAGAAGTTCCAAACTTATAAAAATGCCATTGTGCAAAGTACAGCAACAACATCTTTCATTATAACACCCATTTAATATTGTGGAATTGTTTGGTAACCTAATAACTAAATTTCAAGCAAAGTTTAATTGTGTAGTACTGATAATAGTGTCTCACAAATAATCAGTTAATCATAAATTCACCAAAAGCAATTTGTGGGATAAATATGCTCTTCAAGCCCAACATATATTTCCTGTAATATTTACAGGGCCATTTTTCTGTAGTTTTATGATTTGAATTTTGTTTGTTCAGTACTAGTAATTACACCATAAATTATGATGTTCTTGCTTCATAACTGAGGTTCTAACAAATAGTTTGACATTTACTGTTAAATATCTATACTGACAGTACAATAATGTTTGATACTTAGAAGTTTTTACAATTTAATAAAATGTTTATTTGCTACTAACTTATAACAATGTTTGTCAGGTTTATGCAATTTTAAAGGTATTCTCTGTTGATGTTAATCATTTTAATATTTTGTACCATTCTGTATGAAAGATAATTATTATATTAGTTTTGTATTAGTTGGAAGGGTTTCAGAAGTGAATAACAATTTAATTATGTAGTAAGAAGAGTATGGTATAAAGTATACATTATTTGATTAGAATAACCATTATAATTTCTTTTAAGTTTATCAGTGTCTTATTTTGGGACCTTTGGTATTTATATCTATCAAAAGCTTGTTTATATACTTCCAGGGGAACTGTGTTGGCTTATATGGGGAAACATTAACACTTATGTAAGTTCGACCTTTTTCTTTCATTAATGATGCATTAGTAAAAGCAGAAATGGAATATCAGTAATCACAGAAATCACGTGTGTTAGTTTGTAATAACTTAAAAACAAATAAAAAATGCTGCATTGACTGAAAATATCCCAGGGTACAAGCTCTACAGTGTTGGAACATAATATGTAACCTAGTGTTTTGGAGATGACTGAAGAAATAACACTCACATTGCAGTGGAGATACACCATTTATCAGCCTTAATCTCTATTTGCCAGTCTCACATGAGAAATAAAGAGTAGCATTATAAGGGTATTTGTCTCAGTTTATGATGACAGCATTGTTTGTTTATTAAATGTAACCTTCCAGTGTCTACAAATAATTTGTGGTCTATGTGGAAATGACTTTAAGTTTCCCTCTTCATGTTATTGTAGCATATATTGTAGTTCCACTTGCATGCTAAACAACTGAGAGAACTGTTTAAAACTGGAAAATGTAATTAGTTACCGTAATGTTTACATTGATTAGTTTTATGCAGTCTAATCACAACTATGACTAAATCAATTGTCACTATAATAATAAAGTAATTGCAAATAGAGATTACAACTTTGTCTATTTTTAGTAATTCTATTTATCCAAGTCATCAGAATGTTACTTTGTTTGCTACTGAGCATAAAGCTGCATACCATACAAATTAAATCATGAACATCAGATAGTATAAACCTTTAATTATAAATATACTTTAATGTCTAGTTTAATGACATGCATGGAAAATAAAGTTCATTAATCTTTTTAATGCCATTTAAGTTTTTTTAATATATACATTACATATTTTTAATGTGGCTCCCTTTTGAAAATCACAGTTCATCTAATTTGATTTGAAATTAGAAACTGGCTGTAAAATAAATAACTTGAAACTAGGACTGGAAAGGCCAACTTCAGATGACTGACGGTGATTTTCGTACTTACCTGTTAGTCTTCCTGGCAAGTTATGAAAATTACAGTTACACAACAGAAGTTCTTTACAACTTGAATTACTGTAGTTTTTCTCTTAATGTTGTAGACCAGATGTAAACTTTGGTTTTTTGCTATTTATGTGCTTTTTTTTTATTATAGTGTGTTTTGTTTTACCTTAAGTTCCTTTTATGAATTTTACTAAATTTACTTTTAACTTTTTACTGGATGTTTGGCACAGATAGCCTAGCTGCTTTGTGCTATAAAACACTAAATCAACTAACTAACCAATCTCCCACAAATACTGACAAAACTCCCTTGCAACTTCTGATAGATTGTCCATATCAACAAACATATTACCACTGTAGATATTTTTTTGTGTAATATTTCTTTTCTTTGGTATGGTATATTCAAAAGTATACAAATGTCCAGATTTTCTCTTAGAAGCACCTTGCACCATGGAATCGTGCTTCGATGTTAGCCTCAAAACTGGTACTTGCACTATGAGTATCAACAGCCTGTGGCTACCAAGTGATTCTCTTGTAGTGTTACTAAGCTTATTAGTCGTGTCTTCACTCAATTTCTTATTCTTGTGAATCTGTTGTCATAAAAGTTCCTGGTCTCTGATTAGTGAGGACCATGATTTATGTCCATCTTAAAATATTCAGGAATTAGAATAGTAATAAACATATTTTGTTTGACCACATGAATTAGTAAAAGTACTTTCTTTGTTAAACAACAGGGAATCCTAGGTGTGATTGATCTGTTCATTTACTGATTCAGCCCCTAAGATGCCTTTCAAGATGAAAATTTCAATTAAAATTATTCTGGTAAAAATTATTTGTACTGTACTTACTCTGTCCAAACTGTAGTTGACTAGTAGAAAGTGCTAAAATATTTAAAGTTGTAATACTTCACTTACATTTCTTATCTAACGACAAAAAGCAAATATTTGGCTGCTAATATAGATAGTTTTCCTAAAAGTTCTTTAAAAGCTTCAAAACCTTTTACGACAGTAATTTTATTTTAACTTTATTCATTTATTATAAGTATATAAATAATCTGTCAATTTGTTTCTATTGATGTGCATGTGTAAGTAATCACTCAGTTATAAAATTTAAATACATCTTAAGGGTGTTGAATGTTGATATAATTACTGGAACCTTTATTACTAAAACTTTTGTTCTTGAGAATGATTGCATGAGTGATTGAAATGTACTTGTTTTTAAAATATTCCTTCTTACTGTAAAAGGTGTGACTTGTAATAATATTCTTACAGCAGTGTTGGTATTATGAGTACTTATATTTTCAAACAGTTATAACTTTTTACACATTTGTTAACAGCAGAATGACTTTATAACACCCCAATGTCAATAGTTTGAATTAGTTATCCATGCTTTTGCACATGTTAACAGATTTCTTAGAACTCTTGCACAAATACCAGCAGCACAGTTGTATGTGTGTTGACCTTTAATGCTAGAAAATTGATTCTGTGTTTTGATACACATGGTGGGAAAGCAGAGATAGCCTATTGTGTATATTTGTGCTTAATTGAAAACACATAAATACTTAGAACTCAACAAAACATTTAGTTTCCAAACAGAATTTAAAAAAAATATATACAACAGACATAATTGAAACACAAATTAAACTGTTATTTTCTTATTCATATTTGTATGCAGTGAATAGACATCCATATTCACAAATAATATTATCCTACTAGTAAAATGTGTGAAAATTTGATGAAATATATAGAGTTGACATTTCAAGTTATTGTCTTAAACTGATAACATTTGAATTCATGTTTGGAAATGTCCTTGTAAACAAAATTTTCAATATTTGTGTGTACTCAGAGATATGATATTAGCTTGGTGAATAAGTATGACTTCTATAGAGCTTTCTAAAGCTAACTGTGATAGAAAATTGGCTCAGCTTAGTGCAAACCTAACTGACAGCTGTCTGTTTTTTTCAAATTATGTCACTGTGAGGTTTATAGTGTTGTTGCATTCAATAAACAACAACAACAAAATAAAAATCAAACTTCTTCAAATCCTTTGTTCATATGTAATTATTAATTAAGTATTGTTTAAGAAAGATTTAACACCAAAGTTAAAAAACTGAGTAACAGTGTGTGCTACTGAACAAATTCTGTGTTGTGTCTTTTTGTGTATTAAAATTGATGTGTGGATTAAAGGTAAAAAAAAAGTAGTTATATTTTAGTGTCTTACTTTTTGTTTACCTGAAAGAAAAAATCATTATATTTGTTCAGAAAGTGAGATAGAAAAATTACACTTTGCATTTGATATATATATATATATATATATATTAATTAGAGCATAACCTACTATTTTATAACTTTGATCTTGATGTACATATTCAGAGTAAATGAAGGTATCATTGGGATATAATTTTTGAGATACAAAATCTTTGAAAATGCAGAATAAGTTTTTTATAAACAAGTACTTACGTTGAGCTGAACCTCATGTTTAAATGTTTTAGTTCTGTGTTTTTAGGTAATCACCCAGATAAGTCATGATTCTAGCCTGTCTAAAAGCTCAAGTTGGACTGGTTTGAGACTATTTAAACTTTCAGAAAAACATTGATCACTTGAGTGCCTGAATTAAACTGTATCCTTGTTATTTGTGGAGTACCTGAGGGTCAGTGCTTGGGCTTTTGTTCTTTCATATTTGTATTAGTTATATTGCTAGAGGCATGTCATGAGGGTTTACTGAGTTATATTCAAAATTCAATTAAATTACTTTTATTATCATGGTAAATAAACTTGGCAACAAAACATAGTTTCTAATACAAATTTAAAAATTATATAGTTTTAATTACCTCGTTTTATAAGACAACATTTAAAAATGTCTTCAATTTTCTATTGTTTCATAATTGTAATATTTTACCTTTAAGTATTTCCCTTTTCTTATTTATTGACCACTTCTCCAAGAAGTACAAAATTTAACACAAGTTGCTCATTATAATATTGTTATTACTCAGACAAAGTATAATTTTTTATAGCCTTCAATCTTATTTGGTTGCAGAGCGATAAACTAGAAAATCAAGCCCCTTTAGCCACACCCACACATTATGTTTTCTCTTTCTCAAGTTTCCAATATTTAATTCTCTTTGATATTTAAAACTATATTACTTATAGCCAATAGAAATTCAAATATTATATTACATCAATTTCTATATAGGAGTTTGTCTATTTTGCTTCCAGTGCAAATTTTATTCCCACAGGAAACACATTGGCAAGTTTAGCTAAATATTTATTGGGTCTCATTAAATAGTAAGAAAGCCAGAAAATTTTGATAGTCCTAGGACAATGTGTGCTTTTAGCATGTTATTTTGTATTCTTTGTTGCATTTTTGATTAACTAACAATCATTTAGTGCAGTAATACCATTATAATAATAGTTAGTTTTAATTGAGAGTTGATAAAAAAAAAAAAAAACCCGTTTAAGTTTATATTTCTAGTTTTTTCATGTGTATTATTTATTATCATAAAGGTAAATAAAATATAAATTTTAAATTAGGTTAAATAAATAAAAAAACAAAACATTTTCATGTGATGCTCATTAGTAACTTGTAACCAGTGCATTACATAAATTCTTAGGGTAACATAAGCTACTTGTTTACAAAGTGTTTTACAACTTGTGTGGTGAGATTATTAGTTAGACACAATTCAAAGAGCAATAAAATTTAAACATAAATATACATATATTGTTAAGAACTTAAAGCTATTTAAGATAAACAAATGTGTCATGAAGTCATTCCAGAAAATAACAAGGGCAATATATTTTCATGGTATATGAGGTGTAGAGTTAGAATGGGAAAATAATATAATACATAAAGTTTTACTAAAAAAACACACACTAAAATTCCAATGCAATTACCCACCCTTTCTCACAATTGTAGCTATTTTTCATATGATTTCTCTCTAGTACACAGATTATCACTCACTACTAGCTTTGAATTACTATGTAATTACACATGGCTCAGTTGTGTTTAAGTGTGCAAATTAACATTCAGCAACCCTTCACCAGTATGAGTGTGACACATCCTCCTGTTGCAGCTGATTCCCTCTATGCAATAAACCCAGTTTTTACTTTTTGATTTAACATGATGATGTCAGACATTTTTATTCTATAGTGTGGTATGTGGTAGATTTCCAGACACCTTGGAGTCTCATGTTGTATCTGGTAGATTGCACAGTTCCATTGCTTATCATTGCCTCAGCTTTCTCTTTCATCTCCTTTACCAGTTCCTTCTTTGTTGACCATGTCAACATGTTATGCCATTGTTCACTGATACCTTGAATGATGTATCCAGTTCTGGTAACTACTCATTGGATTCGGATTCTGTAGGAGCCAGATTTGCTAATATTTCAGACGACTTTTACCACTAACTCATGGATTATTTGCATTTTGTGAAAAGGATTGACCCTCCTTATTCTCACATTTCTCACCTAATCTCCCTATTCTAATTTCTTTCTCCTGTTAAAATCTCATTTTTTACTAACATCTCACAGAAGCAGTTCAAGACCTTCTCATCAAAGGTGTTATCAAACAGTTTTGTCTTGTGTTTTTAGGATTCTATTCCTGAATTTGTCACCCCTAAAAAGACATGCTATTGGTGTCCTGTTTTCAGTCTCTTCCATCTCAATTTCTTCCTCGATGTTTCTTGACCTACCATAGAATTCTCTCTCTCAGATTGGACTTTTTTTCCAGGGCTTTGGATGACAAGATTAGACTTGTCTCATGTTTATCTTTGCATCCTATTGCTCAAGTGTCACATAATTTTTTTTGTATTTCATTCATAATGATTGTGTTTATAAATTTCAAACTCTTCCTTTTGGGCAGGCATCAGAATTCTATGGTTTAGTCAGGTGGTCTGGTTGTTTGCCCAATTCATTCATTCTCTTCACCTCAGTCTTCATCATTTTATGCAGGACCAGCCTTTTCTATTTCCATCTTCACAGAGTCTCCTCACACACCTAATTCCTCTTCAGAGAAGTTCATCTGGTGTGGGTGGGTTTATCAAGGTGGAGAAGTCTGCTATTCACCTAACTCAATTTCTTCTTTAGCTTGGGGTGTTTGATTTATAACTTACATATTAGTTGAGCCTGGCCTCCTCCTCTTTGTCTGCAATCAATGGAGGTGTTAGTTCAGTAGGCACTATTAGCATCTTTTCTCCTTGCACTGGAGGTTTTGTTTCTTCCATGGATTTGGGCATCACTGGAGGCTCTTCTCTGTCTGGGCCATTTCTGCATGCTTTCCTTCCAGTGGGTACTACAAGTTCATTGGCACCTCATCACCTACCATTTGGATTTTTAGATAATCCCTTCTCTTTCCTTCAGTTCAACTTTCTTTGGTGGTTAGAAAGGAAAAACATAACAGTGAAGGTACCTATTCTTTGTACCTGTCTGAATGGCCATTTCTTCACAGATGCGTCATTATCAGGGTGGAGTGCATACTGCATTAAACAGGAGTTCTTGGGCCATTGGTCTTGAGAGGAGTTAGATCTTCATATTAACCTCTTGATACTTTTTGCTGTTTATCAGGCAGTGGTTCATTTTCTTTGTAATCTCTGGGGCATCATAGCAGTTATGAAGCATTCCTTCAACTCGTTTGTTGTCTTACACCACCCCCTCAATGTGGATTCCTGTATGTGGTGAGGGGACCTCCCAAACAAGGTTCTGGTCTTTCAACTTACCTCCTCTGGAATCTAAATATTCTACCCACGTGTTTGCCCTGCTTTGTGACTCGTGATGGGGAGGAGAGAATTTTGGTGGTTGAGGAATCAAACACTAACACGCCACTTTGTCCGTGAATTCCTGTAGATGGGCGGTCTTGGGATGGTCTTCCTTGGGCCAGTCGGCTGGTCCACTTGGGTCAACCAAGTATCAGTGTTGGATGTTCTCAACAGGTGTTGTGGACATTGTATGTATCTGATGCTGGTGTTTGGGTATAGTGCTCACAAAATCCTGGCATTGCTGCACTGTCCTTGTTTGGCATTGTAGTGCATCCACTCATAGGGCTTTGGTGGGTGGAGTCAGTGGGCATCAAAATATTCCTTTTTTTATTATGGATCCTCCAGATAAAAACATGGAGGTTGACAGACCTCCCTGGAATAAAGTCTGTGAAGAAAAAGGACATGGTCGTAAACAGAAGGGCTCTCCATCCAATTAAACTACACATAAATAAAAATTCCTTTAGACAATGGAACTGTCTTGATTTATGTTTTACTCTGGATGATATCAAAGCACAGATTGCTTCCTGCCATTCTGTATGCCTTTCTTTATAGGAAACATTTCTGAAACCTGCTATTTCAGTCACCTTTCGGCAGTTTTCTTTGTACAGAAATGACAGGTTGTGTGATAAACAAGCACATGGAGGGGTGGCACTGTTGGTTTATCAGCATGTGTCCACCCTGTCTTTGCCACTAGACACACCCTTAGAGGCCATAGCCATCCATGTTTCCTTGGATCACACCATCACGGTTTGTTCTCTACCTGTTGCCTTGAGAGGCCTACGATCAATTAGACCTTGATGCTCTCTTTGAACAGTTGTCATCTACATTTTTATCCTGGGACAGTGCTGATATTGATGGAAGGGGTCACTCCATAGAATGTATGCTCTCTGACTGCAGCCTTTCTTTTTCAGTAGCAGTTCTTATACTTATTTTCATGGGCATAGTCAGTCCTTTACTGCTACTTATCTCTGAGTTTGCTCCCCTTCACTATTCTCCCACTTTTCATGGAGGGTTGACAATAATTCATGAGGCAGTGATCATTTTTCTATAATTTTGAGAGAGACTGGTCGTGGTTGATGACACCTGTCTAGCATGCTCCAGTGGAAACTGGATCAAGCAAACTGGTTCTCTTTCACTGCTGTTACAGAACTTGATCTTGCCATTGTCTGTAAGTCATCAACAGACTCTCAATGAAGGCACCATTTTAAACATGTTCTGTCCCAAGATTTGTTCATAACATTAGACAGTGTTTTTGGTGATGGTGACACTGTCCATCTTGGAAATGATTTTAGTTTTTTAAAGGTCATTAATCTTTTTAATGCTATTTAAGTTTTTTAATTTATACATTAGACCTTTTTAATGTGATTCCCTTTTAAGGACCAAAATCCATTGAGATCGATTTGAAATTAGAAAGTGGCCTTGACGTTAAATAACTCGAAACAAGGTCTGGAAAGGCCAACTTCATTGACTGACAGAGGTTTTTGTACTTACCTGTTAGTCTTCCTGGTGAGTTACGATAGTTTCAGTTATATTACGGAAAGTCCTTTAAAACTTGTATTACTGTAGTTTTTCTCTTGATGTTGTAGACTAGATGTACAGTGGTTGCAACTAGAATTATTTTGAGTAATAAAAGTGTGAGAAATTGTTTATAGTATGACACTGTACAAAGTTCAGATTGATTCAGTGAGCTTGATAGGAGTTTGGATTTTAGTTATTCTCCCAGGGTGATCAGAATTTAGAGGTACAGGTGTACAAATTGTGTCAGTGGTCATGAGCATATGTATATGTATGTATATATGCTACAAGTTTTGAATTTTCCACTTATTTAAATTATTTTATTGCCATGCAAATCATCATGTGACAACTGTCTACCAATAAGAGTGTCAAAAACCTCTCTTGACACAAGTGACTCCTTCTATTGTGTTATAATGTTCAGTTTCTGTTCTCTTCAAATGCTTTATTTTTTATATTTTTCCATATCTTTGTATTAATTTCTCACAACAAGTTTACTGTTTAGATTAGAACGTGCTGAGTTATTCCAAAGAGGAATTATTTGATGCATCTTCCCAGTTACTGAACTTACCACTTCATCACAAAACTTTTTCTTTTATTCTGACAACGCAACTTTGTATTTTTTCGGTTATTCACTTTGCATTACGAATTCTGTGTTACCACTTTGGAGGTGATATGTTCTCTTAGCATGTTTACATTGGCTTCAGGGCTTTATATCATCAGGAGATTGATTATTCAGTACACTGACAGTTGTCTAGATTTCCAATGAATTTTGGGACCTACACATTTGAAATACACTCTCTCAACTTTGTAAAGACAAAACATTCTACTGTTATGGTTTTGAATAATTTTATTGTTTTCATTGTTATCCATATTTATTTGGGTTTCATAAGTTTCATTAGATTGGTTAATACTGATAGTCAAGTTCAGGTTAGTTGGTAGTCTTAGTTTTATCCTCTTTTTGTTAGGTTTACCTATAATTCATCTTACTGGTATATGAATCATTAGTGCAATTATATTTTTCAACTGTATATCAAGTCTCATACATATGTTATTGTTATTACAAACTTTCTTAATTTTATACAGTCATGTCTGCTTCATTTTTATTATTTTTCTTCAGCAGGAGTCCACAAAACTTCTCCCAGTATTGTACATACTTATTGTTAGTTTTTTTTCATTGTAGTGCTCAGTAATATTTTTTGTTCTGTATTGTACAGTTAGGCTCCACAAGTGTTTATTTTCAGTTTATCTGTGGTTCTGTCTATACTTTACTCAACAATTAGGTTAAATAATTTTTCTGCAACACATGCATATAATTATTTGACTTTACAATTTCTTAACATTTCCTTTCTGTCAAGTGTTTCATTTTTATTTGTCTTTCTAATAATATGTACTTTTACTGTTGATTTTGTTTAATTTATAATTTATACTTCTTTACCATTAATTTTGTTTGTGAGGCAGTATGTGGAATGGGATCATATTACCTGCTCTCAGTATCGTTCACTTTCCTTCTGTTGTGACTGAACCCATTTTCAGATGACCAACATTTAATCAGTTTTTCCTGCACCTTCTCAAAGATGGTCTTCCAGGTCTCTGATGCAGAATTTACTTTGCCTATCTCAGTTATTTTATTAAACATGTTTCACAGTATATTCCCCTTCTTATGTCATTATTTCATGATGATCTTTTGTTACTGTTTTCAGAATGTATAATTGCAAGCCTCACAATGTACAGGCTTTAATTCTTTATGCCTTTGTGTACCATCAGCAGATTTTATTTCTGATCTTATGTTATTTGAATCTCTTCTAATCCTATCCATTTTTATCCCCAGCTTAGTTTTTAGCTTTGTTCTACCTTATTGGCATCCTACAGTTAATTTTTATGTTCTATTTCCTTCCTTCTATGTTCCACTTATATTTAGGGTTTTTTTGTGGGACACCTTTTTCCTACCATACTGAGGTGTTTTGTCATTTTCAGTTCATACCCTCCACACATGGTTTCTTTCCTTTTAGCATTTTTCTGAATATATTAATGTAATAAAAATAATACATATATATATATATATATATATGGTTATAAAACCTTTCATATGAAAGTAGGACAGTGGTGTTGTGTTGGTATATATAGCATGATGTTATCCATTGTGTAACATGGGAGTGAGTCATCAAAATTGCAATTCACCCCTTAGATTGGTGTCACTTATCTTTATGTGGGCCTTAGTTTCAAGTAGCTAGGTTTAGATTTAGAGCTGACAAAATCAGCACAAGTCCTCACACATGTATTACAAATGTCTGTTCCCTGACTCCTTTATACTCTTCTGACCAGATTCTTATTGTAGGTCAAGGTGGAGGCATTTACAGCTCAGTATGATTATTCCTTGATGTTACTTTTCTGAGGATGTTATTGCACTTGTGGTAATATCTGTCAGTTTAAAGTTTGGGAGAGATGATTTACATTTATTAGACATCCTTTCAGTCTCGGATGTTGCATTCCCACATCAACCAATCAATTTCTCACGTGTCTGAAATTCCTTCTTTTCTTATGAATTTGTGGTGAAAGTGGTATGATATTCTTTCCAACCCACCAAATGGCTGTGTTTTGATTTGTAGTTGACTAGTTGCCAGTATGATCCTGTTTCATACTCCACGTGAATGTCAGTTCTCAGTGCCCTGGATTGTAATTAACTTGCCGCGTTCGGTCAATTGTACTATAGCCACTGTACATCATACCCACTTTGATGTTTTCTGGGATTGAGTTTCATAAATATGGGCAAAGACCATACCTGGTTCATAAGTGATGTGGTCTTTCACATCAGATTCCCAATTCCAAAGATCTTTTCTCAGACAGTATCCTTCAAATACTTTTGAAAAATGCTTCTTTCTCTCCATAACACCTGACTCTCCACTTATTCAGTGTGAGAAGTGGAGGTAATGTACTGTATCAGAAGTTTTAATATTCCAAACCTGAAAATATATTTCTGTTAGATTCTTGCCTCCTTTCACACCCCCCCCCATTAAAAACCAGTGATTCCATTGTTTTGCTGAAACGCTAAGCGATAGTTTGATAGAATTGAATAGAGATAGTCACACACATCAAGAGAGTATGTCACACATTTATTGGTGGAGAGTTTTCACATGATGATTTCCATAAAAGATGCATGACAATCAGTCAGTTCCAGATAAGTAGGAGATTCAAGTCTTATGGCATGCTGAAAAGATTTTGTTAAGATAGAGGGCAGCATTGAACAGGAATAGCTATTTATGTGAGAAGAGGTAAGGTACCTATCTGAAATACATTTTCAGTATAGGAAAGGATATATCTTTGGCTTTTTAAAAAAAAATTCTATTTCCCATTCATGATATCAAAACATATTAAGATTTGAATTATAAACTACTTGTGAGACCAATGTTATTGACATTCAGTGATGGTAAAGTAGTTTAATTAAATTTGGAGAATAAGTCTTAAATTGTTGTGACATACACTCTTTCAACTGTCTGTTGAGGGAAGTTTAACTATGAAGTTAGACAATTTCATTGTTTTAATTATTATTTAGGCTTCATTTTGAGTATTATGTGCAGGTATGATTCTGTTATTTCAGGAAAAATATTGACAATTATTATGTAATGTATAGAAAAAAGGCTATTAGGATGGATGGGTTATCATATAAGAATAGGTTTATCTTTTAACTTGTTTCAAGTATTAAACATTCTCAATAAACTTATGAAATTGGGGCTTTTTTTAATTTCAATATAAAGTGTAGAAGGAAAAGAGGATATATATGTAAGGTTTGAGAAGGTTATATTACCCCTTCAGTTAAGATTGAAAGAGCCATCAACTTTATAGCATCATCAAAAAGGGAGTTAATGATTATGAACATAATAGTACACTACTAGCAACAAGAAACCATTTGATCTGTCAGAGCTGTTCCTATACACGCTCGCATTGAAAGAAGTAAAGGTAAACTCACTTTTAATTTTTCAAGAAATTATGTATTCCCAGCTTGCAAGGTGTTGGTGTACACTGATGCTAGTGATACTTTATTGTTTATGTATGACACCCTGTTAAGAAGATAAAATTGGTCTTACCTGAAATCTAGTATGTCTTTTCAAAATCCTAAACTTGTATGTTGTCGTATTTTGGTCGTTAGATACATTTCAAGAAATCATGACCCTGAATAAATTTATATATTTCAATAAAATATCTTCTTTTTTTAAAGACTATTAACGTACTTTTCATTAGTCAATTACCTACTTCAGTTGATAACAGAGAATCTACCTAATTCTATCTCGTTACTTTCATTTTGAATATGCCTTATCAACAAGCTCTTTTTTTAATTTATAAAATCTCAGTCGTCAAGTCCTTAATTAAAGGAATATGTTTTAAAGTCATTTTAAATACTTTATTGTAAGAGAGAAAAATATACTCTTCAAAAAAAGAAACGCAAAAGGCAAAATATGAGACAAAGTGTCAACAAGTTTATTCTGGGTAGTTCTGTATGACATGTGTGAAACTTTGCACATTCACTGCTGAACATCCAAAGTCTGCAAAGGTGAAGTCCACGCTCACTAGGTGAAGTTTAACGTCACTCAACGTCAATAACGAGTATGCCCCCCGTGAGCATCAATAACTGCTTGGCATCTCCTGTCCATGGAAGCGATGAGATGACGAGTCACAACCTGTGGAATGGCTGTCCACTCAGCCTGCAAGCTGAGGTAGAGTCTGCAGTTGAGGTTGTCGCCGTCGCAGACATCGGTCCAACTCGTCCCAAAGATGCTTGATGGGGTTTCAATCTGGTGATCTGGAGGGCCAGGGAAGAACGTTGATGTTGTGGTGTCTCATGAAGACAGTGGTGAGTAAGGCTGTGTGAGGACGGGCATTGTCATGTTGAAAAACGTCGTCGGAAGTTGAAAACTGTAAAACAAAACACAATATAATATAAAATATATAATATATATTATTAATACTGGAAATAATTAATAGTTTTACAATCTGTATCTTTAAAAATATTTGACTTTTGTATTTACAAAATTGTTAGAAAATAGAATTATTAAAACTAGAAAATCTAATTTAGGTAAGTTTCATTATTATCTAAACATGAATCATTTAGATGTTTAAGCTAATTTATTCAATGAACATTTTTTATTGTTTCTTTTCCAGAAATGTTACGTCAAGCATCTTGCTATTAATTTTAAGACTAATCGTTAGGTTGGTGTTCCACTTTCATGTGATAAGTCATGAGAATTTGTAACTGCTCAAAAATAAAGTTGAGACTTTAAACCTCGATTGGTACTTTTAGACCTATACGTCATAATAATAATATTTATGTGGAAACCTAGATGGGTAATCAAAAGTAAACTATAAATAATTTAATTAAGACTTCAAGAAGATAAAAAACGAAAACAAATGATAAAAATATCTATTTTAAGGTTATATTGAGAAATACATTGAAATTTACATTTTTAAACTTTTGGTTTATGTAATTTCTCAAGCTGCCACTAAATGTAATAACGTAAACATGACAGTGAGCATTGTACTTTAGTAACAGTTTACTTAAACAATTTTACTACATAGAAATTCCTCATTTTTACCCACTTTGTTTTTGTTGTTTTTTATATATAAGGAAATTTAAATTAATTTTATTCATAATGTCTGAAAATTAAATACTTATGGTAATAGTGTCGTGGATGAAACAATATGTAGTTCTTTCGCCTTCGAAGAAAACGTACCACATTTTAGTGGCACGGAAGTATGTTTGCGGACTCGCACTGCTAGAAACCAGCTCGAGCCTGGCATGGCCAAGCGCGTAAGACGTGCGACTCGTAATCCGAGGGTAGCGAGTTCGCGCCCGCGTCGCGCTAAACATGCTCGCCCTCCCAGCCGTGGGGGCGTATAATGTGACGGTCAATCCCATTATTCGTTGGTAAAAAGAGTAACTCAAGAGTTGGCGGTGGGTGGTGATGACTAGCTGTCTTCCCTCTAGTCTTACACCACTAAATTAGGGACGGCTCGGTGCAGTGGGCTAACAACCTGCTCACTTAAAAACCTGTTGAAGAATCCGCAAGTGATTGCGACCCTATGTTTCTTGATGGAATCGAGAGGTGCATGAATGAATGAAGAAAACTTAATTTGTTCACGAAGGTGAAAGCAAATTTATTAAATACGTTCTGTGTATACTGGCTGATAATAAACAGATATCTTTAGTGTTTAGAACGATTCGCGCCTAGAAGTTTTTCTTTCAGTAATTTTAAACAAACGCGAATTCCTAAAGTTGTTTGTCTTAAAAAAAGGATTAACGTTATCAGGAAAGACAGCCCGAAACGTTGTGAAAATTAAAAACAGCTGTTTCTCATTTACTGTTTTTTGTGGCATAAATGTTCTACTTTTATTTCGATTTCATCGTACCACGTGGTCTCTTTGTGAGCTTTGAACTATGTACATTCATTTAAGGGGTGCACGACCATTTGAATTTTCATTTATTGTGAACATCTGAAATTAGAAAAGATCGACATACATTGGACGTCAGTAATAAAAGGACTGTTATATGAAAGGTTGAAATATTATACCATTATCACAACAAGGGTAGAATTGTTCATGTGATGTGTAAACCGTTTTCAACGTAACGATAGGCTGGTGTGCTGCAAATTATGCGTTTATAAGCGTAAAAATGTTTAATCACGCAATTACCCTAACAGTTAATGAGGCCTTTTCTTTGCGTTGTTGAACTTTTGTCAACATTAACTCAAGTTTCTCGAGCGTGTAACGTTCATTGCACCATTTCATTGTGGAAAACTAGTCTGAGATTTAGGAATGGTTTGATGTCCAAGTACTTGACATGAGCATTTCATTTCGACTTGTCGTTTCTACGAATGGTAGAAATTAAATTTTTATATTAAAGTTATTCTCAACAGTAAGTTTGATCATCTATACAATTTACATCATCTTTACTTGTGAAAGTTGAACTGTCGTTACGAGGTAAATTTTAACGATCATTTTCACCTACTGTTAAAAATACTTAAATTCACAAATAACGTAAGCTATAAACAGCAGTACTTTTTATAAAGATATACCATTTTGAAACCAATTCAAATTAAAATGATACAGAGAAGATTCTTTAAAAGAATTACAGATATTTAAACAAAATCTGATTCAAAAACAACATGTAAGTAAGAGAAATATGACATCCTGTGTGCATTTTATTTTATACATCAGTGGTTCTTAACCTTTTCATCATCTTACCCACTGAGACTCTCCAGGGTATTACCGTGACCCCTATAATAATTTTTTAATGATAAACTTTGCATAAAGGTAAAATAAAACAAAACGATATAAAGATCCTAATTTATTGAAAATGTTACAAATAAATGATCTTGAGAAATGCTACAAGTGCTAAACAAATGGAAAATCCATGGCATTACTGAACATCATACAAAACCTAATTATTCACTCAGTGTGAGGATTGATATTGTTTCGCAGCCATAAGTGCATCAAAGCGAGGAGCAGTGCTCGACAGACAACATCTCATGTCGGCGTCAATCACAAGCCTATTGCATGCCGTTGTTTTCAAAGCCATCATTGCTGAGAATCCTGCTTCGTAGCGATAGGTCGAGGAGGACTGGATCAGCATAGTCACTACACGCATCGAAAGACGAGGATAGTCCTGTGACCAATGCGTAGTCTAGTTAGAACAACTTCCTCCTTCCGAACCTTACGGAAGCTAGACGGCCAAAGCCCAATATAGGGTATTATTTGGAAAAGCTTGTTGTCACGTTGCTCACTCCAAGTGGACTGCCAGCTGGCACGGAGCCGAGCCTTAAATACAGGACCACAGTCCATGTACGGAATAGGCACAGTGGTGATAGTGCCAGAGCAGATAGATTTAGCTGCCATGTCTGAAAGCGCATTCCTGCGAATTCCAACGTGGCCTGGTATCCAGAAAAACTGGATAGAAGTAGATGTTAATGAGAAATGGGCCAGTCGGTTTTGTATATCAGCGAGAACAGGATGTGATCCAACGTGTAGTGATTCCAAGGCCAGCAGAGAACTGAAAGTCAGTATAAATAGTTCAGTCGGAGTACTGGAAAGATTTTTCGAAATATGTTCAGTAAATAAAAGACGGTACTTCCAATCAGGAGTATCTGCTTTTTTCAGATGACTTAAAGAAAGGTCACATTTGGGGGCTGTAATAAGCCATGGGGGGGATGGGCTGACCATTGGTTTCTGCAATGTTTTCCAAGGACAAACCCAATTCATCCAACTGCACCTGTAAGCAGTTTCATTTTATTTATTCAGTTTTTGTGAACATCCAGCTTTCCACATTTGCTCAATTTCTGTCTTAATCGTGTGAGGCTGACAACATGGAGGTTAAATTAGTTAAACGTTGTACCCTCCAATGTTATTTTTATCTTACTTTCCTCAGTACCTCTGAACACCAGGACAAATTACATGATAACACACTTTATGATTTGTGCCAGGTACTAGTTTGTGTTGTTGTGGCTGCAATTGTTCCTCTCTCATAAAGTGGCCTTTAATTATATTCCACTTAATATTTGGATAAGCTACATTGGATTTGTGCTGTCCTTTCTTTGGATGTTCTATACAAGTACAGTTTCCTTTCTCTATTCTCATGCAGGATGTAACAATTAGAAACAATGTTCTCATCCTCCTCTGACTCATTGTTTTCATCTGCAGTCTTCTGGTCAAGCCAGTGAACTAAGGGTTTATCTGAGATGTGTGGACACAGCTGATAAATGTGTTCTATGTACATTGCATTTGATCTGTGTAGTTCATACATTAGAGGGCTAACTTTGTCAGAGTATTGTACATACCAGTATAGCCACATTGATACTGTTTTCATTATTCTGGCGTGCACTACAGTCATTCTCAGTCGTTACATTGGGATATCAGTTCTTTTATTCTATGATATTAACACAAGTTGATTTTCCTGCAACATTTATATTCAATGTGTTATTATCTCTTTATCATCCTCCATATTTCTCCTTTATCTGAATCATTCTTTCCTCCTCAAAACAACAGTAGCTAGTGAGGATAACTCATTTATCTACCTTTCTTCCATTAGTAACCTTTATCATATATCTGATCCAGACAGACTACTTCCTATATGTGATCTTCAATGTTTCATTGGTCACACAACTGTCATTTGTAGTGCTTGTTCCTCTCTCTTTATACCTTGGCAACTATTCTGTTTGTGATATTTCTCATTTCAGCTTCACCAATGGGGACAGGGCTTTTGATTCAGTTGGTTTATTTGTCATCCTGTACTTTTTTGTTTCATATTTGTTCTCATCATATTTGATGTCTTACCTTTTCTCTTGTATTTCATCTTTATCATCCTCTGGAAGAACTTCTTCAACTGCACTAGTTGACTACTTCTAACACATTCATCTCTCACTGTTTGTATAGTATCACCATTTCATCCTCATTGGGCTGTCTTCTTTGATGTGTAGCCACTCTTCAAATTTCCATGTGACTTTGGCTAGGTAAGTTATTTTTTATTATTATTAAATTTTTAGGGGCCTTATTTACCTTTTTACCTGGTAATTATTTGTTGTTATTAATGTTATTGCATCTTTTGAACTTGAAGTGTAGATATTTTGCTCCTCACCCTATCACTGTATGGATGCTAGTTCCCAGTAACATGGGTTTTGGATGTAGTTGGCTTGCTGAGTGTGGTCTGTTGTGTGTTATACACTGTACTTCTGGAAGCAGTTCCATTGTTTTTTTCACACACCACTTGGACACTGTTTTCCATCTACATGTACCACAATTTTCTTCAATGGACAAAGAGTTCAATTATAGTACAGTCTCTTTGCATCTTATTCTCTTGTTTCCAGACGTTTTCCTTCTATGGTTTCAAAGGATTCTTCCTTTATTTTGTCCCTCTGGTTCTTTTGCCTATGGAATATGAATTCTAGGTATTTATGTGAACATATGTATAATATTATAATTTATCGATACTAAAATTGCATTTTCGATAGGTATTTAATTCCTTTCACACATCTCACTTTCTTGTTTAAAGCAGAATCTTTCAATTTGTGGCAAAACTCGTTGTGATATTCTGGTAAAAGTCAATAGAGGAAATAACATGGGTAACCCTGAATATGTGGCAATTTCACTGGTTGAGGGTTGTCCTGATAATTTGCATGAGACACACATTAGAATAAATCATTTCTAATGGAGGGGAGGCAGAAGGCTTGTAGCATGTGGGTAAGCAATGCATGTGAATAGCTATTTATATAAGAAAAGGTAAGTAGTGCATGGAAATGTATTTTCAGTGGAGAAAGTAATGACATTTATAACATTATTACACTATATGTGATGTAAAGGGGAAATGTATGTGTTGCTTAACATATTCCTGATGTACTGAAAATGTGATTTAAATCATAAAATATAGAGATGTTCAATATAAGTAACAACTTGCCATTTTCTGACCTACCAAGGAATTAAAAAATGCAGAATAACAAGTGGACAGTTTGATTCATCTCACACAAATACAACCATTATATTTTACTTCAACAAAAGTTTGTGTTCAAAAATAACTATTTAAGTCCCAGCAAAAATAGTTACATAGTTCATAAAGTTAAAATTTTGAAACTGAATAACTGCACATTTTGATTAAAAGAGAGCATTTAGTAACTTCTGTAAAATAAAATAAGAGTGTATAAAGACATCATTACCTTGTGAAATTGTAAAGCATATTTGATCATACACAAATTTACAAGATTTATAGAGCAGAATAATCAATAGTGTCATTGATATTCTTATACTTAAAAGTATACATTCACTTCAATAGATTAATTCACTCATGAATGATCAGCTGAAAAGATTCTAATATCGTCCCGTTACTAGTACATCTCGATTGTAACACCAGAATCACTTCCAAAAAGTTATTAATGTTATTTTAAAAAGTGGTGATTACATGTGTCAATTTCACATACTGTTTATTTTTTATTGATACTTTATGGTAGTCATCATATAATAAGAGACATTTAGTTATGTATGATATTGTTTCTTATATGATAAGATGTACAATAATAAAACTGTATGCATAAATATTTTAAACAGGTGATTTTCCATTGTTTATTTGTTTTTTAAAGCATAATAATTTTATCACTAGAATCTGGTAATGTCTTTATAAACAAGTACATTACAGATTCTGATGATATTTCTTTAATTGTGTTAGTGGTTCAGGTGGTGTATGTGAAGCCATAGACAGAGAAACTGGGTTGCAAGTTGCTGTTAAGAAGATTTATCTGACTGAGTAACCTAATAACGATGTTTAATTACTGAACTATTAATATTATGTGATGTGAAACATTTTAACCTTGTGAACTATGTGGAAAGTTACCTTGTTAGAGATGAACTCTGGGCAAGTGTTCTTAGTGTTACATACACTGCTGGCTAAAATCTTAAGGCCAATGAACATAAAGAAAAAATATGCATTTTGCATTGTTAGACTCAACCACTTATTTGAGAAGAGCTTCAAAAGATGAAAATAAGAAAGTGGAAAATAAAAATAAAAAATTTTAAAGCATTTAATAGGGAAAATGAACACTATGAAATTAGTTCAAATACAAGCTGGTCAAAAGATTAAGTCCACACTGAAACAAAGTGATAATCAGTAAACACATAACGAAATTTAGTCATTTGTGTTCAAGTATTAGTGTTGTCAACATCTCCCACTGTCTTCTCCTGTGTTACATTGGATAAAACCATGGCAAAGGCTAAAAAGGTTACAGAGTTTGAACTTGGCAGAATTGTCGAGTTGCAAAAGCAAGGTCTCTTTCAATGTGCCATCACTGGTGAGATTGGATGTAGTAAAACTGCTTTTGCAAATTTCTTAAAAGACCCTGAGGGATACAGAATGAGAATTTCAAGTGGTCAGCCCCAGAAAATTTCTCTGGCGTTGAGTAGGAGGATTCGACGCATTATCCGACAAGACACCAGCTAATCATCGAACCAGATTAGGGCCCTTAAGGCTGCAGAATGCAGCTCAAGAACAATAAGACAGAATCTATGAGAGAAAGGCTTTAAAAACCATAAACGTCTCCAAAGGCCACACCTCCTTCCACACAACAAAACAGCTCGGTTAAATTTTGCTGAGAAGCACTAAACATGGGATGTAGAAGAGTGGACAAAGATTTTGTTCTCTGATGAGAAAAAATTTAACCTGTATGGTACAGATGGCTTCCAACGTTGCTGGCACGATAAGGATATCCCACATGAGACATTTTCTACACAACACAGTGGAGGAGGTTCCATCATGATCTGGGGTGCTCTCTCCTTCCATGGAACAATGGAGTTTCAGGTTATACAGGGGCATCATATAGCAGATGGCTACATTGACATGGTGAAGAGAACATCTTTTTTAACTGAAGGCCCTCACTTGTGTGGAAATGACTGGATCTGCAATCCACATTGCCTGCAGGACAAAGGACTTTTTCATGGCGAATAATATGAATCCTTTGGACTATCCAGTGTGTTTGCCCAAACTGAACCCCATTGAAAATGTTTGGGGGTGGATGGTAAGGAAAGTTTATAAAAATGGACGTCAATTTCAAATAGTGCATGATCTTCGTGAAGTTATCTTCACCACTTGGAATAACATTCCAGCCAGCCTTCTGCAAATGCTTATATCGACCATGCCAAAGCGAATGTTTACAGTTGTTCTCAATGCAACTCACTACTACGATCTCTTGTTGGGCATTTTCTACCCTGTTTAGGGCTTCCTTTTGATATGGTCTTAAACTTTTGGCCAGTTGGTATTCAGGCTAATTTCATAGTGTTTACATTTTCCCTATAACACGCTAAGAAGTTTTATTTTTATTTTCCCTTTTCTTATTTTCATCTTTCGAACTTATACTCAAATTAGTGGTTGAGTCTAACAACACAAAATGTATATTTTTGTCTTTATGTTCATTGACCTTAAGATTTTGGCCAGCAGTGAATTAGTTAATTCTCCTGTAATTTTAATTTAACATTCTGTAGAGTGTAAGTTAAGGTAACACCTATTAAACTTAGTAGATCAATTTTGAGGAACGCTATTGGGTTAAAAATAATTTTACGTATCACTCTCACTGGTTTGCCTTTTTAAAATTTTGGTTATACATAATACATGATAATTTTGATGTGAGAGACTGTGGGTTGTAGCCACAATTGCTTTTGATACACTGATTTTCATTTCATGTTATATGTAACCATAAGTTTTCAAGCCATAAACAAAACACATTCGAATTGAGCTAAGTACACTGCATATTTAAAAAAAAAAAAAGATCCTAGGGTACCAGCTACAATGTGGATTAAAAATGTATCCTACGTTTTGGAGGTGACTGATGAAGTAGGACCAATATTGCAATGGGTAGACACTGTTTTTCAACCTTAACCTCCAATTTGCTAGTCTTACATGAGAAATTTAGAAATCAGGAGAGTGAGATGTGAGTGCTCCAGCCCACAACGTTCCACATCTATATCACTACATATATATATATGACTTTAAAATAACTTAAATACTGTTATCCTACCAATAACTTCTCTCACCAGAACAAGATTTTGCTATAACACTGTATTTTTACAACATTACTTTATTCATCTTTTATGCATGTTTTGGTTCATAATTTTTTATTTGTGGTTTGGTTGTTGAAATTATTTGATAGAAAAAGTGAAAAAGTTGAGTTTGTTAAATTATTAGTAGCTTATATGATATACTTAAATGCATCATTATTTGGAAGACTTTAAACATTGTTTTGTGTGTTACAAGCAAATTACAAAACCAATGCAATTCTTTATAAATGTTTGGGATCACATCACAGCTTTAGTTTCATATTAAAGATTGTACTTCTAATCATTTAAAAATCTTGAGGTAGAAAAATGAACATGAGGAATTGAAGAAAAACAAAGAAGTAAGAAACTATTCTTTACGAATTGACTCTTTCTTAACACTTTAGAAATAGGATTTTTTCAATGAAGAACACTTCTTTCAAGATAAGTGTTTTTCAATCTTCTGTCTTTCATGTACCCCTTCCTGATTTTTTATATATCTGAGTGCCACCTGTAATTTTATTTAAGTTTCACTTCATATTTTTCTTTAAAACAATTCACTTTTTGATTTAAATAAATTTATTTGTAAAGGAAATTTCATAACGCAAGGATAACAGGAAAAGCAGTATCACTTACCGTAATACAGTAAAATATGTTTAAGGCAGAATTGCACGGGACCGAGTAAAACTTCTGGCCTAAGCAGGTTTTCCAGCTTATACAGTGAGCATGTATTTCCTTAATTATATATAATTTTTTATTAGAACATTATACTTGCTTGACTCAAGGGAAGTGAGACGTTTGTGGATAAACTTATTATACTGTTTTTGCTATATTTATTAGAATAAAAATAAAAATGTGACTTTTGTTCAACACAAATCTTTACTTCAAGACACCATGTGAAGCATTCTCCAGAAGCTGATATGTTTTTGAAGGTGTCAAGTTATTTGGTAATGTGTGAAAAGTGATGAAAAAGTAGTTCCTCTTCCACTCACAGCTATCATCACGTTTGGAAAAATACTTATGTGGATCTTTCATGAAGTCCTTCAAGTGTCTCTTGATTATGTTCAAAATATTTTCAGCAAGTGCTTCAGATGAGTTCATAGCCACGTGAATGAAAAGTGGAAAAGAATCCAGTTCACCAAAACCGAAATTCGTACCCTGTAGCTCCAGTTTTGCAATCATTGCATTAACTTTGTCTTGCCTTGGAATGATGTAGTTAGGTTGTTGAAATGAGCATATATCTATTGTTTAGCTTGCATTGCTTCCCATCATTACTTCTTTGGCAACAGGTTTGATTAGTGTCTCTCCTATTACTCCAATAGCTCTGGTATTTACAGTTACATATGATACTATAAAAGAGGTTTCCACAGATTTCACATCATCATCCCCTGCCATACTGTGCTTTACTTTCTGGGAGACTAGAATGTCCTTTCCCTTTTCTTTGAAAAATTCAGTAACTTACACATGGTATTCCTCGTGATTTGTTTCAAAATGATGCTTGAGGTCTCAATACGTACGGCACAAATGGAATAGGCTAGGCTTTCTCTTATTGCTTGTTTATCAAATCCAATTAACAAATAATTTTCATCATATTTACATGATATTTTTGGTTTCTTTGCAGCTTGTACTTTTACAACACTAACAAACAGTTTTGGTGCTTCTTTAAATTGGTTCTCACAGTTCTCACCACTTTGTCACATTTCCTTCACAATCTTTACCATTACACTTTAGAAATCCTGTTCTTAACCAGTAATCTGTGATGGCTCGGACATTCCATCATTAAACAAAAATCTTGATCCATATACCACCTAAACTTATCTTGTGTGATACCAGAGGTACATGTATCATGCTTTTGTAAACACTGTTCTAGATAATAATAATCTAACTCTTAAAAGAGCACTGAAGAAGTATAGATAATTTATTTTTTACCTCGTGAAGAATTATTGGAAGAACTTTGGTGTGGGTGTTTGTATTAGATATATAATTTCTGGCAGAATCTTAAGTAAGGAAAAAAATATTCTGTCTTATTATTTATATATGGCTTTATTAAAGAATAACATAGAAGTGAAATTTTAAACTTTGTTTAGGTGATAATGGAATATTATTTGGTGCTTGACTTTTTGAATAATGTTCTCATCTAAACCTGTGTGTCTGAAAATGAAATATCAGTATAACTTTAATATCTTGAGTGATAAAAATATTTCAAATAATATTTCAGCCAGTAATAGTGAATTTCCATGTAAAATTGATGTGGTTATCACAGTGTCCAGTAATAGTGAATTTCCATGTAAAATTGATGTGGTTATCACAGTGTAAACTGTGTGGCTCTTTCTTCACTTCCAGTGCATTATGGGAAGGCACATCTTCAACAAGTTTACAAATATTCTTGTTAATTTACTATCGGCAAAATTTAACTGTACTAAATATCAGTGAAACTTATGCCTTTAATGGTAAATGTATAGCATAATTTTAATCTTCTATCATACAAGTTGTTAATTTGAAAAAGAATAAGAATAAGAAAGGGCTGGTAGTTCAAATAAAATAAAACCTTAACAAGAGTTCAGTCTTAAAATAGGCTAAAACTTTAGTTTTAGAATTTATAATACTCTAAATGACAAAACTCGTTCAAGTTATAAAGAATACACATTTAAAAACTGCTGCAGATGGTGGCCTAGTCTTTCAGGATAAACTAGAAACATGAAAAATCTACTGTGTATATTATGTAAACAGTATTATGCTAATAACATTGTTTACCTATAATAATAGAAGAGTTTGTGTCTGCATGTGTATGACCACCATATCTTCAAAGAACAGAGCCAAGAAACCTGAAACTTTGCACCAATAGTAAGTGGACTCTTAGGTTGTGCATCTGGGTTTTATTACTTATTCACATGTATGTGCATCTTTGTAGAAAAAAGCTTGGGAAAAACATATAGAAAAGAATATGTGACAGCCATACCTTTAGATTTTAGAAACCTCAAATTTTGCTCCCATACCAAAAGACCTCTAAAGGTGTGCACCTAAGTGTTATTCATCCATGTGCATATGCATCTATCTAAGGAGGCAAAGTAGCAGAAAACAACAGAGAAAAGAAGTGGCTCCTTTTGTTAAAAATGGAAATCACAAACATACATGTACATGTGTGCATGTGTACATCTTTTTAAGGAGGTAGAGTAGTAAAAGAAACTACATAGAAAAGAGATTTTCCCTATATAACAACTTTTAATATATAGAATAGTCCATGCAATTTGTTAATGACATGTTCCAACAAAAGTTTTATGTCATGTTGCTTCAGTAGAAATGTTCATAGGTATTACTTTTATGATAAAATGGGTTCAAGATACACACAATAACATTGTTGTATAGTAAAGGTGAAATGGTCTGTTTTTGGGAGCCTGGCATGTCCAATGGTTAGGGTGATCAATTTGTAATCTTAAGGTTGTAGGATCGAATCCCTGTTACATCAAACATGCTCATCCTTTCAGCCATTGGACCATCTTCAAGTGACTGTCAATCCCACTATTCGTTGCTCAAAGAAAAGCTCATGAGGTGGTGGTGGGTGGTGATGACTAGTTACCTTCCCTCCAGTCTCACACTGCCTAATTAGGGGTGGCTAGTGCAGATAGCCTTTCTGTAGCTTTGCATAAAATTCGAGAACCAAACCCTTTTTGGGGACCACACCATCCTGCCAGCATTGAAAGTCATGTATTACCCATTCATTTCTTTTGAGGGGGCCTTGGTACCATGATGTATGGCTAGTCCACCTCTGTTATATTGAGTATATCAACCTAATAACCAGAGCATAGCTAGAAGTATCAATTATATAACAACATCTAATATATATAAAAGACAAGGTGATTTGCCAACAATCATTTCCAGCAATGGCTTTTGTGTCATGTTAATTAGCTATAGAAGTACAATTTAATATTGCTCTTTATTTATGTACTGAAAATATAAAATTAAACATATAAATAACAAAACTTGAAACCATTTGCTGATTTGCGTAAAGGTTTTTTATTAAAAATGTTAGTGATATAACAAAGTACTGAAACAATTTAAGTTTACTGTCACCACTTCACGCACTCATCCATTACACAACCTGTCATTTCTGTACAAAGAAAACTACTGAAGAGTAATTGCATCAGCAGGTTTTAGAAACAATTCTTGTAAGGAAAAACACATGGGATGGTAAGAATCAATTAAATCAGAGACACATTGTCCACAACACCCATTGAGAATGTCCAACACTGGTACTCTGTTGACCCTAGCCCAAGTGAACCAGCTGAATGACCTTGGGGCACTCCAAGGCCAATATGTACAAACATTCAAGGCCAAAGTGGTGTATTGGAGTTGGACCCTCAATCACCAGGATCCTCTCCTTCCTTTCACAGGTCGTCACACACTGTGAACACCTTGGTAGATGTTTAGATCCCAGAGGAGGTAAATTGAAAGTACAGAACCTTCTCTGGGAAGTCCCCTCACCACTTCGTGGGGTGTCAGTGTAGTAACCAGAAGAGTATTTTGTCAATGTACTAACCAGAACACCAATGAGTCACTGTTATAATCAGAAGACTAGTCTGTCATTGTTCTAACCAGAACAGTAATCTGTCAGCATCTGATATTAGAGACAAGCAACATGTTAAGCTGGGATATTAGAAACAATGTGTTAATTTACGATATAAGAAACAAGCAATGTGTTTGTTGAGTTTTGACATTAAAAATGCACTAGCACTACCACTAGTAGGAATATAACAAAAAAGCTTAAATGTTATTGTAACACTGCTTCACTTTGACAGACTTTAGGTTTTAGCTCATGAAATTAAACGACACTTTATTATTAAAGATTAGAGTCATTATTAAGATTAGTTTAATTGATTGATTGATTTAGTGTTTTATGGCACAAAGCAGCTAGGCTATCTGCGCCAAACGTCCGGTAAAAAGGTAAAAATAAAGTAAATCTAGTAAAATACATAAAAGGAAATGAAGGTAAAACAAAACATCATTGAAAAACAGAAAAGGTATAAAACCAATGTTGACACCTAGTTTACAATGTTAAGAGAGAAAGCAGAGTAAGAGAAGTTGTAAAGGACTTCCTGTAGCAGAATGGTAATGATCATAACCCACCAGGAAGACTAACAGGTAAGTACAAGAACCACCGTCAGTCACCTGAAGTTGGTCTTTCCACTCCTGGTTCCAAGTTATGAGTCATTATGGCCAGTACTAAAAGGTAAAGTAGTAAAAGTGTTAAATGGCATGCAGCAAAAGTGTAATAATAACTCGCCAGGACGACTAACGAGTAGTTCAAACGGATAGTTCAAACAGCAGCGTCAGTCACCTGAAGTTGGCCCTTCCAGTCCTGGTGTCGAGTTATTTAATGTTCTGGTCATTTTCGAATGTCAAATTGAACTAGAGAAAATGAAACTGTAAAAAAGGAGCCAAAATTAAAAAGGTGTAATGAATGAATATGCAACACTTAAATGAGATTAAAAAGATTAATGGTCATTAAAAAATTAAAAATGTTATCAAGATGGACAGTGTCACCGTCACCAATAACATTCTCCAATTTCACAAATAAACTCTGGGAAAAAACATGTTTAAAATATTGCCGTCGTTGAAAATTGTAACGATGGCAAGAAAGTAAAATGTGGCTGATAGTGATTTGAGTGTAACACAAACTACACATTGGTGCATCAGTTCCAGATAAAAAAAAACGATGAGTTAAAAAACTGTGACCAATGCGTAGTCTAGTAAGAACAACTTCCTCCTTCCGAACTTTATGGAAGCTAAATGGCCAAAGTCCAATATAGGGTTTTATTTGAAAAAGCTTGTTGTCACGTTGCTCACTCCAAGTGGACTGCCAGCTGGCACGGAGCCGAGCCTTGAATACAAGACCATAGTCCATGTACGGAATAGGCACAGTGGTGATAGTGCCGGAGCAGATAGATTTAGCTGCCGTGTCTGCAAGCTCGTTCCCGTGAATACCAACATGACCTGGTATCCAGAAAAACTGGACAAAAGTAGCAGTTAATGAGAAATGGGTCAGTCGGTTTTGAATATCAGCGAGAACAGGGTGTGAGCCAACGTGTAGCTATTCCAGGGCCAGTATAGAACTAAGCGAGTCAGTATAAATAGTGCAGTTGGAGTACTGCTCAGCTGCAATATGATCCAGGGCAAGAGATATGGCATACAGTTCAGCAGTGAACACAAAAGCTGTAGAGGGGATTCTGCGCGCAACTACCGAACCACAGCAAACCATAGCATAGCCCACTGAATTACCTGATTTGGAACCATCTGTATAAATGGGAACGGAAATATTGTTTGAAATCTTTAATGAAATTTATTCATTAAATAAAAAGACGGTACTTCCAATCTGGTGTATCTGCCTTTTTTAGGTGACTGAAAGAAAGGTCACATTTAGGGGCTGCAACAAGCCATGGTGGGATGTGCTGACCTGTGGAATCTGCAATGTTCTCCAAGGACAGACCCAATTCATCAAATTGCGCCCAGATGCGAAGGCCAAACGGAGCAATGGCAAATCGTCTGTTCTGAAAAAAGTACGGCCCACCGAGGAAGGAAAACACATCCCCAGGTGAAATGCTTTGTTAAGAAACGACGTTTCGAAGAATATTGTAAAGATAGTTGCAAACGGCGAAGGTGCAGAGAACGTTCATGAGATTCAACGTATAAGCTTTGAACTGGAGAGGTACGGAAAGCCTCCGTGCAGAGTCGAAGTCCTTGGTGATGAATGGGGTTCAGCATCTTTAAGGCCGAGGGTCTGGCAGAGCCATAAACCATTGATCTATAGTCGAGTTTTGATCGAATAAGAGCACGATATACCTTTAACATTGAGTACCGATCTGCTCCCCAACTGGTAGAAGAGAGGACACGGAGGATGTTCAGTGCTCTTGTACATTTGACCCGAAGCTGCTTTAATTTGGTATAAAGGTCAGCTTACAGTCAAAGATAAGCCCCACGAACTTGGTCTCAGGGACCACCGGCAACGAAACTTCACCGATATGAAGTTCAGGATCAGGGTGAATACCCCGTTGACGGCAAAAGTGCATGCAAACGGTTTTAGAAAGAGAGAAATTAAAGCCGTTCGCCATAGTCCACTTCAGTACACGATTGAGGGCAGTTTGTATCGCATGTTCGACGACTCACATGAGATGTGAAAGTCGTCGAAATACAGCCCATTCGCAATAGTGAGAGGAAGTTGTTCAGTGATGACACTTATCTTTATACTGAAAAGTGTGACACTCAAAACACAGCCTTGAGGGACACCAAGTTCCTGTACAAAAGAACGGGAGAGTGTCGAACCCACACATATTTGGAATCTCCTGTCCATTAAAATTTTCTTGACAAACATGGGTAAATGGCCACGTAACTCATATGTATGGAGGTCTTGCAAAACGCCATACCTCCATGTTGTGTCATAGGGCTTCTCAATGTCAAAAAATATTGATACAAGATGTTGGCGTTTGAGAAAGGCTTCTCTGATTGATGTTTCAAGACGAATTAGGTGGTCTGTGGTGGAGTGCTGTCGTCGGAACCCACACTGGGTGGGCGAGAGGAGGTTTTTTGATTCGAGGAACCAAACAAGACGAGCATTAACCATCCTTTCCAAGGTCATACAAAGACAGCCCGTCAAAGCAATTGGACGGTAGTTTAAAGGAATCTTGGGATCTTTCCCTGGCTTAGGGAAAGGTAAAATAATAGCCTGGCGCCAGGCAAGAGGAAAAACATTCTCCTACCAGATCCGGTTAAAGACAATCAGAAGGACATCAAGAGAAGCAGGAGATAAATGGTGCAGCATGTCATAATGAACATCATCAGGTCCAACAGATGTACTGGCCGACCGATGAAGGGCCATTTTCATTTACACCACTGTAAAGGGACAATTATAGTCAAAGAAACGGTCAGTTCGAAAGGAAAGAGGTGAACGCTCTGCCCGAGTCTTGATGGCCAAGAAGGTGGAGGAACAAGCAGAAGTGCTAGATACCCGGCAAAAGCTTTTACCTAGAGTATCAGCGATGCTCCGGACATCAGCCACCTCCTGACCATCAGAGAGTAAGATCGAGAGGGGGACAGAATTGTAGTACCCATTAACCTTTCGAATCCTGTCCCATACGATCTTGGAACTGGTGGTAGAAGATATGCCAGTTGTGAACTTAATCCAAGATTCTCTCTGACTTTGACGTCTTACCCACCTCGCATGTGCACGGGCCCGTTGGAAAGCGACGAGGTCTGAAAGTGTGGGATATCTACGAAAAGTATCCCAGCCCCGTTTTTGAGCCTTCCATGCTTAGTGGCAAGCAGGATTCCACTATGGACGAGGATATCGTGGAAAACGTGTCGAGGCTTTAGGAATACACTGAGCAGCTGCTTGCATAATACAGCCAGTTACCGCTGACACACAGTCGTCTACTGATGGCTGATGTACGATGACAGGATCAAATTCTGCGAGAGCATTGAAAGTGGACCAGTCTGCCTGATCCAGCTTCCACCGGGGCACGCGGGTAGGGTGGCATCGACCACGGCCAGTCTCTCTCAAAAGTATAGGAAAATGATCACTGCCTAGTGAATTACTGTCAACCCTCCATGAAAAATGGGAGAATAATGAAGGGGAGCAAACTGAGAGATCAATAGCAGTAAAGGACTGACTAGGTGCATGAAAATAAATGGAAGAACCAGTATTGAAAAGAGAAAGATTGTGATCAGAGAGCATACGCTCTACAGATTGACCCCTCCCATCAATAACAGCACTTCCCCAGAGAGGATGATGTCTATTAAAGTCCCCCCAGGATTAGGAATGGAGACGGCAACTATTTAACGAAAGAATCAAGGTCTGATTGATCATATGTCTCTCCAGGGAACAGGTGGAGAGAACAAACAGTGATGGTATGACCCAAGGAAACACGGATGGCTGTGGCCTCCAAGGGTGTGTTGAGTGACAAAGACAGGGTGGGCACATGTTAATCAACCAATAGTGCCACCCCTCCATGTACTCGTCCATCACACAGCCTGTCACTTCTGTACAGATAATACTGCTGAATGGTGACTGTATCAGCAGGTTTGAGAAATGTTTCTTGTAAGGAAAGACAAACAGGATGGTAGGAAGTAATGAGTGTTTTGATATCATTCAGATTAAAACGTAAGCCTCGACAGTTCCATTGTATCAAGGTGGCCATTTTTAATGACGAGTAGGTGAAGTGGCTGGAGAACCCTTCTGTTTACGACCACGTCTTTTTCCTTACTGTCCTTAGTCGGAGGAGGTATATCAACCTCCATGGATCCTGCCCTGGGTCTATTAGGCAGGTCTTTGTTATTGGAAGGGGATTCCAGTGACTGAGGACGCGAACGAATGATTGTTTTGCCACGTGGGGTGGGAGAAAAAGATGCATCAAAAGAAATGCCTGAATTTGAAACTGAAGGATGTGGATCTTGAGGTTTGTTGGAATGTATGGGAGGAACAGAGATGGGTGTGGAAGTCGATTCATCAACCTTTTTAACCATGGAGGTCAAAAGGCTTTTCATTTGTTTTGAAAACGATTCTCTTGGAGGCACAGAGAGATCTGTCTGCACTCCCACTGTAGTTGTGGAATGAAGTGCAGCAGCATATGTCCAAGATGGAGTGTTGGGCATCAATTTCCGAGCCTCAGAATAACTAATGTTATGTATCGTTTTCAAACGCTGCACCTCTCTTTCTTCCATTTTTGGCAAGAACGAAAGTAGGAGGGGTGAGAACTATTGCAGTTGACGCAATGTGGGTCTATGTCACAATCATAGGCATCGTGCAAATGTCAGGGAACCACGATATGATATCTTTGAGTGGCCGAATCTCTGACATTGGAAACATCAGAGAGGGTTCGGAATGTATGGATGTACCCTGCAAATGAGATAACCTGCCTTGATGGTGGCAGGTGCACGTGATGAAGTAAATGTCAAAACGAGGGTATTTGTTGGCAGTGTAACTCCATCTTTGCGAGTTGAGATGCGCCTCACTGCAGAAACTTCTTAAGTGGAGAGACCAGCGAGAATCTCTGACTCGGGGACGTTCTTCAAATCCCTCTCAACAATAACTCCTCGTGATGAATTCAAAGTAGCATGAGGTGTAACCTCAATAGGTATATCCCTAATCGCCTTTGAATTCAAGAGAAGTTCACTGTGTTGGAATGTGGATATTTCAACCAATATAATATAAGCCTATGAATTGAAAACATTGAGATTCGGGATTCGATTCCTGTGGAGGACACCGTCAGATGACCCAATGTGGCTTTGATATAAAACAAGATAAGCAGACTTTTAAATGCCTTGTGCTTTCTGATACGTCAGAGGCCACACGTGTACATCTGATTAGTAGTCCTAGGTTGTAAATCCAAGGATTAATGGTTCGTGATCCACTACTAAAAATGTGCATTAAATCTAATAAAACTAATTATATATATAGTTGGAAGCGAGTGGAGGTTGGCTTTCTTTTAATGTATCAGTTCACAAGTAGGAACCGATATAAACAACTAGGCCTTGTGTAACTTTGAGCAAAATTCCGAAACAAACAGATGAAAGTGACATTTCAGTAACAAGGCACGTTGTTTACAACTTTACATTAATATGAACAAAACTACTTTGTGGTAAACATGTTAGCTTTATTTGGTATTTTGAGTAAAAATCTACTAATTTGATTGACGCAAGCGTAATGCACGCAGTAAAATGTGTAACTCGACACACTAGTGGGAAAACCGGGAATTACCGGATAAAACGGGAAACGTCAGTCCTACATGGTTCTCTGTTTACTAATATTATAAGACATTGTGGTGCCATCGATAATGTAATAAAACACAGTATATATAGCAGAAGAACATGTTTGAATCTCTTAAAACTCTAAAAATTCTGTTTTGTTTTCATCTTTTGTATACAAAGTCAAACAACGATGTATCAAGAAGTCAATTTTCCAGGAAGACCCTGAGAAGACAAGACTAAACTTAATATTTTTAGCACACATATGTAAGAACAGTTACCGTTTGATGATGATTAATTAAATGTCATATGTTATTATTAATACTAAATGTCATATGCACAACCAAAGTGTTGTTTGCTTGTTGTTAAACGCAAAGCTACACAATAGGCTATCTGTGCTTTGCTCACCATGGATATCGAAAACAGATAGGCCTGGCATGGCCGAGCGCGTTAAGGCATGCGCTCGTAATCTGAAGGTCGCGGGTTCGCATTCGAGTCGCGCTAAACATGCTCGCCCTCCCAGCCGTGGGGGCGTTATAATGTGACGGTCCATCCCACTTTTCGTTGGTAAAAGAGTAGCCCAAGAGTTGGCGGTGGGTGGTGATGACTAGCTGCCTTCCCTCTAGTCTTACACTACTAAATTAGGGACGGCTATCACAGATAACCCTCGAGTAGCTTTGTGCGAATTTCAAAAAACAAACAAACGAAAACAGATATTCATAGTCGTAAGCCTGCAGACATACCGCTGAGCCCCTAGTAGGGGACTAAAATTCTAAGAAATAGTGAACTGAAGCAATATCAAATTCCACGTTAAAACACAAAGGACTGGGACCTTTCATTCATTGTTTAATATTAACCTTTAAAATGCCTTCAATGGTATGTTTATTACATAAGAGTTAACGGGCTGATAGCAAATGTTGTTTTTTTCTTAGAACAGTTGCTAACCTCCTACATGACATAATTTCACACACTTAATGGGTTTTAAAATGGAGTACTTTGATACTTCTGGAAGTAAAAACCGAAACACACCTTATTTACAGTGTAATAGATTTCGTAGTTTAAGACTTGTGATGCTATGGCGTCCAATAAAGCAGTTTAATTTGGCTTATATCCACTGGGAACTGAGACTCGTGGACTGTATAAGACGGCAACACGTCCATCATCTAATGTTATGTTAGTTTTCTCTTAGAAGTGGTGACCCCCAACATGATTATTGTTGTACTGATGATATTGGACGAACAATTTACTAACTCTACATAGCTTTATTGATAACAATGGACGGTTTTATCTTATACCACACGAGTGTTGCTTTACTCATTGCTTACTTCTGGTACAATACGACTATAGTTTTATTGATGGTTACCTCCTGGTACTATACAACTATTGTTTTAATAATGGTACCTTTTGGTACTACACAACTAATATTTCATTGATGGTTACCTCCTGGAACTATACAACTGTTGTTTTAATCATGGTACCTCCATGTACAATACAACTATTATTTCACTGATGGTTACATCCTGGTACTATGCAGCTATTGTTTTATTGACGATTACTTCCTGGTTCCATACAACTATTGTATTATTCATGGTTACCTCCCGATAGTGTACACGTTATTCTTTTTTGCTTATTTGGTAGAAGAAAGGGTTCGTCTTTGGATACCAAGTCTTTCTCACTGTCCTATCTTTGTCTGTAACATTAGGACAAATCTCCAAATTTGATAGACTTTTATATATTTATGAATAAAAGAGCAGAAGAATCGCCTGAATTGGACCAATCGATTATTCCAACACAAGAGTTTCGAAATTATACCTTGCAAAATAACGATTTAAAATTTCTACATCATGTCTTTTGAGACCATGAAACGAAACATATTTTAAAATATGTAGAGTGAAATATACGAGATTATAAATAAAAGAAACAAGAGTGAACTCTAAATAATTTGTAGAAGTTTAAGTACTTAATGTTTGACTTTACGTCCACATTAAGAACACAACAAACTAATTAATATCACTCACTTTAAGACTGCTGTATTTAACAAAATGAATTTAAGAAATAGAAACAGTAAAGTATATAGAAGCTATGGTGTTTCCGTATAGATAATGATGTCTGATATTGTTACAGTATACATATTGATGTTGGATACCGTTACATTATAGATATTCATGTTTGATACTGTTACATTATACTTATTGATGTTGGATACTGTTACTCTATATATATCGACGTTGAATACCGTTACAGCATAGATACTGATGTTGGATACTGTTACACTATATATATTGACGTTGGATACTGTTACAGCATAGATATTGATGTTGGATACTACATCAACATAGATATTGATGTTGGATACTGTTACAGTATAGATATTGATGCTGGATACTGTTACAGTATAGATATTGACGTTGATACCGTTACACTATAGATATTGATGCTGGATACTGTTACAGTATAGATATTGACGTTGATACCGTTACACTATAGATATTGATGCTGGATACTGTTACAGTATAGATATTGATGTTGGATACTAATCTGTAAATGTTCTTTCATTAGTAAAGATGTTTTAGAATTAAATAGATCACAACTTGTCTGTACATGTTCTTTCATTAGTAGAAATGTTTAAGACATCAGTGGATCATAAGTAGTTTATAAATGTTCATTTCTTAGTAAAGAGTTTTAGACTTCAGTAGATCATAACTAGTCTGTACATCTTCTTTCATCAGTAGAGAGGTTTTACTTTTCAGTAGATCAAAACTAGTTTATACATGTTCTTTCTTTGGTAGATAGATTTTCGTCTTCCATAGATCATAACTAGCTTGTATATTTTCCTTCATTAATAAAAACGTTTTGGAACTCAGTAGATCATAACTAGTCTGTACATATTCTTCCATTATTAAGAGCTTTAAGACATTAGTAGATCATAGTTAGTCTATAAATGTTCTTTTTTTAGTAAATAGGTTTTATACTTCAGTGGATCATAACTAGTCTGTTCATGTTTGTTCATTAGTGGAGAGGGCTTAGACTTCAGAAGATCAGAACTAGTCTGTACTTGTTTGTTCATTAGTAAAGAAGTTTTATACATCTGTGGATCATAACTGTAAAATGTTCTTTTTCTAGTAATGAGGTTTCAGACTTCCTGCAGATCAAAACTAGTCTCTACTAATGAACGAACATTTAGAGACCAGTTATGATCTAAGGAAGTCTAAAACCTTTTTCGTCATGAAAAAACATGTACAGACTAGTTCTGATCTACTGAAATCTAAAACCTCTTTACTAATGAAGGAAAATGTACAGACTGGTTATGATCCATGGAAGACGAAAATCTTCTAATGATAGCCTATACATGTTCCTTCATTAGTAAAAACGTTTTAGACTTCAGTAGATCATAACTAGTTTGTACTTGTTCTTTCATTAGTAACGAGGTTTTAGACTTCAGTAGATCATAACCAGTTTGTACTTGTTCTTTCATTAGTAACGAGGTTTTAGACTTCAGTAGATCATAACTAGTTTGTACTTGTTCTTTCATTAGTAACGAGGTTTTAGACTTCAGTAGATCATAACCAGTTTGTACTTGTTCTTTCATTAGTAACGAGGTTTTAGACTTCAGTAGATCATAACTAGTTTGTACTTGTTCTTTCATTAGTAACGAGGTTTTAGACTTCAGTAGATCATAACTAGTCTGTACTTGTTCTTTCATTAGTAACGAGGTTTTAGACTTCAGTAGATCATAACTAGTCTGTACTTGTTCTTTCATTAGTAACGAGGTTTTAGACTTCAGTAAATCATAACTAGTTTGTACTTGTTCTTTCATTAGTAACGAGGTTTTAGACTTCAGTAGATCATAACAAGTTTGTACTTGTTCTTTCATTAGTAACGAGGTTTTAGACTTCAGTAGATCATAACTAGTTTGTACTTGTTCTTTTTTTAGTAACGAGGTTTTAGACTTCAGTAGATCATAACCAGTTTGTACTTGTTCTTTCATTAGTAACGAGGTTTTAGACTTCAGTAGATCATAACCAGTTTGTACTTGTTCTTTCATTAGTAACGAGGTTTTAGACTTCAGTAGATCATAATTAGTTTGTACTTGTTCTTTCATTAGTAACGAGGTTTTAGACTTCAGTAGATCATAACCAGTTTGTACTTGTTCTTTCATTAGTAACGAGGTTTTAGACTTCAGTAGATCATAACTAGTTTGTGCTTGTTCTTTCATTGGTAACGAGGTTTTAGACTTCAGTAGATCATAACCAGTTTGTACTTGTTCTTTCATTAGTAACGAGGTTTTAGACTTCAGTAGATCATAACCAGTTTGTACTTGTTCTTTCATTAGTAACGAGGTTTTAGACTTCAGTAGATCATAACCAGTTTGTACTTGTTCTTTCATTAGTAACGAGGTTTTAGACTTCAGTAGATCATAACCAGTTTGTACTTGTTCTTTCATTAGTAACGAGGTTTTAGACTTCAGTAGATCATAACCAGTTTGTACTTGTTCTTTCATTAGTAACGAGGTTTTAGACTTCAGTAGATCATAATTAGTTTGTACTTGTTCTTTCTTCACCTGAGTATTTTAATATATTTCTTTAAAGTTCTATTTGTGTTTTTAAACACCAGTGTCAAAGCTAATTCTTTATTCTCGTTAGAAACTTCCTTGACTTAATTACTTGTGTACTTTACTCACGACACCATACTTGAAGTAAATACACTTTTATTTGTAACTGGATTTAATGTCGAACTCCAAACTCGTTAGTCTTTACTGTCTCCTGTGTATTATAATTATTATTATTAAACGTAGAAGTGTAAATTTATTATAAAGTTTTCCAGAGGGCTACTTGTACAAAATCATTCCTGATTCTTGCATTAGTAGACTAGACTGATCTAAGGGAATAATTGTAAACTGTTCGGCACTGTAGGTCAGTTGAAATTATATTTCTATAAATATCGCTTTGTTATTGATTTCTTTCAGTCTTCTCGGTGATGATCTGGTACGGGGAGAAGTCATTGTAGAGACTATCAAGGATTCCTTATGGGACTGGTGAGAAGACCGTATGAGATTTAGTTGACTCAAAAGATGATTGAGTTGTTTGATGTCAGAATTTTACAAAATAACACTTACCAATGTGAATACCTAAGAGAGATAAACGTTCACGCTTGTATATATATACACCAACACACACCAGAGTATTTCCCGTCAAAAATGACGGGGCAAGCATTACCACCCCGACCCCATAGTACACCCAAACGTCACATTTCATACATAATTGAAATAACTAAACATTTTTAGAAAATCAAGTCTAATCAACAGCATTGTAGAAAAAGTAGTCAAGCAGTCAAATGTTAGTAGATTCTTTTGTGATTCAATCATTTAAATATTAATGAAGTTTAAATTTGCAAGTCTTGTAATATTCAAAGAGTTAACCACTCATCATTACACTGTTAGAAATTGTTCGTAATTTTACACTGCAATGTAGTGGCAGCATAGTTGACGCTACACTGGAGTGTAATTTTTACGGTGCATTGCAAAAACAAATCTTGTCATTTAACATGGCAATACACCGTAATTTTCATGCAAATACAGTGTAATTTTACATAGCAAGGTAGTGTAATTTTAATGCTGATAGGAGTAATTTTACATGGAAGGCAGGGTAATTTTTATGCTGATGTGGAGTAATTTTACAGTAATATGGAGTGTATAATTTTTACGACCATGGTGGTGTTACTTTACAGAAAGAAATGCTCAATATGATAACATGCGCGGGGCCTGCATTTTTAGCATAACATTAATAGAAAGAAAGAGACATATGACTTTTTCTTGAAATAAAAAAAACAGAGACTCCTGTTTATTTTCCATATTTATTGCAAACTGATGATATTTTGTTTTTCAAGAAAACATGAAATAATGGTACACAAGGAATGTCATGCCAATGTTCCTATTTATTAACTGGTTGGGCCTGGCATGGCCTAGCGCGTTAAGGCGTGCGCTTCGTAATCTGAGGGTCGCGGGTTCGCGCCAAACATGCTCGCCCTTCCAGCCGTGGGGGCGTTATAATGTGACGGTCAATCCCACTATTCGTTGGTAAAAGAGTAGCCCAAGAGTTGGCGGTGGGTGGTGATGACTAGCTGCCTTCCCTCTAGTCTTACATTGCTAAATTAGGGACGGCTAGCACAGATAGCCCTCGAGTAGCTTTGTGCGAAATTCCAAAACAAACAAACAAACAATTAACTGGTTAAATTTCAATATTAGAAACCATAAAGTCTTGCAGTTGTTTAAACTTTTATTGTCCATTTTTTATTAAGCAGAAAGAAAATCTCAGTAAATAACTACCATAACAGTGTTAAAAATGTTATCAACATATTAACAAGAAATACTAAACCTAACAAAAATATAATAATAAAGAGCTTCACATCAGCTTCTTAGCCAATACATGCCTCATTTACACAGAACAATACAGATCTAATATTACACTGCATCAGCGTAACTAAGGCAAACAAGATGACAAAGGTAATAACTATGATAAAAATTCTTTAATGTACATAAAAATGTTAATACATTTTACATGACACATGGTGAAAGATATAGATTGACAAAAGATATAGATTCTACTCATTTCAATCTTTCCATACATATCATATTTTGTGTTGTATGTTAAATACAAGACCCGTGGGTCTAAAGCGAACTTGTCTGAAGAAAAGAACAAGAAGTAACATGGACCAGGGTGAAATATATGCTTAAGCAAATGCTTTATTATATATCACTTAAGGAAACACTTCAGTTTTCTGACATATTCATGCATTATTCACCTTCTATGACAGGTGGTGCCACCATATGAATAAATCTAAAATAAATTCATCCTAGGAACATATCTGAGGCATAATGAATGAATTCTGTAAAATGGCTTCTTCAGTACAGAAGATTTTTGAGCAATTCCCTTCAAATTAACATAAAGCCTACAATAATATCAGAAAGCTGCAAGTGGCACCATCTTGTGGGAAAATCTGAAGGTATAGGCCTAGGCCATCTTTTTGATGTCAACTTGGGAAAATTTGATGAATTTTTTAAAGTTTTTTTTTTTTTTTAGATCCTGAGATTAACATTGGTACTCCTCTTATTTGACAGGTGGCACCAACATATGAACAAATTTGAGCAGTGCGTATTCTAAGAGTTTATATGTGTCATATCAAAAATATCTGTTTATTGTTTTTTTACAAGAAGACCCGTTTTACGACAAAGTTTATAGCTTAAGATTTCAGCACGTTTGAGGTGATGAAAGACAATGACAGATGCCAGATGCGACACTAAAATACACCACTGCAATATTTCACAAGTTCACTAACAAGTGAAAACTAACATTATCTACTGTCATGCAAATACAAAAGTAATATAGTCAACTGTATTCCTTTCCACATACCAGTAAGAATTCTGAAGTCATCATCTGTAAGCTGTATTTATGACTATTTCCATACAATGTAAACATTCCAGTAAATTTGCAAGATACATGAGATATGAAATATGTTCAACAACAACAAACTGTTCTGCATGATTAGCAGGATTATTTCATTTAAAACCAGTATGTGCACATTATACATACTTTTAACATGGCGTCTAATAAATATTTGAGAGAACACTTTGTAAATCCACAATTCAGATAAGCAAAACCAATCAACTACATGGTAGCAATACAAGGAATGCTTAGCAGTGTGCTCATCAATGTAATGTTCAGGGGGAGTTCTCCCTTATCTAATGGGTCCAATAATAACCTTCTTTTAATTCCCATTACATTACATTTTGGCTCCTTCACTACATATTTTGCAATCAGTTTTTATATTTTACTTAACACTGGAAAATTTCTTGTTGAATTTGACTAAGACTTCCTTGTTCTCCCCCCCCTTTCTCTTTTTAACATCCTATACAACATGAACAACTATCCATAACAACTTTTTATTTACCCCATCTTTATTTGCTTTTTTATTCTTGACTTCAGTTTGGATATTTCAAGGTCATCTATTAGGATGACAAAAGGTTTTATAAGTAAAACCAGTCGTAAAATAAAGAAAACTGCTAACAGCCCCATCTAGTGAACAAATCTAAAACTAGAAAGCTAGACAACCATTTTGCTGTGCCACTTGACACATTCAAATGAATGGTTTTTGGAGAAAAGGATTTGTTCTAAAAAAACATTAGTCAGTCAGTCAATGTTCCAGTCATTATCAAAATCCCTTAGATTGTCTATCAACTTTCTAACTTTGGTACTAAAGGCAGGCCTCCTCTTGTCGGTCTTCCTCACTTTGGAGCCCCTCTGAGGATTTATGCCAAGGAAGATCCTGTTAAAATTGATAAGCATGGTTAAATGAGTCATAATATCCTGGAATTCTGTTTTATATATATATTTTTTCATAACATTTTGACAATTCAAATTATCTGCAAAATACAATAAGGCCACAAGGAACAAATCTTTTGTTACTCATCCTTTTATTCCTTCTAGAGTGGGTTACAGGGGCACTTTTTTTTTATTCTGACCAGTCCACTGTTCAATTTGCAACAAAAATCGCTCAATTTTTCATACATGTCAATTCTCTTATAGAAAAAATTGTCATATTCTGCTGCAAATACCATGTACTTCTATTTCTGCCTACTGGTGACATAACTTTTTAAACTGAATATTCAACCAAATACTTCTAGCAAATATACATTTCATGCTGTTAACATATAATATTTTAAAAATTTTATTCAGTAAAGCCATAAAAATGTTTATAGGGCAGCCAAGACTGGATGCAGATAGCGATGATTCACAAATCTGTATTTCTTGTGGCCTAAGCTTAAGTTTTCTATGGTGAAACAGGTCTCGGACATGTGAGAGAGGACCTGTGTAGTAAGACTAACTAACTACTTCAGCTGGCCTTGCATGTCGGCCAGTCTAAATACATGCAAATTGATTAGTACAAGTTTAAAACGTTTGAAAGACCAACTGTGAGTAGGGAACATTTAACCTTGGTCTTAAGAATGGCTCTATTAAACTGATGGGTAGCAACCAAAGTACCGGTATTCTTTTGCATAGGAAAGAACTATTCATATTTATCATCTTCATTTACAGGTCAAAAGAAATTATGTAAGTAAATACAGGTAAATTAAGAAAGTGCTATTCCAAACCTTTGAATAAATTCAAGAGTGTTGGCAATGGACTCTGGGTAGGTGATGTTCAAGTTATAATAAGCTGCTATGGTCAAACCAACTGCCATCCGTAGGGTGACATTTTCTGCCAGGATACATCCTTCTACAACTGCATAGCAGTTATTTTCAAATGGATGGTTTCCTACAAAAATATAAAACAACAAGAGTACATTTTGATGTTCTTGTGAGGCATATTGTCTTGTTAATACTGTTATCAAGTTTTCAGCCCTGATAATTCAGGTCAGACCAAAACCACATATGGAACCCTGCAGCCTGTAGTGTGTAGTTTTCTTTTATATATCTCTCCTGATGTTACAAATAAAACAAAGTACTTAGCAAACTGCCTAACAAGGAAATAATTACAGCTGCCCTCTTCTATCAGAGGCAGCTATCATATTTTCAGTGATGTCTGTGTGTCTCCCTGTGTGTGTGAGTTGCCCACATTTTTTACCATGCAGGACTGTGTAATTTTGACCTTGAATGGTCAAAAATTGAGGTCTAGCAATTCACAGGTCTAAACTCTAAATTTACAGAAACATCAAGGAATTCTGAATATTGTATTATATAATCTGCAGTGGTGCCATATATTTTAAACATATCTCAAACTTTAGGCCTTCATTATCATTTTCTTGTTATTTTTAATATATTTAAATAAAAACATGACTAATTGTTCTTAATGAAGGTTTTAGAGTTTCAAAAAACACAATGAAGTCCATTAAATGGAAAAATAGGCATACAATGTGATGCACATACCCCCCCCCACAAAAAAAAAAATATCCAAGTACAAAACAGTATGCATGAGTAAGAATATATTAATAAGTATCTTACCTCTGATGACTACATGGGGTGAGGTAGGTCATCATGTTGTTCTAAATTAGCAGATGTGATGATATCCTGTTGAAAAATTATATAATCCTATTACATGTATTTATAAATTAGTGTCTAATACTGGAAACATACAGCAGGTCAAGTGACAGCAAAAGTTGATTTGTAATCAGGATTATAATATGAACTTATCTGCAGCGCAGCCTAATTTGACGGTCACATAAGTGCTTAATTCATTTGTATAAATTCTGCCAACTTCAGTGATCCATAATACAACATTCAAAATGGCTCATTTTGCTGGGGAAAATCTTCAAGGACTGGCAACATTGGTAAGGTTGATGAATATTTTTCTTTAGTGAATATTTTCCTGTTTACAGTATAATCCTGTTTCAAATCTTAGATAAGCGTTTTATGTTAATTATGTTAATGCTGGATACTGTCAGTCTACTAAATGTTTGTGAAAAGAACCTTGAAAAGACCAAAAATGTGCCATGTTGTATGATTCGCTCAAAGTTGGCCCAAAATTTTAACATAATCTCTTTATAATTTTGGAATACTCTAAACATCAGTAAAATTCTTGCCCTATAACTTCATGCCCAGCAGCCAGACTGATCATGCCATGTACTTGCTGTAAAACCCTAATATTAGCGAGCCTTTTACTTAGGCAAATTTGGTGACTGGAATATTGTTGCTAAATTAACTGGATGGTAATTTATCTAGCTAAACATACTGAAGAGTGCAATTTCATAAAAATGCTATGGCAGTTTTTAAAGAAAAACGTGAAGTTCAGCCTACCTACGATCTTTAGGCCTAACCTCCATGCATGACTGAATCTAAGAATATGCTCTCACAAGGTAACCAGACGACCAGATCTGAAGAATCTACACTACTAGGACTTAGCCTATACCTATTATAGTATAAGGTTCATCAGATCATCAATCAGGAACCGTTTATCATCAAACGGTACCCAGGTACCGCACATTCCCAAATACCTGATACGAATTGACCAGGCCTGACGTTAGATCGCTAGAAAGCTACAATTTTAGGCAACGCAATAGGCCTAGAATATAGTTTGTCATGAAGTAGACATTGGGCGTCACGTTAGTAGATTTATCTATGTACCAGTAATATCAATGGTTATGAACCAAATAAAATACAAACCTGCCTCCTGGAAATGCACAACACAAAGTTAATTTAAATTAAACTGAATCTGGATTGCGTAGGTCTAAACAAGGGGTAAATAAACTGATGAGGTGTAGAACGCAAGTTAACTGCTAGACTCTATTCGGAACAAACTGCATCCACGATCCACTGGCACTGCTGATTCCTTTGTGTGAATTCAAAATTCTCGCTTCCGGTGCCGCGAGCGACCTAGTTCATGACCCCGCATCCAACACTGCGTCAGCAGAGTCCGGCTATAGCTGATAAACACGCGCGTACGCGCATCTAGCCCCGCGCTAGCTACTTTGCAATGCCATGTTATTTGCGCCATGGGCTTGAAAGGCGGTGCCTGAGCGGGCCGCAGTGTTGATTACGTTGGTTAGCAGCGTGATTTCACGATGCTTACCAGCGTAGATCAGAAAACATGCGTATGTTCCGTAAAATAACGAGGCATTTCTTTGTTATAAAACGGTTATTTTTTACAGTGTACTAAATGGTATTAAGTATCTAAGACTTTCGTGGATTCTTCCTTTATTTTTATTTAACGTTAGTAAGAAAGAGAGAACTTCACAACTGGTTCACCACAACAACTATGATGATATAGTTCCGTGTTGTTGATATATTTAAGTTATTTCAGGTTGCAGGAATACATCAAATACTGTATATTATATAATATTATCCACATTACAATAGCTCAATTTTTAAAATGAGAAACTTTGTTTGATTCGTTTTATTTTTACTCCCTTTAAACATTTTAAAGTAGAAACATTTATTTGATATTGACAGATTCATTTACTTTCTTCTGTTTATACTGTTATGTCATGAAACACATTCATTAATAGTACTGATTTTTATTCTTTATTTCATTTGTAATTAATAGTTTGATTTTTGTATTTAGTACATTTATAATACTTTATTTCTCTTTAAACAGGTTTTTATTGTTATTATTATTGTACTCGTGTTTCATTATCAGTATTATTTTCTTTTTCACAGCATTATATTTACAGTAGGTTGCTGTTGCTATTTTAAATTAAGCACAAAGCTACACAACGGGCTATCTGTGCTCTGACCACCACGGGTATCGAAACCCGGGTTTTAGCGTTGTAAGTCCGCAAATATACCGTTGAGCCACTGGGAGGCATTTACAGTAGGAAGAGTCAGTCTTCACAGCCTGACGATAGACGTCAGAATGATACGTGGTAGGCCCGGCATGGTCAGGTGGTTATGGTACTCGACTCGTAATCTCAGTGTCGCGGATTCGAATCCCCGTCACACCTAACATGCTTGCCCTTTTAGCTGTAGGGGCGTTATAACGTGTCGGTCAATCCCACTACTCGTTGGCAAAAGAGTAGTCCAAGAGTTGGCGGTGGGTGGTGATGACTAGCTGCCTTCCCTCTAGTCTTACACTGCTAACTTAGGAACGGCTAGTACAGGTAACCCTCGTGTAGTTTTGCGAAAAATTAAAAAACAGACAAACAATCGAAACATCGTACAAAATAAAGTATAGAAAGTTTTGTTCGAGAGGTATTAATTCGTTCTTTATTATCATTTATTTGAGTTTTTCTTCTGACGTCTCATTTAACAAAATTAATTTAAAAATTATAATAGCTTAATAATGACGTCAAGTGGAACTGTGCGAGTATTGGTTCCTGGCTTTTTATAGTGACAATGTATTTTACTAAACATTGTTTAACCATACGTTCCAAGTGAGAATTCAAAGTTGTTCTATCTTAGCAACGTTAATGTAAGAACAAGTATTCGAAAAGTTAACGAAGAGTATTAGAAAGTGTACTAAACCTATCATATCATATCATATATTACAGAGCGAATTACTTTTGAACAGTTCGCGTATCTTGAAGAACTTTATTTAATTTAATTATTGGTGAGTAATTTCATTCGAATTCTTAGCTTTCATTTAGAAAATTTTCATCAACAGAATATTTCATTAACGGTAATTTAGGGTTAACGCCACTTTAAATGGCTCGGTATGACCGGATAATTAGGGTGTAGGACTCATAATACAGTAAAGCGTGTCTAAAGCGGAATCAAAATTATTCAAAACATGCATAAGTACACAAAATGTTAATCAAATTTATTTGAAGCAAGTGTCCAATTTCAATTGTTTAGTTTTTTAATGCGCTTTCTCGTGCGGTTAAAAGAGAATGCTGATATTATGAATTTTTCATGAATTTCATTTCCCCCTTCACTTTTGCACACAATTCGATAGCGTTAATATAACTAAACACTTGTGATGAAGTTGGAATTTCTATTTCCACATAAAACTTTTCCAGGCCTGGCATGGCTAAGCGTGTTAAGGCGTGCGACTTGTAATGTGAGGGTCGCGGGTTCGCATCCCCGTCGCGCCAAACATGCCCACCCTTTCAGCTGTGGGTGCGTTATATAATGTAACGGACAATCCCACTCTTTGTTGGTAAAAGAGTAGCCCAAGAGTTGGCGGCGGGTGGTGATGAGTAGCTGCCTTCCCTCTAGTCTTATACTGCTAAATTTGGGACGGATAGGACAGATAACCTTCGTGTTGTTTTGCGCAAAATTAAAAAACAGACAAACAATCGAAACATCGTACAAAATAAAGTATAGAAAGTTTTGTTCGAGAGGTATTAATTCGTTCTTTATTATCATTTATTTGAGTTTTTCTTCTCACGTCTCATTTAACAAAATTCATTTAAAAATTATAATAGCTTAATGACGTCAAGTGGAACTGTGCGAGTATTGGTTCCTGGCTTTTTATAGTGACAATGTATTTTACTAAACATTGTTTAACCATACGTTCCAAGTGAGAATTCAAAGTTGTTCTATCTCAGCAACGTTAATATACGAACAAGTTTTCGAAAAGTTAGCGAAGTGTATTACAAAGTGTACTAAACCTATCATATCATATCATATATTACAGAGCGAATTACTTTTGAATAGTTCGCGTATCTTGAAGAACTTTATTTAATTTAATTATTGGTGAGTAATTTCATTCGAATTCTTAGCTTTCATTTAGAAAATTTTCATCAACAGAATATTTCATTAACGGTAATTTAGGGTTAACGCCACTTTAAATGGCTCGGTATGACCAGATCATTAGGGTGCAGGACTCATAATACAGTAAAACGTGTCTAAAGCGGAATAAAAATTATTCAAAATATACATAAGTACACAAAATGTTAATCAAATTTATTTGAAGAAAGTGTCCAATTTCAATTGTTTAGTTTTTTAATGTGCTTTCTCATGCGGTTAAAAGAGAATGCTGATATTATGAATTTTTCATGAATTTCATTTCCCCCTTCACTTTTGCATGCAATTCAATAGCGTTAATATAACTAAACACTTGTGATGAAGTTGGAATTTCTATTTCCTCACAAACTTTTCCATGCCTGGCATGACCAAGCGTGTTAAGACTTGTAATGTGTGGGTAGCGGGCTCGCATCCCCGTCGCGCCAAACATGCTCACCCTTTCAGCTGTGGGGGCGTTATAATGTGACGGTCAATCCCACTATTCGTTGGTAAAAGAGTAGCCCAAGAGTTGGCGGTGGGTGGTGATGAGTAGCTGCCTTCCCTCTAGTCTTATACTGCTAAATTAGGGACGGATAGCACAGATAGCCCTCGTGCGAAAATTCAAAAACAAACAAACACTATCTTTTCCATTTTGTTCATCTTCTGAATCTCTCAAACTGTTACCATCTTGCGATTCTGTTGTAGATTTTAAGTCAATTTCATCAGTTTCCGTTAAAACATTCTTGTCAACATTCACAAAACTTTCCGTGTTCACAAAATCATCTGCATCAATTTTCTTAAACAGAGTTTGGAGTTTACTCAAATCGTCATAGCAAACAACTTCCTACAACCTCCGCCATCATCAAGAATAAATCTACAGTTTCGAAAGCAGTTTATTACGCATTTCATTGAATGAGTTAAAAATGCAATTGCATCTAACGCGTCAATTTTCATGGTTATTTCAGATTGCACTCTTACAGTCAGTCGTCTATGTTTACAATAATATGTTAAAGCATTAATTTTCTGTAATTCAATTTTTCTACACTGTTTAATTTCATTATCTCGTGGCTGTAGAACTGATGTTGTACATGGAGGTAGAAAGACTAAACGAACATTTGAAAATTGAACTTTTGGGTGACAAGCTGCATTATCTAGGAAAAGTAGAATATTCCTGTTTTCTTGTTCCATTCTTTTGTTTAATTTAACTGCAAAAGTAATGATGGCAGAAAAAGAACAAATATATTTAACCAACACTTACTGTAACAAAATGTCCGAGAATTTATTAATATTTAAATAAATTATTAATTAAACAGTAATTTTTAATATTTAAATAAATTATTAATTAAATAATAAGTTAATATAAAATCAAAACATTTTTTCCGCCTAACTCAAGTTCTAATCCTTCTTGTTGATAGTTGAGGTAGATGGAAAAATAGTTTTCCGTCCGCGTTACGCAGGTTTCGCCATATAGAGGGCGTTTTATAAGAGAAATGTTAAGATAATGCTGCAACATTTTTATATTTCCGACTTGTACAGGTTTTCGTCATATTGTGTTTCCGGCATAGACAGGTTTACTGTATAAAGGTCGCAGGTTTTAACCGTGACAAAAACATGCTAACTCTTTCAGTTCTGGGAGCGTTATAACGTGACGGTCATTTTTTGTATTCGTTGGTAAAGGTATTCCAATTGTTGTTGATGGGTGTTGATGACTAATTTCTTTCCCTGTAGTCTTAAACTGCTAAATTTATACAATAAGAGATATTTACGGCTCATAAAGAAATACACGTATGTTTAACAAACTTATTGTTTAGATTTATAAATGCGATTTGCAGTTCAAAGGAGAAACCGAATTTAAATATGAAAATTTGACAAAACACTTTGATTTATCGACATTAAAACTTCATGTCCAAAGATAGAGAAAACATCGTGTAACAACTTTCGTTTTGTTCTTTTATTTCAGTGATTATGGCTCCAAACAACAACATGATCTATGTGCTAAAGGAGAGCCTTTACCGTAAGTTGTGAATAAAGATTTATTTTCATTCTTTTTATTTATCTATGTAAAAAGTAGAGGGAAATTGTTTTTCATATAATCTCTTAATGAACTAGAGATACGTTTGAAATGAGCAGAACTTTAAAAAAATCATTTACTGAAACAATGTACATTGTTTTTGTCAGTTTATTTCTTAAAACAGATTTTCCACAAGAGGATGATGAAAAACTGGCTATAAATTTGAATTTCATTTACACAGAGACACAAAGTAACTTGTAATAAATAGTCAACAACATTTCTCTTGATAATATACAGATTAAGTAACACATAAAATTAGAATTTGGTGATTTTAGTTGAAAGGAAATATTACATTAGGTCTACTAACCAGATGGTTCCAGGTTCGAGTAACAAGTATGTCACTGAACACGTTCCATGCTTTTAACTGCAGGATATTTCAATTACCTTAATGAATCTCATTGTTCGGTTAAGAAAAGTTGTATAAGAGCGGTAACAGCAGCCAGAATCTCAAGTTGTGAAGACACTATACTGAACACAACTATACCTGTTCTTTATTCACTTGTTATGATGGTTAGGGCCGTCCATGTTATAATATTCTTTGTTAATTACTGTTTTAGCATTCTTTTTATTTTGTCATCAACAATTCACTGCGTCATGTTTCATAATAAATTTACGTATATTTTATGTCGAAAATATAAACAACTGTCCATAACCTGTTAGGTTTATTTTGAATTTCGCGCAAAGCTACACTACGGCTATCTGCGCTAGCTGTCCCTAATTTAGCAGTGTAAGACTAGAGGGAAGGCAGCTAGTCATCACCACCCACCGCCAACTCTTGAGCTACTCTTTTATAAACGAATAGTGTGATTAACCATTACTTTATAAAGCTCTCACGGCTGAAAGGGCGAGAATGTTTGGTGTGACAGGGATTCGTACCCACGATTCTCAGATTATGAGTCGAGTGCCATAACCACATAAGTAAAGGTATTATGGGAAATATCATACATCAAAAACATTTTTGAAATATTTCTAAACTGCTTTATGAAAAATATTGAGAAGCGTTTCATTAAGTATTTTTTTTATCAGAGAGAAACAATCCTAACATATAAATGTTGGATATATATGGACAATAGATAATTCATATACAAAAACACCTAGTTATGAAAGAGAATCACAATCCTCTTTCCTTACATATAATTATTCCATGAAAGGTTTACTCTGTACTTTATTGTCAGTTGTAACTTCGTTACACAATTTAGTTCACTTCTTTTTATCAAAATTTTGGTATTTAAGACCCTGTTAGATATGTACTTTACAAACTGTTCCTTTTCTAAGATCCATTTCCACCTGGCTGCTACAAAAGCGACGATCCAAAGGAACGTGTTCAGTGTCCTAAAAATCATTACAGCAACTACTTTGGTTCATATAACTGTTGGTCCTGCCTGAAAGGTCAACATACAAATCCTGGAATGCCCGGCGTGGCCAGGTGGTTAAGGCGTTTGTCTTGTAATCTGAGGGTCGCGGGTTCAATTCTCCGTCGCACCAAACATGCTCGTCCTTTCAGCTGTGGGGGCGTTATAAAGTTACTGTCAATCCCACTATTCGTTGGTAAAAGAGTAGCCCAAGAGTTGGCGGTGGGTGGTGATGACTAGTTGCCTTCCCTCTAGTCTTACACTGCTAAATTAGGGACGGCTAGCGCAAATAGCCCTCGTGCAGCTTGCACGAAATTCATAAAACAAACAATCATATCTTGGAGCTTGCTGACTGGATGCATGTAGATGTAAGTTTTATCAGACACTTATAAAAACACTATGAAAGTCTTTATACAGAAATTATTTTGATATTTTATTATTGCAAGTGCTTAACTGTTAAATAACTTTACAACTTCTTTTCAGGGTCATTAACAACTCATTTATGTAATTCGATAATGTTCACTTCTTATATAGCGAGTGAAGAAACTTACAGTATTAGTTTAATATGAAGTTCAGGTATTTAACACGTGGCCTATTTCTCCTATTTTGTTATATTTTTATTATTCAGTATCCCTGATTTGATTTTATGTTTTTTAAAGGGGTTTGACTAGTTTTAGTTTATATATTCTTTATCAGTTACGTTTAATTATATATTTTCTCTTTGATTTGTTAAACTTGTTGTCATTTTTCTATTGTTTTTTGTAATCGTTTCTTTCTAATTTTTTCTAACTTTTTCGTCTGTTTTTTATAAACACGTTTAGCATTCGTAAAGATTTGAATGATACGTTCTCCAAATACACAGGATTTAAAGTGTGGTGGCTGTAGTTAAATATTACCAAACTAGTGCAATTTGAAATGTCTTTATTATAAAATACTCGTTTTCTAAACAAATAATTCTATCAACACTTTATATGAAAAGAGTGATTCAGTAACAATAAAAGTGTTAAACAATTATATTATTGTTTTCATTTCAGTTACCATGGTTTTTATGTTTATAACATTTCCATTGATATTTTTCGAGATGGGATTACCACTAATGGTACTTGTAGCATGGTAAGCACAAATTTTCTATTGGTAAAATTTGTTTATTGTCAGGTAGAAAACCATCCAAAAGTATCGAACTTCTAACTGTAATGTTATTAACCTTCAAGTTTACAACTAATTGGTTGAACAGTCTAACAGTTTAGAAATACTTCAATCTATTCAATGTTTATTATCATGAATGTTTGTAATGGTATTTACGATTTTTATAATGATTAAATGTTTCTAACTTGCAAATGGCTTATGACCCAGAAAGGTGTGTAGTTTAAAACTATATAATTAAACTCGAATTTTTTAACTGGTACTTACGGTAGGCAAAATAATTTACATTTAAATACTAATTGTTGGTGTTAGTTTTACGTAATAGCCAATCAACTAATTTACAATAAAATTGGTGTTTTCATTTTTATTTCTTCCTCCCTTACCCTGATCTAGAATCTAATTTAAAATTGTTCTCCTATAATGAAACTTTCCTATGTTGATTTAATAGAACAAGAATCCTTTCAGTTAAACGTGCCAGTTATCCAGTGTACTAATATACTACTGTAATATTATAATGACGCTAAAGTTTAACAGGTTACATTACAATTGTTGTTATTTGCCGTTCAGCTCATGTTACTTTCAATATAAATGTATATCTACAGCCAACCGCAAGTACAGCGGTATGTTTCCGGACTTACAACGTTAATATCAGTGGTTCGATTCTTCTCTGTGGCCTCAGCAGATAGCCCGATGTGTCTTTGCCATAAGAAAACACACACACGTATATCTACTGATGTCTGTAACTATAGAGATATTTATCAAAGCTACATCTTTTTCTTTTAGTTTTATGCTTTGGAGAGAATACAGATCAGTAACAATTATTCAAGAAACAGAAAATGGATCCGTGGAAAACCGAGAAGAAAAAATAAAAAATGATGACGTCAGTATTAACAAATATTTAGTTCAAGGTTTTTTTAAATAATATTTATATTTGAAAATTATGAAATAAACACAGAAATGTAGTTTTACTTTTGTTTGTTTCTGTGAAGCAACACAACTGGTCATCTGTGCTGAACCACCACCGGTAAAGAAACTCAGTTTCAATGTTATAATCCTTCGGACTTACCACTGGAGATAAAAACTCATGATGAAAGCAAATTTCTGTGAAACGAATTTTGTATTATTATAGTATACTTGGAAAAGCAGTATTTGTATGTTTTTCTCTTAAAGTTTCTCAGTAGAACTTATTCTGAAGAGCGAACTTTGGAGTTACGAAACCAATAGAAAAAAATTAATAATAAAAAAGGAAATACAAGCTAGATATTCCAATATTTTGTTATTTGTATCCACGAGAGAGTCTTTTTTTTATGTTCTCGATATGTATCCCATTGGCACAATAGCAAATATCAGGAATTACAACGTCAGAAATCTGGTTTTGATACCAGTAATAAGCAAAGCACAGAAAATCCACTGTGTAGCTTTGGTTTAAATTTAAACAAACGAAGAAGGTTTTGGTTAAACATACATATTTTTTGTTTCATTAGGAATACATGAAACCCTCAACTAGTTATCAGCATGAAGAGAACAATGTATTTACGTGTTTCAACGAAGAAGGTAAAATATATCTTTAAGAGTTTCAGTGAGAATCTTTCTAAAACATTTGTATTATTTGTAGACCATAAGAAAAACTTCCTTCTCTCACCCCTCTCAAATTTACCTCAACTTCAGATCTAAAATACTCTATTTTCCTATAGAAGATGTACATATCAACAACATTCACGTCCTTTTAATGATTATCATAGTTTAAACACCAAACTGTGGAACGTGAATTGAGTGTTGAGTTCTTACCCAACTCATAACATTTATAAACATTGTTGTACAGTGTCTAACAAGTGTATCTCAGATAAAACAAACACATTATGAAAAGTCTCTTACAAAGAAATACGTTTAACCTTTGTCTCTGTTTCATGATTCATTGTATTTGTTTCCTCTTTCGCATTTCCAATGTTTCACGGATATCATTGGTTCTAATACCTTACGGTTAAGCACACAATGACTACCTTCACTCATAATATTTTAATTATATTTGTTGTAAATAGTCTGCTGTGGCCGAATAATGATTATTTTTACTTCTTCTACATACTTAATGTAAACGATATTTTAGATCACGTTCTGTCTCTCTATTACAGTTTTTTCCATGTGAACATTTAATGCTTGAGTAAATAACATTATTAGGCTAATACAACAATGAGCTGGTATACAAAGATTTATAAATATAATGAAGTGATCTTAATACATTCGCATGGGATACTATGTATGTGCCTTGTTTTGTTCCTGTAGTAGAAGTTATTCAGGGTTAGGTAATAAGGTGTTTATTTTCTTTCAACGTTTAATGTCGATGCTCAAGTTATTCTAGAGAATAGTAATTTCTGGCGCATAGAATGGAATGTCAGTATAGAGTTAATGTAATATTTTGTAAGGTTTTAAACTTTAATAAGAGACCCATTTATTATGTATAGGCTTAACCTGTGGACGGTGTTACATTCTTTAATTATTTCTATTAAGTTTCTAAGTCTTCTTTGTGGATACAAAGTTGTAATAAAATGTGATAGTGAGTTTCTAAATGTAGGGTTTTCTCCCTAAAAAGAAAAAAAGTTCACTTCACGTCTTATCTACGTATCTTGATGTGTGTGTGTGTGATTGTGTGCATAATAATTCGTAAATATATCAGTTAGAAGCCTCTTAGAAATGAAGTTATTAATGACAAGAATTTTATAATCTTTTTTTTCAGATATATTGTCAGAGAAAACTGAGCAGGTGGAAGTCTCTGAAACTCCAAATTCCTGCCATGATGAAGACAACAAGCTGTATGAGGTACCAGAACATTCACTTATTTCAAAGGTTACCGCTTTGTGATTATTATACTGGGACGATTCAAAATCAGAACGAATAGTTAATATAACTGTAACTTCGAAAGAAAACAAAACGATTAAAAGAGATATCTGTGTTGTTCGTCCTTAGTTTTCAGTTGATAGATCAGAAATAAATAACTGGTGAACACCATCCGCCACAAACGTATGAACTACTATAATCGAATTACGTGATGTCGCCATCAATCTTAAAACGAACTCACAACCTGAAAAATTAAGAGAGTAAATTCACAGTAACATAATTCGAACTGCGAACCTATTTTAATTCCTAAGCCACGCTGGACAAGTGATTAGAGAAACATAAAAACATTCTGTATGTGCACCTAATTAAACAGCAAATCTTCTGATACATAAAATATAGATCAACTAGAAAGTGAACACCGGATAAACGTTATTAATCACAATTGCACTTCTACTTGAAATAAACGTTTATACATATTGCTTTTATATTACACTTGAAATATATGGTTATGTATATTAAATGTATATTGTAATTTGAATATACAGTCCACTCTTCTGAAATAAATTCAAATTTATTTATGTTTGATTCTTTGACATTAAAGATTAAGTTCATTAACGTACTTATCTATTATACTTAAAATGATTTTATTATACTTCAATAATCAACAAAAATAATCTAATGTGTTTTACAGTCTGAGGTATATAAACTTTAACTAAGTTACAAGTTCCGATGGACCAGGTGGTTAACGGATTTTCTCTCAGGTTGTCACGAACACAAAGTAATGCTATTTGTATACATACATTGCTGGCCAAAATTTTAAACCCAATGAATATCTAATGGAAATATTATTCTTTCCGTGATATAAATCTATGATGGTTTGTTATTTTTATAATTTATCGACACGTCGATGAATATAAATGGAGAACAAATAATATTAATGTCAAATTATTTTCAACGATAATGAGATTTATCAATATAAATATACGTCTAATATACACTGCTGGCCAAAATCTTAAGACCAAGGAACATAAAGAAAATATATGCATTTTGCGTTGTTAGACTCAATCACTTATTTGAGTAGAGCTTCGAAAGATGAAAATAAGTAAAGGGAAAATAAAGATAAAAAAAACTTTTCATCATTTAATATGGAAAATATGAACACTATGAAATTAGCCTAAATACTAGCTGGTCAAAAGTTTAAGATATTGCCAAAAAGAAGTCCTACACAGGGTAGGAAGTGCCCAACAAGAGGTCTCAGTAGTAAGTTGCACAGCCGTCATTGCGAATAACTGCAAACAGTCGCTTTGGCATGGTCGATATAAGCGTTTGCAGAAGTCTGACTGGAATGTTATTCCAAATAGTGAAGGTGGCTTCACGACGATCAAGCACTGTTTCGAATTGACGTCCATTTCTATAGACTTCCCTTGCCATCCACCTCCAAACATTTTCAATGGGGTTCAGTTTGGGAGAACACGCTGGATGATCCAAAGGAATCACGTTATTCGCCATGAAAAAGTTCCTTGTTTTGACATTGGCATTGTGGATTTCAGCGTTGTCCTGCTGAAAGATTCAGCCATTTCCACACAAGCGAGGGCCTTCGGTCAATAAGGATGCTCTCTCCAACATGGCAATGTAGCCAGCTGCTGTTTGACGCCCCTGCATAACCTGAAGCTCCATTGTTCCATAAAAGGAGAAAGCATTCCAGATCATGATGGAACCTACTTGATTGTGTACTTTTTTCCACTTTTTACGTCCCATGTTTGGTGCTTCTCAGCAAAGTGTAACCGAGCTGTTTCGTGGTGTGGAAGGAGGCTTGACCCCCTGAAGACGTTTACAGATTTTAAAGCTTTTCTCTCGTAGATACCGTCTTATTGTTCTTGAGCCGCATTCTGTGTCCGTAAGGGCCTTAATCCGGTTCGAGGAACGGCTGGTATCTTGTCGGACAACCCATCGAATCATCCTGCTCAACGCCGCGAAATTTTCTTGGGCCGACCATTTGAAATTCTCGTTCCATGTCCCTCGGGGTCTTTTAAGAAATTTGTATCAGCAGTTTCACTACGCCCAATCTCACCAACAATGGCACGCTGAGAGAGACCTTGCTTTTGCAGCTCGACAATCCTGCCTTGTTTTTATTCAATGTAACACAGGAGATGTCAGTGGGAGATGTTGACAACGCTAATGCTTGAACACAAATGACTAAATTTCGTTACGTGTTTACCGATTAATACTTCGTTTCAATATGGTCTTAAGCTTTTGACCAGTTAGTATTTTGGCTAATTTCATAGCATTAATATTTTCCATATTAAATGCTAAAAGAGTTTTTTATTTTTATTTTCCACTTTTTATTTTCATCTTTAGAAGCTCTACTTAAATAAGTGGTTGAGTCTAACGACGCAAAATGCATATTTTTTCTTTATGTTCGTTGGCCTTAAGATTTTGGCCAGCAGTGTATATTGGACGTATATTTATATTGATAACTCTCATTATCGTTAAAAATAATTTAACATTAATATTATTTGTTCTCCATTTACATTCATCGAAGTGTCATTAAATTATAAAAATAACAAACCATCATAGATTTATATCACGGACAGATTAATATTTGCATTAGATATTGCTAGGCGAAAATATTGAAAACTACATACGCGATACTAAAAAACGAGATGAATTTAATGTATTCCTAACATTTGGGCAAGTTAATCATCAAAGTTTATCCTCCTCTATACAAATATCGATTATTTGATGAAAAGAGATTTATTCCAGGTAAATATAATACAAATATATCTAATTAAGCACTGGAATATCTCACTATTCGTTGGTAAGAGAGTAGCTCAAGAGTTGGCTAGCTGCCTTCTCTCTAGTGTTACACATCGCCCTCGAGTAGCTTTGCGCGAAATTCAAAACAAACAAGCATAATTAATCAATAAATTTTCCAATATAAATTAAGATGTTATGAAATTTATATTTTATTTTTTATTATTGGGTTGAGGAATAATTCGTGAGCGTTTTGTCAAGTTAAAAATATATTCATAAATCAAACGCTTTGCAAAATATTTAATGTCATTTGGTAGATAAATTTTTTGCTCTAATGGATGGTGTGTTTGATTTTCATATGTCTTTAATTTTTGCTTTTATTTTCAGCTCATTAAATGTCAAGTGGACAAAATCGAGCATTTTCGACACCATCTGCTTTTCGCATTTAATTTCTTGCAATTTCGTTTAAAACAATGCATACTATATACCTAGGTATTACATGAAATAAAGTATCATAATAAATGTTTTGGGTGTAATGTGTTCATGTACTGAAGTATTGCATGTAATGCTTGAATGAAATTATTTAAAAACGCTCACGAATTATTCTTCAACTTAATATAATAGAAACAGAATTCATTTTGTCCATTTTGTAGCTTTGGTTTAAATTTAAACAAACGAAGAAGGTTTTGGTTAAACATACATATTTTTTGTTTCATTAGGAATACATGAAACCCTCAACTAGTTATCAGCATGAAGAGAACAATGTATTTACGTGTTTCAACGAAGAAGGTAAAATATATCTTTAAGAGTTTCAGTGAGAATCTTTCTAAAACATTTGTATTATTTGTAGACCATAAGAAAAACCTCCTCCTCTCACCCCTCTCAAATTTACCTCAACTTCAGATCTAAAATACTCTATTTTCCTATAGAAGATGTACATATCAACAACATTCACGTCCTTCTAATGATTATCATAGTTTAAACACCAAACTGTGGAACGTGAATTGAGTGTTGAGTTCTTACCCAACTCATAACATTTATAAATATTGTTGTACAGTGTCTAACAAGTGTATCTCAGATAAAACAAACACATTATGAAAAGTCTCTTACAAAGAAATACGTTTAACCTTCGTCTCTGTTTCATGATTCATTGTATTTGTTTCCTAATTCGCATTTCCAATGTTTCACGGATATCATTGGCTCTAATATCTTACGGTTAAGCCAACAACGACTACCTTCACTCATAATATTTTAATTATATTTGTTGTAAATAGTCTGCTGTGGCCGAATTATCATTATTTTTACTTCTTCTACATACTTAATGTAAACGATATTTTAGATCACGTTCTGTCTCTCTATTACAGTTTTCTCCATGTCAACATTTAATGCTTGAGTAAATAACATTATTAGGCTTATACAATAATGAGCTGGTATACAAAGATTTATAAATATAATGAAGTGATCTTAACACATTCGCATGGGATACTATGTATGTGCCTTGTTTTGTTCCTGTAGTTGAAGTTATTCAGGGTTAGGTAATAAGGTGTTTATTTTCTTTCAACGTTTAATGTCGATGCTCAAGTTATTCTAGAGAATAGTAATTTCTGGCGCATAGAATGGAATGTCAGTATAGAGTTAATGTAATATTTTGTAAGGTTTTGAACTTTAATAAGAGACCCATTTATTATGTATAGGCTTAACCTGTGGACGGTGTTACATTCTTTAATTATTTCTATTAAGTTTCTAAGTCTTCTTTGTGGATACAAAGTTGTAATAAAATGTGATAGTGAGTTTCTAAATGTAGGGTTTTCTCCCTAAAAAAGAAATAAATGTTTACTTCACGTCTTATCTACGTATCTTGATGTGTGTGTGTGTGATTGTGTGCATAATAATTCGTAAATATATCAGTTAGAAGCCTCTTAGAAATGAAGTTATTAATGACAAGAATTTTATAATCTTTCTTTTTCAGATATATTGTCAGAGAAAACTGAGCAGGTGGAAGTCTCTGAAACTCCAAATTCCTGCCATGATGAAGACAACAAGCTGTACGAGGTACAAGAACATTCACTTATTTCAAAGGTTACCGCTTTGTGATTATTATACTGGGACGATTCAAAATCAGAACGAATAGTTAATATAACTGTAACTTCGAACGAAAACAAAACGATTAAAAGAGATATCTGTGTTGTTCGTCCTTAGTTTTCAGTTGATAGACCAGAAATAAATAACTGGTGAACACCATCCGCCACAAACGTATGAACTACTATAATCGAATTACGTGATGTCGCCATCAATCTTAAAACGAACTCACAACCTGAAAAATTAAGAGAGTAAATTCACAGTAAGATAATTCGAACTGCGAACCTATTTTAATTCCTAAGCCACGCTGGACAAGTGATTAGAGAAACATAAAAACATTCTGTATGTGCACCTAATTAAACAGCAAATCTTCTGATACATAAAATATAGATCAACTAGAAAGTGAACACCGGATAAACGTTATTAATCACAATTGCACTTCCACTTGAAATAAACGTTTATACATATTGCTTTATATTACACTTGAAATATATGGTTATGTATATTAAATGTATATTGTAATTTGAATATACAGTCCACTCTTCTGAAATAAATTCAAATTTACTTTAAGTTTGATTCTTTGACATTAAAGATTAAGTTCTTCAACGTACTAATCTATTATATTTAAAATGATTTTATTACATTTTAAAAATCAACAAAAATAAATAAATGTGTTTTAGAGTCTGAAGTGTATGAGGTGTAACTAAGTTACAAGTTCCGATGGACCAGGTGGTTAACGGATTTTCTCTCAGGTTGTCACGAACACAAAGTAATGCTATTTGTATACATACATTGCTGGCCAAAATTTTAAACCCGATGAATATCTAATGGAAATATTAATCTGTCCGTGATATAAATCTATGATGGTTTGTTATTTTAATAATTTATAGACACTTCGATGAATATAAGTGGAGAACAAATAATATTAATGTCAAATTATTTTCAACGATAATGAGATTTATCAATGTCAATATACGTCCAATATACACTGCTGGCCAAAATCTTAAGACCAAGGAACATAAAGAAAATATATGCATTTTGCGTTGTTAGACTCAATCACTTATTTGAGTAGAGCTTCGAAAGATGAAAATAAGTAAAGGGAAAATAAAGATAAAAAACTTTTCAGCATTTAATGTGGAAAATATGAACATTATGAAATTAGCCTAAATACTAGCTGGTCAAAAGTTTAAGATATTGCCAAAAAGAAGTCCTACACAGGGTAGGAAGTGCCCAACAAGAGGTCTCAGTAGTAAGTTGCACAGCCGTCATTGCGAATAACTGCAAACAGTCGCTTTGGCATGGTCGATATAAGCGTTTGCAGAAGTCTGACTAGAATGTTATTCCAAATAGTGAAGGTGGCTTCACGACGATCAAGCACTGTTTCGAATTGACGTCCATTTCTATAGACTTCCCTTGCCATCCACCTCCAAACATTTTCAATGGGGTTCAGTTTGGGAGAACACGCTGGATGATCCAAAGGAATCACGTTATTCGCCATGAAAAAGTTCTTTGTTTTGACATTGGCATTGTGGATTTCAGCGTTGTCCTGCTGAAAGATTCAGCCATTTCCACACAAGCGAGGGCCTTCGGTCAATAAGGATGCTCTCTCCAACATGGCAATGTAGCCAGCTGCTGTTTGACGCCCCTGCATAACCTGAAGCTCCATTGTTCCATAAAAGGTGAAAGCATTCCAGATCATGATGGAACCTACTTGATTGTGTACTTTTTTCCACTTTTTACGTCCCATGTTTGGTGCTTCTCAGCAAAGTGTAACCGAGCTGTTTCGTGGTGTGGAAGGAGGCTTGACCCATGAAGACGTTTACAGATTTTAAAGCTTTTCTCTTGTAGATACCGTCTTATTGTTCTTGAGCCGCATTCTGTGTCCGTAAGGGCCTTAATCCGGTTCGAGGAACGGCTGGTATCTTGCCGGACAACCCGCCGAATCATCCTGCTCAACGCTGCGAAATTTTCTTGGGCCGACCATTTGAAATTCTCGTTCCATGTCCCTCGGGGTCTTTTAAGAAATTTGCATCAGCAGTTTCACTACGCCCAATCTCACCAACAATGGCACGCTGAGAGAGACCTTGCTTTTGCAGCTCGACAATCCTGCCTTGTTTTTATTCAATGTAACACAGGAGATGTCAGTGGGAGATGTTGACAACGCTAATGCTTGAACACAAATGACTAAATTTCGTTACGTGTTTACCGATTAATACTTCGTTTCAATATGGTCTTAAGCTTTTGACCAGTTAGTATTTTGGCTAATTTCATAGCATTAACATTTTCCATATTAAATGCTAAAAGAGTTTTTTATTTTCCACTTTTTATTTTCATCTTTAGAAGCTCTACTTAAATAAGTGGTTGAGTCTAACGACGCAAAATGCATATTTTTCTTTATGTTCGTTGGCCTTAAGATTTTGGCCAGCAGTGTATATTGGACGTATATTTATATTGATAAATCTCATTATCGTTGAAAATAATTTAACATTAATATTATTTGTTCTCCATTTACATTCATCGAAGTGTCATTAAATTATAAAAATAACAAACCATCATAGATTTATATCACGGACAGATTAATATTTGCATTAGATATTGCTAGGCGAAAATATTGAAAACTACATACGCGATACTCAAAAACGAGATGAATTTAATGTATTCCTAACATTTGGGCAAGTTAATCATCAAAGTTTATCCTCCTCTATACAAATATCGATTATTTGATGAAAAGAAATTTATTCCAGGTAAATATAATACAAATATATCTAATTAAGCACTGGAATATCTCACTATTCGTTGGTAAGAGAGTGGCTCAAGAGTTGGCTAGCTGCCTTCTCTCTTGTGTTACACATCGCCCTCGAGTAGCTTTGCGCGAAATTCAAAACAAACAAGCATAATTAATCAATAAATTTTCCAATATAAATTAAGATGTTATGAAATTTATATTTTATTTTTTATTATTGGGTTGAGGAATAATTCGTGAGCGTTTTTTTAAGTTAAAAATATATTCATAAATGAAACGCTTTGCAAAATATTTCATGTCATTTGGTAGATAAATTTTTGCTCTAATGGATGGTGTGTTTGATTTTCATATGTCTTTAATTTTGCTTTTATTTTCAGCTCATTAAATGTCAAATGGACAAAATCGAGCATTTTCGACACCATCTGCTTTTCGCTTTTAATTTCTTGCAATTTCGTTTAAAACAATGCATACTATATACCTAGGTATTACATGAAATAAAGTATCATAATAAATGTTTTGGGTGTAATGTGTTCATGTACTGAAGTATTGCATGTAATGCTTGAATGAAATTATTTAAAAACGCTCACGAATTATTCCTCAAACTAATATAATAGAAATAGAATTCATTTTGTCCATTTTGTAGCTTTGGTTTAAATTTAAACAAACGAAGAAGGTTTTGGTTAAACATACATATTTTTTGTTTCATTAGGAATACATGAAACCCTCAACTAGTTATCAGCATGAAGAGAACAATGTATTTACGTGTTTCAACGAAGAAGGTAAAATATATCTTTAAGAGTTTCAGTGAGAATCTTTCTAAAACATTTGTATTATTTGTAGACCATAAGAAAAACCTCCTCCTCTCACCCCTCTCAAATTTACCTCAATTTCATTACTAAAATGCTCTATTTTCCTATAGAAGATGTACATATCAACAACATTCACGTCCTTCTAATGATTATCATAGTTTAAACACCAAACTGTGGAACGTGAATTGAGTGTTGAGTTCTTACCCAACTCATAACATTTATAAATATTGTTGTACAGTGTCTAACAAGTGTATCTCAGATAAAACAAACACATTATGAAAAGTCTCTTACAAAGAAATACGTTTAACCTTCGTCTCTGTTTCATGATTCATTGTATTTGTTTCCTCTTTCGCATTTCCAATGTTTCACGGATATCATTGGCTCTAATATCTTACGGTTAAGCCAACAACGACTACCTTCACTCATAATATTTTAATTATATTTGTTGTAAATAGTCTGCTGTGGCCGAATTATCATTATTTTTACTTCTTCTACATACTTAATGTAAACGATATTTTAGATCACGTTCTGTCTCTCTATTACAGTTTTCTCCATGTCAACATTTAATGCTTGAGTAAATAACATTATTAGGCTAATACAACAATGAGCTGGTATACAAAGATTTATAAATATAATGAAGTGATCTTAATACATTCGCATGGGATACTATGTATGTGCCTTGTTTTGTTCCTGTAGTAGAAGTTATTCAGGGTTAGGTAATAAGGTGTTTATTTTCTTTCAACGTTTAATGTCGATGCTCAAGTTATTCTAGAGAATAGTAATTTCTGGCGCATAGAATGGAATGTCAGTATAGAGTTAATGTAATATTTTGTAAGGTTTTGAACTTTAATAAGAGACCCATTTATTATGTATAGGCTTAACCTGTGGACGGTGTTACATTATTTAATTATATCTATTAAGTTTCTAAGTCTTCTTTGTGGATACAAAGTTGTAATAAAATGTGATAGTGAGTTTCTAAATGTAGGGTTTTCTCCCTAAAAAGAAATAAATGTTCACTTCACGTCTTATCTACGTATCTTGATGTGTGTGTGTGTGATTGTGTGCATAATAATTCGTAAATATATCAGTTAGAAGCCTCTTAGAAATGAAGTTATTAATGACAAGAATTTTATAATCTTTCTTTTTCAGATATATTGTCAGAGAAAACTGAGCAGGTGGAAGTCTCTGAAACTCCAAATTCCTGCCATGATGAAGACAACAAGCTGTACGAGGTACAAGAACATTCACTTATTTCAAAGGTTACCGCTTTGTGATTATTATACTGGGACGATTCAAAATCAGAACGAATAGTTAATATAACTGTAACTTCGAACGAAAACAAAACGATTAAAAGAGATATCTGTGTTGTTCGTCCTTAGTTTTCAGTTGATAGACCAGAAATAAATAACTGGTGAACACCATCCGCCACAAACGTATGAACTACTATAATCGAATTACGTGATGTCGCCATCAATCTTAAAACGAACTCACAACCTGAAAAATTAAGAGAGTAAATTCACAGTAAGATAATTCGAACTGCGAACCTATTTTAATTCCTAAGCCACGCTGGACAAGTGATTAGAGAAACATAAAAACATTCTGTATGTGCACCTAATTAAACAGCAAATCTTCTGATACATAAAATATAGATCAACTAGAAAGTGAACACCGGATAAACGTTATTAATCACAATTGCACTTCCACTTGAAATAAACGTTTATACATATTGCTTTTATATTACACTTGAAATATATGGTTATGTATATTAAATGTATATTGTAATTTGAATATACAGTCCACTCTTCTGAAATAAATTCAAATTTACTTTAAGTTTGATTCTTTGACATTAAAGATTAAGTTCTTTAACGTACTAATCTATTATATTTAAAATGATTTTATTACATTTTAAAAATCAACAAAAATAAATAAATGTGTTTTAGAGTCTGAAGTGTATGAGGTGTAACTAAGTTACAAGTTCCGATGGACCAGGTGGTTAACGGATTTTCTCTCAGGTTGTCACGAACACAAAGTAATGCTATTTGTATACATACATTGCTGGCCAAAATTTTAAACCCGATGAATATCTAATGGAAATATTAATCTGTCCGTGATATAAATCTATGATGGTTTGTTATTTTAATAATTTATCGACACTTCGATGAATATAAGTGGAGAACAAATAATATTAATGTCAAATTATTTTCAACGATAATGAGATTTATCAATATCAATATACGTCCAATATACACTGCTGGCCAAAATCTTAAGACCAAGGAACATAAAGAAAATATATGCATTTTGCGTTGTTAGACTCAATCACTTATTTGAGTAGAGCTTCGAAAGATGAAAATAAGTAAAGGGAAAATAAAGATAAAAAACTTTTCAGCATTTAATGTGGAAAATATGAACATTATGAAATTAGCCTAAATACTAGCTGGTCAAAAGTTTAAGATATTGCCAAAAGAAGTCCTACACAGGGTAGGAAGTGCCCAACAAGAGGTCTCAGTAGTAAGTTGCACAGCCGTCATTGCGAATAACTGCAAACAGTCGCTTTGGCATGGTCGATATAAGCGTTTGCAGAAGTCTGACTAGAATGTTATTCCAAATAGTGAAGGTGGCTTCACGACGATCAAGCACTGTTTCGAATTGACGTCCATTTCTATAGACTTCCCTTGCCATCCACCTCCAAACATTTTCAATGGGGTTCAGTTTGGGAGAACACGCTGGATGATCCAAAGGAATCACGTTATTCGCCATGAAAAGTTCTTTGTTTTGACATTGGCATTGTGGATTTCAGCGTTGTCCTGCTGAAAGATTCAGCCATTTCCACACAAGCGAGGGCCTTCGGTCAATAAGGATGCTCTCTCCAACATGGCAATGTAGCCAGCTGCTGTTTGACGCCCCTGCATAACCTGAAGCTCCATTGTTCCATAAAAGGAGAAAGCATTCCAGATCATGATGGAACCTACTTGATTGTGTACTTTTTCCACTTTTTACGTCCCATGTTTGGTGCTTCTCAGCAAAGTGTAACCGAGCTGTTTCGTGGTGTGGAAGGAGGCTTGACCCATGAAGACGTTTACAGATTTTAAAGCTTTTCTCTTGTAGATACCGTCTTATTGTTCTTGAGCCGCATTCTGTGTCCGTAAGGGCCTTAATCCGGTTCGAGGAACGGCTGGTATCTTGCCGGACAACCCGCCGAATCATCCTGCTCAACGCTGCGAAATTTTCTTGGGCCGACCATTTGAAATTCTCGTTCCATGTCCCTCGGGGTCTTTTAAGAAATTTGCATCAGCAGTTTCACTACGCCCAATCTCACCAACAATGGCACGCTGAGAGAGACCTTGCTTTTGCAGCTCGACAATCCTGCCTTGTTTTTATTCAATGTAACACAGGAGATGTCAGTGGGAGATGTTGACAACGCTAATGCTTGAACACAAATGACTAAATTTCGTTACGTGTTTACCGATTAATACTTCGTTTCAATATGGTCTTAAGCTTTTGACCAGTTAGTATTTTGGCTAATTTCATAGCATTAACATTTTCCATATTAAATGCTAAAAGAGTTTTTTATTTTCCACTTTTTATTTTCATCTTTAGAAGCTCTACTTAAATAAGTGGTTGAGTCTAACGACGCAAAATGCATATTTTTTCTTTATGTTCGTTGGCCTTAAGATTTTGGCCAGCAGTGTATATTGGACGTATATTTATATTGATAAATCTCATTATCGTTGAAAATAATTTAACATTAATATTATTTGTTCTCCATTTACATTCATCGAAGTGTCATTAAATTATAAAAATAACAAACCATCATAGATTTATATCACGGACAGATTAATATTTGCATTAGATATTGCTAGGCGAAAATATTGAAAACTACATACGCGATACTCAAAAACGAGATGAATTTAATGTATTCCTAACATTTGGGCAAGTTAATCATCAAAGTTTATCCTCCTCTATACAAATATCGATTATTTGATGAAAAGAAATTTATTCCAGGTAAATATAATACAAATATATCTAATTAAGCACTGGAATATCTCACTATTCGTTGGTAAGAGAGTAGCTCAAGAGTTGGCTAGCTGCCTTCTCTCTTGTGTTACACATCGCCCTCGAGTAGCTTTGCGCGAAATTCAAAACAAACAAGCATAATTAATCAATAAATTTTCCAATATAAATTAAGATGTTATGAAATTTATATTTTATTTTTTATTATTGGGTTGAGGAATAATTCGTGAGCGTTTTTTAAGTTAAAAATATATTCATAAATGAAACGCTTTGCAAAATATTTCATGTCATTTGGTAGATAAATTTTTGCTCTAATGGATGGTGTGTTTGATTTTCATATGTCTTTAATTTTTGCTTTTATTTTCAGCTCATTAAATGTCAAATGGACAAAATCGAGCATTTTCGACACCATCTGCTTTTCGCTTTTAATTTCTTGCAATTTCGTTTAAAACAATGCATACTATATACCTAGGTATTACATGAAATAAAGTATCATAATAAATGTTTTGGGTGTAATGTGTTCATGTACTGAAGTATTGCATGTAATGCTTGAATGAAATTATTTAAAAACGCTCACGAATTATTCCTCAAACTAATATAATAGAAATAGAATTCATTTTGTCCATTTTGTAGCTTTGGTTTAAATTTAAACAAACGAAGAAGGTTTTGGTTAAACATACATATTTTTTGTTTCATTAGGAATACATGAAACCCTCAACTAGTTATCAGCATGAAGAGAACAATGTATTTACGTGTTTCAACGAAGAAGGTAAAATATATCTTTAAGAGTTTCAGTGAGAATCTTTCTAAAACATTTGTATTATTTGTAGACCATAAGAAAACCTCCTCCTCTCACCCCTCTCAAATTTACCTCAATTTCATTACTAAAATGCTCTATTTTCCTATAGAAGATGTACATATCAACAACATTCACGTCCTTCTAATGATTATCATAGTTTAAACACCAAACTGTGGAACGTGAATTGAGTGTTGAGTTCTTACCCAACTCATAACATTTATAAATATTGTTGTACAGTGTCTAACAAGTGTATCTCAGATAAAACAAACACATTATGAAAAGTCTCTTACAAAGAAATACGTTTAACCTTCGTCTCTGTTTCATGATTCATTGTATTTGTTTCCTCTTTCGCATTTCCAATGTTTCACGGATATCATTGGCTCTAATATCTTACGGTTAAGCCAACAACGACTACCTTCACTCATAATATTTTAATTATATTTGTTGTAAATAGTCTGCTGTGGCCGAATTATCATTATTTTTACTTCTTCTACATACTTAATGTAAACGATATTTTAGATCACGTTCTGTCTCTCTATTACAGTTTATTCCATGTCAACATTTAATGCTTGAGTAAATAACATTATTAGGCTAATACAACAATGAGCTGGTATACAAAGATTTATAAATATAATGAAGTGATCTTAATACATTCGCATGGGATACTATGTATGTGCCTTGTTTTGTTCCTGTAGTAGAAGTTATTCAGGGTTAGGTAATAAGGTGTTTATTTTCTTTCAACGTTTAATGTCGATGCTCAAGTTATTCTAGAGAATAGTAATTTCTGGCGCATAGAATGGAATGTCAGTATAGAGTTAATGTAATATTTTGTAAGGTTTTGAACTTTAATAAGAGACCCATTTATTATGTATAGGCTTAACCTGTGGACGGTGTTACATTATTTAATTATATCTATTAAGTTTCTAAGTCTTCTTTGTGGATACAAAGTTGTAATAAAATGTGATAGTGAGTTTCTAAATGTAGGGTTTTCTCCCTAAAAAGAAATAAATGTTCACTTCACGTCTTATCTACGTATCTTGATGTGTGTGTGTGTGATTGTGTGCATAATAATTCGTAAATATATCAGTTAGAAGCCTCTTAGAAATGAAGTTATTAATGACAAGAATTTTATAATCTTTCTTTTCAGATATATTGTCAGAGAAAACTGAGCAGGTGGAAGTCTCTGAAACTCCAAATTCCTGCCATGATGAAGACAACAAGCTGTACGAGGTACAAGAACATTCACTTATTTCAAAGGTTACCGCTTTGTGATTATTATACTGGGACGATTCAAAATCAGAACGAATAGTTAATATAACTGTAACTTCGAACGAAAACAAAACGATTAAAAGAGATATCTGTGTTGTTCGTCCTTAGTTTTCAGTTGATAGACCAGAAATAAATAACTGGTGAACACCATCCGCCACAAACGTATGAACTACTATAATCGAATTACGTGATGTCGCCATCAATCTTAAAACGAACTCACAACCTGAAAATTAAGAGAGTAAATTCACAGTAAGATAATTCGAACTGCGAACCTATTTTAATTCCTAAGCCACGCTGGACAAGTGATTAGAGAAACATAAAAACATTCTGTATGTGCACCTAATTAAACAGCAAATCTTCTGATACATAAAATATAGATCAACTAGAAAGTGAACACCGGATAAACGTTATTAATCACAATTGCACTTCTACTTGAAATAAACGTTTATACATATTGCTTTTATATTACACTTGAAATATATGGTTATGTATATTAAATGTATATTGTAATTTGAATATACAGTCCACTCTTCTGAAATAAATTCAAATTTACTTTAAGTTTGATTCTTTGACATTAAAGATTAAGTTCATTAACGTACTTATCTATTATACTTAAAATGATTTTATTATACTTCAATAATCAACAAAAATAATCTAATGTGTTTTACAGTCTGAGGTATATAAACTTTAACTAAGTTACAAGTTCCGATGGACCAGGTGGTTAACGGATTTTCTCTCAGGTTGTCACGAACACAAAGTAATGCTATTTGTATACATACATTGCTGGCCAAAATTTTAAACCCGATGAATATCTAATGGAAATATTAATCTGTCCGTGATATAAATCTATGATGGTTTGTTATTTTAATAATTTATAGACACTTCGATGAATATAAGTGGAGAACAAATAATATTAATGTCAAATTATTTTCAACGATAATGAGATTTATCAATGTCAATATACGTCCAATATACACTGCTGGCCAAAATCTTAAGACCAAGGAACATAAAGAAAATATATGCATTTTGCGTTGTTAGACTCAATCACTTATTTGAGTAGAGCTTCGAAAGATGAAAATAAGTAAAGGGAAAATAAAGATAAAAACTTTTCAGCATTTAATGTGGAAAATATGAACATTATGAAATTAGCCTAAATACTAGCTGGTCAAAAGTTTAAGATATTGCCAAAAAGAAGTCCTACACAGGGTAGGAAGTGCCCAACAAGAGGTCTCAGTAGTAAGTTGCACAGCCGTCATTGCGAATAACTGCAAACAGTCGCTTTGGCATGGTCGATATAAGCGTTTGCAGAAGTCTGACTAGAATGTTATTCCAAATAGTGAAGGTGGCTTCACGACGATCAAGCACTGTTTCGAATTGACGTCCATTTCTATAGACTTCCCTTGCCATCCACCTCCAAACATTTTCAATGGGGTTCAGTTTGGGAGAACACGCTGGATGATCCAAAGGAATCACGTTATTCGCCATGAAAAGTTCTTTGTTTTGACATTGGCATTGTGGATTTCAGCGTTGTCCTGCTGAAAGATTCAGCCATTTCCACACAAGCGAGGGCCTTCGGTCAATAAGGATGCTCTCTCCAACATGGCAATGTAGCCAGCTGCTGTTTGACGCCCCTGCATAACCTGAAGCTCCATTGTTCCATAAAAGGAGAAAGCATTCCAGATCATGATGGAACCTACTTGATTGTGTACTTTTTTCCACTTTTTACGTCCCATGTTTGGTGCTTCTCAGCAAAGTGTAACCGAGCTGTTTCGTGGTGTGGAAGGAGGCTTGACCCATGAAGACGTTTACAGATTTTAAAGCTTTTCTCTTGTAGATACCGTCTTATTGTTCTTGAGCCGCATTCTGTGTCCGTAAGGGCCTTAATCCGGTTCGAGGAACGGCTGGTATCTTGCCGGACAACCCGCCGAATCATCCTGCTCAACGCTGCGAAATTTTCTTGGGCCGACCATTTGAAATTCTCGTTCCATGTCCCTCGGGGTCTTTTAAGAAATTTGCATCAGCAGTTTCACTACGCCCAATCTCACCAACAATGGCACGCTGAGAGAGACCTTGCTTTTGCAGCTCGACAATCCTGCCTTGTTTTTATTCAATGTAACACGGGAGATGTTGACAACGCTAATGCTTGAACACAAATGACTAAATTTCGTTACGTGTTTACCGATTAATACTTCGTTTCAATATGGTCTTAAGCTTTTGACCAGTTAGTATTTTGGCTAATTTCATAGCATTAACATTTTCCATATTAAATGCTAAAAGAGTTTTTTATTTTTATTTTCCACTTTTTATTTTCATCTTTAGAAGCTCTACTTAAATAAGTGGTTGAGTCTAACGACGCAAAATGCATATTTTTTCTTTATGTTCGTTGGCCTTAAGATTTTGGCCAGCAGTGTATATTGGACGTATATTTATATTGATAAATCTCATTATCGTTGAAAATAATTTAACATTAATATTATTTGTTCTCCATTTACATTCATCGAAGTGTCATTAAATTATAAAAATAACAAACCATCATAGATTTATATCACGGACAGATTAATATTTGCATTAGATATTGCTAGGCGAAAATATTGAAAACTACATACGCGATACTCAAAAACGAGATGAATTTAATGTATTCCTAACATTTGGGCAAGTTAATCATCAAAGTTTATCCTCCTCTATACAAATATCGATTATTTGATGAAAAGAAATTTATTCCAGGTAAATATAATACAAATATATCTAATTAAGCACTGGAATATCTCACTATTCGTTGGTAAGAGAGTAGCTCAAGAGTTGGCTAGCTGCTTTCTCTCTTGTGTTACACATCGCCCTCGAGTAGCTTTGCGCGAAATTCAAAACAAACAAGCATAATTAATCAATAAATTTTCCAATATAAATTAAGATGTTATGAAATTTATATTTTATTTTTTATTATTGGGTTGAGGAATAATTCGTGAGCGTTTTTTTAAGTTAAAAATATATTCATAAATGAAACGCTTTGCAAAATATTTCATGTCATTTGGTAGATAAATTTTTGCTCTAATGGATGGTGTGTTTGATTTTCATATGTCTTTAATTTTTGCTTTTATTTTCAGCTCATTAAATGTCAAGTGGACAAAATCGAGCATTTTCGACACCATCTGCTTTTCGCTTTTAATTTCTTGCAATTTCGTTCAAAACAATGCATACTATATACCTAGGTATTACATGAAATAAAGTATCATAATAAATGTTTTGGGTGTAATGTGTTCATGTACTGAAGTATTGTATAGTATTGCATGTAATGCTTGAATGAAATTATTTAAAAACGCTCACGAATTATTCCTCAACCTAATATAATAGAAATAGAATTCATTTTGTCCATTTTGTAGCTTTGGTTTAAATTTAAACAAACGAAGAAGGTTTTGGTTAAACATACATATTTTTTGTTTCATTAGGAATACATGAAACCCTCAACTAGTTATCAGCATGAAGAGAACAATGTATTTACGTGTTTCAACGAAGAAGGTAAAATATATCTTTAAGAGTTTCAGTGAGAATCTTTCTAAAACATTTGTATTATTTGTAGACCATAAGAAAAACTTCCTCCTCTCACCCCTCTCAAATTTACCTCAACTTCAGATCTAAAATACTCTATTTTCCTATAGAAGATGTACATATCAACAACATTCACGTCCTTCTAATGATTATCATAGTTTAAACACCAAACTGTGGAACGTGAATTGAGTGTTGAGTTCTTACCCAACTCATAACATTTATAAATATTGTTGTACAGTGTCTAACAAGTGTATCTCAGATAAAACAAACACATTATGAAAAGTCTCTTACAAAGAAATACGTTTAACCTTCGTCTCTGTTTCATGATTCATTGTATTTGTTTCCTCTTTCGCATTTCCAATGTTTCACGGATATCATTGGCTCTAATATCTTACGGTTAAGCCAACAACGACTACCTTCACTCATAATATTTTAATTATATTTGTTGTAAATAGTCTGCTGTGGCCGAATTATCATTATTTTTACTTCTTCTACATACTTAATGTAAACGATATTTTAGATCACGTTCTGTCTCTCTATTACAGTTTATTCCATGTCAACATTTAATGCTTGAGTAAATAACATTATTAGGCTAATACAACAATGAGCTGGTATACAAAGATTTATAAATATAATGAAGTGATCTTAATACATTCGCATGGGATACTATGTATGTGCCTTGTTTTGTTCCTGTAGTAGAAGTTATTCAGGGTTAGGTAATAAGGTGTTTATTTTCTTTCAACGTTTAATGTCAATGCTCAAGTTATTCTAGAGAATAGTAATTTCTGGCGCATAGAATGGAATGTCAGTATAGAGTTAATGTAATATTTTGTAAGGTTTTGAACTTTAATAAGAGACCCATTTATTATGTATAGGCTTAACCTGTGGACGGTGTTACATTATTTAATTATATCTATTAAGTTTCTAAGTCTTCTTTGTGGATACAAAGTTGTAATAAAATGTGATAGTGAGTTTCTAAATGTAGGGTTTTCTCCCTAAAAAGAAATAAATGTTCACTTCACGTCTTATCTACGTATCTTGATGTGTGTGTGTGTGTGATTGTGTGCATAATAATTCGTAAATATATCAGTTAGAAGCCTCTTAGAAATGAAGTTATTAATGACAAGAATTTTATAATCTTTCTTTTTCAGATATATTGTCAGAGAAAACTGAGCAGGTGGAAGTCTCTGAAACTCCAAATTCCTGCCATGATGAAGACAACAAGCTGTACGAGGTACAAGAACATTCACTTATTTCAAAGGTTACCGCTTTGTGATTATTATACTGGGACGATTCAAAATCAGAACGAATAGTTAATATAACTGTAACTTCGAACGAAAACAAAACGATTAAAAGAGATATCTGTGTTGTTCGTCCTTAGTTTTCAGTTGATAGACCAGAAATAAATAACTGGTGAACACCATCCGCCACAAACGTATGAACTACTATAATCGAATTACGTGATGTCGCCATCAATCTTAAAACGAACTCACAACCTGAAAAATTAAGAGAGTAAATTCACAGTAAGATAATTCGAACTGCGAACCTATTTTAATTCCTAAGCCACGCTGGACAAGTGATTAGAGAAACATAAAAACATTCTGTATGTGCACCTAATTAAACAGCAAATCTTCTGATACATAAAATATAGATCAACTAGAAAGTGAACACCGGATAAACGTTATTAATCACAATTGCACTTCTACTTGAAATAAACGTTTATACATATTGCTTTTATATTACACTTGAAATATATGGTTATGTATATTAAATGTATATTGTAATTTGAATATACAGTCCACTCTTCTGAAATAAATTCAAATTTATTTAAGTTTGATTCTTTGACATTAAAGATTAAGTTCATTAACGTACTTATCTATTATACTTAAAATGATTTTATTATACTTCAATAATCAACAAAAATAATCTAATGTGTTTTACAGTCTGAGGTATATAAACTTTAACTAAGTTACAAGTTCCGATGGACCAGGTGGTTAACGGATTTTCTCTCAGGTTGTCACGAACACAAAGTAATGCTATTTGTATACATACATTGCTGGCCAAAATTTTAAACCCGATGAATATCTAATGGAAATATTAATCTGTCCGTGATATAAATCTATGATGGTTTGTTATTTTTATAATTTATCGACACTTCGATGAATATAAGTGGAGAACAAATAATATTAATGTCAAATTATTTTCAACGATAATGAGATTTATCAATATAAATATACGTCCAATATACACTGCTGGCCAAAATCTTAAGACCAAGGAACATAAAGAAAATATATGCATTTTGCGTTGTTAGATTCAATCACTTATTTGAGTAGAGCTTCGAAAGATGAAAATAAGTAAAGGGAAAATAAAGATAAAAAACTTTTCAGCATTTAATGTGGAAAATATGAACATTATGAAATTAGCCTAAATACTAGCTGGTCAAAAGTTTAAGATATTGCCAGAAAGAAGTCCTACACAGGGTAGGAAGTGCCCAACAAGAGGTCTCAGTAGTAAGTTGCACAGCCGTCATTGCGAATAACTGCAAACAGTCGCTTTGGCATGGTCGATATAAGCGTTTGCAGAAGTCTGACTAGAATGTTATTCCAAATAGTGAAGGTGGCTTCACGACGATCAAGCACTGTTTCGAATTGACGTCCATTTCTATAGACTTCCCTTGCCATCCACCTCCAAACATTTTCAATGGGGTTCAGTTTGGGAGAACACGCTGGATGATCCAAAGGAATCACGTTATTCGCCATGAAAAAGTTCTTTGTTTTGACATTGGCATTGTGGATTTCAGCGTTGTCCTGCTGAAAGATTCAGCCATTTCCACACAAGCGAGGGCCTTCGGTCAATAAGGATGCTCTCTCCAACATGGCAATGTAGCCAGCTGCTGTTTGACGCCCCTGCATAACCTGAAGCTCCATTGTTCCATAAAAGGAGAAAGCATTCCAGATCATGATGGAACCTACTTGATTGTGTACTTTTTTCCACTTTTTACGTCCCATGTTTGGTGCTTCTCAGCAAAGTGTAACCGAGCTGTTTCGTGGTGTGGAAGGAGGCTTGACCCATGAAGACGTTTACAGATTTTAAAGCTTTTCTCTTGTAGATACCGTCTTATTGTTCTTGAGCCGCATTCTGTGTCCGTAAGGGCCTTAATCCGGTTCGAGGAACGGCTGGTATCTTGCCGGACAACCCGCCGAATCATCCTGCTCAACGCTGCGAAATTTTCTTGGGCCGACCATTTGAAATTCTCGTTCCATGTCCCTCGGGTCTTTTAAGAAATTTGCATCAGCAGTTTCACTACGCCCAATCTCACCAACAATGGCACGCTGAGAGAGACCTTGCTTTTGCAGCTCGACAATCCTGCCTTGTTTTTATTCAATGTAACACAGGAGATGTCAGTGGGAGATGTTGACAACGCTAATGCTTGAACACAAATGACTAAATTTCGTTACGTGTTTACCGATTAATACTTCGTTTCAATATGGTCTTAAGCTTTTGACCAGTTAGTATTTTGGCTAATTTCATAGCATTAACATTTTCCATATTAAATGCTAAAAGAGTTTTTTATTTTTATTTTCCACTTTTTATTTTCATCTTTAGAAGCTCTACTTAAATAAGTGGTTGAGTCTAACGACGCAAAATGCATATTTTTCTTTATGTTCGTTGGCCTTAAGATTTTGGCCAGCAGTGTATATTGGACGTATATTTATATTGATAAATCTCATTATCGTTGAAAATAATTTAACATTAATATTATTTGTTCTCCATTTACATTCATCGAAGTGTCATTAAATTATAAAAATAACAAACCATCATAGATTTATATCACGGACAGATTAATATTTGCATTAGATATTGCTAGGCGAAAATATTGAAAACTACATACGCGATACTCAAAAACGAGATGAATTTAATGTATTCCTAACATTTGGGCAAGTTAATCATCAAAGTTTATCCTCCTCTATACAAATATCGATTATTTGATGAAAAGAAATTTATTCCAGGTAAATATAATACAAATATATCTAATTAAGCACTGGAATATCTCACTATTCGTTGGTAAGAGAGTAGCTCAAGAGTTGGCTAGCTGCCTTCTCTCTTGTGTTACACATCGCCCTCGAGTAGCTTTGCGCGAAATTCAAAACAAACAAGCATAATTAATCAATAAATTTTCCAATATAAATTAAGATGTTATGAAATTTATATTTTATTTTTTATTATTGGGTTGAGGAATAATTCGTGAGCGTTTTTTCAAGTTAAAAATATATTCATAAATGAAACGCTTTGCAAAATATTTCATGTCATTTGGTAGATAAATTTTTGCTCTAATGGATGGTGTGTTTGATTTTCATATGTCTTTAATTTTTGCTTTTATTTTCAGCTCATTAAATGTCAAGTGGACAAAATCGAGCATTTTCGACACCATCTGCTTTTCGCTTTTAATTTCTTGCAATTTCGTTTAAAACAATGCATACTATATACCTAGGTATTACATGAAATAAAGTATCATAATAAATGTTTTGGGTGTAATGTGTTCATGTACTGAAGTATTGTATAGTATTGCATGTAATGCTTGAATGAAATTATTTAAAAACGCTCACGAATTATTCCTCAACCTAATATAATAGAAATAGAATTCATTTTGTCCATTTTGTAGCTTTGGTTTAAATTTAAACAAACGAAGAAGGTTTTGGTTAAACATACATATTTTTTGTTTCATTAGGAATACATGAAACCCTCAACTAGTTATCAGCATGAAGAGAACAATGTATTTACGTGTTTCAACGAAGAAGGTAAAATATATCTTTAAGAGTTTCAGTGAGAATCTTTCTAAAACATTTGTATTATTTGTAGACCATAAGAAAAACTTCCTTCTCTCACCCCTCTCAAATTTACCTCAACTTCAGATCTAAAATACTCTATTTTCCTATAGAAGATGTACATGTCAACAACATTAACGTCCTTCTAATGATTATCATAGTTTAAACACCAAACTGTGGAACGTGAATTGAGTGTTGAGTTCTTACCCAACTCATAACATTTATAAATATTGTTGTACAGTGTCTAACAAGTGTATCTCAGATAAAACAAACACATTATGAAAAGTCTCTTACAAAGAAATACGTTTAACCTTCGTCTCTGTTTCATGATTCATTGTATTTGTTTCCTCTTTCGCATTTCCAATGTTTCACGGATATCATTGGCTCTAATATCTTACGGTTAAGCCAACAACGACTACCTTCACTCATAATATTTTAATTATATTTGTTGTAAATAGTCTGCTGTGGCCGAATTATCATTATTTTTACTTCTTCTACATACTTAATGTAAACGATATTTTAGATCACGTTCTGTCTCTCTATTACAGTTTTTTTCCATGTCAACATTTAATGCTTGAGTAAATAACATTATTAGGCTAATACAACAATGAGCTGGTATACAAAGATTTATAAATATAATGAAGTGATCTTAATACATTCGCATGGGATACTATGTATGTGCCTTGTTTTGTTCCTGTAGTAGAAGTTATTCAGGGTTAGGTAATAAGGTGTTTATTTTCTTTCAACGTTTAATGTCAATGCTCAAGTTATTCTAGAGAATAGTAATTTCTGGCGCATAGAATGGAATGTCAGTATAGAGTTAATGTAATATTTTGTAAGGTTTTGAACTTTAATAAGAGACCCATTTATTATGTATAGGCTTAAGCTGTGAACGGTGTTACATTCTTTAATTATTTCTATTAAGTTTCTAAGTCTTCTTTGTGGATACAAAGTTGTAATAAAATGTGATAGTGAGTTTCTAAATGTAGGGTTTTCTCCCTAAAAAAGAAATAAATGTTTACTTCACGTCTTATCTACGTATCTTGATGTGTGTGTGTGTGATTGTGTGCATAATAATTCGTAAATATATCAGTTAGAAGCCTCTTAGAAATGAAGTTATTAATGACAAGAATTTTATAATCTTTCTTTTCAGATATATTGTCAGAGAAAACTGAGCAGGTGGAAGTCTCTGAAACTCCAAATTCCTGCCATGATGAAGACAACAAACTGTATGAGGTACAAGAACATTCACTTATTTCAAAGGTTACCGCTTTGTGATTATTATACTGGGACGATTCAAAATCAGGACGAATAGTTAATATAACTGTAACTTCGAACGAAAACAAAACGATTAAAAGAGATATCTGTGTTGTTCGTCCTTAGTTTTCAGTTGATAGACCAGAAATAAATAACAGGTGAACACCATCCGCCACAAACGTATGAACTACTATAATCGAATTACGTGATGTCGCCATCAATCTTAAAACGAACTCACAACCTGAAAAATTAAGAGAGTAAATTCACAGTAACATAATTCGAACTGCGAACCTATTTTAATTCCTAAGCCACGCTGGACAAGTGATTAGAGAAACATAAAAACATTCTGTATGTGCACCTAATTAAACAGCAAATCTTCTGATACATAAAATATAGATCAACTAGAAAGTGAACACCGGATAAACGTTATTAATCACAATTGCACTTCTACTTGAAATAAACGTTTATACATATTGCTTTTATATTACACTTGAAATATATGGTTATGTATATTAAATGTATATTGTAATTTGAATATACAGTCCACTCTTCTGAAATAAATTCAAATTTATTTATGTTTGATTCTTTGACATTAAAGATTAAGTTCATTAACGTACTTATCTATTATACTTAAAATGATTTTATTATACTTTAATAATCAACAAAAATAATCTAATGTGTTTTACAGTCTGAGGTATATAAACTTTAACTAAGTTACAAGTTCCGATGGACCAGGTGGTTTACGGATTTTCTCTCAGGTTGTCACGAACACAAAGTAATGCTATTTGTATACATACATTGCTGGCCAAAATTTTAAACCCGATGAATATCTAATGGAAATATTATTCTGTCCGTGATATAAATCTATGATGGTTTGTTATTTTTATAATTTATCGACACTTCGATGAATATAAGTGGAGAACAAATAATATTAATGTCAAATTATTTTCAACGATAATGAGATTTATCAATATAAATATACGTCCAATATACACTGCTGGCCAAAATCTTAAGACCAAGGAACATAAAGAAAATATATGCATTTTGCGTTGTTAGACTCAATCACTTATTTGAGTAGAGCTTCGAAAGATGAAAATAAGTAAAGGGAAAATAAAGATAAAAAACTTTTCAGCATTTAATATGGAAAATATGAACATTATGAAATTAGCCTAAATACTAGCTGGTCAAAAGTTTAAGATATTGCCAAAAAGAAGTCCTACACAGGGTAGGAAATGCCCAACAAGAGGTCTCAGTAGTAAGTTGCACAGCCGTCATTGCGAATAACTGCAAACAGTCGCTTTGGCATGGTCGATATAAGCGTTTGCAGAAGTCTGGCTGGAATGTTATTCCAAATAGTGAAGGTGGCTTCACGACGATCAAGCACTGTTTCGAATTGACGTCCATTTCTATAGACTTCCCCTTGCCATCCACCTCCAAACATTTTCAATGGGGTTCAGTTTGGGAGAACACGCTGGATGATCCAAAGGAATCACGTTATTCGCCATGAAAAAGTTCTTTGTTTTGACATTGGCATTGTGGATTTCAGCGTTGTCCTGCTGAAAGATTCAACCATTTCCACACAAGCGAGGGCCTTCGGTCAATAAGGATGCTCTCTCCAACATGGCAATGTAGCCAGCTGCTGTTTGACGCCCCTGCATAACCTGAAGCTCCATTGTTCCATAAAAGGAGAAAGCATTCCAGATCATGATGGAACCTATTTGATTGTGTACTTTTTTTCCACTTTTTTACGTCCCATGTTTGGTGCTTCTCAGCAAAGTGTAACCGAGCTGTTTCGTGGTGTGGAAGGACGCTTGGCCTTTGAAGACGTTTACAGATTTTAAAGCTTTTCTCTCGTAGATACCGTCTTATTGTTCTTGAGCCGCATTCTGTGTCCGTAAGGGCCTTAATCCGGTTCGAGGAACGGCTGGTATCTTGCCGGACAACCCGTCGAATCATCCTGCTCAACGCCGAGAAATTTTCTTGGGCCGACCATTTGAAATTCTAGTTCCATGTCCCTCGGGGTCTTTTAAGAAATTTGCATCAGCAGTTTCACTACGCCCAATCTCACCAACAATGGCACGCTGAGAGAGACCTTGCTTTTGCAGCTCGACAATCCTGCCTTGTTTTTATTCAATGTAACACAGGAGATGTCAGTGGGAGATGTTGACAACGCTAATGCTTGAACACAAATGACTAAATTTCGTTACGTGTTTACCGATTAATACTTCGTTTCAATATGGTCTTAAGCTTTTGACCAGTTAGTATTTTGGCTAATTTCATAGCATTAACATTTTCCATATTAAATGCTAAAAGAGTTTTTTATTTTTATTTTCCACTTTTTATTTTCATCTTTAGAAGCTCTACTTAAATAAGTGGTTGAGTCTAACGACGCAAAATGCATATTTTTTCTTTATGTTCGTTGGCCTTAAGATTTTGGCCAGCAGTGTATATTGGACGTATATTTATATTGATAAATCTCATTATCGTTGAAAATAATTTAACATTAATATTATTTGTTCTCCATTTACATTCATCGAAGTGTCGTTAAATTATAAAAATAACAAACCATCATAGATTTATATCAAGGACAGATTAATATTTGCATTAGATATTGCTAGGCGAAAATATTGAAAACTACATACGCGATACTCAAAAACGAGATGAATTTAATGTATTCCTAACATTTGGGCAAGTTAATCATCAAAGTTTATCCTCCTCTATACAAATATCGATTATTTGATGAAAAGAAATTTATTCCAGGTAAATATAATACAAATATATCTAATTAAGCACTGGAATATCTCACTATTCGTTGGTAAGAGAGTAGCTCAAGAGTTGGCTAGCTGCCTTCTCTCTTGTGTTACACATCGCCCTCGAGTAGCTTTGCGCGAAATTCAAAACAAACAAGCATAATTAATCAATAAATTTTCCGCATGCCAAGCAAATGCGCGTTGTGTGGGCTGTGGGGAGAATCACCACATTACACAGTGTACAAAACAGAACCCCAAACCCAAATGCTGCAATTGTGGGGAAGAACACACGGCAAATTATAAAGGTTGTCAGAAATATAAATCCATTAAAACACACTTATACGAAATTAAAAATCCCAACATGAACAAGCCGCCTCCACCACGAACAATTATGGAACCCACACCTACCACTCCAGCACCACAAAGTACAACTACACAGACAAACACTTACGCTGCAGTGGTTAAAAATTCATCATCCCGACAGGAAAAACCATTACCAAGTGAAGAGGAAATACCAAAACCACCTCAAAACACACAACCAACAACAATTGAAACCACACTGACATCTGCCATAACTTCCACTTTCTCGGAAATAATGGCAGAATATACAAACCCTACAAACACCAACAGTCTCACAGACATAATAGTTAAAATCATTTTGAAAAACATACACAAATTCCTGCCGCAAATTTTAACCTCCATCATAAACTCTACTAAACATGGATAATTTCACAGTTCTATACATCAATATCCAGGGTGCTCTTGCTTCCAAGAAACATGAGATTGAAGATACAACAAGATCCATAAAACCTGATGTAATTATAATTAGTGAAACTCTCTTATATAACTACCATCGATTTAAATTAAACGGCTACTCCATTATTAGACATGACAGGAAGGATAATAGAGATCCAAACAGAGGTCTTTTATTATTGTATAAGACTGAACTTATAGTTCAGGAACTTACTATCCCTTCCAGTAATGAATCTATAATTATTAATGTAAAAACGCAAAATCATACAGACGTTACTGTGGCGGGCATCTACTGCTCGCCTAGTACAGTGTTAGATGTAAATCTATTGAACATATTGTATAATAGCAATTGTAATCTTATTATTATCGGCGACCTAAACAGTAAACATATAGCATTCAACTGTCGTAGTACAAACGCAAATGGCAATTTACTTTTTCAATTTTTGGATGAATCAAACATGACTTTATTAAACGATGCAACACCGACACATATCTCGTACGCACACGGCACCAGTGAAATACTGGACTTATGCCTGTGTTCGTCAAATATGAGTCGCAAATTCGTAAATTTTCATGTTGGTCACGATATAGATAGTGACCACCTCCCAGTTTGGTGTATCTTCAATCTCACCCCCCACTTAAATAAAATCATAGTGAGAGACCAACTGAACTACAAAAAAGCTAATTGGCCAGTTTTTCGAACTATATTATATGAAACCTTACCTCCAGAAGTACTACATATTGCCGCGGACGCATCAGATATAGATGCATACTGTCATATCATCTCTGAGTGTCTAAAACAGGCAGCCAACAGATCTATACCGAAACAAAAACACTTCACAACAACTCATTCATGGCAACCACACAAAGACATAATACACTTAATTAAAGACAGACGTATACTCCGCAGACAGTACATTCAAAATCGCAACCCCACACTTAAAACTCAGAGAAACACAATAAGGAATAAAATACGAAACTTAATCAGACAACAGAAACAAGAAAACTGGGACACCTTCTGTTCCGATCTAAATCACAAAACTGATCCTAAACAATTCTGGACACACTTGAAAAGATTTACAAACACAGGAACAACAAACACAGTATATCCACCACTGGAACTGGATGGAGAAACAGCATACACTAACACAGAAAAAGCCGAGATATTTAAAAAACACCTATAAAACACGTTCAAGACACATCATGAACCAGACATGAACAGATACTTTTATAATACAGTCACAAACTTTATTGATCAAAACAGAAGCATTTTTACACCTAAATTTCCAGTCAACACTATTACACACCAAGAAAAAACAAAAGACTGGAGCACTCATCAACTGATAAAACATATCACTGTAACAGAAGTCGTAACTGCTATCAACAACACAAAAAACAAAGCCCCTGGAGAAGATAGTATTCAAGCTATCCTCCTAAAACAAGGCACTCAGAGATTATATGAACACCTAACAGCGTTATTTAATCTCTCACTATCAGCAGGATATATCCCCATTTCTTGGAAGGAAGCAATAATATTAATGTTCCAGAAAGAAGGAAAGCCAGCGAATAAACCAAACAACTACCGCCCGATTAGCTTTAACCAGTTGTATTGGCAAAATATTAGAGAGGATAATTAGTAATCGTCTGTCAGTTTACTTAGAAGAAAATTCAAAATTACCAGAAATTCAAAACGGATTTCGAAAAAACCGCCAAACTACAGACCACCTGATTCGACTTACAGAATCAATTACCGACAGCTTCAACAAAAAAAGAATGCACTGTAGCTTGCTTTCTCGACATTGAGAAAGCATTTGACACAGTGTGGCATAACGGCTTACGACATAGATTGCTTGAAATGGCATTACCCCAGGAAACTATTCGCTGGCTGTCCAACTTCCTGGATAACAAAATGTGTAAAGTAAATGTAAATGGGGCCCACTCAGGGTCCTTTTCACCCGAAGCAGGAGTCCCGCAGGGAGGGGTTGTTAGCCCTATATTATTTATCATGTACGTGAGTAATATGCCTCTGTCGGACCTAAATTTAGGTTATGCATCACAGTTCGCTGACGATGTAGCAGTCTGGAAAAGTGCCCCCACTCCGTCAATAGCAGCAACGAACCTACAACCAGTCCTAAATAACATCGAAGAATACTGCAGAAATACAGAATCAAAATTAATATTCCAAAAACCCAAGTCATAGTATTCAACAGACTGAATAAGCTGAAAAAAGATCCACCAAAACTCTATATGAATGGATCACTTTTACTGACTGCTACTTCTGCTAAATTTCTAGGTCTAACCTATGACTCAAAATTAACGTGGCTACCACATATTAAAAATGTACTGATACGAATCTGGAAAAGAGCAAACTATGCAAGAAGTCTTTCAGGTAAAATCCAAGGAACATCACCAGACAACATACTTAAAATCTACAAAACGTACATTAGACCAACAATAGAATATGCATCACCTGCCTGGATTAACATAGCACCCACACATGTACAGAAACTTCAACGTATACAAAATTCTGTACTAACTTCAGCATATAAAGTACCACGTAGCACCTCAACCACATTCATGCACAAATATGCAAACATAGATACAATAGCTGAAAGACTCTTGCATAATTCTCTAAAATATTTCAATAAGAATTGGCATAAAAATGAATTAATGTGTGATCTCGACAGATATCACGTACATGATGTAAATGGTCCTAAATACCTCTCCCCTTTTAACATATATTTAAGAAATGTAACACAAGCTGGCCACTATGCACTAGACACTTAGTCCTTGTTTCTTTTTGTTATTATAATTATTATTTTCTTTTTTTTAATCATTTTTTTATTTTTTTATTTTTTTCACTTTTTGAATTATTATTACTTTCTTTTGTGTGTGTTACTACAAGCAGTAGTAGCATTCTCTTAATCGAGAAAAAAGGAGAAAAATACAAAAAAAAAAATATATATATGAAAATACAAAAAATATATATATATAAAAAATTAAATCAAGAAAAAAAAACTTCTTGTTCGTCCATGCATGGACTGAGCCCTGAAATGGACCTGAGTATGATGTTATACTTTTACTCTGGCCCAAAGCTTTAAAAAAAAACAACAAAAAAAACCCTAAAGACAGACGCTATAATCGTTCGGGAGGGAGGAAGAGGTCAAATGTACCTGACCCTCCTGGATATTTAACATCATCCATACCCAAATACCGACAAGGTGACAATAAATTTTCCAGTATAAATTAAGATGTTATGAAATTTATATTTTATTTTTTATTATTGGGTTGAGGAATAATTCGTGAGCGTTTTTTCAAGTTAAAAAATATATTCATAAATGAAACGCTTTGCAAAATATTTTATGTCATTTGGTAGATAAATTTTTGCTCTAATGGATGGTGTGTTTGATTTTCACATGTCTTTAATTTTTGCTTTTATTTTCAGCTCATTAAATGTCAAGTGGACAAAATCGAGCATTTTCGACACCATCTGCTTTTCGCATTTATTTTCTTGCAATTTCGTTTAAAACAATGCATACTATATACCTAGGTATTACATGAAATAAAGTATCATAATAAATGTTTTGGGTGTAATGTGTTCATGTACTGAAGTATTGTATAGTATTGCATGTAATGCATGAATGAAATTATTTAAAAACGCTCACGAATTATTCCTCAACCTAATATAATAGAAATAGAATTCATTTTGTCCATTTTGTAGCTTTGGTTTAAATTTAAACAAACGAAGAAGGTTTTGGTTAAACATACATATTTTTTGTTTCATTAGGAATACATGAAACCCTCAACTAGTTATCAGCATGAAGAGAACAATGTATTTACGTGTTTCAACGAAGAAGGTAAAATATATCTTTAAGAGTTTCAGTGAGAATCTTTCTAAAACATTTGTATTATTTGTAGACCATAAGAAAAACCTCCTCCTCTCACCCCTCTCAAATTTACCTCAACTTCAGATCTAAAATACTCTATTTTCCTATAGAAGATGTACATATCAACAACATTCACGTCCTTCTAATGATTATCATAGTTTAAACACCAAACTGTGGAACGTGAATTGAGTGTTGAGTTCTTACCCAACTCATAACATTTATAAACATTGTTGTACAGTGTCTAACAAGTGTATCTCATATAAAACAAACACGTTATGAAAAGTCTCTTACAAAGAAATACGTTTGACCTTCGTCTCTGTTTCATGATTCATTCTTTTTGTTTCCTCTTTCGTATTTCCAATGTTTCACGGATATCATTGGCTCCAATATCTTACGGTTAAGCCAACAATGACTACCTTTACTCATAATATTTTAATTATATTTGTTGTAAATAGTCTGCTGTGGCCGAATTATCATTATTTTTTACTTCTTCTACATACTTAATGTAAACGATATTTTAAATCATGTTCTGTCTGTTTATTACAGTTTCTTCCATGTCAACATTCAAATTTATAAATTTCAATTTTCTCTGTTAACTGTATGTTGCCTTTAGTATCATCAAGTATTTGTTGTATCTTATCTATCTATTTAAATATAGGACAAAATATTTGTTTATTCTAAACGCATTAACTAATAATAAAACCTGGAACTTAAGGTACAGGTAAACGTTCCTTTAAATGCTTGAGTAAATAACATCATTAGGCAAATACAACAATGAACTGGTATACAAAGATTTATAAATATAATGAAGTGATCTTAATACATTCGCATGGGATACTATGTATGTGTCTTGTTTTGTTCCTGTAGTAGAAGTTATTCAGGGTTAGGTAATAAGGTGTTTATTTTCTTTCAACGTTTAATGTCAATGCTCAAGTTATTCCAGAGAATAGTAATTTCTGGTATAGAATGGAATGTCGGTAGAAGGCTAAGGTTAATATAATATTTTGTAAAGTTTTCAACTTTAATAAAAGGCCCATCTATTATGTATGGGCTTAACCTGTAGATTGTGTAACTCTCTTTAATTAGTTCTATTAAGTTTCTAACTCTTCTTTGTGGGTACAAAGTTGTAATAAAATGTGATAGTGAGTTTCTAAATATAGGGTTTTCTCCCTAAAAAGAAAAGAAAATTGTTTACTTCACGTCTTATATACGTATCTTGATGTGTGTGTGTGTGATTGTGTGTATAATAATTCGTAAATATATCAGTTAGAAGTCTCTTAGAAATGAAGTAATTAATGACAAGAATTTTATTATCTTTCTTTTTCAGATATATTGTCAGAGAAAACTGAGCAGGTGGAAGTAACCAAACATTTAAAATCCTGTTTAAAAAAAACATCTGTAGTTATGGGAACCTCTGACTTTCCCAATCAGCATAACATAATATATGAGGTACTAGAACTTCCACTTATTTCAAATGTTACCGCCTTGTGATAATTATACTGGGACGATTATTCTTACCATGTATAAATCAAAAGTAGGCTATATCTAGTTCGGCCCGGCATGGCCAGGTGGTTAGGACACTCGTCTCGTAACCTGAGGATCGCTTGTTCGAATCCCCCTCTCATCAAATACGCTCGCTCTTTGAGCTGTGGGGGCGTTATAAAATTATGATCGATCCCACTATTCGTTGATTGAATAGTAGCTCTAGAATTGGTTGTGGTTGTTGTTTACTAGCTGCCTTCATTCTTCTAGTCTTATATTGCTAACTTAGGAACGGCTAACACAAGTAACCCTCGTGTAGCTTTGGGTCAAATTCAAAAACAAACAAATCCATATCTAGTTCTACATATTCAAAATCAGGACGAATAGTGAATATAACTGTAGCTTCGAACGAAAACAAAACGATTAAAAGAGATATCTGTGTTGTTCGTCCTTAATTTTCAAGTGGTAGACTAGAAAGTAGGTGGTGAACACCATCCGCTACAAATCTATGAGCTACTGTAATCGAATTACGTGATTTCACCGAACTCTCAGCCTGAAAAATCAAGAGAGTAAATTTACAGTAACGTAATTCAAACTGCGAACCTATTTTAATTCCTAATTCAGAAGGACAAGTGATAAGAGAAACATAAAAATGTTCTATATGTGCACCTAATTAAACAGCAAATCTACTGATACACAAAATATAGATCAACTAGACAGTGAACCTCGGATAAACCTAATTACTCATAATTGTACTTTCACTTGAAATAAACGTTTATTCATATTGCATTTATATTACACTTGAAATATATGGTTATGTATATTAAATGTATATTGTAATTTGAATATACAGTCCACTCTTCTGAAATAAATTCAAATTTACTTTAAGTTTGATTCTTTGACATTAAAGATTAAGTTCTTTAACGTACTAATCTATTATATTTAAAATGATTTTATTACATTTTAAAAATCAACAAAAATAAATAAATGTGTTTTAGAGTCTGAAGTGTATGAGGTGTAACTAAGTTACAAGTTCCGATGGACCAGGTGGTTAACGAATTTTCTCTTAGGTTGTCACGTACACAAAGTAATGTTATCTGTAAACATACACTGGTGGCCAAAATCTTAAGGCCAATGAACGTAAGGAAAAAATATGCATTTTGCGACTCAATCACTTATTTGAATAGAGCTTCGAAAGATGAAAATAAAAAAAGGAAAAATAAAAATAAAAAACCTTTTCAGCATTTTATAAGGAAAATATGAACACTATGAAATTAGCACAAATACTAGCTCGTCAAAAGTTTAAGATAATACCAAAAAGAAGTCCTACACAGGGTAGGAAATGCCCAACAAGAGGTCTCAGTAGTAAGTTGCACAGCCGTCATTGCGAATAACTGCAAACAGTCGCTTTGGCATGGTCGATATAAGCGTTTGCAGAAGTCTGACTGGAATGTTATTCCAAATAGTGAAGGTGGCTTCACGACGATCAAGCACTGTTTCGAATTGACGTCCATTTCTATAGACTTCCCTTGCCATCCACCTCCAAACATTTTCAATGGGGTTCAGTTCGGGAGAACACGCTGGATGATCCAAAGGAATCACGTTATTCGCCATGAAAAAGTTCTTTGTCCTGACATTGGCATTGTGGATTTAATCGTTGTTCTGCTGAAAGATTCAGCCATTTCTACACAAACGAGGTCTTCAGTCAATAAGGATGCTCTCTCCAACATGGCAATGTAGCCAGCTGCTGTTTGACGTCCCTGCATAACCTGAAGCTCCATTGTTCCATAAAAGGAGAAAGCATTCCAGATCATGATGGTACCTACTTCATTGTGTCGTGTATAAAATGACTCCGGTGGAATATTATTATCGTACCAGTAACGTTGGAAGCCATTTGGACCATCCAGGTTAAATTTTGTCTCACCAGAGAACAAATTCTTTTTTCACTTTTCTACGCCCCATGTTTGGTGCTTCTCAGCAAAGTGTAACCGAGCTGTTTCGTGGTGTGGAAGGACGCTTGGCCTTTGAAGACGTTTACAGAATTTAAAGTTTTGTTTCTCGTAGATACCGTCTTATTGTTCTTGAGCCGCATTCTGCGTCCGTAAGGGCCTTAATCTGGTTCGACGATCGATTGGTGCCTTGCCGGACAACCCGTCGAATCGTCCTGCTCAACGCCGGCGAAATTTTCTTGGGCCGACCACATGAAATCCTCGTTCCGTATCCCTCGGGGTTTTTTAAGAAATTTTCAACAGCAGTTTTACTACGCCCAATCTCACTAACAATGGCACGCTGAGAGAGACCTTGCTTTTGCAGCTCGACAATTTTGCCACGTTCAAACTCTGTCAGCTTTTTAGCCTTTGTCATGTTTGTACCCAATGTAAAACAGGATTTGTCAGTGGGAAATATTCACAACGCTTTTGCTTGAACATAAATTACTAAATTTCATTACGTGTTTACCGATTAATACTTCGTTTCAATATGGTCTTAAACTTTTGACCAGCTAGTATTTAGGCTAATTTTATAGCTTTCACTTTTTCCATATTAGATGCTAAAAGAGTTTTTTTTTTTTTTTTCGATTTTCTTATTTTCATCTTTCGAAGCTTTACTCAAATAAGTGGTTGAGTCTAACAACGCAAAATGCATATTTTTTCTTTATGTTTGTTGCTCTTAAGATTTTGGCCAGCAGTGTATATTGGACGTATATTTATATTGATAAATCTTATTATCGTTGAAAATAATTTAACATTAATATTATTTGTTCTCCATTTACATTTATCGCAGTGTCGTTAAATTATAAAAATAACAAACCATCATAGATTTATATCAAGGACAGATTAATATTTGCATTAGATATTGCAAGGCGAAAATATTGAAAACTACATACGCGATACTCAAAAACGAGATGAGTTTAATGTATTCCTAACATTTGGGCAAGTTAATCATCAAAGTTTATCCTCCTCTATACAAATATCGATTATTTGATGCAAAGAAATTTATTCCAGGTAAATATAATACAAATATATCTAATTAAGCACTGGAATATCTCACTGTTCGTTGGTAAGAGAGTAGCTCAAGAGTTGGCTAGCTGCCTTCTCTCTTGTGTTACACATCGCCCTCGAGTAGCTTTGCGCGAAATTCAAAACAAACAAGCATAATTAATCAATAAATTTTCCAATATAAATTAAGATGTTATGAAATTTAGTTTTTTATTATTGGGTTGAGGAATAATTCGTGAGCGTTTTTTCAAGTTAAAAAATATATTCATAAATGAAACGCTTTGCAAAATATTTCATGTCATTTGGTAGATAAATTTTTGCTCTAATGGATGGTGTGTTTGATTTTCATATGTCTTTAATTTTTGCTTTCATTTTCAGCTCATTAAATGTCAAGTGGACAAAATCGAGCATTTTCGACACCATCTGCTTTTCGCATTTAATTTCTTGCAATTTCGTTTAAAACAATGCATACTATATACCTAGGTATTACATGAAATAAAGTATCATAATAAATGTTTTGGGTGTAATGTGTTCATGTACTGAAGTATTGTATAGTATTGCATGTAATGCATGAATGAAATTATTTAAAAATGCTCACGAATTATTCCTCAACCTAATATAATAGAAATAGAATTCATTTTGTCCGTTTTGTAGCTTTGGCTTAAATTTAAACAAAGGAACAAAGTTTTGGTTCAATATACATATTTTTTGTTTCATTAGAATCCGATGATCCACAACAAGACCAAAGTTGTGAAAAGTGTCTCGTTCTGTCCTGATGTAGAAGGTAAAATATATCTTCAAGAGTTTCAGTGAGAATATTTCTAAAACATTTGTATTATTTGTAGACCATAAGAAAAACCTCCTCCTCTCACCCCTCTCAAATTTACCTCAACTTCAGATCTAAAATACTCTATTTTCCTATAGAAGATGTACATATCAACAACATTCACGTCCTTCTAATGATTATCATAGTTTAAACACCAAACTGTGGAACGTGAATTGAGTGTTGAGTTCTTACCCAACTCATAACATTTATAAACATTGTTGTACAGTGTCTAACAAATGTACCTCAGATAAAACAAATACATTATGAGAAGTCTGTTTCAAAGATATACGTTTGACCTTCGTTTCTGTTTCATGATTCATTGTATTTGTTTCCTCTTTCGTATTTCCATTGTTTCACGGATATCATTGGCTCTAATACCTTACGGTTAAGCCCACAATGACTACCTTCACTCATAACATTTTAATTATATTTGTTGTAAATAGTCTGCTGTGGCCGAATTATCATTATTTTTACTTCTTCTACAAACTTAATGTAAACGATATTTTAAATCATGTTCTGTCTGTTTATTACAGTTTCTTCCATGTCAACATTCAAATTTATAAATTTCAATTTTCTCTGTTAACTGTATGTTGACTTTAATATCATCAAGTATTTGTTGTATCTTATCTATCTATTTAAATATAGGACAAAATATTTGTTTATTCTAAACGCATTAACTAATAATGAAACCTGGAACTTAAGGTACAGGTAAACGTTCCTTTAAATGCTTGAGTAAATAACATCATTAGGCAAATACAACAATGAACTGGTATACAAAGATTTATAAATATAATGAAGTGATCTTAATACATTCGCATGGGATGTATGTGCCTTGTTTTGTTCCTGTAGTAGAAGTTATTCAGGGTTAGGTAATAAGGTGTTTATTTTCTTTCAACGTTTAATGTCAATGCTCAAGTTATTCCAGAGAATAGTAATTTCTGGTATAGAATGGAATGTCGGTAGAAGGCTAGGGTTAATATAATATTTTGTAAAGTTTTGAACTTTAATAAAAGGCCCATCTATTATGTATGGGCTTGACCTGTAGATTGTGTAACTCTCTTTAATTAGTTCTATTAAGTTTCTAAGTCTTCTTTGTGGGTACAAAGTTATAATAAAATGTAATAGTGAGTTTCTAAATATAGGGTTTTCTCCCTAAAAAGAAAAGAAAATTGTTTACTTCACGTCTTATATACGTATCTTGATGTGTGTGTGTGTGATTGTGTGTATAATAATTCGTAAATATATCAGTTAGAAGTCTCTTAGAAATGAAGTAATTAATGACAAGAATTTTATTATCTTTCTTTTTCAGATATATTGTCAGAGAAAACTGAGCAGGTGGAAGTAACCAAACATTTAAAATCCTGTTTAAAAAAAACATCTGTAGTTATGGGAACCTCTCACTTTCCCAATCAGCATAACATAATATATGAGGTACTAGAACTTCCACTTATTTCAAATGTTACCGCCTTGTGATAATTATACTGGGACGATTATTCTTACCATGTATAAATCAAAAGTAGGCTATGTCTAGTTCGGCCCGGCATGGCCAGGTGGTTAGGACACTCGTCTCGTAACCTGAGGATCGCTTGTTCGAATCCCCCTCTCATCAAATACGCTCGCTCTTTGAGCTGTGGGGGCGTTATAAAATTATGATCGATCCCACTATTCGTTGATTGAATAGTAGCTCTAGAATTGGTTGTGGTTGTTGTTTACTAGCTGCCTTCCTTTCTTCTAGTCTTATATTGCTAACTTAGGAACGGCTAACACAAGTAACCCTCGTGTAGCTTTGGGTCAAATTCAAAAATAAACAAATCCATATCTAGTTCTACATATTCAAAATCAGGACGAATAGTGAATATAACTGTAGCTTCGAACGAAAACAAAACGATTAAAAGAGATATCTGTGTTGTTCGTCCTTAATTTTCAAGTGGTAGACTAGAAAGTAGGTGGTGAACACCATCCGCTACAAATCTATGAGCTACTGTAATCGAATTACGTGATTTCACCGAACTCTCAGCCTGAAAAATCAAGAGAGTAAATTCACAGTAACATAATTCGAACTGCGAACCTATTTTAATTCCTAAGCCACGCTGGACAAGTGATAAGAGAAACATAAAAATGTTCTATATGTGCACCTAATTAAACAGCAAATCTACTGATACACAAAATATAGATCAACTAGACAGTGAACCCCGGATAAACCTAATTACTCATAATTGTACTTTCACTTGAAATAAACGTTTATTCATATTGCATTTATATTACACTTGAAATATATGGTTATGTATATTAAATGTTTATTGTAATTTGAATATACAGTCCACTCTTCTGAAATAAATTCAAATTTACTTTAAGTTTGATTCTTTGACATTAAAGATTAAGTTCTTTAACGTACTAATCTATTATATTTAAAATGATTTTATTACATTTTAAAAATCAACAAAAATAAATAAATGTGTTTTAGAGTCTGAAGTGTATGAGGTGTAACTAAGTTACAAGTTCCGATGGACCAGGTGGTTAACGAATTTTCTCTTAGGTTGTCACGTACACAAAGTAATGTTATCTGTAAACATACACTGGTGGCCAAAATCTTAAGGCCAATGAACGTAAGGAAAAAATATGCATTTTGCGATGTTAGACTCAACCACTTATTTGAGTAGCACTTCGAAAGATGAAAATAAAAAAGGAAAAATAAAAATAAAAAACCTTTTCAGCATTTTATAAGGAAAATATGAACACTATGAAATTAGCACAAATACTAGCTCGTCAAAAGTTTAAGATAATACCAAAAAGAAGTCCTACACAGGGTAGGAAGTGCCCAACAAGAGGTCTCAGTAGTAAGTTGCACAGCCGTCATTGCGAATAACTGCAAACAGTCGCTTTGGCATGGTCGATATAAGCGTTTGCAGAAGTCTGGCTGGAATGTTATTCCAAATAGTGAAGGTGGCTTCACGACGATCAAGCATTGTTTCGAATTGACGTCCATTTCTACAGACTTCCCTTGCCATCCACCTCCAAACATTTTCAATGGGGTTCAGTTCGGGAGAACACGCTGGATGATCCAAAGGAATCACGTTATTCGCCATGAAAAAGTTCTTTGTCCTGACATTGGCATTGTGGATTTCAGCGTTGTTCTGCTGAAAGATTCAGCCATTTCCACACAAGCGATGGTCTTCAGTCAATAAGGATGCTCTCTCCAACATGGCAATGTAGCCAGCTGCTGTTTGACGTCCCTGCATAACCTGAAGCTCCATTGTTCCATAAAAGGAGAAAGCATTCCAGATCATGATGGTACCTACTTCATTGTGTCGTGTATAAAATGACTCTGGTGGAATATTATTATCGTACCAGTAACGTTGGAAGCCATTTGGACCATCCAGGTTAAATTTTGTCTCACGAGAGAACAAAACCTTTTTTCATTTTTCTACGCCCCATGTTTGGTGCTTCTCAGCAAAGTGTAACCGAGCTGTTTCGTGGTGTGGAAGGACGCTTGGCCTTTGAAGACGTTTACAGAATTTAAAGTTTTTTTTTTCTCGTAGATACCGTCTTATTGTTCTTCAGCCGCATTCTGCGTCCGTAAGGGCCTTAATCTGGTTCGACGATCGGTTGATGCCTTGCCGGACAACCCATCGAATCGTCCTGCTCAACGCCGGCGAAATTTTCGTGGGCCGACCACATGAAATCCTCGTTCCGTATCCCTCGGGGTCTTTTAAGAAATTTTCAACAGCAGTTTTACTACGCCCAATCTCACTAACAATGGCACGCTGAGAGAGACCTTGCTTTTGCAGCTCGACAATTTTGCCACGTTCAAACTCTGTCAGCTTTTTAGCCTTTGTCATGTTTGTACCCAATGTAAAACAGGATTTGTCAGTGGGAAATATTCACAACGCTTTTGCTTGAACATAAATTACTAAATTTCATTACGTGTTTACCGATTAATACTTCGTTTCAATATGGTCTTAAACTTTTGACCAGCAAGTATTTAGGCTAATTTCATAGCTTTCACATTTTCCATATTAGATGCTAAAAGAGTTTTTTTTTTTTATTTTCGATTTTCTTTTTTTCATCTTTCGAAGCTTTACTCAAATAAGTGGTTGAGTCTAACAACGCAAAATGCATATTTTTTCTTTATGTTTGTTGCTCTTAAGATTTTGGCCAGCAGTGTATATTGGACGTATATTTATATTGATAAATCTCATTATCGTTGAAAATAATTTAACATTAATATTATTTGTTCTCCATTTACATTTATCGCAGTGTCGTTAAATTATAAAAATAACAAACCATCATAGATTTATATCAAGGACAGATTAATATTTGCATTAGATATTGCAAGGCGAAAATATTGAAAACTACATACGCGATACTCAAAAACGAGATGAATTTAATGTATTCCTAACATTTGGGCTAGTTAATCATCAAAGTTTATCCTCCTCTATACAAATATCGATTATTTGATGAAAAGAAATTTATTCCAGGTAAATATAATACAAATATATCTAATTTAGCACTGGAATATCTCACTATTCGTTGGTAAGAGAGTAGCTCAAGAGTTGGCTAGCTGCCTTCTCTCTAGTGTTACACATCGCCCTCGAGTAGCTTTGCGCGAAATTCAAGACAAACAAGCATAATTAATCAATAAATTTTCCAATATAAATTAAGATGTTATGAAATTTATATTTTATTTTTTATTATTGGGTTGAGGAATAATTCGTGAGCGTTTTTTCAAGTTAAAAAATATATTCATAAATGAAACGCTTTGCAAAATATTTCATGTCATTTGGTAGATAAATTTTTGCTCTAATGGATGGTGTGTTTTATTTTCATATGTCTTTAATTTTTGCTTTTATTTTCAGCTCATTAAATGTCAAGTGGACAAAATCGAGCATTTTCGACACCATCTGCTTTTCGCATTTAATTTCTTGCAATTTCGTTTAAAACAATGCATACTATATACCTAGGTATTACATGAAATAAAGTATCATAATAAATGTTTTGGGTGTAATGTGTTCATGTATTGAAGTATTGTATAGTATTGCATGTAATGCTTGAATGAAATTATTTAAAAACGCTCACGAATTATTCCTCAACCTAATATAATAGAAATAGAATTCATTTTGTCCATTTTGTAGCTTTGGCTTAAATCTAAACAAAGGAACAAAGTTTTGGTTCAATATACATATTTTTTGTTTCATTAGAATCCGATGATCCACAACAAGACCAAAGTTGTGAAAAGTGTCTCGTTCTGTCCTGATGTAGAAGGTAAAATATATCTTTAAGAGTTTCAGTGAGAATCTTTCTAAAACATTTGTATTATTTGTGGACCAGAAGAAAAACCTCCTCCTCTCACCCCTCTCAAATTTACCTCAACTTCAGATCTAGAATACTCTATTTTCCTATAGAAGATGTAAATATCAACAACATTCACGTCCTTCTAATGATTATCATAGTTTAAACACCAAACTGTGTAACGTGAATTGAGTGTTGAGTTCTTACCCAACTCATAACATTTATAAACATTGTTGTACAGTGTCTAACAAATGTACCTCAGATAAAACAAATACATTATGAGAAGTCTTTTACAAAGATATACGTTTGACCTTCGTATCTGTTTCATGATTCATTGTATTTGTTTCCTCTTTCGTATTTCCAATGTTTCACGGATGTCATTGGCTCTAATACCTTACGGTTAAGCCCACAATGACTATCTTCACTCATAATATTTTAATTATATTTGTTGTAAATAGTTTGCTGTGGCCGAATTATCATTATTTTTACTTCTTCTACATACTTAATGTAAACGATATTTTAAATCATGTTCTGTCTGTTTATTACAGTTTCTTCCATGTCAACATTCAAATTTATAAATTTCAATTTTCTCTGTTAACTGTATGTAGACTTTAGTATCATTAAATATTTGTTGTATCTTATCTATCTATTTAAATATAGGACAAAATATTTGTTTATTCTAAACGCATTAACTAATAATGAAACCTGGAACTTAAGGTACAGGTAAACGTTCCTTTAAATGCTTGAGTAAATAACATCATTAGGCAAATACAACAATGAACTGGTATACAAAGATTTATAAATATAATGAAGTGATCTTAATACATTCGCATGGGATGTATGTGCCTTGTTTTGTTCCTGTAGTAGCAGTTATTCAGGGTTAGGTAATAAGGTGTTTATTTTCTTTCAACGTTTAATGTCAATGCTCAAGTTATTCTAGAGAATAGTAATTTCTGGTATAGAATGGAATGTCGGTAGAAGGCTAGGGTTAATATAATATTTTTTAAAGTTTTGAACTTTAATAAAAGGCCCATCTATTATGTATGGATTTAACCTGTAGATTGTGTAACTCTCTTTAATTAGTTCTATTAAGTTTCTAAGTCTTCTTTGTGGGTATAAAGTTGTAATAAAATGTAATATTGAGTTTCTAAATGTAGAGTTTTCTCCCTAGAAAAAAATTAAAAAATGTTTACTTCACGTCTTATTTACGTATTTTGATGTGTGTGTGTAATTGTGTATATAATGATTCATAAATATCCCAGTTGGAAGCGTCTTAGAAATGAAGTTATTGATGAAAACAATTTTATAATCTTTCTTTTTCAGTTATATTGTTAGACAACATTTATACGGGGGAAATCATGGAAACTGAAAAAGTGGACGTACCTGAAAGGTATGTATTTTGAAATAAACCTCACACTCAGCTTAAATAGTTCTCCGAGCGTTCTTCTCACAATCTGCTGGACGCAGATTTGAACTCCCGTCATACCAAACACACTTTCAGTTCAGCTGGGGAGGGGGGGGCGACCATGAATTAAAAATTCTCCCACGGGTGAAAGGGCGGGAATGTTTGTGTCATGGGGATTTTAAATCGCTACTCTCAGATTACGAGTCCAGGGCCCTACCCACGTGGTCATACCGGGCCAGCTAAACGCAACCTTTCATGTCAATTTTGTGTTCAATACTTTCTAAGTGTCGATTTTCAATTATAATTTTATCTATACCTTAAATTCTTGTATTTGAAAATCAGGAAGACAAATTTTGTGACGTATTTTCGTGACCCTCAAATACACATTGAATATTTAGTCGATATTTATGCCAACATATAAATATTCTAGCACGTTTAATTTCACAAGACGAACTTCAAGATGTAAAGTACATCACATCTACTAAACCCTGTGTTATCGAAGTATTTCATGTAATATCAGGACTCTTCAGTTTAGCTGGTATACGGTAGATCTAGTAGTTGTTGGGACACTACTCGTGCTGTCAAATTGATTGAACAATATTTTTTTTTATGTTTGAACTTGTTTAAATTCGTGAATCGTGACATTTGTCAATGTTATCAAAGTTATTAGCCACTAAACCTAATGCCAGGATTTATCAATATAATACAGTTTATATTAATAAATATAGATCTTCTCTGATGAAATTCACTTTTGTGTAAATGTACCAAAACAAATTCAGTATTTGTAATTATTGTTTCTATTTCAGTGACAAAAAATCGAAAAAATCTCTTAAGAAGTTTCTCCACCGTTTACGAAAATCTGTTTCTCGTGGAATGGAGAAATATTATGTTTCGTCATTTTAAAGATCTAAACGATCATGTGACACTGAGGTAACCAATGTGTGACGATCTGTAAGTATCTGGTTTTTATTATTTTAGTAGGATACTGAATTTTTATACTGCATATATACAACGTAATGTATTGTATTACAAGAAGCAAGTTTAAATTCATTAATCGTAACTATTAACAAGTGGTCAGGCCATGGCCTTACCGCTTTCAAAAACCTACGTTTCTGACTACACACGACTGAATAATCATTTTTTCCTAGGTGACGATTAAACACTTAAACTTTGTGGGTAAGTGGCTTTACAGAGAATGTTGGGTTTGTTTTCTGTACTTTTCTGATACAACTGGAACTCGTACTAACTATTTAGATATATTTTACCTGGTGAAACGACGATATTTTGTGAGTGGTCAAGTTATTACATAAAAGTGTTCTTTGTACCACAATTATTATCTGATCCACAAAATGGTATTATTATGATGAACTTTATCGGGGCACTAGTGATCTAGAAAAAAACTCCTTATGAGATTGTATGTGTAGAGGGAGATGAAATCTAACTTGCAATGGATATTTAGTTTGTGTTTTAGACTATCATACATTTAAACAGAAATATGTTAAAGATCGAGAGTTCATAATTTTCCTAACCCTTCTGGAATGTCTCTGAATAGATTTATACTGATATTTTCAATTGAGATTACTTACTGGATTTATCTACATTTTGGCTCAAATTTTAGACACTAAGAGACGCAACCTTTTTTATAACCATGCGGTGTTTTTATGTTTTTTACCAACATCCGTGTGGCATGACACTAATTGGATACTTTAACTTTTAATCAACGTTAATATAAAAGAAAAACAACTATCTGTACTTTAACTACAACTGTTTTCTCCCCACGTGACGTATCAAACCCCACTCTACACCGGAGGATACTAATCACATGATATCAATTCTCAACCGCTCTCAGAATACACGGCGGCTCATTTTTATTATTATTGTGGTGTAAGAGAGCCTTTGGTGATCTTCTGTTTTAACCATTTGCACTATTATACTGTAGGGTGTTATCTGTCTGTCTCTCAGTCAGTAAACACTAAAATGATGCCATATAAGGGGTACTTAACGTTGTAATTTGTACTGTCGTGACGTTAGTGTAACGTGCACATGCCATAAATCACGAAAAGAATTATAAACTGTACGATACAACACAACATGACGTATGAACTTGAAAAAATATTTTTCTTACTCTTCATTTTGCTTTTATCTGCTGTTGAAAGAAAACACGTTAGAGGTCGTTTCACCAAATATCTAGTTTATTAATATATTTCGTTGGTTCAAATTTAACGAAAGATAAAAGGATTATGTATTCAACTTATTATTTTGTAGTTAATTTATTACAGGGAAAACAAAACTAACCTGGCAAGTATCATGGTATAATATCTCAGAAAATAATGTAAGAGATAATTTCAAAATACAATAACTATTTCTAACTGATGATTATGTCTTACCAAAGGTCGAAAGGATGAAATTATTAAAAGTTAAAATTTACCTTATGTAAAAGTTACTGTTATTGTATTTTAATATTAATTATTCAACCTAGCAAGTTCCTTACCAAATATCAGCGGCCTGACATAGCCACATGGTTAAGACACTTGACTCGTAATCTGAAGGTTGCCGGTTCGAATCCCTGTTACACCAACCATTCTTACCATTTTAACTGTGGGGCATTATAATGTGATGGTCAATCCCACTATTTGTTAGTAAAATAGGAGGCCAAGAGTTGTCAGTGGGTGGTGATAAGTAGCTGCCTTCCCTCTAGGCTTATACTGCTAAATTAGGGATGGCTAACGCAGATAGCCCTCGAGTAACTTTGCCCGAAATTCAAAACCAAAACAGATATCAAGACAAAGCTAGTTTAGACGCTATTTAATCTTGTACCAATCGGAATCTTCTTTTATTTCAAACTTAAGTAAAAGTTACTTGAATCATTAATTGGTTTTCAAATCAGAGACGGATTAAGCGTTTTACATCGTATTTGAAAAGATTTTATCTTAACGTTTTTAAATTTCTCTTTATTAGTTTTACTTTTTGAGCTAAAAAATAAAGTTTGTAGAATAGCTATTGTGGGCCTGTCGCAGGTACCCCCTTGTCAAGATTAAACCCACACACAAACATATTTTATTTAGTGAATAAAACCCACCATCAATTCTTGAACCTCCCTTTAAGGACAGTTCATGTAGTGGCAAAAAAAGAGAAAAAGATTCAGTGCATTGTTATTATTTTTTATACCAAAAACACTTGAACAACATTCAATATAACCATTATGATTCATTTGTTAGAATTATGAATTGTCATTTTGGGAAATCCTTACTTATAGAAAATGATAAAGAGTACTGGGACAAAACATCAGTTTTATCATTTGTAACTGCCGAATCATTAACGAGAATAAGATAATTTGATGTAAGAGAGATTTTAATTGGTTAACGCGATTTATATTTTCAAGCATTTTGTTTCTGTGTACGGATACTATTTTTTCGGGCTATTTCATATTCGTGTTTAACTTTACATACATAGGCGAACAAGGCTAGTTAGATATTCTTGGATGAAGTTTATTTGGGTAGAGAGAACGCTGTAACAATGATAAATCCTACAACGATTCATGTATATATATATATATATATATATAATGGCTTGATGGTTTGAGGAGTGGTCATAACCCAGATGAGAGATTATGAAACATTGAATTTGCTCAGTAGGTGGTTTGTTTTACGCAGGTGACGAAAGTTTAGCGCATTACAGAAAAAAATATGCATGACGTCATCGTTGACCCGCTAATTATTGAATATTTGAAGCTGGGACTTCTGTTACCATTTTTATTAATAATCGTATTATATATGTATTTGTTGTTGTTGTTGTTGTTTTGAATTGAGCACAAAGCTACACAATGGGCTATCTGTGCTCTGCCCACCACGGGTATCGAAACCCTGTTTTTAGCGTTGTAAGTCCGCAGACATACCGCTGAGCCACTATTCGTTGGTAAAAGAGTAGCCCAAGAGTTAGCGGTGGGTGGTGATGACTAGCTGCCTTCCCTCTAGTCTTACACTGCTAAATTAGTGATGGCTAGCACAGATAGCCCTTGAGTAGCTTTGCACGAAATTCAAAACAAACAAACAAAAACAAACCTTACCATTTAATTAAATTATCCTTAAAGACAATAATGTCATAGAATAAGTAAAATTAAAAGTATATGTCAGTATTAAGTTCCTAAATAAAACCCACACATTACATCTAATGAAACATGAACACATAACTGTTACACTGATCTAAAACCACTGTATTTATACTTATGGCCTGAAAATAAATACTAAGTACTAAATACCAGTGATCTATTGTTAACACTGTTGCTACAAATGTTTAAAAACCAATTATTGAAGATGTATTTATATAAAAACGTTTCACAGCAAAATCATTAACATATATGCTATTATTATCTCTGTAGGTTTTTGTTTTGCCATCCACGTAAGTCTGACAGAAATGAGATAAGTAATATGATATTTATTCAATCTGGAACCCTATCCACGTATAAAGAGTCTAGCAAAACCACAGCCAATGGAACGGGCTTGGTGAAATCAGCCCGTTAAATGAACCAGATAGAAACCAGAAGTAAAACAAAATAATGTCAGCAGACAAACAACTTGCCAACGAGATTGAATTCGATCTTCGTTGCTTTGAACAACAGCAAGAGGAGAAAAAACAAGAAAAAAGGAACATTGAAAATGCTTTAAGGCAGAGAAACTCCAAGAGAGCATCTGAGAAAGGTAACACACCTCAGCCAGTCATTACTCCTGCCGAGCTAGCCACCCCATACACTGTTTCCAGAATTAACACACCAAAAAGTAACTTAATGAATTCAGTAAAGAAAACTGTGGAAGCAGCAAAGCTAGTTTCTTCCCAAAGACGGTTATCAAGAGCAAAAAGTTCAAGAAACACATGTGATGAAAACGATTCTCCAAATCTATGTGGTAGATAAGAAAATGCACTAAACAGAGTAAAGCTGGCTAGTTTTCCAGTTGTTTTGTTCGACAGAATGGATGTTGGGGCAGCTCAAACAAAACTACAAGAAATTAGTGTGGAGTAAGGAATAGGAGCAGAATTGAAGAACACTCTCAAACTCCAAACCATCATACTCCAAAGAAAAGTGTTATTTCTTCAGTTTTGAAGAGGGTAATTAGCACACCTTCTGGTGTGATTTGCAACAAAACCTTTCAAAATCCTCTTGATGTCAGTGATATTCCCATTGTTGAACCAAACTGTGAGAAAATAAAAGACAGATAAAGGAGAAGACAGTTCAACTCAGTGATCAGTGATGACGCATATAAACAGTTCAACTCCTTTGATTCTTCTCCACCTACAGTCTCCAGAAGTCCTTTGTAAGCCTTGAATGTGGCACTTGAAAACGTGAACTTAATATGAGAAACAAGGAACCTTGGTTTTGATTTTATTGTGTATGTACATATTTCATGTGAATAGTGTTTAGAATGGGGACACCTTAGAGATGTCTCACTTATTAGTGTTTAAATGGTTTTTAAAATTCATGCTGATATTGGTAGAACAGATTGTGTATTTTAAAGTGTAATATTTAAATGGTTTCTAAAATTCATGCTGATATTGGTAGAACAAATTGTGTATTTTTAAAGTTTAATATTTAAATGGTTTTTAAAATTCATGCTGATATTGGTAGAACAGATTGTGTATTTTTAAAGTGTAATATTTTACTTTATAAAAGTGTAGCGTGAGGGAATTTCTCAGTTTTTAAATAAAATTACTTTGAAAAATTGGTTCTCGGCCTGACCTGAATTTTCAGTTTTGTATATTTTTATTTATACAGATTACCCTTACTCTGTCACTGCTACTTGTCTCAGATTCCTGTTGCACTTATCAACATCTCTCATGTTCTTCTTAAGTCTGTCCTTATTTCTGAATATTTCTCAGGTTTCTCTTTGTTAACTGTGTTTTGTCTGTAATAGTTCTGATAATCTTCTCCATTCTTTTCATCTTCTTACAGCTTTACTTAAGTTATTTTATAATAATTTGTCACTTTCCCCACATAATCTGTTTACTCTCATCATGATTCTTTATCCTATCTTATTTAGTCTTATAATAAAAATTGCTTCTTTCTTTCACATAATAATTTTAAGGCCAATTATTCTTGATTTTACGTTGTTTTTAATGGTGTTAAAATATATCACATGTTATGACGTACACATAAGCGTACAAGAAATGTTAAGTATATAATCTGCAGCATATATTTAAAATTATACATTGTAAACAAATCTATTATTTTTCCTTTACAAATCTTCTAATACGAAAGTATTAAAACTGCAAACCAAAAATATATTTCTCATTTTGAATTTTTCATTAATATTCACAATATGACAAGAGTAGGTGTTTTTTAATAATTACACGACCATCTATATCGTCAGCTGTAGAGCACAGTAATAGAATGAAGTACATCTAGTTTACAGTTGAAATTCAGATATTTTCACAAGTACCGTCAATAAATCATATACCTTAATAACTGAGATTGAAGATTGATTTCTTGAATGTCGGTGAAGGGATCCAATAAGTTCCTATCGTCCTAGCCAACTACTGTACTGGGTTATTTACTTTATGTGGGAAAAATCAGTGTAAAGTGGAGCATATTGCAAAAAAATATGTATTGGTATTTTAAATTTACAGATGACATGCTATCTTAAGAATACAGCTTCCTTTAATTTAATAACGTAATTTTCAATAGAGCATGAAGTTGTGCATTTGTAAAAAAAAACAAAAAACAAGCACAATTATAATGCCAAAACGCAAACCAAAGATAACTATTTTAACAGTTTGTGTGAAACTTGTAAGAGCGAGATAAAAATTCTTATCAGGTGGGTGTATCCCACCATTAAAAACATCTTCCAAAACTAAAGAAATTAAATAGAAAACCTTAAAAATTAACTAGAATTGAAGTTGCTCGTTATCATCACTTTTACACAAAGTTAAATCCAAATGATAACCTGACATTAATATAAATAAAAAAGATTTAACCTGCTGTAATAAAAACAAGTTACCAAAATAAAAGTTTAGTGAAACATTACTAAACGATAATAGTATCCTAACTTCAACATTGTCTCCAAACAAAAGAGGAATAGCCATTTTTTATATGCTGCTTATATCAATTATCTTCCACTACTCTGAAACGGGCCTCATTAAAATAAGTACTAATAAAATCCTCCATCTTACATGATTAAAACAAAAATAGACTCGGTGTAAATCTAACAGTAACATTTCATGCTCAATCATAATTATAATACATTACTTTATACCAGACTTGAAAATGTTTTCTGTATGAATTAATACCTCGCATATCCAACTTCCAAATGCACGAAAACATCAGCGGAGACCACGACCAAACTTTTGTTGTTTTTATTATTTCTCTGTGTAAGACTAGTCATTACCACTAACTCTTGCGCTACTCTTTTACCAACGAATAGTTGAATTGACCGTCACATTATAACGCCCCCACAGCTGAAAGGACGACCATGTTTGGTGTGAAGGGGATTCGAATCCTCGACCCTCAGATTACGAGTAGAGTGCCTTAACCACCTGGCCATGCTTCAAACAATCTCTATTAATAATTTGAAGTACGAAGTTTTACAAGTTAACTGTCGTTAACTAGGAAGAAATCAGAAATGCAAAAACAGTTATCAATGAATTCACTAAAACCATTAAAAAAATAGTAAACGAAATTCAACACAGCTATGAAAGACGTTTCTTACGTCAATTATGTATCAACACCCGTGACAGGACGGTAGAAACAAACAGAAGAAGAATCCTAATCAAAAATCAGAAGAAGTGGGTACAAATTAATAACATGAGAATCATTCACCCCGCATCTAGAAGTTACGTTATCTTTACTTTTAAAAGTTTCCAGAGTCACGATAGAGAAAATATTTCTCAGAAATTTTTAATCTCTGTTTTTGAAAATACTAAGATTGTTTAAGGATATGGCTTGTAGCTTCATGCAACAATTACTCATTTAATAGCATGAATCCATTTTAAAACCCATACAAGTTCAAATTACACAAAAGTAAAAAGAATTTAAAGAAAAATGTATTTGTTTGTTTTGGAATTTCGCACAAAGCTACTCGAGGGCTATCTGAATTAGCAGTGTAAGACTAGAGGGAAGGCAGCTAGTCATCACCAAAATGTACTCTTTTTGGGATTGACTGTTTGTTTTCGGATTACAATTTCGTTTGGCACAGAAAAAGTAATTAAAATACTACTAATGAGGGCTATCTGTAACTCAATGACTAGTTTCAAATAATTTTAAACAGCTTGTTTGGATGAATAACAATAAGTGAATGGCACCAATTTTAAATATTCTAGAAATTTCAATAAAAGTATAGTTGTATGATCAAAAACACCATCCATAAAATACCACAACTCTTGTTTTCTTTTATCTTTTTTAATGGTCACAATTTATTGATGAGGTTTGGATTTCATTGAAACATATTTCTAGGTGACTGTTGATAAATCACTTGTTTTCAGATACTTTACTTAATATTTTAAACAGCTTGGTTGACTAAATGATTCACAAAAATGAATTAGTAACATTAATGATACATATTATTTACATTCCTGTATAAATGTAGGATTACCGGGGAAATAACATACATTTAAAAACAACGTACATGTACTATCAAGATGATTTGTAAACTCTAAGTCAGTTTACTAGCATTATATTTACTGCGGTACGTCTGCGGACTCTCACCGCTAGAACAGTAGAACTGATGTAGTGAGGGGTGAAGAAGAATATGCTGAAATAGCTTACCATAACAAAATGCCCCCCAGTGGCTCAACGATATGTCTGCGGACTTACAACGCTAAAAACTGGTTTTCAATACCCGTAATAGGTAGAGCACAAATAGTCCATTGTGTAGCTTTGCTCTTACTTTCAAACAAACAAAGAATTCTGTAAACATCCTGTCGGCTTATATATTTGCTAAAATTACGTTATTTAGATATTTTAAAGTAGTATCTATACCAGAAAGATAATTTTGATATCAACTGTCAACTTAACTCACAATGACGATACGGATTTCTTTCCATTGTTTCGTGTATTTCAGTTTTTTTACATTATGAAACAACTCATTTCGTCCTTCTTTAAAAAATTAAACAACTATTTTTGTATCTATTTTCTTCTCGTAATTATAGATACGTAGTAAAGTTTCCCAAACACCTCATTTACTGTAAATGTTTAATAAAATCACTGTTCTCACAAGACAGTGCTTCCTTCTTGGTCTAAAGAGTATTACTCATATGTACTTATTGGAAACGTTTCAGTTTCTTACGTATTTCTTTCTCTCTTTTTTGTTTATTTTTAAATTTAATTTCTAGGTGATCTACTTTATTATTAAATAACTGATTAACCTACACCACTGCTTTAATTTATTTTCCAGTCACAATTACGGAAACATATGGCCAGGTGGTTAAGGCGCTCGACTTGTCATCTGAGGGTCGCGGATTCGAATCCCCGTCGCACCAAACATATTCACCCTTTCAGTCGTGGAGCATTCTAATGCGGTGGTCAATCCCACTATTCGTTGGTAAAAGAGTAGTCCAAGAGTTAGTGGTGGGTGGTAATGACTAGCTGCCTTCCATCTTGTCTTACACTGCTAAATTATGAACTGCTAGCTCTTGGAGTTTTGCGCGAAATTAAAAATCAAACGAAAACTTATTCAAAGTTTGCGAATCATTCTAATGGAAGCAAGGTATCGTTCGTTTGAAGTTTTTACTTGAAATAATATAAATATTCTAAATTAGCAACCACATCTGCATTTAATTAGGTAATAAAACTAAACATTTCTCCCTTGGTTTGCCATTCACATGCTTGAGGGATTCGCTCACGGTTGTGACACAGCACATATTTGACACTCGAGTCTTAGTTTTTAGATGTATGGAATAAACGAAACACTGACAAACTTTGTAAAGATGATTTTTTTAAATCTAGAAGTGAAGTAAACATTGCGGCCTAGTCTGATCTTTCATAAGGTTTTATTCGCTTGTAAAGATGTGATTCTGTTTAAAACATACAAATCGCCTTCAAATATTTTAACGTTACAGCTAATAAAATAACGTTAGCTTGAAAAAGTCCTAGTGCATCAAAGCTTTTGTTTGTTTGTTTTGGAATTTCGCACAAAGCTACTCGAGGGCTATCAATGTCCCTAATTTTGTAAGACAGAATGAAGGCAGCTAATCACCACCCACCGCCAACTCTTGGGCTACTCTTTTACCAACGAATAGTGGGATTGACCGTTATAAATGGGAGGGCGAGCATGTTTAGCGCGACGGGCGCGAACCCGCGACCCTCGGATTAAGTCGCATACGCGCTCGGCCATGCCGGGCCCTATTCGTTTACGAACTTTGGTTTTAACTCAGCTTTTGAAGTAAAATACATCTAAATCATTTTATTACGTGTTTGAATAATTGGACGATCTGGCTTAGAAAAAATTACATAGATAAGAATTGCATTAGATCTGTGTTTATGAACTGATACGGAGATATACCCTAATAACGTATTCCTAACTAACATCAACGAAGGTAACGGCCTCTATAATTTAAATTATATTTACCATTTAAAACTTAACCTGTTCTTACTAGAGTAAGACTGGGAGAAATAACAACTAAAACATTTAGTATAGCCTAATTCACAAAAGTTTATTAAGTGTCTTTGCAACATAATACAAAAGAGATGAGTACACATTTATATTGCCAAGTGGCAGCATTTACAAATGTGTAATTCTGCATCTTATTTAACCACAACTATAAACTTTCCTTTAGTAGAAGCCTCCACAAAAACTTACTTTAAAAAGTTTCATTAGTTCAGTTTTGTTTGTTTGGGAATTTCGCACAAAGCTACTCGAGGGCTATCTGTGCTAGCCGTCCCTAATTTAGCATTGTAAGACTAGAGGGAAGGCAGCTAGTCATCACCACCCACCGCCAACTCTTGGGCTACTCTTTACCAACGAATAGTGGGATTGACCGTCACATTATACACCCCCACGGCTGGGAGGGCGAGCATGTTTAGCGCGACGCGGGCGCGAACCCGCGACCCTCGGATTACGAGTCGTACGCCTTACGCGCTAGGCCATGCCGAGCCCATTAGTTCAGACTTGAAAGATGTCCAAAAGTTAAATTTCTAACTTGCAAAATCCTTAGAGCAATTGAAGCACTTAATTATTAAAACTAATGAAAATAATAAAGCTAGATATTTGTAAGTGAGAAATTCGAGTTATTTTTGTTTTAGAATTTCGCGCAAAGCTACTCGAGGGCTATCTGCGCTAGCCGTCCCTAATATAACAGTGTAAGACTAGAGGGAAGGCAGCTAGTCATCACCACCCACCGCCAACTCTTGGGCTACTCTTTTACCAACGAATAGTGGGATTGACCGTCACATTATACACCCCACGGCTGGGAGGGCGAGCATGTTTAGCGCGACGCGGGCGCGAACCCGCGACCCTCGGATTACGAGTCGCACGCCTTACGCGCTCGGCCATGCCGGGCCCTATTCGTTTACGAACTTTGGTTTTAACTCAGCTTTTGAAGTAAAATACATCTAAATCATTTTATTACGTGTTTGAATAATTGGACGATCTGGCTTAGAAAAAAATTACATAGATAAGAATTGCATTAGATCTGTGTTTATGAACTGATACGGAGATATACCCTAATAACGTATTCCTAACTAACATCAACGAAGGTAACGGCCTCTATAATTTAAATTATATTTACCATTTAAAACTTAACCTGTTCTTACTAGAGTAAGACTGGGGAGAAATAACAACTAAAACATTTAGTATAGCCTAATTCACAAAAGTTTATTAAGTGTCTTTGCAACATAATACAAAAGAGATGAGTACACATTTATATTGCCAAGTGGCAGCATTTACAAATGTGTAATTCTGCATCTTATTTAACCACAACTATAAACTTTCCTTTAGTAGAAGCCTCCACAAAAACTTACTTTAAAAAGTTTCATTAGTTCAGTTTTGTTTGTTTGGGAATTTCGCACAAAGCTACTCGAGGGCTATCTGTGCTAGCCGTCCCTAATTTAGCATTGTAAGACTAGAGGGAAGGCAGCTAGTCATCACCACCCACCGCCAACTCTTGGGCTACTCTTTTACCAACGAATAGTGGGATTGACCGTCACATTATACACCCCCACGGCTGGGAGGGCGAGCATGTTTAGCGCGACGCGGGCGCGAACCCGCGACCCTCGGATTACGAGTCGCACGCCTTACGCGCTAGGCCATGCCGAGCCCATTAGTTCAGACTTGAAAGATGTCCAAAAGTTAAATTTCTAACTTGCAAAATCCTTAGAGCAATTGAAGCACTTAATTATTAAAACTAATGAAAATAATAAAGCTAGATATTTGTAAGTGAGAAATTCGAGTTATTTTTGTTTTAGAATTTCGCGCAAAGCTACTCGAGGGCTATCTGCGCTAGCCGTCCCTAATATAACAGTGTAAGACTAGATGGAAGGCAGCTAGTCATCACCACCCATCGCCAACTCTTGGGCTACTCTTTTCACCAACAAATAGTGGGATTGACCGTAACATTATAACGCCCCCACGGCTGAAAGGGCGAGCATCTTTGGCGCGACCGGGATGTGAACTCGCGACCCTCTGATTACGAGTCGCACGCTTTAACCCACCTGGCCATGCCAGGCCAATTCGAGTTATCTTTAAAGTGATATCAGTTATTTGTAAAACAAAGTAATAAGTGAATTTCACGTTCGTGAAAATTTTAATTGGGTAACCTTTTTTTTTATGGTGTCCATCCCAGTTCTTCAAGGAATGTTTTAGTTATATATATATACCAGGTTTCTGACAGAAAACTGCGTTTTATCGCAGGTAGAAAAATAAGAAAGCTGAAAATTTGTGTGACGGAACCTACTCTTTATCATGATAACTGGACCAGAACTGTATTGATATTCATAGTGAAAACTATGACATGACGCAATACTTTATGAGATCGAAATTTAGTTTCTTTTAGACTTCTATCATAATGTTTACATTCATTGAGAAAGCCAACAGAGGCATACTTCCTTTGTCGAAGCTAATTTTCCATTGAAACCAGTGTAACTTTCATGATTCTACTCGACTTTGTGATTGTATAGGTTGGGTGTGTTTGAGAGGTGGCCTTGGATGAAGTTGAAAACTAAGCGTGGGAAATCTATTCATGGAGGATGTATCAAACTAAGCCACTCAGAAAGCACACTTGAATGTGCTTTTAATGGGATTTAAAGGCAAATTTCAAAATATAATAAAATATATTTATATTTCAACGCTTGATAAGGTTTATACTACTCTAAGAGTGATATATAATATGGTCATATAAATATTTTAGTTTTTACATAAACTACTGGATGATGACATTCTGTTTAAGCTTATGTCTCCGATCATCCTTCCCAGAATGGTTTCGAAACTGATGGTACAAAACATGTACAACTTGTTTAAAGAGTGAGAGAGCAAAAAAAAAATGTGTACTTAAGCCTAAATTTCACACATTAATCAGTACTTCGACAAGAGTTGGAAGGTAGAAACTATTGTCATAAAATTGTTGTTCAATTGCAAAGATAATTTAGAAAAAAACAAAGAAATATGTTATCTTAAAGTTATTTATTTATGTAACTTCCAAAACAACATGAAATATTACTATAAAATGTATATTTTGGTATTTGTACGCATTATTCTCATATTTTTTATTTCCTTATTTTTTACAGTTTAAGAAGTGTATGATCCTTAACATGGTGAGAACAATATTTTATTTTAGCTTAGAAATTTATACTTGTTGAAGTTTTTGTACCTAATGTTTATTTTTATGGTAAACTGTCTAGTATTTTATGCAACAAAAATTCGTCACTTATTTCTCTTTAAAATAACAAAAATATCCCTTTTGCATTTCTTGTTTTGAAGAGTATATAATGTAGATTGTATGGTCAGTAGTATGTGCTTAATGGGCATTCTCTACTCATTCATACAAAATTAAAAATAGTCATGTTGCTTTGGATTCAGTCAGTAAATCAAACCATCCCACCCACTCCCCCAAAAAAAATTATATTTTCCAAAAAGTTTTGCCTACTTCAAAGGTATCTTCAGGTTACTGAAGGGAGAAGAGTTATGACATTTATGAAAAGATGTTTTACACCTAATGCAGAAAATGCTAAATCACATGTTTATTACGAATTTAAACACTTTTTATACCTGTATTTGAAAAGAGACCAGAAAGTACAGAGAATGGTGTTTCTGATTTTAAATATTTCTGGGGGAGCATGCCTCTGGATCTTCCTTAATATATTGTGCCTAAAATATGGTGTAGAGTCACAAGCCAGCACTACATAGTACACTAACAGGATTACCTTTTTGATTCATTAGTATCACCCACTTAATCTTAAACATACTGAAAACTCTGCCTGTTGCTCTTTTCTGAAGAGCTCTCAATATAACCTTTCCATCCCTGGAGTAATTTTAGTAGCTGCATGTGAACAATTTACAACAAATCAGTGTCATTACTTAGACAAAACTCGCACAATATTTCAAGTGAAGACTATCAAGGACCAACTAGTGACTTGAATAGAAAGATAACTTCCTGTATTTTACTTGATAATCACTTTAAGTTGCATCACCCTGAACAGTCATTTATACATCACTATTCCTTCTTGTGTAAGAAGACCAAAGCTGTACACTTTTATAAGTATTTGGTGTATTGATTATGTTTCTCATGAAGTAGTTTGATCCTGGAGGCACTTGACACCTTGTAATTCAGAAGTTACTTTTTGTTTCACAAATGTTTAACAGAATTTGAATTTATAACTTTTTCTTTAATAGTGTTTTTTATGTCAACCACTGAGATTTTCTATACTTAATCTTTACCCATAGAAAAGGATTTTAAGATTATAAATTTATTTATTTTATTATAATTTCTTCAATATAGATATATGATTTAATATAAAATTGTAGAAAGACTTGCCAACATTATGGTTAAGAATCTAACTGAAATGTGTCTGAGGTAATTAACCACCTTAATACAAAAGTATCCAATACCAAATAATTAGTAGCAAACTGTATTTTAACAAAAAGATTAATTATGGGACATTGAAAAACAAAGTACATATTATGTATTATAAACATTCTCCCTGATTTTATTCCTCACCTATGTTTAAAATTAAGTACAGCAAGTAAATTTAGAAAAAGTAATGTTTTTACAGCATCCAGTCAAAAGCAGTTTTCCTGATGAAGTCACTGGTGGTGTTTTATCAAAAGTGAAAAGAAAATTAGGCTTACTAGAAGTTTCCAAAATGGTAAGTGTATCTGAAGAATTTAAAAAAATGCACTTCAAACTGAAACATTTAGGCTACTGATTGTGATCAACATACATATTCCATTATCAATTAAATTATACTCCATTAAGTCTGTATATGGGCTTGGTCATTCTGACCAGTTCTGTAATCTCCATGTAATCATGAAACTACTGTAATGTTCTAAATATACAAAGTGTATCATCATGAGTTTTGGCAAATTTTTATGTAAACATTACAAGCCTTTTGTAAATGGAAATTATATTTAAAGTAAATTGCTTTCACAAAACATTTATCCATTAATTTATGAATTCTTTATCAAGTAATTCTGAGTAAAGTGCAATTTTTCATGCTGAGAATAAAATTACTCGTGTTCACCTTATGGTTTTTATGCTTAATTTACACTACTTATAATGCCTTCAAAATTAATATCATTTTTTTATTTTTCATAGAACTTTAAACTTGCTCTCTTTTCTTCTCTGCCATAACACCAACTGTAATGAAAATAGTGAAAAAAATGTTGAAAGTGCAAAATAATTGCAGATTCTGAAATGCAATTACAATTTTTATTTAGCACAGCCTCAGTTTTCTAAACATTTCCTATTTGGCTGCTTTTGATTTTATTACTTTACAATGCCTTTCTGACCCTATCTAATGATATAACTGTCAAACATACACAGTAGAAAAACTTAACCAACCGACTGAAATACGAAGTGTACAAGTACACTGAACATCTTCCACCTCTTGTGGAGCAGATAGATTTTTTGTTCAAAACTGGACTATTTGTCTCTTATCTAAGTTTCTGCCAGGACCTTGGCCTTGAAGATGCTGTATCCTATTCACCATCTCAGACTTCAGGTCTGAACATGGTCTTTCCACACTTCTCCAGTTCAGAGTTTGTACACTGGGTTCCACTGGCTATACTTTTTTGGAATATACAGTCTGCCATTCTTTCGTTTGGTCTTCATATTTAGGTGTAGCTGGCTGATTCGGAATGCCATAGATTGATGTTGCTGTCTCCACCGATCAGCCCACCACACTATGTTTTATTACCACCTCTGCCTGTTACCTTTGTCTGAGTCATCTGAGGAAGGTTGATACTTCCAATTGGTTGTACTATTTTCATTGGCAAGCATATTTTGAACCATACTTCCATTCCCAATTATATAGATGGTTTAAAATTAGTTTGTTACTTCAGCTTTAATTTTCTCATTCTGTCTTTGTTTTGATTTTTTTGTTTTTAGTATTTCCTTAGTTTGGCGTTCATATCCCTCCATCTTATATCTAGGTGCTTTGTCTTGTCCATTTTTTTTATATAGTTCTGGCCTTTGGGGTTGCTTCGAACCCTTTGGAATCCAGGGTTTAGACTTCTTGTCTGCAGTTTTTTATTATTATTTCCATGTTTTTCCAAATCACTGGTTAGTTGGTATTTGTGTCTGACATCCATACTCAGAAGTGATATTCAGTTACAATTTTTGTTCTTATTCACTTGCTTATGTTTGTTGTTTCCCTCTTACAAGGCTAGTTGTTACAGTTTTCAGAGGTTATTCTTTTTTGGAACCAGTCCTAGGTTTTGGTCCTGTCAGTGCCTACCTCTCTCACTTCATCTCCCAGTCTTCTTTCTTCTCTAACAACCCTGGGGCTTTGTATGCCCTATCTCATCATTTCAATCTTCTTTTTCATACTTTATCTTTCTTATTGTTCTCTTTTCTATCCACTTCTCGCTGATCCTCTGTATCTTCATTACTAACAGGAGGAATTATAGAATCTGTCTCCTACTTTACTCTGGATTTTTATTCTTGTCTTTTTGTTGTCCCCATAAAGTTGGGGGTTTCTCACTCTGTCATTTCTTTATCATCTCTAAAATTACTCTTTTCATTAGAGAGGTCTCTAGATTTATCATTTTCTGCTTTAATTGTTTAGGATCACCAACTGATCCATCTTGCATATTCTTCTTTGGGTCAGTCTGACCATAGACATTTTTGCATCTCCTGCCAGTATCAACAGAGCACAGTCTTTTTCCTCTTTTCATTGTTTGTCTTTGGAGATCTCACAAACTGGTATGTGAACTAAAAGTAACACATTTGTTTACCATAATTTGTATCATTATGCAGTTTCCTTTTCCTTTGGTTTTTGCCTCTTACCAATTGTTATTCTCCAGTATACCCTGCAGATCTAGTTCGATTACTTTTGTTTGTTGTTTTTTCCAATTATTTTCACATGATTTATACGTATTATGGTACCTTGATTTATGTACACATTCCAACACATTGAAAATTCCTCAATGATATGAAGAAATAAAATGAATGGAAGAAGATGGTAATCATCTGATACAATGTTACATGAAGAACGACATCTTACGCTTCTCATTCCTGGGGCCATTGAAACCACCAAGTTGCTGGCATTACCTCACAGGTAGTACTTAACAAAATTCTGCATTGAACATGGGAGAATGGAAAATATTAAACCCATCTCCTCCTCCTAAGTAGCCAGTGTTGAAATGAAAGTTTTCTGGGAATATAATTGACATAGCCAATTCTGAACTCTTATAAAAACAAAACAAATAAAACAGACAATTCTTTCCTGATCTTCCTGACTTTCAGTGAATTTTCTTTGCCTTGTCAAGAACAAACTTGTGCTTATATAGAGATTGTGTGACCTTCCCATTGGTTGAGGGCTACAGCAGTGTGATTGTCACAAGCTGTAATAATGCATGTGGGAGCTTATTCAAGGTTGATGGCATGTGGTAGTTGTATGTAAGTGGATAGCTCTTAGTGATGCAGAGGTAAGTAGCTATTTGAAAAACATTTTTACATAAGGGAGATTTTAACCCTGTCTCTTGACTGTTGAACTATCCAAGAATGAGTTAAAAATATTATAATGTTACTTGTCAATGTAGTTTGTACAAACTAAGTTTTACTCTGGACAAAAGTGTAAGGAAAAAAAATTTTGAATGTGATTACCAAGTTACAGATAAACATATTTCACTTGTAAAGGGTTCAACAATTCTTGTTTCAGGAATTTGATTTCGTTTTAGGACTTACAGTGTCAAAATAATTATATTCATGATAAGTATACAAGTATAAAAGTGGAAACTTTTATTTCAAGCCAATTTGAATTACTATTGGTCTTAGAACTTCTGTTAATTAGAAGGTTTCTTTGAAGTTCCTTCTGCATGAACCTTATTTAAGCTTCTGAAAAGCAGAAATTTCATTCCTTCTATACTTATGTTTAATAGTGTTCTTGGTGAAATGTAGTGTGCATGTTGTTGTGTATAAGATTTCTAAGAGAAATCATTTTATTTTATTAAATTATTTTTTTCTTTTTCTTACTCTTTCTCATGATACTGATATTTATTTGTTTAGAAAAAAATATTTTACATATGAAATTTTTGTACCTAAAGTATTATGTGCCTTGAACTATATTTCAGGTTATCAACTACCAGACACATTTCTCTCCTGGTTTGTTGTAATGAATTACTTGTCTGGTAAGCTCATCTATCTCCCAGTTTTTCTGTAATAAAAGAGTAGGTATGCAGATATACTTGCTTGTTAAAAATGTAAATGGCACAAAATAATGAAGGTACCAAACATTTGTTGTGGACATGTATGAAAATATACAGGATAAATAAGGGTCATTCCATGCCAAATCATCCAGATTTTGGAAAATTTTCCAGGTGACTCCCTCAGAATACCTTGAAAAAATTAACATGTGCTAATCTACCCATATAATGAAAAATTGCCAAAGATGAGATCAATATCTCTAATAGTTTCTGATTTACAGCCCTGTAAAATTTATTTATTTTTATTTTTGGCAAATTCATTTTCAGGCAACTTTGGCTGCTTAAAGCTACAAGAGTAATGGTGGTAAAAGGCTGAAATTTGCTACACTGACTGAATTAATCTCACAAAATTCGAAAATGGTCTCGAACCAAGTTTATCTCTCTTAGGATTTGCATATTGAGGCTGTAAAATCACCTGAAAACCCAAAATCATAAAAAACATTGGTTTATTTAATAAGCCATAGCTCTAAGACTTAATATGATACAAAGCTGAATGTTTTTTTCAAATTTCTTATAACATATCAGTTGATAAATCAGCAATTGTTGTAATTAAAAGTCTATTAGATCTCCTGTAAAAAAAATTTAGTTTCTTGCAACGTTTTATGATTTAGCTAAAAATAGCCCTACTTCAGGTCACAGTTTGACCATGTCACCAGTTATTCAGCCTTTTCAGATCTTTACCATATATTCTTACATCTCTGAATATGATCTGCAAAAAAATCAAGATGGTGTTCTACCTACTTTTTGAGTTATAATTTTTTAAAGTATCCTCTGACCATACATTTTTTACTTGGAAATAAAACTTCATTTCAGGTGTGTTACTGTGTGCAAATAGGGCAAGAAAGAAAGTAGGACGGGTGAGAACCATTGTAACTGACATAATGCGGGACTGTTTCATACTCATAGGCATCGTGGTTCTTGCCACCACAACGAGCAGTCAGGGAACCACGACATAATGTCTTTGAGTGACTGAACCTCTAACACTGGAAACATCGGAGATGGTTTGGAATGTATGGCCGTACCCTGCTATTAAGATAACCTGCCTTGATGGTGGCAGGTGCATGTGGTGATGTAAATGTCAGAATGAGGATATTGGTTAGCAATGTAACTCCATCTTTGTGAGTGGAGATACGTCTCACTGCAGAAACTCTTGTGGAGAAACCAGCGAGAATCTTTGACTCGGGCATGTTCTTCACATCCCTCTAAACAATGTTGGATGTTTCCACCAATATGTCTCCAGATCGAAGCTTCTTTACTGACTTTGTAGAGCTAGCAAGTCCCTCCAGTCCCTTCTGAACAAAAAAAAGGGGGACATTTGCCCTAAAGGTTTCTCTGAAGGAGAATGTTGGATAAGAAAATGAGGTACAACTGGTAGTACAAATGTTGAAAATTGCTGATCAGAATCTTCAAGATGTGGTCGTTTACCTATTAACTGTTTTTTTACTATTTTATTTAAATTTTTATTTGGAGGATCCATAGGAACAAAGAAAATTTCGGTGCGCACTGACTTCACTCACCATGGAGCCCTACGAGGGGACGCACTACAATGCCAAGCAAGGACACTGCAGCAATGCCAGGGTTTTGTGAGCACTACACCCAAACATCTGCATCAGACACAATATCCACAACACCTGTTGAGAACTTCCAACACTGGTACTTGGTTGACCCTAGCCCAAGTGGACCAGCTGATTGACCCAAGGAAGGCCACCCCAAGGCTGCCCGTTCTACAGGAAGTCAAGGCCAAAGTGGTATGTTAGGGTTGGACCTCTCAACCACCCAGAACCTCTCCTTCCCTTCACAGGTCACCACACACGGCAAACACGTGGGTGGATGTTTAGATCCCAGAGTAGGTAACCTGAAAGAACAGAACCTTCCCTGGGAGGATCTCTCACCACGTACAGGAATCCACACTGAGGAGTGAGAATAAGAAGTGCAGTAAAAACTAAAATAAATAAATAAATAAAGTTGTTGTATGAAATAAAATACAGAATGTGAAATATCAAATTTTTGAATCAGTTATATATGTGTGTGCGTGTATAACAAATACTTAATAAAACACATTAGGGATACTAAGCACACGAAAATTGTGACCATAGTGATGACTACCAGATAACAAAAGTTTTAATGATACAAAGAATTATCACAGAGAGTATTAGGTAGGAAAGTAAACAACGTTTTTATTCAAAACGTTGTCATTCGGTTTGAGGAAAAGAACTTGCAAATTTATGCCTTTTCTCAATGTCAATATTTTAATATTTGAAGCAATCCAAAGTTGACTACGTGAGAAATGGCTCAACAGCTCCATGCAACAATTATTACCTACATCTATGAGATTGGAAAAGTTTCAAAACTTGGACACTAGGTTTTGGATAATTAACATATTGAGAGAGTCACTATTTGTTAATCTTTGGCAATAAAAAATGCTCATGAATCAATTCTGGAAAGAATTGTAACTGGCAACGAAAAGTGGTTTTTTGTTATGAGCATACTCAATATAAGAGACAATTGTTGAATATCTGTTACACACCTGTTCCAACACCGAAGAATGGCTTATATCCAAAAGAAAAGGCTTTTCTTGTGTTTGGTGGGATGGGGGGAAGTGCAGTTTATCAGAAAATCTTGGATCAAAATCACAGCTGAAAGATATTGTCATCAGATAGAGTACTAAGACCAAGCACTGATAAGGAAAAGAGCTGCATTATTCAATATAAAAGTCTAATGTTTTTGCATGACTTATGATTATGTTTTGAATCCTACACACTTTGTAAATGACTCAAGAAAAACTTCAGGCCTTAAAATGGGAAGTTGTGCCTCATTGATCCTATTCACCAGATAGTGCTCCATCTGATTATCATATTTTAAGATCCTCACAGCATTATTCAGATGAAAAAAGGTTTGTAAAAATCGAGTAACTCAAAACTGACTTAAGATTCTTTTTGAATCCAAATTAAAGGAATTTTATTCATGAGGAGTCCATAACTTACTTAAAATATGGAATAATGACATATAAAATAAAGTCAAATACAGTGGTACCACAGTTCTCGAACGACTCCCTTCTCAAACAATTTGGTTTTCGAACATATTGTTTGAGAAAAATATGTCTCGGTTGTCGAACATAAACTCGGTTCCCAAACCAAACTGTCGTTGTCTGAACCCTCGAAATAATGACCTGATGACCCAAATGACCCTTTGACCACTTTTGGCCCACGCCAAGCTTACCCAAAACATTTTACCCGCACACCTGTTGCTCAGTCCACACCTCTGCTAAAATCTGCTGTGAATGTTCTCATTTTTCTTTTTGTTGTTGTTTTTCTAAATATTCTAATTAAATAAACCACCTTGGGGTCAAAGAAGGATAATGAAAGCAGCAAGCCAAAGAGAAAAGCTGTTAGAGCCACAATGGAGGTGAAAAAAAGATCTCATAGTGAAGTATGAGAGTGGTGTTTGCGTGTCTAACCTTGCTACACAGTTTGGTATGGTGAAGTCTACAGTCTGCACCATACTGAAAAATAAAGAGGTCATCAAAGGAGCTGATGTTGCAAAAGGAGTGACAATGCTTACGAAACAAAGATCACAAACAATGGAAGAGGTAGAAATATTGTTATTGATTTGGGTAAACGAAAAACAGTTAGCTGGTGGTAGCATTTCTGAGACCATCATTTGTGAGAAAGCAAAGCAGTTGCATGCTGACCTCTTGATAAACACCCCTGGAATGAGTGCTGATACAAGTGATGCCTTTAAGGCTAGTAGGGGATGGTTTGAAAAATTTAGGAAGAGAAGTGGTATACATAGTGTGGTGAGACATGGGGAGGGTGCCAGTTCTGACAAAGATGCTGCTGATAAATTTGTTAGGGAATTTAAAGACTATGTAGAGGCTGAGGGTTTTATTCCCCAACAAGTGTTCAACTGTGATGAGACAGGCCTCTTTTGGAAGAAAATGCCAAAGAGGACCTACATCACCAATGAGGAGAAGTAACTGCTAGGACACAAGCCAATGAAGGACAGGCAAACTCTATTGTTATGTAGTAATGCAAGTTGGGACTTAAAACTTAAGCCTTTGCTTGTGTACCAGTTTGAGAACCTGAGGGTTTTTAAGAAAAATAATATCCTGAAAAGTAAACTAAATGTCATATGGAGGGCTAACAGTAAAGCATGGGCAACCAGGCAATTTTTATGAAGTGGGTCCACGAAGTGTTTGCCCCAAGTATAAAGAATTACCTCACAGAAAAATAGTTGCCACTCAAGTCCCTGCTTGTAATGGACAATGCACCTGCTCACCCACCAGAATTGTAGGACAGGTTGGTGGAGGAGTACAGTTTCATTACGGTGAAGCTCTTGCCCCCTAACACAACTCCACTCATTCAGCCCATGGACCAGCAGGTCATATCCAACTTTAAGAAACTCTACACCAAAGCGCTTTTTCAAAGGTGCTTTGAAGTGACCTCTGACACAGAGTTAACCTTCAGAGAGTTTTGAAAAAAATCACTTTAATATCCTCCATTGCTTGAGGATCATAGACAAAGCCTGGAGGGAAGTGTCTTTGAGGACCATGAACTCAGCCTGGAAGAAATTATGGCCAGGCTCAGTAGCAGATAGAGACTTTGAAAGCTTTGAGGCTGGGCCTGTTGTCGAGGATATTGTCTCCCTAGGCAGTGTATGGGCTTGAATGTAAGTGGTGATGATGTGGAGCAGTTGGTGGAAGACCACAACACTGGGCTCACCACAGAAGAACTCCAAGACCTTCAGAAGGAGCAGCAACAGAAGGCAACTGAGGAAGTGTCTTCAGATGAGGAGGAGGGAAGGGAGTATATTCCTAGTTGTTGTTCCATCAAGAAAATGTGTGGAAAATGGGGAGAGTTACAATGTTTTATGGAAAAATTTCACCCTGATAAAGCTGTAGCGAACTGCAGCATAAACCTTTTCAATGACAATGTGTTGTCTTACTTCAGAAACATTTTAAAATGCAGAAACAAACCTCATTAGAGAAGTGTTTAGTGAGAAATAGGTCCAGTGAGTCTCAAGAAGGTTGTAGTGGTGCAAAGAGACATAAAAGAGAAAGAACCCCAGAAGGAGAGTTACCTGACTTTTTTATGGAAGGTGACTCCCCTTTCAAACAATAATAACCCTCCTACTCTCGACGTTCCTCACCACCTTTCACTTACGCCATCAGCTCTCCTAAGCACAGGTAAAGTGCAGTTAAATTTTCATTTATTTATTTTTATTGTATTTATAGTTTTTGTGGTTGGCTATGCATGCAAGTATTATTATACAGGTATAAATAAGCAATATTTTTACTTAAAATACTTCATTATGCATAATTTTTGGAGGTCTGTAACAGATTAATTTAATTTGCAGTATTTCTTATGGAAAACATTGAATCAGTTTTCGAGCATGCCTCCTGAAACTGATTAAGTTCAAGAATTGAGGTACCACTGTATTATCATGATTAAATTTGTTAATTGAAAACTAATTTTTGTTCAGTTTTTTAAAGTATTTACAAAACTACTTTTTTTCGGTCTGATACAAACAAAAAACAACTGGGACCATACACTAGTATTTCCTATTGCAAACTCTTTGCTGTAAATGAAGAATTACAATAGTTTTCATGCTGCTAATTATTGATTATTTTTCCAAATATCCTGTGTTACCTCCCTCATTTCAGGCAAATTATTTTACTTCAAGTTTTCAGTTTTCACATAAACCAATACAACATGAATAATGTTAAAGGTCTGTGAAGACTGAACCATGGATGTGAGAGTTATATCAGATTCTTTACTGTCAACATACTGGTTCACCACACTTGATATCTGCATGTAACTATTGGTAATCATGAAGTGACTAATTTTGTATAAATCGAAAATACCACTGGATCAAATGTAGCTCAAAACTTAGTGGTTTTCCATCATGCTTCACTTGTAGATATTGTACTTTCACTGTTATACTATTCTCTTTACCATCATTGAATGAAGTTTTCATTGATTGTTGCTAAACTACTCGAATATAGATTCATGTTGAAACAGAATAATTTTCCAGCTTTGTTCATTCCATCATTTGTGGTCCAATACCCATCTAAACCTTTTGGCTAGTTACCTATTTTTAGCAATAGTTTTGAGCCAGCTAAGTGTCCACTGAGACCAATTTATATTAATGTGCATGCTACCGTTTTCAAGGTAACACTCAACTATATTTACTGCAAGGTTATTGTCAAGATTTCTCTTGTAAAAAAATACCACAAATTGCTTAAATTCACTTTTAGTTTCTGATTTATACCTCAGTCGCCTCTAATATAAACAGTGTCAGTTTCATTTACCCTCTTTAGACTTGCATACAGCTCCTGCAAAAAGATGAATTCTTGTTGAAAAGTTTTCACATAGTCTCTCTGACAATCAAAAAAATGTTATTTCTACATGTTTGTCATGTGACATTTCGGTATTGAGAGCCACAACAGGATCTTTACTACTATTAATCAGCATAGTATAGTTGGTTTTTATAATCTCTTTTGTGATGTACACTTTCTGATTAGGTGGATGACAGCCAATGATAAGGTAAACAATCAAACATGACAACACTCATTTTCAGTATTGTCCATTCATCCTCTTGATCCTTTCCATACTTGTTTTCATACTGTATATTATGTTATTAATACAAGGGACAATAAACAGGTGTGTATGTGTGCATGCACACACATGCTCATACATTTGTATTGAAGCAGAGGTTTCCAAATCATGCTCCATGATAATACTTTGGGTTACTACCAGGAGCACTATCCATAGTAATACATCAAATTTATGATGTCACCATTTTAATTGAAAGAACAATGAACATATTAAAATGCTGAGACATTATAAAAATAATATAGTAATATATACAAATACAAAAATTAATAATTGTAATTAACATAAATTATGCAAATTCATTGTGCACCTGGCAATGTTGCCTGCCAATTACAAAAAACAAGACAGTTGATTTCCAGTTGAACTGATACATATAAAATCAAAATATAGAAGTACAATAAACGTGGAACCAGGTTTCTGTTTAAAACTGCCAGACATTGACCCAGGAATTCATAAGATTGTTTTAGTAAAGCAGTATCATCTCTGACATCAAAGTCTTTGTTGATATTTGAAATACATTTGATTCTTCCATCTTTATATCTCTTTTCTTTGTTGTTTTTTTTAAAACTAGAATCAAACTGTAAAAGTAGTAAAATATGTATATAATACACCAGTTACACTTTCTAAAAAACTGTTTTAATGGGGGGGGGATGGTCTGCTGGTTGGCAAAGTTTGGGAACCCATGAATTAAAGAATTTGGAATAAAACTGTCCATAAAACTTACTAGACATGGGGGAGCGTATACACAAGTAAAAGAGAATTAGCAGAAAAAACATGTACACTTAACAAAACTATCACATCTATAGGTGTGTTGATGTGTATCTTAGCATTTTAAACACATAAAATAAAATACCAAAAGTTATTAAAATAAACACAGATATGAATTATTTTCTTACAAAAAATTGTTTGCAAAATTTCTGATGTCCAAATGTAAGCTGTGTAGTGAAGGCATGAGAATAATTGTTACTCTAAGTGGATGCATGTTATTGCAATCAGAATTTATATATGTCTGTTAAGGACTTAAAACTTATTATGCACCAACTTTCAAAAGTACATTTAATAATTGTTACTATGATAAAATAGATAAAAACATGACTTCTGTCTTTACTAAAATTTATTTACCTTCCTCCCCACCTGCACAATTTAACAACCAGACAAAAAAACATCAATGTTCATAAGTTACAAATTTCACTTTTCATTCTTATCAGTCTTTTCCAGCTAACAAAGACATTAATTTTTATTCAAAATTAGTTTTTATACATATATTTTTACCGACTATTATTGTCTGAGAAAACCAGTTATCAATTATGAAGAAAACCAGTGTTCTAACATATGTAAAATCGTTTAGACACTACATTAAATTCATCAATAAAAGTACACTTTCTAATTAAGATTGTTGTACCTGAAAAACAAGTGATAAGTAAAACGTCCTGGGATTTTTAACTCATAAAAACGTTTCTCCAGATACTAGTCTACAATTTATTTTAATAGATGTGTTATAAAAAAAGAGCATTTTTTAAACTGTATTTCCTAGAAGTAAAGCTTTCTACATATATATGTATATATTTATGTGAACACTACTCTCTTCCACACATACGTACATCTTAATCATTCTAGTTTCTAGAAATACTTCCCATTTCTCTGAAACTATGTACTAAATAAAAACAAGTATAACATATACTGTACACTAATAGAATTTTATCTAAATACAGATTGAGAAAACTATTAATCTGTGGGGAGGAACGAGCCAGAATGAAGTTTACAAATGAAAAGCATCAATTAACAGTTTCTCTTGTTCCTTCTTGAACATCTGTTTACTTCCTGTTGCTGTTGATGGAGAAACGGCATGGCCACCATAGCTGAACTAAAAGTTTATTATGCAATACATACACATACAATAACTATTAGTTGACTATTTATACTGCTAAAAAACTGCTTGAAAAAAATATCAAATTAAAAAACAAAGTTCAAAAAATAGTTCTTTAAGTTATGGTGAGATTACTGAAACAACATGGATGTTGGTTATATGATGCAAACTTCTATTAAAATCATGCAACTTACATTTAAACAACATTCTACATAAAGCTCATGTACTTTCAACAATTGTAATAATGTTAATCAGAGGCATAGAATATAATAGTCATCCTACAAATTTTTCCATCAAGCTCTCTTCATATCCAATTTATTATAATGCTATGCACCCCTATATACACACACACGTCTTCAGGGACAGTTGCTACAATCCTATGTAACTTATGTTTAAACAATATTCTCTTTTCAACAAAATGTTGCTATATACTTTTCTTTACCATCATGCTACTTGTATTTTTCAAGACTTGCTATACATGATGGCACAATTCAAAAACTATCAAGTTTCCTTCTAAGTGGTATTTTAGCCCAATAACATTTTTGTGTAATAATAACAAAAGCTTGTTTGTACTGAAGCAATAATAGTTGTCAAGTACTCAATGTGACGTGGGTCATTAATGTTACAAAGACAAGACTCCAAAAGAGGCTGTACATGGCCCCAGAAGCCTTGGTTTTTATGTTCTTCTTGGACCCAGGTTATCTTAGCATTGGGGTATTTTTTAATCTCATCTTTTTGCAGATGGGAAAGGGCACAGCTGAGGAAAGAAGAAATGGTTGCTAGTCAAAATCTAAGACAACTGTAAGTAAAAGTTATGCAAAGACTATTTAATACAAGTTACACACACACACACTATAAAAATATCAGAAATAATACTTCTTATAATAAAATCTATAAAGATGTACTAAATTAGTTAAACTTATTATATCTTGATCTGAAAAACAAATTCATTGTAATGAAGTGTCATATATATACATCTTGTATATTTATGAATCATCTTTTCTTCATTATAAACATGGAAAAAAATTATAAAAATAAAGAAAGAAATATGTGAATCAAAAATCATAAAAGTAAACAGAACTAAATCAGAGGAAGATAGAAGATATAACATGTAATGTAGATATTAAAATCAGAAATGAGAAAAAACAATCAGAAGATCGAGGATTATGTAAAGTGAAACTCAGAGGAAATGGGTTACTTTATGTGAAACAAAAATAATAGATACATGGACTATATCATGTGTCTGCCAAAATCTAACACCTAATTCATACCATATAAAATCTTGAACAAAACAACGTATATTTCGATCATTTTCCATGTAACGATACTACTTATTTTCAACTGTTTTCTAAGTAACAATGTTCCCTGTACCCAAACATTTTCCATGTAATGATGTTATTTATATTAAAACATTTTTATACATCATGAAGTTACTTATTTTCAACATTTTTCTTTATGACACAAGGTACATTTAAACTTTTCATACCATGCAAAAGCAGGAATCGGAGGTCAAGAGTTATTCTAAACAAACAATCAAAATAATAAAAATCAATGGGTATACTGATTACATAACACAGATGCAAAACAAATCTAATTTAGTTTTACCTATCCTTACAAATAAAACTATCTCGACCTACTCGCTCCACTCTAGTGATTCCAATATTTGATTGAAGATTCAGTTTCTCCCTTTCTTTAGCCAGATCAAAGGACACTTTACCAGAACAAAGGAGGAGCTTCTTTACTTTTTCTGGAGCTTTGCTTGCCTCTCCTTCATCAGGTATAACACATTTGAATGTAGTTCCTAGAGAAAAAGAAACAGTGTATTGCAAGATGTATTCAGGTGAAATTAATGCATTATGAAAGTATTAAAAAATACTTTCAATCAATCATGTACATCCACTAAAGAATTTTTACATAACCAACTCAGGACATATGTACTAATGAAGTAGTAAGTTCTGAAATGTGTTTCAAACCTGTAAGTGACCATGGAGATCTACATGGTAGGTTTGAGAACTTTAATGAGCTTAAATTTCTGTTCCATGAAAAGGAAACATTTCAGCTTCTGTGTCATGACCTCAATATATAAACTGAAATCTCATCCATTTTGTTTCCACCAACAGGCATTTGTTGTCCATTAAAGTTTTCAAACCTTCTTTGTCTACCCTGTCTAAAGTTCTACTCAAACAATACACAGATATTATGTGCTGAGTTATATAAAAAGTCAATGTTTTTAAATGAGAAAAAAAAGTAAATATTGATGATACATTTCCAAGATTAAATGTAAACACTGATGATGTTATAAGTGTGTTATAAATTAGAAAATTGTAAGTTTTCACAAATACGAATTGCCTTAACTGCTAAACCTTACCCCACACTTTAGTTTTACATAGCAAACACTTTAAATGTGAAGAATACCTTAGTCATAAAATGTAAATATTTCAAACTTCAGAAATGCTTTAACTGGAACACATATGTACTTCAAACATGAGAAAAACTTTAGTCAAAAAGTGTAAATACTTCAGACTCAAAAAATGCTTTAACCACAAAAACATAGGAAAATGAACTACTAACACAATGTTTCTAGAGGACAGTGAGAACCAGTACAGATTGTCGTTTGAACTAAAATATAAATATTAAATATAGCCCTACACTACAAGCTATACAACACTTAATTTGCTGTTAATTTATTAACCAGTTTCACATGTTACACATTAAGATGAAGTAAACCCATCCTGCAAGATTACGAGTACTGTCAAACTTTTCCACACATTCACCTATGTACTGACGGACAACCACACGATTCATCCAAAGACACTAAGGACTTGCTTCAAACTTATGACTGTCACTCACAAGTAATATATTACCAATCAAAATAATAGCATTCCAAACTGTGGATCTATCTCAACCAAGTATTGCAGCACTTGAAAGTTAAAATGGCTGAATGTGAGAGCTACATCTGAGTGTGTATTCTGTGTTATGGAGAGGTGTCAAAGTGTACATGATATAACATTTAACTCTGAAGATGGGACATATATTTTCCAGTGTTCCCATATTTCCACACTGAACATGGGACAAGTATTTCCACCTTCTGGGTTCATCTTGACTATCATCATTAGATGGTGAGTTACAATCCTCTTGTCCCATTGCCTCTTTATTATCATGCATTTGAAGACAACTTGACTCACTTTCTAAGCTATTCGAGGTAAGAGCATCAAACATATTTACATTGTAATGAAAGTTACTACTTACTGCTTTGGTGATACAGGCACAAAACAAATTCAGAATTATAGTTAACATAATTTTTCCAATACAGGATCAATTCAATGCACCAATTATACGCACATTCAGTTAGCAAATAAACAACAACACCTGTTTTAAAATATGCTTATCACCCTAAGGATTGGAGATAAAAAACAAAATCTATTAAACATAAAACAAGCAACAAAAACGTTTCAAACTGTTTATTCAACACTTAGAGATAAGAAATAATAAAGTAAACCACTCTAATAATTATCCAATCAAATACACAACCAAATCATCATGTAAGGTGCAACACAATTTTTTATTACTATAATAACTTCATTTAATGTAGAATAAATTGGAAAACAGTATTATTTGTACAAATTATTTCTGAAAAACATTATTAATCTACTAAAACTAAACCTTACTCTTAAAATGTAAAACCAGGAAACAGAACAAATATAACTCCAAGTTCAAGAATGTGAAAATAAAGTTGAAACTACTAATAAAACATTGTAGTGGTTCCCACTGAAAGAAAGACATTTATTCTCAATGGTAAGTCTGATGACTAAACACTAGATATCTGAATTCAGTACTCAAAATGAGCAAAGCCCAGCCAATTCTTTCGCTTTACATTTAGGAAAAAAATAGTGATGTCAAAAAAAACAAAAGATGCTGAATAATTCCTGTGGGTAAATTGATTGCACAAATCTAGATGTAGTGACTAGTGGAAAGTTAGATGTAAATGTTAGCTTAGTGTGTGTGGAAAAATCAACAAGTTACTGCACCTTCAATTATGTCATCAAAACTGGATTTTGCATCTGGGTGATGCAGCAATGATTTGGGAGTGAAGATAATAAGCTGTCCAATAAGAAAGATATATTATGTAATATTACAGATTATAATTATTGTAAAGTACATTATAAACAGTTTAGATGACCTGTTAACCTCTCAGAGAACCTATGGTCTACTAGAAGACCTTTAGTTTGAACAACTGAGCAAGACTACTCTGAAACTCTACTTGTGAAATGAGTATTAATAACACACTAATGATTGGTTGGTTTGGCTTGTTTCGAATTTTGTGCAAAACTACAGGGCTCTCTGCCCTAGCCCTCCCTAATTTTGTAGTGTAAGACTAGATGGAAGATAGGTAGTCATCACCACCCATTACCACCATTACCATTGACCGTAACTTATAACACCCTCACGGCTTAAATGGCGAGCATATTTAGTGTGATGGGGATTGGAACCCGCGATTCTCGGATTACGAGTCGGACCTTTAACCCACCTGGCCATGTCAGGCCGTGAGATTTGGTTGTGTTGTAACATTTGTGAAAGGTGAAGTAAGGATCCGCTGGTGTGCAAGACAAACAAACTGTGAAAATAGAAAAAACAAGGCACGTAAACCGAGGGTCGCGGGTTCGAATCCTTGTCACACCAAACATGCTCGTCCTTTCATCCATTGGGGTGTTATAACGTGACGGTAAATCCTAGTATTCTTTGGTAAAAGAATAGCCCAAGAGTGGGTGGGTGGTGATGACTAGCTGCCTTCTCTTTCATCTTACATTGCTAAATTAAGAACGAATAACGCAAATAGCCCTCGTGTAGCTTTGCCTAAAATTTTAAAACAAACAGAAAATCACTTCAAGTTACTGTTTTCTGTTAAATCTGCTTCCTCAACTTCCTAATGAGTCAAAATAATGTAATAGATCAATAAACCCTACAGTATTGACATTGTAGTTTCACAATACCTTCAGATGCACCGCAATGTATAACAAATAATTTGTCCAAGTTTCCATCAATGTCAGTGCGTTTTTTGTATTTAATTAGTAAAAAAACTTGAATTGAAAAACTTTTAAGTTTCTCTTAAATTTTTCGACAAACAATGAAACATATAGTTCAGGTTTCTCGTAATCAGATGGCTTACTGATATCTACGCTAAGGTATCTGCTAGCATTAGTTGGCAGGACGATAATACTTTATGAACCTCTCAGAAGCTAACGTTGACTTTACCTCATTACAGGAACAACGCTGACACCCTATGAGTGAATTACTTCTTTATAAGGGTGACTATTTGGTGATGTTGATTATTCTATCTGTTCATACTTCTTAGAAGTTCCCGGATGTCCTAAGCGTTGGTATTAGACAAGAGTTTAGTTTATAAATGTTTGAAACTACAATTTGAAAGAGTTATTTAGCAAATGTTTGCTCTTGGTGGACACTTACACATAAACTGCTACACCAAAACTCTTGGCCTGGTATAGCCAAGTGGTTAGTGCGCTCAGTTCGCTGGTTCGAATCTTTGTCCCGCCACACATGTTCGCCTATTCACCGTGAAGGAGCTATAATTTTGCGGTTAATCCCACTATTCGTCGGTAAAAGAGTAGCCCAAGATTTGAAGGTGGACAGTGATGACTAGCTGCCTTCTCTGGTCTTTCACTGCTAAATCAGGAACGGCTAGCCCTGTTACCCCTGTGTAGCTTTCCGCGAAATTCAAACAAAACTATGTATTAATCGTGATTTTTTCTTTAATAGAAAATTACCATGTAAAATATTTTGTAGGACGCAATGAAACTTATCTTGCTACCTTTATTCCTGAACAGAACAATTCTATAATTTCAATTCAGTCGATCACATTCTACCATTATTTTTGAGCCGCAGTGCAACATCTTTGTGTAACGATCATGGGTTCTAACTAGTCATTTCGCTATCAGTGAACTTATTTTTAAAATGTGTCTGTTTTTATATAGTCTTCCTTAAGTAATACTTTACTTTAATCATATTATATGATTTCTTCGTTAAGAACGATAATCTAATGCTGCGGTTGCATCCTTAAAAGCCACATTAAACTACTATTTAAGGATGTCAACGGCAAATAACAATATATCTCAACCTGATGAAAACACACAGAAATGGAACCAAACGTTGTTCAAAGTACTCGTCTCCAGGAAGGTAAACCGTTTCTATAACTTTATACTTACTACTATTATCTCTACATGTTTCGTAAAAAGAATATGAATTTTTATTTCATTAATATTTTAATCGATTCTGAATATCAATGTTTTCTTCTTATAATCCATAGATGTACCGGTGAAGTCCATATTGTATTTTTAAAGTAATGAATCCATCACTTCACTGATTATAGGGTCCTTAATAACACACAAGTCACAAGATATAATATATATATGCAAATGTTGAAATTAAACCCACTAATTATTGCTTCAATTTTCGAAGTATTTAACACTAGACAGTCAGTCATTTTATCCTACATTTCTGGTGTAACAGACAAAAACAGTAAATATTTAATAAGTTGAAATCTATAGGTCTCATCTGTTGTGAATGATATACATAAGAAGCTTGGTAATTTGACGTTTAAAGGACACCATACGAGATCTAATAGCAAACTTTCCGCTAAAGCAGAATGTGTTTGCTTCTCAGAGGTAATTTATCTTCACTTATTTTGGCATATATTCTAGAATACAATAAATTTTACATTGTCACACATTTTCTCAAAGTCTTTTCCGAATGGTCAGTCAGTGATGATAAGATAATGAAAAATTGTAAGTTTTCAAATGTTTTAATACTGTTTCCCTTTATCTGTGATTTGTGTAGTATAATCATTAAAACGAAATAAAAACCATACTAACATACACGCCAGCTCACGCCAAATCATGTTGTTCCAACTCTAAATGAAGTATTTGAGCCTTATGTTTGTGTCACGATTCTCTTCGAAGATCCTTCTTGCGTGTATCTTCCTTGATGATCCTGGTGTCCCATGATAATACACACCTTTCCTTTACCAATACCTATTTTTAACCTATAAGGTACCTAATGTAGTTTATAGGTTTAACGACCACGCCAGAGACTATTAAGGTTCAGATATATTCACATCTGATATAGAGATGCTGACCAAAAGGAATGAAATCAGTCTTCACCTGTCTACTCTAAATCAAATAAAAGGATTGAATCCACTCTTACATTGCCCCCATACCTGAAGGTACAAATCGTGTTGAGCGATATGATTGATTTAGGTGTTTAAGATTTTAAAGAGAATTGATAATATTGATGCACCATCTGTTTTCGTATTTAACGGTGAAAATCGTTGGACTAGGAGACACGATTATAAATTTTGGCAAGGTAGAAGTCATCTTCAACTAAGACAATTTTATTTTTCCAACAGAGTGGTTGATCTTTGTAATTGGTTGCATTCAGATGTTGTAGAGACAGTAACTTTACGTGAGTTGAAGAGAAAGCTTGATAAGTATATGAATGATAAGCAGTGGCTTGAAAATATTTTCATGAATTTAATAGTTTTAGCTTAGTTTAGTGGATGGGACAGGCGAAATGATCGGTTGTTATCTCAAAACATTATATTGTGTTAGTTTTGTTCTTCCATGATTACGAGATTAATTACCGTAGTTGATGTAGCTGTTGTAACTATATAATTAATACTTTGTTTATCTGACAGCAAATAAGTTTTCAGTTGTATTAAGAAATTTAGTTACGTAAACAGAAGATTCGATCCGAGAAGCCTACTTGAGATTTTACCAACTTTCAAAATAATCTTTATTTGAGCTATAAATACAAAAAATACTTTAGTGTTTTTTATTTAAGTTACATAAATTTTACATAATTATATTTCTTCTTTAAACGTTTATTCAATTAGTGATTTTAACATCAATATTAATTTTTCACATTGAGCCATGAACTTCAAGGAAGCTGTCATGGAGATTGTACTGTTCTGAAATAACATCAGCAAAAACTATAAATTCGATTAATATTAGTACACGTAAATCTGAAAGTAGTAACTATTAAGTTTAATTCAAACTAAAAATAGACTTCTTATGTTTTCCAAAATTTCAATCTCTTTATAATACGATGAACTGCATTTTTATTTTTACTCGTGTTTGGTTTTGGTTGTTCTTCCCGGATGATGCGTTGTGTATGAAGTAACCATTGGGTTGTGAGTTTTTCAGTGGATTTGTTGCGCCACTCAGAAGAACACGTGATGGTGTATCCTAGTTTTGACACAGATTGAAACAGAATGCAATTATATAATGCCTTTACAAACTTATAATAGTTTTTAAAACACATGGACACCTTCCATCCAATATTTATAAATTGTTTGTCAGCCTTTGGTTTCACTTTTGGTAAAATTTTCATCAAACTTTTCTTTAAGCCGTGAATCGTCATTAAATATCAACGATCAGTAAATTCCGTCTGAAATACTAATGTTTCGTCAACGCAGCTGGTAAAATCATCCTCACGCTCTTTTTGATCTTGAAGGAGGGTGAGGTTTTGTGAAACAAGAACTTCTGCTAGTTCAGTTTCATAGTATTTAATTCCTTGTAGGAATGTATTAATACTCTGATCGTCTTCAGGAATAACGAAATGTTTTGTCTTCAGATAGTGAATGAAGAAAGGGAATATGGACCCATCTCTTTGAAACTGATATTTCTTATCTTCAGGAAGATACCAACGTCGTTCACGTACTTGAGTGGTAAGGGAACTGCCTACTTTACACTTGGAGAGCGTTTCGACTGGAATTCTGTGTCTGATTCCATCGATTCTCAAATGTATAGTTTTTATTCCTTCAGGAAACATGGAAAAATATCAAACTATAGTAACTTATTTTACCTGAGATTTTAATTTCCCAAAATCCTATTATTTTATTTGTTATCGTTCATTAACTTGTCATGTAATAACTATATTTCATAAATGTGTATATATTTCCGTGTCTAAGCATTACTTTTTAATTATTGTTACGTAATACATTGTTTAAACAATTGTTTTTATCAATAAACGACAACAGCCAAGCATTTACAAATACTATTATCGAGTGAAACAATAACTATTATTGAAGAACTTTTCCTTTCACATTTCTCCATTTCTTGATGAATCAACACAGTGACGTACGATGGCTTGAGGAAAGTCATGAAGGGGTGAGTTAGTTTGTTTATTTGTTTGTTTTTGAATTTCGCACAAAGCTACTCGAGGGCTGTCTGTGCTAGCCGTCCCTAATTTAGCAGTGTAAGACCAGAGGGAAGGCAGCTAGTCATCACCACCCACCGCCAACTCTTGAGTTACTCTTTTACTAACGAATAGTGGGATTGACCGTCACATTATAATGCCCCCACGGCTGAAAGGGCGAGCATGTTTGGCGCGACCGGGATGCGAGCCCGCGACCCTCAGATGACGAGTCGCATGCATTAACACGCTTGAACTTGCCGGGCCGGGGTGAGTTAGAACCTTCATCTTCTATTTAAATAAACGTCATTCGATGTGTGCATCTGTTCATTAAACGTTTCCACATTTATTGATAAATGAGCACCAAACTTGACATAGTGATTCAGTAAGACATGAGAAAGGTGATGAGAAGGAGCCATCTAATTTTCGATTCCCATTCAGTTTGGTATCTAATTTCAATCAAAACACATTACTTTTTCAAACAACATGAATTTAACAAAAAGTTAGCATTGGTATATTATTGATTAACTGCATTCGCTTTTATCTATTGACCCAGCATGGTTATGTTATTGTTGTGCTCTTCTCATGCTGAGAATCCCAGTCGTATCCTGAGTAGTCCAAGAGTCGGCGATGGGTGGTGGTGACTAGCTGGCTTCTTTGTTGTCTTACACTTAGGGAAGGCTAGCGCAAATAGTTCTCGTGTAGCTTTGCACAAAATTCAGAAATCAAATAAACAAACTTTTGTCTATCATTTCAAAATTATGGTCGGATATGCGTAGAAACGTATTTGATTAGCTTTATGTGAAAACTTCTGAAACACACCCAAATTTTAAAAGTAACTTTGTCACAAAAAAATTGACATTTTGTGTGTGTACGTGCATGTATCACAGTTTGAAAATGAAAAAATTAGTAATTATTAACTGTTTTCAAGTCATATAGTTTATACAAATAGGTTTTTTCAAAAGAAACGCATTTATTTATTTGTTTTTATGCGTCTTTAAAATATAGTCTATGTGGAGTCGTCACAAACGCTAGCTGATTGTCATTGGTCAAACTGATTCAAAGCTGAAAGTTGTGAAGATAAGGCGGCATGCTTGAGCTGGGATATAATTTGTAAGTGTAGTCATTGAAATTTGTAGTTAGCGTTAATAATTTGATTCTTGTTAATTAGATTTTTTTATGTATCACCACAATAATATATTATCAGTCTGCGCTTACTAGAATATCTTCATTATGCGGACATATTTGGTACTTAAGCTTTGAAGAAAAAATAGATTATGACTCAGAATCTGATTCAAAACTGAATGAAATTGGGTGTCTTATTCGATTTCGAGCCAAATTTAGTTATCTGGAAACTGAAGTGACACACAAACTTGTTATGTATATCTAGGCCTCTTGTACCCAAACTTAGATTTAATTATAATTTTAAGTTGTAAATGTATATATTGTAAGTTATTAGTAATATAACGCTGACGAAGTTGTAACAATGTGATAAAAAGCTAGTAATAACCAAGTAAAAGTGAGACTTGAGAGGTGTTGAGAAAGATTGGTTTGAATCCCAATGATAATGATACTATATTGACAATAATTTGAGTAAATGAATAACGTTAGTACGTGATATTAATAGTAATACAGTGCTTTGCTGATTTGACGAGCAGTGAAGTGTGAAAGAAAATTAATTTCATACTTCATAATAATTGTAATTTGATATGCTTGATTCATAAATTCCAAGCTTATGAAAGGCAAATTGTGCAAAGTCCAGTGACAAAATTTTTCATTATATCACCCATTTAATATCGTGGAATGGTTTGTTAACCTGATGACTTCAAATTTCAAACAAAGTACTTTAACTGTGTAGTGCTGGTAATAGTGTCTCATAAATAATCAGTTAACCTTAGATTCACCAAATACAATTTGTGAGATAAATATGCCCTCTAAGTTTAACATATATTGCCTGTAATATTTACAGGGCCATTTTTCTATAGTTTTATGATTTGTGTTTTGTTAGTTTAGTACCAGGAGTTAAACCATAAATTATGATGTTCTTGCTTCATGCCTGAGGTCTAACAAAGAGTTTGACATTTACTGTTAAATATTTGTACTGAAAATACAATAATGTTTGATACTTAGAAGTTTTACAATGTTAATAAAGTGTTTATTTTCTTACTAACTTATTGTTTCTGAGATTTATGCAATTTTTAAAGGTATTCTCTGTTGATGTTAATCATTTTTGTATTTTTGTATCATTCTGTATGAAAAGTAATTATTGTATTAGTTTTTGTAGTATTAGTTGGAAGGGTTTCAGAAGTGAATAAAAATTTAATTATGTAGTAAGAAGAGTGTGGTATAAAGTATACATTATTTGATTAGAATAACCATTATAATTTTTTTAAGTTTATCAGTGTCCTATTTTGGGACCTTTGGTATTTATATCTATCAAAAGCTTGTTTATATACTTCCAGGGGAACTGTGTTGGCTTCAATGGGGAAACTTTGACACTTATCCAATTTATACCTTTTTTTTTCATTAATGATGCAATATTAAAAGCAGAAATGGAATATTTATAATAATAGAAACCAACGGTGTGTATTGGTATCTTATACCTCAAAAATAAGTGAAACAAAAATTGCTCCATTGAGTGAAAAGATCCCAGGATACAAGTTACAATGTGGAATTATGGAATGTACCATAGGTTTTGGAGGTGACTGATGAAGTAGGACCCACATTGCAGTGGGGATATGCTGTCTATCAGTCTTAACCTCCATTCACCTGTCTTATATAAGAAATAGAGTACAAATAGTTATATAAAATTAGAAATAGAAGTTAGGACAGCGAGATGTGGGTGCTCAAGCCCACAACTTCCTACATGTGTAAATGATGTGGGACATGTTTTTACACAAAATCTACACACATGATTTATAAAATACAATGCAACAACTGCCATGACTTCTATATTGTGGAAACAAGCAAAAAAATCGAAACTAGATTCAAAGAACACAAAAAACACCTTTGCACGTTTTTGAACACTACATATGTAATAAACACATTACCATAGGAGACACACATATGTTAAGTAGGGAAACAAATGCAAAATCAAAGAAGCCCTACTTGTACAACAACTAAAACTAAACCAACGTAAGGGAACACCTTTATATCTATACTAATTAATAACCTCATATCCAACTGCAATACCAACCAACAATCCTGTACTTGTTTATACTCTAGTCTCTAAGACGTGCCCAGCATTGTTCAGTTGCAAACTTTATTAACCTGAAGGTTTTTTAGGAAGGTCAAAATGTTGTTCTCCACTTATCATTAAAGGTGTCAATACCCATTCTAACTGTTCTGAAATACATTTTTGTTTCAAGTGGGTTTCTTTATCAAGAAAGCCTAATATTAACTAATAGTTAGAATTTAATGGTTCATTGAAGCGACTGTTCATTAGTATTTTACATTGTACCAAAAATAGCATTATACTTTGTAATTCACTCAAGATTTTGAATTTCATTATGTTAATTGTTCTATTTGTAATATATTTAGATCACTTAATTGTGTAACTTTTCTTTGACAATGTATACATTCAATTCTTTGTATTTGTGTGTTTGCTGCTTCTCTCTTCTCTGCTTTAATATATTTAAGGAAGATTTGTTACCTGCATGCTTTGACTGATCTGTGGTGTACTTCAACATAAACATTGATTCCTCACTCCCATATTTTGAGTAGTAAAACATTGGTATTTCTCATGCAGAAGTAAATAAAAAAAAATCATAAAACAGTGAAGCTCCTAATTAGCCTTCCGCCTGTATGCTCGTATTTAGTTAAGAGATTTATATCTGTTCTTTATACCTATATTCAGAAACAGTTGTATAAATATCATTAATAAGAGATTAAATAACCATACTTTGAATACTTCACCATAAAAATTCCATATATCTTGACTGGTCTGTGAAGTTAATCTTTTGAAATTTTAAGACACTTAATAAATGTGGCCTAATCTGTCATTTGGTGTACTACTTGTCAGTGAGTTGTGTTGGTTCATGTGATAACGAGGAGTTAGTAAATGGCTTCAAAATGAATGAAATGGGGGGAGCTGCTATGCTAGGTATGATAAATTTAAGTATATTTTCTGAATACTTTTGAATAAATACTATCAGATTTTAAACTTTGAGCTATAGTTCTTGTTTCTGTTGAGAATCAAAGGAGTTACTTCATATTAATTTGCAACTTTACTGCTGTGAGGAACTTTTTTGGCATACCAATTGTATTTTATTTGTAAAACAGATTGAGCTTGTCATATGTTTAGACTAAATTTCTGATTTAATATAAATGTGCTCTTTTGCTTCCACAGTTTCTGAATGGAGATGAAAGAAATTCTGATTTGCAAAAGTTTTTGTGTATTCCAAGTGTGATGACATTTTTTATGTTAAATTATTATCATATTTTAAAATTATTTCATATTGAATGAGATTGTGATTTGCCTTTTTTTAACAATTGAAAATGTTTAATGTGATTGTTTTGCTATTGCTCAAGAAAATTCTAAGCAAACTTTAGAATAAACTTTAGTATGAAAGTGGTTTTTTTACATTAAGATGACATTTTAATTTTTTAAGAAACAAGTATGCCATCTAAGTCCAGCTCTTATGCAGTCCTTGAAGGGCAGTACACACTCCATGAAACCATAGGAACAGGTATGCATTGGATCCATACAGTTTTGGAAATTGAATTTTTAAATTGTTTGAAATACTATTTATTCTTCAATAGATGCATAACATCTGTTAACTCATTCATGTGTACTGACATAAGGTCATAACTATTTCATTATTTAAAAAAAAAAATTTTCATGTAGCTTTTGCTGAAAACAAAATCTAAGTTTTGTTCATCATTGTAAACTGTTTCTAAGTCTCAGTTGTTGCTTCATGTGACAAATGTATTCATGTTATGTTTACATTTTTAACTCAGACCATTAAATATTAATATCTTCAGGTCCTAGAATTATATTCCATTTCTGAAATTAGAATTTTTAATTAGTTTTTCTAAAAGTGAAACAGTTAAAAAGGTTCTGTGATGCAAAGTTTCAAAAGTGGAATTATCTAATAATTTTGTCAACAAATATTAATCTAAGACTCTATAAGAATATTAACGTTAGTGTGAGAAATCATCAGAGCCTGATCACCTTTCCCTTAGCTTATTACAGCATAAAATGTAATGGTCTCATTACAAAACTATTTTCTAGCATAATCTTGAAGAAACATCTAAAGTAATTATAATTTTATATGCAACTAAAAATTATTTTTTAGGATATAAGAGTATCAAATATATAGTTTATGATTTGTTAAACATTCTGTTTTATAATGTTTCAGGAGGATTTGCCAAAGTCAAACTTGGAACACATGTGTTGACAGGAGATAAAGTTGCCATAAAGATAATGGACAAAAGGCTATTGGGAGTAAGAATCTGACTTTGAAATTTTATTGATTTTCTCAAGTGTTGTCACATTTATATTTAGTGATTACATGTAGAATAGTTCAATCTTGATGTGAAAGATTTAAGAACATACAAAGATCAAAATACCTAGGGACCACTGTTAACTCTTAAACTATGAGACAGACTAGATTATTTGAACAAAATATGTTTAATATTCTACTTATTGAAATGTTTTACGCTTTTACAATGTTGTTGGAGTGTGCAAATGTTTATACAATAGAACCCCTCTAAAGCAGCCACCTTGGGACTGAGACAAACTGGCCTGATTAGAGGGGTTCCACTGTACCATAATTAGGGATTATGTAAACAAACAAAGGGATTTTGTAGTATATAACACCCTGACATACTACAGGGTCAATAGTATCTTAGAGGGGTTCCACTGTAGTTATTTTTTCACTTTGATTTTATTTTTAATAATGATGTGCAATTCATCTGGTTCTTTCACTTGTATGGGTGTTTTCTTTTAAATTAGTTTAATAAAAATATTGCTATAATTGTAAATTCAATTATATTTTCACTAATTTTTCCCAAAATTCCAATGTCTTGTACTATAAAACTATTTTATATCTAAGTATGCAAAATTATTCAATAACTTAAAGTACTTTGGGATAAAATTGGCATATTCTTAGTGTGCAACTAAGTAGACTACAATAGTTGTCAAAGTATCAATACTAATGAGATCTGGAGTGGGATTAAAACATGATTTAGAAAAAGATTAACACTAAAAACTATGTACTGTAGTTTTGTTTTTATTCATCTTTCTTTGTTCTAAATATGAACACAGCTTTTCAATTGAATAAACTAACATGAAAAAAACACAATTTTCTTGTTTTATGCTTATCAAAACAAAGATCATTGTGTTTCAGTAAAATTCTTAACATTCAAAGACACTAACATTGACTGAACAGTGACATGTTTTGGAAAATAACAAAATATGACCCCTCAATGTGGATTCCTGTAAGTGGTGAAGGGGCTTCCCAGGGAAGGTTCTGTTCTTTCAGTTTTTTTCCTCTGGTATCAAAACATCTACCCACATGTTTGCTGTGCAAGGTGACCCATGAAGTTGAGGAGAGGATCCTAGTGGTTAAAGGGTCCAACCCTAACACACCACTTTGGCCTTCAATTCCTGTAGACAGGGAACCTTGGGATAGTCCCCCTTGGGTCAATATCTGGTCCACTTGGGCTAGGGTCATCCAAGTACCAATGTTGGATGTTCTCAACAGGTGTTGTAGACATTGTATCTGATGCTAGTGTTTGGGTATGGTGTTCAAGAAACCCTGGCACTGCTGCATTATCCTTGTTTGGCATTGTAGTGTTCCCCTCATAGGGTTCCATGGTAGGTGGGGTCAGTGGGCACCAAAATTCCTTTTTTTTTTTTTATTATGGATCCTCCAAACAGAAACTTTAATAAAATAGTGAAAAAACAGTCCATAGGTAAATGACCATGTCTGTAACACCTGTTGTACCTCATTTTTTATACTACATTCTCTTCTAGACAAACCTTTAGGGTAAATGTCTTCCTTTTTCATTCATAAGGAACTAGAGGGACTTGCTGGCTCTCTAAAGTCAGTAAAGAAGCTTTGCTCTAGTTACATATTGGTGGAAACATCCACATCTCAATGCAGTGAACTTCTCTTGCATTCAAAGGCTATTGGGGATATATTTATTGAGGTTACACCTTATGCTACATTGAATTCAACATGAGTTATTTTTGAGAGGCATCTGAAGAACATCCCTGAGTCAGAGATTATTGCTGGTTTTTCCACCCAAGGAATTTCTTCAGCGAGGCATATTTCCACTCAAAGATGGAATTATGATGCTGACCAATGTCCTCGTTCTGACATTTACATCACCACATCCACCTGCTACCATGAACACAGGTTATCTTAATTGCAGGGTATGGCCATACATTCCAAACCTTCACAGATGTTTCCATTGTCATTATTTAGGTCATTTGAAGATGTTATGTCATGGTTCATTGAACTGTGCTTGTTGTGGTGGCAAGGACCACAATGCCTATGAGTGTGAAATGGACCCTCATTGCATCAATTGCAAGGGCTCTCGGTCGTTCTACTTTCATTCTTGCCCTAAATGGTTGGAAGAAAAATAGGTGCAGTGTTTGAAATGATTCAAAACATTACTTACCCTGAGGCTTGAAAGTTGCTGTCCATCACTTCATCTCGGACATATGCTGCTGCACTTCATTCCACTACTACAGTGGGAGTGCAACCAGATCTCTCTGTGCCTCCAAAAGAATCATTCTCAAACCAAATGGAAAGTCTTTTGACCTCCATTGTTATAAAAATTGATGAATCAACTTCAACACCCATCTCTGTCTCTAACATACATTTCAGCAAATCCCAAGATCCACTTCCTTTGGTACCAGGTACAGGCACTTCTTTGGGTACATCTTCATCTCCCACCTGAAGATGCAGAATGACCATTCGTTCATGTCCACAGGTGCTGGAATCTTCTTCCAACAGCAAAGACCTGCCAAATTAATCCAGTGCAGGATCCATGGAGGTCAATAGACCTCCCTCAAATAAAGATTGTAAAGAAAAAAGATGTGGTCATAAACAGAAGAACTCCACCCAATTTGCCTGCACATCAATAAAAATACATAGAATGTATGCTCTCTGATCACAACCTTTCTCTTTTCAGTAGTGCTTCTTAAACATATTTTCATATACCCAGTCTGTTCTTTACTGCTATTGTTCCCTCAGTTTGCTCCCCTTTACTATTCTCACACTTTTATGGAGGGTTGACAATAATCCACAAGGTAGTGATCATTTTCCTATAATTCTGAGAGAGACTGGCCATGGTTGATGCCACCTGACCTGCATGCCCTATTGGAAGCTGGATCAAGCAAACTAGCCCTCTTTCACTGTTCTTGTAGAACTTGATCCTGCCATCATCTGTAAGTCATCAATAGATGACTGTGTGGCAGCAGTAATTAATTTTATTATACAAGCAGCTGCTCAATGTATTCCTAAAAATTTTACATGCTTTCCAGGATTTCCTCATCCGTGGTGGAATACTGTCTGCCTCATGGCATGGAAGGCTCAAAAACAGGCCTGGGATAGTTTTTGTAGGGATCTCATACTCTTGCACCCCATTGCTTTCCATCAGGCTCATGCACATGCTTGGTGGGTAAGATGTCAAAGCCAGAAGGAATCTTGGATTAAGTTCACAACTAGCGTATATTCTACCACCAGTTCCAAAGTCATATGGGACAAGATTCAAAAGGTCAGTGGGAAATATAATTCTGTTCTCCTCTTGATCTTACTCTCTGATGGTCAGGAAGTAGCTGAAACCCAGAGCATTGCTGATACTCTAGGTAAAAGCTTTTGCCAGGTATCTAGCACTTCTGCTTCTTCTTCCACCTTCTTAGCCATAAAGACTCGAACAGAGGGATCACCTCTTTCCTTTCAAGCTGATTGTCTCTATGACTATATTGGTCCCTTTTCACTGTTGGAACTCAAACTGGCCTTTCATCGGTCTGGCAGTACATTGGTCAGACCTTGATGATGTACACTATGAAATGCTACACCATCTATGTCCTGCTTCTCTGCTATTCTTCTGATTGTTTTAACCTGGATCTGGCAGGAGAATGTTTTTCCCGATGCCTGGCACCAGGCTATTGTCCCACCTTTCTCTAAGCCTGGGAAGGATCCCAAGATTCCTTTAAACTACTGTCCAATTGCTTTGATGAGCTGTTTCTGTAAGTTCTCAGAGAGGATGGTTAATGTTCATCTTGTTTGGTTCCTTGAATCAAACAACCTCCTTTCACCACCCAGTGTGGGTTCCAAAGACTGTGCTCCACCAGGGACCACCTGATTCGACTTGAAACGTCATTCAGAGAAGCCTTTCTCAGATGACATCTTGTATCAATATTCTTTGACATTGAGAAGGCATTTTGTGAGACCTTCATATACATGGGTTATGTGACCATTTGCCATTTTTATTAAACAGTAAGGAAAAAAGACGTGGTCATAAACAGAAGGGTTCTCCAGCCACTTCACTGACCTGTCATTAAAAATGGCCACCTTGATACAATGGAACTGTCGAGGTTTACGTTCTAATCTGGATGACATCAAAACACTGATTGCTTCCTACCATCCTGTATGTCTTTCCTTACAAGAAACATTTCTAAAACCTGCTGATACAGTCACCATTCAGCAGTTTTCTCTGTACAGAAATGACAGGCTGTGTGATGGACGAGTACATGGAGGGGTGGCACTATTGGTTGATCAGCATGTGCCCACCCTGTCTTTTTTCACTCAAAACACCCTTGGAGGCCGTAGACATTCGTGTTTCCTTGGGTCATACCATCACTGTTTGTTCTCTCTACCTGTTCTCTGGAGAGACATGATCAATCAGACCTTGATGCTCTTGTTGAACAGTTACCGTCTCCATTTCTAATTCTGGGGGGCTTTAATGGACATCATCCCCTGGGGACATCTAGGGATGTTATTGATAGGAGGGGTTGCTCTGTAGAATGTATGCTCTTTGATCACAATCTTTCTCTTTTCAATACTGGTTCTTCCACTTATTTTCATGCACCTAGTCCTTTACTGCTCTTGATCTCTCAGTTTGTTCCCCTTCATTATTTTCCCATTTTTCATGGAGGGTTGACAATAATCCACTAGGCAGTGATCATTTTCCTATACTTTTGAGAGAGACTGGCTGTGGTCGATGCCACCCTCCTCGTGTGCCTCGGTGGAAGCTGGATTGGGCAGGCTGGTCCACTTTCACTGCTCTCGCAGAACTTGATCCTGCCATCGTGAATCAGCCATCAATAGACGACTTTGTGGCAGGAGTAACTGACTGTATTATACAAGCAGCTGCTCAGTGTATTCCAAAAACCTCAACACGTTTTCCATGATATCCTCATTCATGGTGGAATTCTGCTTGGCGCGGAAGGTTCAAAAACAGGCCTGGGATACTTTCCGTAGATATCCCACACTTTTGAACCGCATCACTTTCCAACGGGCCCATGCATATGCTAGGTGGGTAAGACGTCAAAGCCAGAAGGAATCTTGGATTAAGTTCACAACTAGCATATCTTCTACCACCAGTTCCAAGGTCATATGGGACAAGATTCGAAAGGTCAGTGGGCACTACAATTCTGTCCCCCTCTCCATCTTACTTTCTGATGGCCAAGAGGTAGCTGATGTCTGGAGCATCGCCAATACTCTGGGTGAAAGCTTTTGCCGGGTATCTGGCACTTCTGCTTGTTCCTCCACCTTCTTGGCCATCAAGGCTCGGGCATAGCGTTCACCTCTTTCCTTTCGAACTGTCATTTTAACTATAATTGTCCCTTTACACTGGTGGAACTGAAAATGGCCCTTCATCGATCTGGCAGTACATCTGTTGGACCTGATGATGTACATTATGACATGCTGTGCTATCTCTCTTCTGCTTCTCTTGATATTCTTCTAATTGTTTTTAACCGGATCTGGCAGGAGAATGTTTTTCCTTATGCCTGGTGCCAGGCTATTATCTTACCTTTCTCTTAACCTGGGAAAGATCCCAAGATTTTTTCGCACTCCGTCCAGTTGCTTTGACGAGCTGTTTCTGTAAGACCTTTCAGAGGATGGTTAATGCTCGTCTTGTTTGGTTCCTCGAATCAAACAACCTCCTCCCGCCCACCCAGTGTGGGTACCGATGACAGCATTCCACCACGGACCACCTAAAATGCCATACCTCCATGTTGTGTCATAAGCTTTCTCAATGTAAAAAGAATATTGAAACAAGATGTTGGCATTTGAGAGACCTCCATATATATGGGTTATGTGGCTATTTACCTATGTTTATTAAAAAATTTTTAATGGACAGGAGATTCCAAGTTCGTGTGGGTTCGACACTTTCCTGTTCTTTTGTACAGGAACTTGGGGTCCCTCGAGGCTGTGTTTTGAGTGTCACACTTTTCAGTATAAAGATAAATCCTATCACTGAACAATTCCCTCTCACTGTTGCAAACGGGCTCTATGTTGACGACTTTCACATCTTGTGTCAGTCGTCGAACATGAGATATATTGAGCGGCAACTACAAACTGCCCTCAATTGTGTACTGAAGTGGACTACAGCAAACGGCTTTAATTTTTCTCTCTCTAAAACCATTTGTATGCACTTTTGCCACCAACGGGTTATCCACCCTGATCCTGAACTCAGTATAGGTGAAGTTTTGCTGCCAGTGGTCCCTGAGACCAAGTTCTTGGGGCTTATCTTTGACCATAAGCTGACCTTTATACCACACTTAAAGCAGCTACAGGTCAAATGCACAAGAGCACTGAACATTCTCCATGTCCTCTCTACTGCCAGTTGGAGAACGGATCGATGTTTTATGTTAGATATGTCGTGCTCTTATTCGTTCAAAACTCAACTATGAATCAATGGTCTATGGTTCTGCTAGACACTTGGCCTTAAAGATGCTGGACCCCATTCATCATCAAGGACTTCGACTCTGGACTGGGGCTTTTCGCACCTCCCCAGTTCAGAGATTATATGTGGAATCTCACGAACCTTCTCTGCACCTTCGCCATTTGAAACTGTCTTTACTGTATTCTTCGAAACTTTGCTCCTTACCAAAGCATCCCACTTGGGGATGTTTTCCTTCCTCAGTGGGCCTTACTTTTTCAAAACAGATGATCTGCCATTGCTCCTTTTGGCCTTCGCATCCAGGCACAATTGGATGAATTGGGTCTACCCTTGGAAAACATTGCAGAATCCACTGGTCAGCCCATTCCCTCATGGCTTATTACAGCCCCCAAATGTGGCCTTTCTTTAAGTCATCTGAAAAAGGCAGATACTCCCGATTAGAAGTCCTGTCTTTTATTTACTGAACATTTTTCGAACAACCTTTCTATTCCAATTTATACGGATGCTTCAAAATCAGGTGACTCTGTGGGCTCTGCCATGGTTTGTTGCGGTTCAGTGGTTGCGCACAGAATCCCCTCTACAGTTTCTGTGTTCACTGCTGAACTGTACACCATATTTCTTGCCCTGGAACATATTGAAGCTGAGCAGTACTCTGACTGCACTATTTATACTGACTCCCTTAGTTCCTTGCTGGCCTTGGAATCACTTCACGTTAGCTCACACCCTGTTCTCACTGATATTCAAAACCAACTGGCCCATATCTCATGAACATGTACTTCTATCCAGTTTCTCTGGATACCAGGCCACATTGGTATTTGTGGGAATGAGCTTGCAGACATGGCAGCTAAATCTATCTGCTCTGGCACTATCACCACTGTACCTATTCCGTACATGGACTATGGTCCTGTATTCAAGGCTCGGCTCCATGCCAGCTGGCAGTCCACTTGGAGTGAGCAACGTCACAACAAGCTTTTTCAAATAAAACCCTATATTGGGCTTTGGCCGTCCAGCTTCTGTAAGGTTCGGAAGGAGGAAGTTGTTCTAACTAGACTATGCATTGGTCACAGTTTTTTAACTCATCATTTTCTTTTATCTGGAACTGATGCACCAGTGTGTAGTTTGTGTATCACTCAAATCACTGTAAGCCACATTTTACTTTCTTGCCATCGTTACGACTCTCAACGACAACAGTATTTTAAACATGTTCTGTCCCAGGGTTTGTCTGTAACATTGGACAGTGTTATTGGTGATGGTGACACTGTCCACCTTGATAAAGTTTTTAGTTTCTTAATGGCCATTAATCTTTTTAACCTCATTTAAGTGTTTGATATTTATTCATTACACTTTTTTAATTGTGGTTCACTTTTCAGTCTCAATCTCTCTAGTTCAATTTGACATCATAAAATGACCAGAATATTAAATAACTCGACACCAGGAGTGGAAAGACCAACTTCAGGTGACTAACGCTGCTGTTTGAACTATTCATTAGTCATCCTGGCAAGTTGTTATTACACTTTTGCTGCATGTCATTTAACACTTTTATTACTTTACGTTTTAGTACTGGCCATAATGACACATAACCCGGAACCAGGAGTGGAAAGACCAACTTCAGGTGACTGATGGTGGTTCTTGTACTTACCTGTTAGTCTTCCTGGCAGGTTATGATCATTACCATTCTGCTGCAGGAAGTCCTTTAAAACTTTGTAGACTGGATGTCAACATTGGTTTTATGCCATTTTATGTTTTCATTGCTGTTTTGTTTATACCTTTGTTTCCTTTTACAAATTTTACTACATTTACTTTACTTTTACCTTTTTACAGGACATTTGGCTAATTTTTATTACGATTTTGCTTTGTGTCTTTTAACACTTTTCTTATTTTATCTTTTGATAATGGCTGTTATGACAACATAACCCGGAACCAGGACTGGAAAGGCCAACTTCAGGTGACTGACGGTGGTTCTTGTACTTACCTGTTAGTCTTCCTGGTGGGTTATGATCATTATCATTTTGCTAGAGAAAGTCCTTTACAACTTCTCTTACTCTGCTTTCTCTCTTAACATTGTAGACTAGGTGTCAACATTGGTTTTATACTTTTTCTGTTTTTCAATGAAGTTTTGTTTTACCTTCATTCCCTTTTATGTATTTTACTACATTTAATTTATTTTTACCTTTTTACTGGACATTTCCTAGCTGCTTTGTACCATAAAACACTAAATCAATCAATTAATTAAACAATTTTTTAGTGGACAAGCAATTCCAAGTTTGTGTGGGTTTGACACTTTCCTGTTCTTTTTTTGGAGTCCCTCAGGTCTGTGGTTTGAGTGTTACACTTTTCAGTATAAAGATTAATGCTATCACTGAACAACTCCCTTTTACTGTTGTAAACAGGCTATGTGTCAACAACTTTCACTGTTCTCATGTCAGTCATAGAACATGAAGTATATTGAGTGGCAGCTACAGACTGTCCTCGGTTGTTTACTGAAGTGGACCACAGCAAATGGCTTTAACTTCTCTCTCTCTAAAACTATTTGTACATACTTTTGCTACTAATGGGGTATTCTTGGGGCTGATCTTTGACTGTAAGTAAACCTTTATACCACACATCAAGCAGCTTTGGGTCAAATGTACAAGAGCACCAAATATCCTTTGTGTCCTCTCTTCCACTACCTGGGGAGCAGTTCGATGTTCTATGCTAAAGACATCGTGCTCTTATTTTAACTCGTTTTCATTTATCTGGGTCCGATGCACCAATGTGTTGTCTCTGTAACACTCAGGGCACAATAAGCCACATTTTACTGTCTTGCCATTGTTATGACTCTTAATGACGGCAGCATTTTAAACATGTTCTGTCCCAAGGTTTATCCGTAATGTTAGATGGTGTTATTGGTGATGGTGACACTGTTCACCTTGGAAATGTTTTTAGTTTTTTAAAAGCCATTAATCTTTTTAATGTTATTTAAGTTTTTAATTTATACATTAAATCTTTTCTAATGTGATCCCCTTCTAAGAATCCAAGTGCATCTAGTTTGATTTGAAATTAGAAACTGGCAGTAATATCAAATAACTCGAAACTAGGACTGGAAAGACCAACTTCAGGTGACTAACGCTGCTGTTTGAACTACCTGTTAGTCATCCTGGAGAGTTATGAGTAAAATTTTGCAACAAGTCTTATGAAACTTTCATCACTTTATGAAAATGGCCATAACATCAAATAACTCAGAAACAGGACTGGATAGACCAACTTCAGGTGACTAACTGTGACTTTTTAACTTACCTGTTAGTCTTCCTGGCAAGTTATGATAATTACAGTTATCCTGAAGAAAATCCTTTAAAACTTGTATTAGTATAGTTTTCCTCTAACTGCTGTAGGCTAGATGCAGAAATTGGTCTTAATGCTATTTGTTTTTTTAAACTTTGTTATGTTTTACCTTAATTTCCTTTTATGAATTTTACTAATTTTACTGTAATTTTTCATTTTTACCAGATGTTTGGCACAGATAGCCTAATTGCTTTGTGTCACAAAACACCAACCAACAAAATATGAAATTTTTATCTTATTGTTCATTGAAATAGTCATTACAAAGTGCATTTTAACAAATTTCGTCTGAATAGTAATTGTCATATATAAATTGTGTGCTAAAATATTTTAAACTATTGTGATAACTAACTGTTATCTTGCTCTCAGAGATATTAAGATTTAAGGAAACCAAGGGTTTGTTTGATAATTTATTTACTTTTAAAGTAACCATATGTTATTTAAGCCCAATTCATGGTGACACTTACCTTATGGTATGAGAAACAACAGATCAGCTGAAGTAATTGAAATATTTTTAAATCAACTAAGTTGGTAAGTTTTTAAAACTTGCATTAGTATATTAATGTTTTCTGAAAGCCAGAAACTTTTATATTCTTAGTTTTTATATGAATCATAACATTAGTATTTATGTATTAACTTCCATATTTTTCTGATTCATCTATGCTATTTCATCACAAGATGGGCTTAGTATGGCCTAGTGTTTAGTATTCAGAACTATGGATCAGAAAGCCCATGGGACTCTTTCCATTGTATTATAAGAGTAACAGTTAAATCCCATTATTCAATTAGTGTAGCATTTTAGCTGTCTTCTCTATCTGTTCAAAATTAGGGATATCTCATGCAGGAAGCCTTGGTGTAGCTTTGTCAAATATTTGAAACTATTAGTTATTTAAGAGAGAAAAATTTCATGGAAGTGAAATGTACAGAAATTCAATAAACTCTTGTTTTTTCAAGGTTAAATCTGCTTTCACAAACTGTTACTATTCTAAATTATGAGTGCAAAATGAATGATAGCTGAATGTATTAAATATTTTATTTTAGGACTAAGTATCAAAATAACTTGTAACATTGTCATTCATATTGGTATAAAGTTATAAATGTCCACATTGTCGATAACTCATTTGTGTACATTATTAAGGATCACTCAAGCTGTTGAAGTACAGTTTGAATATGTCACTTAAAGCTTGTTTAAATTTAATAAGAACAAAGTATACAAGTTAATTTTATTGAAATTTTTTATGCTTCTTAAGACTGGAGGGACTGAGTCTGTGATAGAGCATTTACAATTGCTTGTTTCTTCACTAGGAATGCATAATATGTATGTTATGTGGATTTATATTTTGCTTTAATTGCAGGATGACCTTCCAAGAGTTAAATTAGAGATTGAAGCATTGAAAGAACTTGGCCATCAACACATATGCAAGTTATATCAAGAAATTGAGACAGAAAATAAGATATTTTTAATTTTAGAGGTATAATTGATTTATCCCACTTAATAAATTAATCAATGGTTTTTTGTTTCATTTTCAGTTTATAGAAGTCATTTAACTATATAATTATGCATACAACTGCTATTTTGAGTGTATACAAGTTACTTAAGTTTATGATCAAACATAATTGATTGTTAATGTGAGTTAAGTCTGTAAAGAATGTTTATGGAATATGCAATACACATGTATAAAAGCCACAGCTTGTCTTACAAATGTTTGGATTTGTTAGTAATGTTACAAAAAGAATAAAGTATAATTACAGCTACTTGTTCATTATTTAAGCAATGTGCTGTCATTATTACTTAAACTAGTTGGCTTCCATTGCAGAAGGATCTTCAAAGAATTAACATGTTTACATTAGGATACTTTAATCACTACTATGGTTGGTAAAATATAAGCTGCTTCATTTAGCTATACAGATCACAATGCCAACCAAAGTATGGATTGAAAATCATTTTAAAGTCTGTCCAGCTAGTATCACTTGTGTGTGTACTTTTTCTTTCAAGACAAAACTTGTTTTCTATACCTCTTTTAGTCATTCTATGAACAGTTAACAATTTCTGTTTTCCATAAGTTTAATTTCTTTTCCCTGTTTGTTTGATCAGTTTTCTTATCTGTCCATGGAATGAACACACCTATAAACTTTCATTATAGACATATCCCTGATAGCTATAACTTTTAAAGTGATTAAAGTCACAATCACAACTTTGTAAAATCTAATCTGTACTGTAGTCTATATCTAAGTTATAAAGATACCAGAGCCGTGATTAAATTTGTAATTATGGTTTTAATTATTGTTTCGTTTCTCTTTTGGCAACATACTTCATTTTAAAATTTGTGATTTTTTTTAATACTTAAATTTTTTTATTTTTTGATGTTATGCTTATATACAATATACACTAACCTCTATAAAATGTTGCATGTCTATCCATTGCTTTGTAGTGCTATCTGTTGGCTTGAAAATTATTTAGGTACGTATAGGATATGTCTACCTGTTAAAACATTTTTTATACATTTATTGGAATATCAAAAGTGAATACTTACAGACCTGTCAAACTGGAGAAATCTTGTAGGAATAGTCTGAGATGTCTTGGTATTAGTCCCACTGATGTTATCAGGTAGGTATGTAGGTAACAGAAAAAAAAGTAGTAGTTTTATAAATTTTTAAATTGTTTTTTTACTTGAAATGCTTTTGACCTTTCTAGTGCATTATTAGTGTGTGTGTGTGTGTATCATAACCAATACTTTGAATGGTTTTTGGTTTTTCTTCACTTACTGGTTTTTAGCATGTGAATTACTTAAACATTGTCAATCTCTACTATTAAGTACTACCACACTTAATAAGAGAGTAAAATTTGTGTGAAGGTGAGCCAGATATAGTGTTTGACATTTAGCCTGTGTTAAAATGCTTTATGTAAAACAAATTATTAAATGAATATCTAACTTAGTGTGCTCACTTAAAGTCGTTAAACACGATAAGTTTCTAATGTTCTTCATTGTTTTAATTTTTTAAAATTGGGTTTATATTGGAATTTACAATTAGAAATGTAAAACTATTTAAATTTTCTCTTCTTTTATTGTATTTTCAGTGACTTGTAAGGCGGTTTAATTTTTTCTTATTTTGGTTTACGTTTGTTCATGTCTAATACAAATATTTTCTTCAAATAGTATTGCCCTGGTGGAGAATTGTTTGATTACATTGTGGAAAGAGATAGGCTGGAAGAAAAAGAAGCAAGGATGTTTTTTCGCCAAATAGTGTCTGCAGTAGCTTATATTCATAACAAGGGTTATGCACATCGAGACTTAAAACCTGTATGTTCCTCTGTGTTTTGAATTATGATTTTCATAATTAAAAGGGAGTGTTGTATTCTGTTATTCATATTGTAAACCCATTTAAAGTAATTGACTAATTATTTTTCAAACAATTGTTATCAATTTTATTTAAATAGGTATTTCATACATTTTATTATCATTGTAATAGTAAGTCTAAATGTTCAGTTTTAACCTTATTTCAAGTTTTCATGTTTTACACACAAATTTTAAACCTTGATTCTTTATCTACTAACAAAATTAATAACTTTGAGTTTCATATTACATTTGTTTTGAATAAGTCATTAATCTTATTGATAAAAGCCAAAATAAGTTGTTTTTGTGAGCAGTTAAGACAAAATTTAAGGAAAGTTTTATTTTTTCTAAAAATAGCTTTTGATCAGCTGTTTCAATAAGGATTAGGTCAATTTGACTGACCATGTGACCTCTTTGTATATGTTTAAATTCTTTATATATATTTAATACCTCTAACTTTCCATGTAGTATGTATTTTCACAAAATTTAGAGTAATTAATATTACAAGTCCTTTCACATAAGAAAACCTTCAAATTTCCTTTGTGATATCCCAAGAACTTCAAATACACTTCAGATGTTTGTTTCTTGGTAAAACTTTATATCTTATCTGTTATTTTCTCTACCCTGACTCAAAATGGGATCTGTCAATTTGACCAACTTCATAACCACCAATAAATCTAAATTACTTTTTTTCTTAGAATGATTTCAAATTGTAACATGAAATTACATTAATTTATCCAAGTAGCTTTTAGCTTGTAACAGTATACATATATTTATAATTAAATTTTATTGTTTTTTTGCCTTTGAACCATGCTTAACTACTATCTCTGCCTTTGTAAGTTGTAAGTTACTCAAGGTGTGTGCAGCTGTGCTATCAAATTACACAACTCGCATACTACTCAGTACTTGCCTCATGAAACATTTTTTTATTGTATTATTGTTTATTTTACCAAATTTAACCTTTATTTACCGAAAAAGATATATTTTTATCATGCAGTTACTTTTATAATAAAAAATAAACATGAAAAAAAAGTACTTACCCAATCTTCTCTTATCTTGCCAATGATTGTTTAGGATATGTAAGCCTGCTTCTTTATACTAATGTTAGTAATGCAGTAAATAATTTTTAGTTAATTAAATAATGCACCAAAAGCATAGACTAATAGCATACAAGAAGTAGACAGTTCCCTCTTCCTCACAATTTTTCTGGTTTTCTAACTTTGCAACAGGATCCATTACAATTTCATCAAAGCTGCTTATTAAGTTTCTCAGTGGAAAACTGTGCTCTGAGTGAAACTGATGCTTATCTGTTATGCATTTTGTCATTTTATACATGAAATCCTCAACTTTTTATTGGTTATATATAATACATAATTAAACATAAATGAATTATTAACATATCCTGTAAAAGAGAATATGGCAGGTGGGTGTGGTAGGAACAGTTTGATTTTCTGTTGATAGCTCTGTAACAAAAGTAATAGTTCGTCTGAGCAGTGAAAATTCCATCTTGAGTAACTTTTCTTAATTTCTTGCTCTTTCAAGAGGTGATGGGAAATATAGAGAAAAAAACACTGAAAGAAAATGTCAAACTAGGGGAAATTGAGGATTTTAAAAAATATTTCATTGTAAAAATAGGAACTTAAAACTTGTATGTTATTAAAATATTTATTATTAGCTAAAATGTTATATTATATTTCGTATAACACAAAAGGATTAGTACAATTTTGAACAAACTTTATCATGTATAGTAATGGATGCCCAGATTGAAAGAGTTAAATGAGCAAAAACTTTTACAGGGGAGGTATATGAAAACTACAATTTTTATAACTTTGGGCAATGTGAAGGAAATGCTCTAGTGGAATGAATATCATTTGTGTATTTTACAAGAGTTATTTGTCTTTCATTTCTTGCATTCTTGTGTTCTAGATATCATTTAACTTAAAATATAGTTAGAAAATGATACATTGCTGTTTTACCTCCTAATTCAATATAAATCCAAGCAAAGATTTAAAATTGTTTTTCTGATGTTTTTTTCTTAATTTATATTAAGAGACTTATGGGGGGGGTAAGTTTTTTTAAATGCTGCTATATTATGCTGTGCTATTGTTTTTACCTGGGAGTAAAATAACAATTGAATGTTCTTGCATTTATGTATCTCTAATATTTACCATTTAAAGATAAACATGTCCTTATACATGATAAAAAAATATGGTATGATTAATATTTGTGAAACTTGGAGTTAATAAAGCTTGCAGAAAGTTTTAACACCTTCATGTAAATCAGGAATTAATCTTCTGTTTAATTTAGTTCTTAAATCTAAATATGAATGTTGGCAACCATTATTTGATGGTGATATCTTTGATAACTTGTAACTCCTGAATGTTAATTTTGATAGCAATTTATGTATTACTTGCATCTTTATAAACATAATGTTGTTTAACCTACTTTTTTAAGATCAGAAATTTTATATTTCTTATAGTTCTTATTATGTTTCAAATAAGAACCAAGTATAATTCGGAATTTACCAAAATACCAAGGTTTCATATTTGATTTATTTTATTGCAAAAAGGCTAAAAAAATAAATGTATTACTTGATTTAGTATTACAAAATCTCTTATGAAAGTATTCCACAAAGTCCATAGGAAGTTTATTTTTGAAAAACATCCTTTTTGTTATGTTGTGATAACTCAAAGTTGAAGATTGAGAGTTAACCTCCAGGTTAAAATGCACATGAACAAATATTAATAAAAGAAAATACTTCATTAAAAAATATGACTTTTTGTGTGCAACAGCCTTGTAATGTTTACTAAAAATCTACCAAATTTTGCAAATATACAATAAATATATTAGAAGTTACTAGTATGTAAACTAATGACTACAAATGGTTACGGGTTTGGTCCAATGGGCCTAGGCAGTTTCAGTAAAGTTAATAAACTACTTAAAACAATTATTAATTGAAACATTTACCATGAAACTATAATTTTATATTAATATATATTAAAAGTTACAAACATATTTCAGTTTAGATTATAATGCAGTTTTAATGAGCAAGAATAGATTGTTTGACTGTTTTCAGATTATCTTTTGTAATGAAAATGCCAGTTTTTATAAGCTTTAGGTCATCAGAATTTCTTTGCAGAGTTACCTGTAGACCCATTAACTTTTACCTTGTGCAGTCCATAATGTGTACATGTATCAAAACATATTTCTAACTTTTGCAGTGTTGATTTTGTGATGTACTGTTCACAAGATATTAATAATTTTACAGATATAGACAGAAGTACTTAATTAGTTAACAGGAATTTGTGTTATGTTTTTGTTTTGTTTTTTCAGGAAAATCTTCTCCTAGATGAAGAACAGAATTTGAAACTCATAGATTTTGGTCTTTGTGCTAGACCAAAGGTAATTTGAACTTGTTATTTTTATCCAAAAATTGCAAAATGTCTTATTAGTATTTTTGTAGTCACGAATAATAAGTAACCAAACAAATAAAAAATCTAAATAAATAAGTTTCATTTTTTTCACATTTACTTTTCAAAAATAGTTAAGCAAAAGAAAATCCAGAAATACAAATTATTTGAAAAAGTGGTTTCTGCACATGCAAACCTTGATATACTTCATAGCTCAAAATAGTCAAAAGACAAGTAAATACATTTATTTAAAGGATTTTACCTGAAGTCACTCCAAGGAATAACATTTATCATAGATTTTTAAAAAAAGTTTGTAAAACTTACATATATTGTGAATATTTTTTGTTTTCTTGAAATTAAACCTTAGAAATTGTAGGAAATTGTACTACACTAGTCTTTCCAGAAATTGTGTTTCAGAAAACATGAGGTGATACAAATAATACTTACCAGTTGTTATAAGAACATCTTTTGTTAGTTGGTAAAGCATGATTATAATCATACTTGTCATATAACATTAGTGTTAAGACTGTTAAATTTTTAAACGTTATGCTTTTTATCTATGTTTTGAGTGATTTTCTATAACTAGAAGAACATATAATAAGATTAATCCAATGGTGATGCATTCTCTGACTATATGTTTTGCTCAATCCAATTAACATTATAAGAAAATGAGTTTTTTGAAAAAGGGAAATTTTGTAAAATTCTCTTTATTTTAAAAATACTTGTAAGATAAACTGCTTTTTGTTAAGTTTGTTTGAGAATAATCAGTAATTTATGTTATAGCAAAAGAAACTGTTGTAGGAATACATGCTAATAAATCTTGTAATTTTAAGGGAGGTATGGAAACACACCTAGAAACTTGTTGTGGTAGTCCTGCATATGCTGCACCAGAATTGATCAGTGGACAAGAATATTTGGGAAATGAAGTGTGTACAAAAGGTTTTATAATATTATAAGCAAAATATAATTTACATAAGATTTCCTAATCTAATGATATAGATTTTAAAAAGACAATATGTAGATAACCAGAATTATGTCATTATTTGATTTAATGAAAATGTGGAATGAATAATGAAACACTGAGTTCCTTCTCATCTTTTAATTTGTTAAACATTTGAAATAATGCAGTTTTTGTTTAGCTTTATTAAAATATTTTGTCTTTAAATTGTACTTGTCATCAGTGTTTGGAAAAGTTTTTAAATAAATTATGTTGACTTATATATAGTAGAGGTTGTAAAAATAATGAATCCTGATTAATGAGTTTATATCATTATAGAAAAAGATTTACTGAATCAGTTGTGATAAAGGAATTATTGCTTAAGAAAGTGAGAAAATTAAGTCAAAAGTTAAATTAGTTACGACATGAGCAAACTAATTATAAAACATTGATGTTCAAGAAAATATGAAAAATGGACCATGTTTAAGAAAGTATCAAGAAAATAGAAATTATAAGAGGATGATTTGAAAAGTTAAACAACTGTAGTTTAAATAGTGATTTGTTAATTAGAAATTTCAATTAACAAATACCTTCAAATTTTACAGGCTGATATCTGGAGCCTGGGAATTCTACTGTTTGCTTTGCTATGTGGATATTTACCATTTGATGATGACAATGTTAGCACCTTATATAAAAAGATTCAGGTAAATGATTTATAGAAATAGTGGTTTGTTTTGTTCCTACTTTTACTTAAACCTTTCTTAGAATGTTAATGTGGTGTTATTACGTTTCTAAATATAAATAATATTTAATTATAAAAATGACTTGTTGAATTACAACCTGATTATCAAAGCAGAAAAGGCTTGCCAAGGTGAAAGATGCAAGGCTTTACATAACTATAAACTAGTACATTCTAATTTTCTGTCATGCTTTATAATTTTTCTTGTTAGTTTTTGATGATGAAATGTTTTTCTTTGAAATATTAAACTGTTTTCATCTAATTTTCAGAATAAGATTTTGAAAGCTTGTTTTCTAAACAATATTTATTGATAAAAAAAAAAAAGTTTTCTGTAAATGAATTTTGCAAAAAATGACTTCAATCTTTTGAAAAAAGTTAAAGCCATCCAGAGTATTTTTTGAAACCATTTTTCTTTGTGAAAGGCAAATTATCATGTCTTTTATAATGTGGAGAAACAATATTGGAAGGAAACACTGTGCATAATTTGTAAGTTAGAAACAACAAATTATTTATATAGTATTAACCACATCATGGATTTCTCAGTTTTTGACATAAATGAACGTGTTTCAGTTGAACGAGTTTTCATTTATCTGTTCATATTAGGTAACTGAAAAGAATAAATTAGATTCACATATATACGTGCTTGATGTGCAGTCTACAGAGTTTGTATGATATTTTAATTCTGCAATGGTGTGAGTTGTTTTAGACATAATTATTAATCTTTGTTATGCTAAAATTTGAAAAATTACAATTGCTCTTAGTTAACTAGTTGAAATTGCAATTTTTAAAAAATCAAATAAGTAAGCTTGATAAATTTTTAGGTTTTCTGGTTGTAGTAATTAATTTTTAAAATACTACTGGAATATGAGCTATAAACCTAAAATTAGGGGGTTTTGATGAATTTGAAAGAATGAAAATGACAATTTCACACTCACCGTTGGATTCCACAGATACAGATTAGAAGAGTTACATTATAAGTTTAATTATTTATTGAATATTGATCTTTCATCCCTTTCTACCTTTTCACTGGAACTATGTTAACAGATTATAAATGATTAATAATTTTACCTGGTAAAGTGGTGCTGCATGACACCTATGTCAAGGGAAGATAAAATGCAGTCCCAAGAAAATTGATTAATGCTTATCTCTTACATAAGTACATATTATATGGATAAATGAAGTGAACATTATCAACAACCAAGTGTTAGAAATGAAGTAGGAACTTGTCTGTATACTTATGAAAGTAAATGGGTATTTTAATGACATCAGTTGAAAGCTTGAAATTGTGATTGACAAATACTTACATGTAATAAACTCTACCCACTCTATATTGTGTCATGACATAATTCATAAATTACATCTTTAAGTACAGAATATTAGTTATCCCAAGATACATCTCTAATACAAAAGCTTAGGAAAGAGGTGTTTGTTTTTTAATTATTGAGGAAATTAGTAATAACTAAGGATATACTTTGATGTTATCTAAAAAAAACATTAGTAATAAAGATGGCCCATTCACAGAAAAATTATTGGTATAAATCAGGTTAACAACTTCTAATATATAAATGCCAGTGTACTTTGTAACACTACTTTCTAACATTTTGTCTGTTATTCATTATGTGGAATGGACATGCTTCCATTTTAGGATATTATGTTGATTATAGTTATATTAAATATTAAGGCACAGTGCAAATAGATTTTCAAAATTCTGCTGCTCTTCTTCCACTAAAGAAATTGTTCTAATTTTTCTCAAATACACGTGGAATCCATTAAGATTACAGTATATGTTCAGTTTTGTGACATACTTCATTTTTACTTAATGCAGATGCTGACTGTATAACTCTAAGTTAGAGTTGTAATTTCTGATTACTGAATGTCACACTCTTATTCAGTGTATGAGTGAGACTGCAATTATTTACCATTTTTTATCATAGACAGTTGTAGCACATGTTTATTTGCTGCATCTACATCCAACAATATGGCATTGAGCAAACTTGTCAGGACAACATTATCTTCTCACAACTGATGATATGATGTAAAACAACATGTTGCCTGGGTAGCACAGGCTGTTTACAGTCTCTGTTCATCATATCTTGACATATTGTTGAATCAAGTTTGGCTCATACAGGTATCAGTTTGTGCTGTATGTAGTCTGCAACACCAAGTTTATTTTATACCCTTGTTTCAATTGATTCAATGGCTAAATAGTTTTATGTGCGAGTTTTCAAAAAGTATGTGCTTTTTGATTTAATGAAACTGCCCAGACCAAAATAGAACATGAGAGATGCCATTTCATGTGTCACTACTTGTTGGTCAAGCCAATTTAGGCCGACGTGCTGGTTATGGTTTTAACATTCACTTGCTAGTTGTTTATAAATAGCAAATGATAGCTTCAGTAATAATCTTGTTAGTTGTTAAAGCTGATTTAAAACTAATTTGAGTATGGTTACCTTGAAATAAATTCTGAAAACTCATTGTTTTATATCTGTAGAAATTTTTCATTTGTTTGGTGTGCAGTTATTATTTTATTTATGTAATATTTACTTATTCACATGCTTTCTTTTCTGGGAACTATAATTATCTGGGACTATTGAAAGTAGTTTCTCCATTGTGTGTGTGTGTATACACTAAGCTCTTCGAAGTTAATGTATTTTACTGTAATGTAATTGCTTTATGTTAATATCATGATGTTTTCAGTATTGAATTCAACTTTCACCTGCTACACTTGTGTGTTTGTTTATTTTTAGTTATTAAAAACGGACTAAAAGTTCAAAAGAACCACTTCAAATATTTTGTTCACATTTTTGATATAACAATTCTAATTTTTCAGCAAAAAGAAAAGTTTAGTTAATTTTGAAGATGTTGAATAACAAATCCCTTAAAAGCATTAAGACTTAGGAGCAACTTCTGTTATAGATGAACAGTACTCTACACTTTGTGTATCCCCGTCTCTAATATAACCTTGAGTCACTAAAGATTTGTTGTAAGTTACTTTTTTATAAATAAAACCAGAGTAGAAAATGGATTATCCATTATTGCTAGGTGTCCTCATTAGTAAAAACTCATTGGTCTGGAGATTTGTACCTTTAACATATACTACTAATAACTGACAGCCCTTTCTTTTAATTTGTGCCATGGTTACAAACTGTAATTAACAAGAAGTGTGTAATACCTAAGAAGTAAATAGGGTAATTTATATTGTTACATATAAGGTTAGAACTGTAACTTGAGGTAGAAAAGTATTCATTCAAAATTACCGTAAGCATTTTTCTTTGAAGTGAGGAGTCTTCAGCAGCCTGTATAATTAGCTACTTTTTTTTTTATAGTAAATTAATCAATGCTAAGCATAGTCACTAGGTAGTGAATTATATCATATTCTACTGTATTCCCCTTTCATGATATCATTACTTGGGCTAAACTTAACATGTAACTAACTGCATGCAAGTATAAAATTATCTTATTTTTATTCATTATCCAGTTTATTTTCACATTCATTGTCCATCTTTAGCGAAAAGAAAATCCTAAGAAATGTTGAGGAAACAATGTTATTTTTACATCATATCAAAATGTAGTGGATCTGCCAGTTATCAAATTTGTTGCTGTTACTAACTTCTAAAATTTGCCTTTCATCATGCTTGTGTTTGTAGCATTTATGTTAAATGTTAAGTCCTTTTGCAAAACTTCTGAAGAATGCTCTTAGGTAACAAATCAACTACTTTTTCAATTAAAAATACTTAAAAACACACAAGTTATCGAAGGTTAAGAGTTATTATTATTATTAATGAATTAATTTTGATGTAGTTTTTATGAAATGCAATTCATATTAAAAAGTAGAGAGAAATATGTAACATTGGCTGAGCAGAAAATACTTTAGTAACAAACATTATTATTGTTACATATGACAGAATAGAAAGTACATACAAATAAATATAAGCTTTGCAAAGGGAAACAGACAGTTTAATAGTCCTAGAAAGTTTATCTTTAAATATGTATTGTTGGTAGTGATACTATCTACAGTAAGCACTGTCATCTCAACTGTATTTCATTTATTTCCCACCCATTTGCTTTCTAATAGATACAAAATTTAAGATAAAACTCCATACTGTGTGTGATACTTTAAACATTACTGTCTACATCTACATTTTCTTTTACCCATGAGCATTAAATTGTACTGCTGATAATTGTTCTTTGCTAAAAATGCAAAAGATGATAGTAGAACTATGATGGATGAATATGTACTTTTTAACTGTGTGTGAAAGCACATTAAAATATTAACAGTGAAGTTCTCTTGCACTGTTTTTTGGCTCACTCAGTGCTTGAAACAAAATTGAATTTTTGTCTTGTTTTTTTTACTGAGTAAAATATATCATAATTGCCATGTTCTAATATATGAATTGAAATTAAAAGATTTCTTTAGAAAATTTGGTTACCTTAAATAGGGAGAAACCTCTAAGTATATAACAGCTATATTACAAGAAATGTTCATTACAAATGATTGTTATAAAAAGCAATTTTGCTTTAGATGTTGTTTCAAGGCTTTGTAATAATGTGCAACCTACCTACTTGTCAGGAAAGAACAAAACTGTATTGACAAATGACAAAATATTTGTACTTATATAATTATTATTATTATACAGAATGGTGAATATGAGTGTCCATTTTGGTTATCTGAGAAAAGCAAACAGCTTCTTCATCGTTTATTGCAAGTGAACCCTAAATGTCGTATAACTGTAACAGAACTTCTAACAGACCCATGGTTGATGGAAGGGTTTACAGAACCAGTCCTTTGGAAGAACCCCTTTAAGGTTCAGTCAAATTTTTTTACCTACTTTTGTTGGTGTAAAATTATTATAACTTGAATGTATAATTAACATTTATTACGTGTGAAAACACTTTGCTAACATGCACATTGCATGCAGTGCTGCTTCTTGATTCTTTAAACCCTAATGCTAACTTATAATAAATAAATATATAATTATCATTGTTGCCAAATGATGGAATTCTATTCCTGAAACTTTTTACTGTCTGAAAAATGTCATGATGCCAGTGTTAACACTACTTTCATCAACATATTTATGCTTGTCATTATTTTCAGTGATGAACTTTGTAAAGTCTAATTATAGGAATAGACTTGCTGAAAAAACATGCTGCATGTATAGCTCTCAAAACAGTGAAATACAACACTGATATAAAATATCTGTCATTGTTGGTGTAAGCTTTACTAAGAATAAAATAGTTTTCCTTTCGTTGAGTATTTTCTTTTTTTTTTGTTACATAATAGGAACCAAAGCATACCATTTCATAAAATGGTTTCTGTTAATAGTAAAACAATGAATAAACATAAATAAGCCAGAAGACTCCTTCTTTTTCCTTAAAAAAAGTCTGTTATTATAGTTACTAACAACATGTAACTCTTAAAGCTATTTCACTTAAAACAAATCAGAATGATAATAAATAATAATCTGCTGCCAAAAATTATCATAGGCAAGCAAAAAATTTTTTAGAAGATTGTCCTTACTTTGGGCACACATTTTCAAAAATGTTTACCATCCCTGATCCAGGCTGTTTCATCCACTAAACCTAAACCATGAATAAAAAGAGAAAATCCAAAGCAAACCCCTATCATTTAAATCTTATCAAATCTTTTAATCTTCCTTAAATTTACTGCTTTCAAAACATCTGAAGGCAAAAGCCAATCAAACTGTTAGAAGAATAAAACTGTGCTAACTGCAGACAACACAACCCTGTTAATTAAGTACATTAAGTACGAAAAACGATGATGCACCAATGCTAGAGATCTGCTCTAAGACATTGTGTTGAGAGATAACAATTTCAGAGATCTTTACCTATTCTCGTATGACAACCTTCCCATCAGAGATCTTTACCTATTCTCGTATGACAACCTTTCCGTCCCATGTATCGTCGTAGTAGCTCTCCTCTATACCTTGTTCAACAATATAACAAAATTCCAGTTGTGACCTAATCAACAACCTGTACAATGAAATTGTAAATGTTGTATTCAATATTTCCATAGATACAACCTCAAATACTATTTGTCCTACTAGTACAACAGCACATCACACATTGCTGTTGTTTGTAAACAATGTTTATTATCCATGGAAACAATTAGATCTGTCATATTATAAGGTTTTAAATGTTTATGAAAGTTTTTGTCACTGATATTTTACTTGAATATTTCTTTTCCTTGCTTACAGACAAGTAAATTGGATGAAGAATGTTTGATTGAACTATCAGTGTATTATGGGAGATCAAGAACTGCTATAGTAGAAGAAATAAAGAAGGTAATGGTACTTGCTTTCTTCTAATGGACTTTCTTTTATATTTCTATGCAACTTGCACCCTAACTTATATGGAGATAGAAATAAACAATGTGAATATACACAAAAACCTTTACCTTCTTCTTCAGAATTTTATATTTTCAAGGTTAAAATTTATATCATGATCCCTTATTTTTGATTAGTGTGTTATGATCACATTTTTATAGTTTGCTCCAATGTTTTAAACCTACTAAATTAGCTCTATAGCTTCCCTTGTTGGAGTTTTGGTTGTTTATTGTTGTAATTAATCAGATGAATTTCAATAAATTGTAATTTTATCTACAACATGTGTCCATATGATCTTTTCATAGTAAATATATGTGGCGTAATGGAACCACTATGACCCAGCATGGCCAGGTGGGTTAAGGCATACGACTCTTAATTTGAGGGTCGCGGGTTCAAATCCCAGTAGTACCAAACATACTCGCCATTTCAGCCGTGGGGACATTATGAATGTGATGGTCAATCCCACTATTCGATGGTAAAAAAGTAGCCCAAGGGTTGGCAGTGGGTGGTGATGACTCTACCTTTTATCTAGTTTTACACTGCTAAATTAGGAACAGCTAGCACAGATAGCTCTGAAGTAACTTTGTGCAAAGTTCAAAAACAAAGAAAGAATGGAACCACTACATAAAATATATATATTTCAGTGCTAATTATATATTTAAAATAATTTCCTTTGCTTATACCTATGGTTTTCTTTTGGAAAAACTTAGATATATGCTAAATATTTATTTTTAATATGGAAGCTTTGAAGTATGTACAGAAATTTAGGCATTTGTCAAAAAATTGTAGCATATGTTTCGATAATAAAGTAGTAAAACAATAGATGTTACATAGCACTAAATTCAACTGCTTCTCACCTAGCCATGTCCATTGTTTGTTTGGAGTTTTAATATATATAATCTGACAGACATGTAACTCTATTGTAAGTTTTAGATGTGAGATTGTAGGCTTGATGTTGGTTTAATCGGCTCTGTTTAAGATATTTCATGTTTATCTGTGTTTCTGATTTTCCTTTACAGAAAAACTTTACGTACATTTCAGCAACTTACAATCTTTTACTCCAGAGAAGAGCAAAAGGCCAGAGAATTAGATTAGAATCAGACATAACACCTCTTCGAGAAATCAAAGTAAATAGCTTGATACATTTTGAATTGGGTGGTGTAGTCCTTAAAGGTTTAATATTTATTGTGGTGATTAACTTTTGTGTATAGGTTTCTAAATAATTAATTTAAAGTTTAAACAAGTAACGTTTTGAATGTTACACAAACTCTAGTGAGCTTTATTTCATGTAGAAATCATAAAAATTCAATTATCAGTTACATATGAACCATGATCTTGAGAAAAATGTTCCTACTAACAAAATGCATGCACCAATTGTCAAGGTAATTATGTTTTTAGATTCCTAATGTGATGTAACTGAAAATTAAAAACTTAAACCTTTCTCAATAAAAATTATTTTTTGAACAGATATTGATCTTTTTCCATGATGATAGTGTCTTTTTTATTCAATGCTGTGAATGTTTGTTTTTGTTATACTGTTATAACTATGGCACATTTTTCTGTAGCCAATCAATAGAAACCTTTGCTCTGAGTTTGGAACTCAGAAATTATCTATGTCAACATCATTTCACTCATCAATGGACAGTGGTCTAAATGACGCAGACCTTTTGCTGTTTGGAAGTCCTAAAAAAGACGATGAATCTGATAGTTTGGCTATAAAGCAGACTCTAACATCCACGAAAACTCGGCAGGAACCCCAACAGTACAAGGATTCGGATAAAGAAAACTTTGTTCGACCTCGAGTTCCAACACCCAGAAAACTAAACAAAAATCGAAGCCCACCAACAAAGACGATAAAGTGTGAAGGTAAATGTAATATTTGATATATTTATTAAAACAAAACTAGTCTTGAGGTAGCAGATACGCTTCATATAAAACATTTCAATATAGCCTGCCATAACAAGACAAATTTATTTGGAAACATTCTCAGGACTGAATAGTTGAAGAAAACAAGACAGATCTACTAAGCTATTTACACACTTTTGCAATTTTCAAATTAACAGAAATGTGTATAACGTCTACGTTGTAGCAGGTTTTATTGCAAATATTTGTCCTGCTAGATTCTAATGCTTCATAAACTTTCAATGTTTGAACTTGAACTTGTAAATTCATTAACCTTACTGTAATGTATAAACATCCTATTGTTTAAAACCTATATCAGTGGTGAAGAATAATTAGTTAAATGCATCATTTCTTTGCAAGATTACTTTCCTCTTTCTTCTATTACACCAAGACCTGCCAATATTCAGCATGAATCAAGTGATGAACCACTCAATTACAGTATAAAACAACTGTTTCAGAAACTTAGAAAACTCAGAGAAATGCACAAAACATTACCAACATACCAAATTGCTAGCACATAACATAAAAAACAAACTCACCTCAATCTCTCACATTAAAAGCACCAATAATAATAGGAGCACATGATAGTAACTTCTGTAACAGTTGGCAACAGATCCTTGAAAACATCTCCTTAGAACTCATGAATATCACTAAAACATTGTCAAAACTCTGTCGATATTCTAGGTATAGAAATTTCCCATTATTATCATCTTTACAATCCTTCTGAGGAAGAGAAAAAAGAATTGATAAAATTCACAAATAAAAATTTAGTACTCAAAAATATCAACAAAAAACAGCTTTCTACTGACAACACAAATTCCAAGAAACACTTCTAACAACATTCCTTCTTATCATAAAGAAGGTACCACGATGTTAAATAGTGTAGTAAAACATACAAAACTCCCTTTCTCTCCAACCCAACAGACAAAGAAAACAAAGACACTACTCTAATATGCATATCCTTTCTCAAACTAACAAATATGTTAAATAACAGCAATCACAAAAAATGTGCAAATAATGAACAATCATGGAATATCTCTAGCATTGTTAATCTCTCAAGCATCAATATTAATGATTTTGAACTTCTTTCTGACATCCACGAATTTTCTAAGAAATTAAAACTTTGTGATTGTTTTTTTTTTAATACAACAAACCTCGCCCAAATGGCATTTCCAGATTGCCCCTAAAGAAGAAAGGTCTACCTTTTGAAAGCACTTGGGTTGTAAGAGTTTCTATTTAAGCTTTAACTTATGATATTAATTTTTCAAAAATGTATACTATTCACAATGTACGGTTTCATTCAGTCTTTAGTATTATGCTTAATTCATGAGATCATGTGCATTAGCAAATAAATTATTAATTTCAGTGATATAATTGTTTCAGTGTATCTAGTATTTCTTCTAGAATATCATTTAGAAATTGGATTTACATTTTGATTGTGAATATACTTTGAAAAAGTTTCAAAACTAAAAGTACTGTTTGTAAATTTTCCTTAAACCTCTTAAAAAATCAATTAAATACATTTTAGTCATCTGATATGCTGTAATGCAGAGTATATATTTCTTAAAATCATGAAATTTGATGCTCATCTTTTCCCAGACACAATATTAGGTTACTTTTTAAATGAAGTGTAACATTGTAATCACTGTCATCACTCCCCTGTCATTTTGTATTATTTCTACATATATTGCAGAGTTTTGTGTATATTGGATTAACACTTCTACGAAAAGTGGGGCCTAATAGGCCCCAGAGCAACTTGAAAAGTTATTAATATTAGGCTAATAATTTTGTATTTAAATGAAATTTAAATGATATTTAATGAAATGAAATCAAATGAAATGGCAATTTCATTTAAATTTCCTACTTTTCGTAGGAGTGTTAAAACCAATTTCAATACTCAAATCAAGTTATGACTGTCATTACTGATATAAAGCTGCTCTAAGACAGTTTGTAGCAGAACTACATTTTTGGTACAACTTTGCATTTTATAGTATGTGATGTCACTAAACATTTATAATTGGAAAGAGTTGAAATAGCCCTTTCCATTGGAAAACATTTGTACACTCTCATCATAAAGATGTGTTCAGATAAGAAATTAAATTTTTCAAATTCAGGGACATCCTTTGTACTTAATGACATTAGAAAGCAAAGAAATATGGATCGACATCAGAATCATCCAGAAAGTAACCAGCAACAAGTCATATGTTAGCAGTGGTAAACAAAGTGCAGCATTTTATAACTGTTAAGAGTCCACTGACACAAAGCATAGTGGCAAAAGCTGTACATATGCTCCAGAAAACAGAATGAAACATAATAAAGAAGGATCTCCATATGGAAAAGTGGAGCAAGTTATTTCTACAACATATCTGCTAAACTTTTTATCTCAGGGGACTGAGAATGAATATTTATGCTATTCTACACAAAGATACGGATTACTCTGAGATCAGACTATTGAAAGAGACAATGGGAAGCTGTTATCCTTGTACACTAGATTTATTATGATAAGTAAGCAAGGAAAGTTGACATTTTTTGGATATGACTTCCTCAAGACATACTTTTTTTTTTATGGAAACTACACTGTAGTATAGGGGCTATTGACAAGTTACACAGCTGTCAGAGAGCAGAATAAGTTGTGGAAACATGGACTTAAATGACACTTGGATCATTTTAATATACCTAACATCTCTATTTTTATTGAATGTGGGTCATGGTCTACTGACCAATTCTTCAGTATTTATACTGTGCATTTATATTATTACCTCAGGCTGTTGTCTTACAGAGAACATTCTACTAATAACATAAAAATTGAAGAATTAGTTCACTGTAGTGTTTATTTATAAATGAAGGTGCTACATTAAGAACTTACACCCTTTGAAACAATTATGTAAATGCATGAATTAATATGGAAATATGGTTCAGTTCTTTGGGGGTTAAAGTCAATATAATTGAATTGCAAATTCAAAGTGTTTTGTTTTAAAATATTCTGGTTCACAATGTTATGGATCTTTGTTTCACAGCTGTATGTAAAGACTTGCTTTAACATTTAATCTGCAAGAGTCATTGTTGTATGAATTATGCTTCTTTAATTTACAAAAAGAGCACTGATTTCTATTTTAAACCACTTCACAATTAATTTTTTACTCAAACCTATTTATTTGCATAATTTTGTTCTCAACTTTGGTATAATGAATACAATATTGAATTTTCATATGAAGTGATGTATTAATGGTTTTGTGAGTGAACATTTAGCTCTTGTATTGTATAGATTAGTACCCTAATGCCTTACATATTATAATTTGCAATGACAGCAAGTTAACTGTTAAGTATTTACAACAATAAAATCTATATATTTGCTGAATACATGAAATATTTCATTGTGCTGTGTTAATAGTGTTTCTGTAGATACTGTACACTGAGTGTTAAGACACTTATGTTGATCATCTTATTGCTTGTATTTTCTTCACTAAAAATACACTTATATATTCCTTTTTTTGTAGCACAAATTATAACACGTGCTACTGATATAAAAAAAAATGAATATTTTCTGTTCACAATTTATCGATTAATAGCTGAAACATTTGCAACTTTTGCAAATGTTTTCCAGCTTTGATAGGTGATTTCTAAAATTGTTTGTATGTTTAAAACTAATTTCTACTGAATGGAGAGATGAAACTAAGTTTTGTTAGTTTACAAATAGTACTTTTTGCAAGATACAGTAGATGATTTGATTGTGCTGTCTCCTGTCTTTTTATTTATGCCTAACCAAGAGTTTTTGAAACTTATTTTAAGACTTTAAAACAAAAAAAACAAACAAAAAATTCTGAAGGATTGTGACTTAAAATCCAGATATTTTTGTAAACAAATGCATTTAGATTATAGCCTGTAAAATATTCTTCATAAATTTCTGGAATTTTAGTGAAATGAAACTTGCAGAAGTTTGACTCAAGCTTCTCTAACATAATAACTGTAATAATTTGTTTTCAGTATCAATTCCAGTCTCTTAAGTGTATTCTCTTTTGTTAATAGTTATTCAGTTTGGCAATCTTAACACTGAAAGGGCTTGACAAACTTGTATCATTTGGAATTCCTAATTTATTATGCTACTGGTGATTAAAATCAATTTTTTTTTAACGTTTCTTAATTGTTTTTATATAAAGCTTGCTAAAAGTTGGATTGAAGTAAAGTGATATTTTCTTGCACAATGTTCTGATGGTGAACAAGTGCCTCCTAGAAAATTTTATCGAAGTTATTACACAAAAAACTAATTTAAGTTAAATATATCTGTATTTAAAAAGCTAAGATGTTCAACTTTATCTGTCTCTGCATCTTTCAATGTCTTTTTATACATTTATTTCTCATTTTTAAGGTTCTATGAAATATCTTTACAGTGCCTATTCTGTGCCTAGGTAGTAGATGTCCTCTCATTTTTACCACATACCAAAGTTAAATGGCAGGATTTCTGTCCTATTATATCCATTTTTCCCTAATAGTATCATTTGCATATTGGAATTTGTTGATGTATTTCAGATCAATTGCTAATCAGTGTGAATGGTGTCAAAATTAATGAATGGTGTGAGTAGTGTTTGTCATTATCAGTGGTATAATTTTAGCTGGTATGTCAGTGATGTTTTATTACTGGCTTGATTTTAGCTGGTATGTCAGTAATGGTTTATTACTGGCTTGATTTTAACTGGTACATGTGAGAAGTGTTTGTGATCAACACACAGGATAGTGTGTCATACAGCCAAAACAATCAAAACATTTTCAGTTGATGTGCTCTACTGAACCGTTAATTAATACACGAAATTTTAAGGCAGTCCATTAAGAAATACCTGAGATATTGAGTTTTATTTTTTAATTTGGAACAGTGATAGTCTTTACAACCTGTTACATGTCAAATTTAATCTAAATACAAATCATATGTGCAAGGTTATTTAAAAAAGCTGCTCAATTTTGACCAAAATATTTGCATACTCCTATGCAAAAAGTCGCCTGAGCTATCAGGCTAATTTTACACCTTCACAAGTAAATTTGAACCATTTTTTAGTGTTTGTTATTTGGATTAAAAGACTGCTGATTCAGAGTAACCAAAGTACAAGACGAAAGATCTTGTAGATACACAAGTGTTGGTTGGGTGAAGAACACTAGATTAGCAGTTTCGAGCTCAAGTTTTCAAAAGAATCACATGGGAAGAGGTTATTATTGGTTATTCATTTCCAACTTTTAAGGACAAATTTACAAAATTTTATGAAATGATCCTCATTAAAGTGCATTTAGTGTGATGTGATTTCATCTTAAGTAACGTAAGTAATGATGCTTCATGTGGCTATACCACTGGCACGTGGGTGATAACAAAAACTGTTTCTATGGCGTTACTTTAAAAGATGTTATTAATTTTTTTAGAAACCAGTGAAACAATGAGTGGTGTCGTTGTATAGTGGTTTGCTTTTAACTGGTAAAACAATGAGTGGTGTCATCATATAGCGTCTTGCTTTCAACAGTATGTGACTCATGGCTGATTTACGAAGAATCATTTTGCAGACTGGCAGTTAACATCGGGTCAGACCTTCACGAAGACGAGTTTTATAAGGAACTTAACGAGGCTTGTCACAGGATATGTAAACAAAAGAATGATCAATAATCAACAGAATTATGGCAGATATTCAGTCTTCTAAGAGCGTAAACAATTACGTCATCCTTCTCTTTCATTCAAACCCATTCATTTGTGTACGGCCTCCTGCAAGTACCCGAAGACCCGTTCCATATTTTGTGGTGCAATGACTCGTTAACCCTTTAATACCGCTACTTTATCAGAATGAAAGGGTTAACAGAGTATGAAGAGTTGAAGTACCCCGCAGTTCCACTTTTTTTTTTTTTCAAACGCCCCCTCAATCGTGTCTTAAATTTTCCATTCTAAGCTTGTTCCCCCCCCCCCCCAAACAAAGATTGGTAACATTTCTCTCCAATTGATAGCACAATTACGGTAACTGTTCCGAACCAGCAAGGGTTAGAGAACTCCCTGTGATTCGTAAACGGTTATCTATGTTACTGTTTTCAACACACGGCTTATTAATTTTGGTAGAAAAAAATGAATCAGCCACAATAATGATCGTAACTTTTTTATGGTGTAATGTTATTTCTTTCTTTTTGTATTTTCGGATAATAATGATTAAATAATATAATTGTGCAAGTTCTTGTTGAGGAAAGAATAGCTAAGGATACTACCGATAATTACATTTTGTGTTATGGCGTTTCGTTGATAAATGTTGATGGAAAACATTGTGGAATATGTTTTTATATTTCTGGTACTAAAATTGTATGAACTTCCTTTTCAATTTACCTTCTTAAAATCAGTTCCAAAAATTAGGGTTTATTTTGATTACAAAAACTCGGTTTTTAAAAGTGAATCTTAGTTGGTTTGTACATTTATCACTAGGATTACTTTCGTAGATTGTTCACCAATTAAACTTTTTTATTTATTATTTATTTCTAAGGCCCGGTATGGCTAGGTGGTAAGGACGCTCGATTCGTAATATAAGAGTCGCGGGTTTGAATCCCCGTCGCACCAAACATGCTCGCTCTTTTAGCCATGTGAGGTCGTTATAATGTCACGGGCATTTCCACTGTTAGTGGTAAAAAAAAAAGAAAAAAAAGCCCAAGTTGGTTGGTGGTGATGACTAGCTAGCTGTCTTACACTGCGAAATTAGCAACGGTTGCCTTGCGCGAAATTCAAAAACAAACTTATTTTAAAAAATATATTTTGTATGGTAAATTTTAAAAGGTTGTATAGTTTATGAATTACGATCACTTATTTCACTAGGGACATAGAATAATCCAAGAATTAATGTTTTTATAAATTTATATTAAGTTAGACTGTAAAAGTAAAAGGTATAATTTTTATCGTTTGTATCGTTAAAATATTTTGTTTGATTTGAAATAAGAAGAAAAAAACCAAGAACATGAACGATAATGCTATTAATTTCTTTTGTTACTGTGGGAAAAAAATGTATATATTTTTTTGAGTGGAATATATGTATATTATTGTAGTTATATATATATATATATATATATATATATATATATACAAAAAAAAAAGTTGTACTTAAAACTCTATCGACTTTAGAAAATTGTTCATCAGATTTGCATACTTGGTGACCATAATCGAATCTAGATTAAAGTGGGCACATTTATCAAAGACTCCTGTCACGGTGTCCACTCGTGTGTGAACGATATATGCATAGCGACCTCTTCAGGGCTGTCCCAGCCGTCACACTTGCGCGACTTCGCCTCCTTACTCGTCTGGAACAGCGACGAGAGAGAAATAAGTAAAAGAAAACAAATCATAAAGAATATTCATGACTTCTGCTCTTTCCATCTTCACGAACGGTTCACTAACTCTTAAAAGAACTGGAAGCACAACTAGTACGAAAATAAAGCCTTAAAGTAAAATAAACGTTTCGTGCCTATGCTTCTAACCTGCGTCTTACATAATGGCTTTCATTTATTGTATTATGATTAAGAACCAACATTTTATTTACTCGTCTGAAAGAACACTATGTAAATTACGCGTCATAAGTCAATAGGCCGGCGTTCTATGATGGAAATGTTTGCATTCATTTGTTCGTGTAGTTGCCTGTGAATTGTTAAATTTTAGATGGTATATCTCTGTTTTTGTATTATTATTCCCGAATTTGCCAATTCGAAAGAAAATGTATTAGCATTAAAATGCCTATTTATTCTTAGTGTAACCAATCAGGCCGGCCGGGCATGGCCAAGCGTGTTAAGGCGTTCGACTTGTAATGCGAGGGTCGCGGGTTCGAATTCCGGTCGCACCAAATATGCTCGCCCTTTCAGCAGAGGGGGCGTTATAATGTGACGGTCAATCCCACTATTCGTTGGTAAAAGATTAGCCCAAGAGTTGGCGGTGGGTGGTGATGACTAGCTGCCTTCCCTCTAGTCTTACACTGCTAAGTTAGGGACGGCTAGCGCAGATAGCTCTCGAGTAGCTTTGCGCGAAATTCAAAAAAACAAACAAACCAATCAGGCCAGGAGAATTTTTTGTATTTGTACTTTCAGTGTTACATTTATTGAATTAGGTTTTGCACACTTTACAGTGTTTTGTAATTATACAAGTTCGATTCTTATCTTTGATATTGATTACCCAAACAACTTTGAACGGATGAAACTAATGATCTTATTTGTTGCTCAACAGACGTAACACCAGTAACCCCTTCTCGGTCAGTTGATGACAATCTTAATGAGGTAGACACCCGTGCTGTTGGAAAAGAAGACAAACGGTAGGGTTAAACGTTTAGAAGTAGAGTCGGTTTAATGGAGTAATTCTTGATTCAGTACAGATCCATCAACGTGAATAAACCATTACTGTACACAACTTTGATTTGATGTTAAAAATATTAGCTGTCAATGTAACCATAAACCCTTGCAGTGGCATTTTATTAACACTTTAAAACAAGTTTATATTAATGTGTATTGTTTATTCAGGTTTGTCATATTTTCATTAAGTTTTTATCCTCTTGTTTACTGGTGCTTGCTTTTGCGTATGCGGACAACTTTGATATATTACCATGAAAATGGAGTGATATGATAATTTCATAGGTAAATAATAACCAAGTGTTTGTTCTAATCCTAAATCTGTGTTATCTATTACTAGCGTTAATTGGTCTATTTGATGTCAAATCGAAGAAAGTGCGACCAATCGTTAGGTCTTATATTTTTTTAGGAACTGAACCTGTGTTCACCTGTGCTCGATTCCTCATTATCACGTGTATCACAGAAATGCAGGCACTCGTTATAACGAGGGAATCTCAGAACAGGGTCTTTAACCTGTTGACTGCCAAGTATTTCAGCTGCTACAATGCAACTAATGCTTCTTCATTTTGTAACTTTTTTGTGACGCCATTTTGGATCGAAAGTGAAACAATTTGTAAGTGGGTCAAATGCATGTATGGTGCTGACATCTAGCGTTGGTTAGGTATTATTGAGAACGAATTACTCGTCCGTGGCACTGTGTTACCGATCGGCTTGGACGAGTTATCTCGTCTACGGCACTGAACAGGTTAATCATTTACCATAATGCTTTCTTTGACATATGATTCTGATTTATGCCGACAATTTGACGAAGTTTCAAACTTTGTGGCTTAGCGGATTATACAGTGGGTTGGTTGTCAAAAGCGAGCTCGCTTAAATTTTTCCGCCCAAGCATGGTTTTATCGTACCAAAGGGGAGAATGAAAACCTTCTGTTGGGTCAGACTATCTCATTTCATGGTTCTGCGATTTGGATAGAAGCACCTTCGTTGTGATGTTGAAGTTGATAGTAGGTTACGGAGCGTTTTGTTGCACAGATGTGAGCTCTTCAAATGCTAATCAGTTACGAGTCATCTCATTTCACGAAACGACATATAAATTCTTAAAATAGTGAAATCACACTGGCAATCACAGGTTGTATTTATAAATATAGATCGTGCGTTTATTTGAGGTCGCTGGATTTAAAATGTTCGTTCAGACAAAAATGGCTCATAAGTTTTCGATAAGTTAAACTAACTTCCCTCCATGTCTGGGTTTCCTTCACATTACTTACATCCAACCTAACAAAGATGTGCTGCTTGTCAAAACTCACCTGGTCTGTAATGTGACTTTGAAGTAACATTATTTTCCCTCTTTGCATTATTGCAACCTTCTTCATTGGATGGATACTGCTGAAGTCCGGTGTTGGGCGTAAACTTTGACATTATATTAAATAGCATACCATCTGAGATAATAGTAGAATCAATATATCAGTATCTTTTAAATAAAATAGTCATCTACCCTTTTCCTATACTAGATCCCAGTTTGTTTGTTTTTTGTAGTGAATAAAGTCAATTAATTCGTCATTTGGGTTTCTTATTGTTTAAGACTTTTTCGGCCATTATCCCAACAACGACGCGTGAATCCTGTTATAGCATTGTTGATGCTAGGCCAAAATCTATATATCAAATTCAAGATACATTTTATAACGCTTAATGAGTTAAATTGTTAAAAGTAAAGACTTTTTTAATGGTTAATTAGCTTAATAGTTTGTTACCTGATTTATCATTACCTTCTCGCGAGTGTGTTTTCTTGCATGTGCTACAAGTTATGTACAGTCTTGAAATCGAAGGTGATGGTATATTTTGAAACAACTTACGGGTTGGATGCTACATATTTCAAACTTATGTGACAGACCTTATCATGTAACTTTGGGTGGATGGGAAGTGGATAATAATAAACCTTACATCCACCAAACAATTACGTACTTTATTTATAATTCTTTAATTTCCGTCATCTTGCATTATAAGTAAAATACAATTTTTGTTTGACACGCCAATGCTTAAAATACTTTTTTTTAATAATAGATTTTGTCGAAAAATAGTGTCGTAATGTAGGTATATACAATTTTTACAATAATAGTTCATGTATAATAGTTGAGAAATACCACGTAGACCGTATTATTTCGAATTCAAGACGCACCTCTTTTCATACTTTTCCGAACTGAAAATTATGGTGCGTCTTAAATTCGAGGTATTATTTTTCAATCTTCGAAAGTCTCGAGACGTCATTTTCCTCAAACAACAAAAAAATTCGAAAAACCCTTCATTAAAAAAAAAACTTAACTTTGAAAGACTAAAAAAAACGTACAAAATGTCAAAATTGTCAGTGTCATCGTCTCTAGCGGTGTAGTTGGATATTACTTGTCCTCAGTTCTTGCCTGCCTTTCCTGTTGCTCAGATACTATGTTATTATGTTTATTTTTTTGTTTTCTGGGCTTTTGACCCATGAAAAAGCGTTTTACGTACGATGTCGAATTTAAAAGAAAAATTATTTTGTGCCGCCGAACAGATTGCGAATCGTGCAGCCGGTAAAAAGTTTACAGTGAGTGAGGCAAATGTATGTTGTTGGCGTGGTAGGAAAACCAAGTTATTTTCTTGCAAGAAAAGGAAGACATCTTGAAATTGATACCATCGTTTTAACGTATTTTAAAGTTGTAAAATAAAGGTCTGCCTGTAATGAGAAAAGTTTTAATGTTAAAAGGAAAAGAATGTACAGGGAAATAGTGGTATATCTTTCAAGGCTATTTGTGGATGGTGTGAGAAATTTATGAAAAGAGAAGGTTTATCATAACGGCGATAGACAACAACTAGTCAAAAATTGCTGTCAGATTTTAAAGATGGTTCGCAATATAACACTCTTTGGGACAATAGCCAATCAAGCGATGAAGATATATTTTTATATTTCATTTTAAATACATTAACATTTTTTATTCATTAATAAACTCATTTAAAACATATTTACTCCTTTTTAATTATTATCCAATTTTTTTTCCCTGAAAATCCCTTCTTAAAAGTGGTGTGCGTCTTAAATTAGAGGGCGTCTTACATTTAAAGTAGTACGGTATATTGTTTGGTAAGGAAAACTTGTATGTAAGAAAACTCTGGCAATTCAGACGTTCTGTTGTACTTATTGTTAATTTCGTTTATTGCAGCCGTTGTGTTTAATGTCGAAATTCTGTTTACAAACGCTACATGCTTGTGAATAATATATAATAGGGCCGTATTACATAGTTAATGTTAGTCATATGGTTATGGGCTCGGTATGGCCAGGTGGTTAAAGCACGTGACTTGTAAACCTAGGGTCGCGGGTTCGAATCTCTGCCACACAAAACACACTCGCCCCTTCAGTCGTGGGGGCGCTATAATATGACGGTCAATCCTGCTATTCGTTGGTAAAAGAGTCGCTCAAGATTTGATGGTGATGACTAGCTGCCTTCCTTCTTTGGCGCAGGTAGCCAAGCTGCTTTGTGCCATAAAACACCAAATTAACCATCCAGCCTTCCTTCTAGTCTTATACTCCGAAATTAGGGACGTCCAGCGCAGATAATCCTCATGTAGCTTTGCGCGAAATTCAAAACAAACCAAACCACATGCTTATGAGGAAATGGTTGAATTACAAAAATGCACAATATGCTATAATGACACCTAATAAATATACTTAATTGTAATTTAAAACGTACTTTATTTGTTAAATGTATAAAAGAGCATTATTTATCATTTAGAAATTTTGCTCATTACAAATATGTAAATAATAACTATGAAAACCTAAAGCTTGTTCTACTCATTAATGGGTGAATATGGATTCTGGTTGAGAAACGATGTTTTTTTTCCTAACAATTTTTTACGTACAATTCTATAGTATTCTCGAGTTCATTGTTGACTCGCACGACAAAATAGCGCCACAAATAACCGGAGGCCCTTACAGGATAAGAGCTAAGGAACTGATACTGAACTCGTTTTAGTTTACTGTATCAAAGACGAGTGGACGAAGATGGCAGACAGCATCTTTTACTGTTCAGATGAAAACTTGAAATAATAATGTTACATTCACAAAACATTATTCCTCGCAGGATGCTAGTGTTTAAACACATCACTGGTTACCTCATTGTTGAAAATAGGAACATAGTCTCCAGACATTCCAAACTGAAACGTAGTGGTATCGCTAAAAAAGGATACAAAATTAAAGGCAAGTTTCAAACAGCAGTATTTGTGAGAACGCCCAAAACTATCTTTGGTCATGCGTAACCAGCTCGTGAAATAAGGTTGGTAATTGCACATAACGGATTTACTGCATATAATAGGTGTATCGGAAGAAATATATATAAACAGTTTACGTTTCCAAGCTAAGAGAAATAAATATGGTACTTGTCCCGAGTACCCATAATACCTTCATTTTTGGAAAACATGAAGAAATCTTTGCTCCGGGGATCTTGCTGAATGACTAAAGGCTTGTATGTATAATTTTGGATGCCCTCTCTCCCCCCCCCCATCCAACGAGTGCAGATATTTCGACGTAATATACAAGGCGAAACGTCAAGGATTATTAAAATGTTCTAATAAAACAATCCACAAAAGCTCCATGCTCACTTGCACTCCCGTTGAAATCCAGATGTTCTAAACAGGGTATAAATATTGGTTTCAAAAGCGTTGTATGTTGTGAAAAACACCATAAACTTGCTTTTCTAAAGTTTTTATGGTTGATATGTTCCTATGAATCTTAGTCCTAATGAAACTGATAACTGAGCTTATAAATAAAAATAAACATATATTATTGCTGTTGAAATAGGGGAGGGGTCATCCGTCTATCTCGTTTGTAAATTCAAAGATGTCCACAATTTTTTGAAGGTGTTGTGACGCATATACATCTGACTATTCCTAGGATTATAAACATTAGATTAATATCTATACTTTTAAATATTTTTTTGTTCAGAAATATGTGCGAAAGACAGTCTTGCATATCTGGTTAATCCCACAGAAATGTGTAATTTTTATATGCTTGAAAAAGTTTTGGAAATCGCATTTTTTCAACGATTTATCCTAAATATACACATGTTATCATATACTGATGATACAAATCTGATTGCCCCCTGCTGAGACAGTGATAAATGTAGGGATTTACAATGCTAAAATCCGAGGTTCGATTCCCCTCGATGGACAAGGTAGATAGCCCGATATGGCTTTGCTATAAGCAAAACACATAACAAACATAAAATATAATAATATAAAATTATATATTCAAACATCTAAGCCCGCCCACTACATTCCGACACTCAGTTACACAACCCCTTTCAAACATGTGGTCAGCTTCCGGTCAGTTACCTCTCTCTTTCTTTGTGAACCTGACGATGACTGAAGAAGGTCGAAATGTTGCTCACTCCTCTACGTAAAAAAAAAAAAAAATCTCAACCCAAACGAGCCGTTTTTACAAATATAAATGTGATGCGTTTTCTGTTCCTGTGGGACAAGATATGAAACTTGTAAGCAAGACCTATCGGACGGCACTCAGTGATCGTTATAAGAAAATTTATTTAAGGCTAGTTTTGTTTAGTTCAACGCTACATGAAGAATCATATTAATAATTACTTATGTTGCATTTTTATGAGACTTAGTTAATAAAAACTAACTTAAGTTCCTGTTTATACTTGGTAACACTTAGAGGTATGTGTAGCCGTTTTTTACAAAACTTATGTGACGTAAGTCAGAGTTGTTAATAAGTAACCAATGCTGTTAATTTGTTAGCCACTGGAAGGAGAACGTGGAACGGTTTTTCTGAAGCTCGTGCGACTTTTTATAAGTTATGAAATGCATCACAGATTCTGTTTAACTAGTTAGCCAATAGAGGGTGAGCGTGTAACTGTCTTTGTACAGCTAATGTAACTTGTGAATATATAAAACGTTTTTTTTTCCATTAAAAGGCATTCTTTAATTTATAATATTTCTAAAATATCTTTAAAATATGTGTTTTAATTAAAACAGTTTAGTGCACTCAGTTATACTGAGTGTGATTTTGTAAATTTTCCTTCACGTGGCGATGGTTTGGAAAATGGTGAACATCTACGAAATAGTAAAGTAGTAATTTACCAGTTAACTTTCGGGAGTGATTTTTAAAGGCTTTAGATGTTATATTTTTTTCAGTGGCAACGAGTTGGTATTTATATTAGATGCCTGGCATGGTCAGGTATTTAAGGCACTCAACTCGTAATTCGAGGATCACGCCAAACATGCTCACTCTTTCAGCCGTTGGGGGGTTATAATGTGACGGTCAATCCTACTATTCGGTTGTAAAAGAGTAGCCCAAGAGTTGGCGGTGGGTGGTGATGACTAGCTGCCTTCCCTCTAATCCTACACTGCTGAATTAGGGACGGCTAACGCAGATAGCCCTCGTGTAGGTTTGCGCGAAATTCAAAATAAACAATTTTTATCACGTGTAATATTGGTTTGTATAAAAAACAAATTTTTTTATAGAGTTGATTGTATGTTAGCCATGTAGCGCATGGATACATGCGATAACATAAATATTTTAGCTGTTTAATTAAATGTTCAATTTTGTTGGAGTAAAGATTATGCGAGAATTCGTACCCCGTGGCACAGCGGCATGTCTACGGACTCGCACTGCTAGAAACCGGGCTTCAATACCCGTGGCGGGCAGAGCACAGATAGTCCATTGTGTAGCTTTGTGCTGAATTCCAAAGGATCAATACATCTCTCTTTCTCACCTTTGTTATTCGTTGTTCTTTTAAGTGCGGTAAAATTGTTCTATTTAACTGTACTCTGTATGTAGTCTGTGATATTTAGAATTATTATTATAATTATTTTCTAGATGATTATCATAGTATTATATACACGTGATTTCAGCACATTTTCTTACGATGACGATATGCACGTGGCACATCTCAGATTTCCTCCGACTCCCGATCGTCGAGCTCCACCTACTCCACTATCGTCTTCGGCTCGGAAAGTATTTGGAAGTATTGAAAAAGGCTTAGATCGTATGAGAACTATGTTGACACCTCGTAAACGCCTTGGATCTACGTCTGGTACGGTTGATGGCCCTCGCCCAGTGAAGGTAAGACTTGTTATTCAGATATAAAAAAAACATTTAGAGCCCTGCTGACATTGGAAGAGGCGTAAATATTATAAAGTAATTTATAAATCTTTTAAAAAGTACTTTTTTTACGAGTATTACTGAATTTAAAAAAAGCATAATAACTGGCGACAACCGTAATAGTCGACTTGTACTCCATTGACATTAAGTGATTTCAAGAAAACTTGTTTTTGATATTCCCACTGTGACGCAGAGCGACACATATTTGTTTGCATATTGACGCATCTGTCAGTCAACTTGAGGATGAGATATCTTATGATTGGAGGAATGGATTATGACCAAACTTGTACAAAGATAAATGTATTACAGATCTGATTAAGTTTCAAAGACACTACAGTGATATGTTTGTGGACTTGTATAGCTAAAAACCAGTGTTTCAATACCCGTGATGGGCAGAGTAGAGATAGCCCATTGTATAACTTTGTGTCTAAATACAAAACAAAATTTATAAAGATCTCAAGGTAAAAATGGAGGCGTAACCTTTTCATAAAAAATTACTGTTGTTAGCTCTACGTTATACGAATTTCGAAAACCTCTTGTTTTCAAATAGCTGTATTTTCGAGTTCAAGATGAAAAAACATTTTGATGCACGAAATTATATCATTCGTCATGTAGCATATTGAGTTCGTAAATTACTTGAAAATTATTAGAAGGTGTAAATGAAACCTTTTTGTAAATATTTTACTTGACTTAAGATAAAAGTTATAAAACTACCGTAACACTATTTACTCTATACATTATAATTGTTTAACCTTTAGGCAGCGGGTATCTTATAAGTAGCAGCATTAATTGATGATGGTCTCCGTTTAAGAGTTACTTTACTGTGTTCAAGAGATGTACAAGTCAGAACGTATGAACAATTGAACATTGGAAGTTCAGGGTAAATCTAGAAGAGCAAAAACAAGGTTTGCTACCACTAACGGTCTCCAATATGACGGACAGAAGCAGGGGTTGGTACCACCTTATTAACGGTTTCTCCAATATGACGGACAGAAGCAGGGGTTGGGACCACCTTATTAATGGTCTCTCCAATATGACGGACAGAAGCAGGGGTTGGTACCACCTTATTAACGGTTTCTCCAATATGACGGACAGAAGTAGGGGTTGGGACCACCTTATTAACGGTCTCTCCAATATGACGGACAGAAGCAGGGGTTGGTACCACCTTATTAACGGTCTCTCCAATATGACGGACAGAAGCAGTGGTTGGTACCACCTTATTAACGGTCTCTCCAATATGACGGACAGAAGCACGGGTTAGTACCACGTTATTAGCGGTCTCCAATCTGATGAAATCGTGAAATTAAAACTAATCATGCCAAAATTTTACGTTTAGGAAATACTTTAGTTGAGTTAGCTCACTGTATAAATATTATATATATGGTCTCGTGGTTGGTGTGCAAAACAGCAACATAAGGTGTTTTGTTATCCAGATTAAACACTGGCATTAATAATATAAACGTTAAATACAGATTTTTTTTATTTATCACTTCACAAAATGAATTGGTTTAGTTGAGAAGCAAATCACTGACACATTTTAAGGTGTGTAAATAAAGATTTAGAAGGACAGTGACTTTTCAAGTATCCCCTAAGGATATTTACTGCTAGTGTGTATTTTTGTTTAACACCTTAACGCTGTTTTTTTCCCTCTAGTTTTTGATGTTTTTCTTGGATAATTCAACATTGAGTAATATCAGATTTACGAAACTGTAAAAAGAGCGAATATTAAAACTTTATATTTGGAATAACGTGGTTTTATTAACCTAAACTTAGTATGTTGAAAGCATCCATCATTCTGTGGTCATTAAATGAACTAGTATTTATATATCCATAAAATCTGAAGAGTATATCATTACTACGAAATAAGCAATCATGGTTATATTGTACGAGTATCTACTGTTCCATCAAAGGTTGACCTTTTCTTAAAAAAACAGAGTTCTGCTTATATATATTTGAATTACAGCCGATGATTTATAGTAAGTACACTAATTGCGTTTGGATTTTTTTTTTTTTATTACTGTGGTTGAGTCTTTTGAGTGTTTTTCAGATGCAGAGAAAGACAGACATTACTGTATGGGGGAGAAACGGTGAGTAATAAAATTGGTATGCGAAAATCTCGACTATTTCGAACGAAGGAACTAAAATTACTGTTGATAGCATAGTTTGAGTGGCGTCAGTCGCCTGTTTTCCTGAGGAAATTGGATACGTGTCTCATGAAAGAATATTTTCACGATACCAAAGATCATGAATTTGTTGTCACATTATTCTGCCTGAACGTGAACGACTGTATATTACATTTTAAAACTATCACAGGTTCCTCATCAGTATACCTAAAAAGTGTATATTAAGAAAATGAGTAATTTGTCAATTATACATTTTTTGTGTTTATGTATATACATAATAATTACGTCAGTGTATATTGGATAACGTGTGGAAAAGTTACGATGTGTGGTCTGGGATTGACTTTGTCCTTCACCATAGCTTTTTACATCAAAAATTGTGAGGTCAGGAAATAGTGCATAATCATGGTGGACGAAAAGGACAGTGGTTCACACTTATCATCCACACCGGGCCTACTTTAGAGGAGTGGTTCTCAAATTGTAGTCTACGGGTTGGTCCAAAATGTATTGTGGTGCGCATTATTCTTATTAAATGTGATGAACCCTCAGTAATACTCTGAAAATATTGGAACATGTAAAGATTGATAGCCAATAAAAAAAAAAAATATTATTATTCAGCTCATGTGATTTGTTTTTTTCCTACAACTTTAACTCATGAAACCCAAAGGCAAAGTGTTAATTAAAAAAAAAAATATTAATGAGATGTCTACCTTAAACTTCATTTAGTCTTGGGGATTTGTTGATTTATTTGATTTATAAGTATTCGGCGAAGAAATCAACGAAGTGTAAACACTATACAGTCAACAAAAAGTAATTACTGTTTGCGCCATTTACGTGCAAATTCGCTTAATTAACAATGCCACAACAAAAACCCCTGTTTCAGTGAAACTTTTTCGAAGCACATTTTTGTTGATTCTGGGCCCGGCAGAGCCAGGTAGTTTAAGACGTTCGACTCAAAATCTGAGGGTCGCACCAAACATTCTCGCCCATTCAGCTGTGGGGGCGTCATAAAGTCACGGTCAGTCCAACTATTCATTGGTAAAAGAGTAGCTCAAGAGTTGGCGGTGGGTGGTGATGACTAGCTTCCTTCCCTCTAGCCTTACACTGCTAAATTAGGAACGGCTAGCGCAGATAGCCGCTCGAAATTCAAAAACAAGTTTAGTCTATCCTTCCAGGCATGAACTTCAAACAAACTGATAAATATTGTCTATATGTAATTTTAATTGCATAATATCCTTGAATATTCCAGATGTAATAATTGATTTTCTCAATAGATGGCACTACTTGTTTTAAAGAAACTGTGCTATTTTTATATTAGGAGTTCTGTCACAAATGCCCTAGCATATTCTTCGAAATGAATTATGGTGTGCTTATTAAATATTATTAGCAACAAAATATGATATTCAGCAAAATTCCTAAAACTAATATTCAGTAACAGTAACAAAACATATTTCACAACCTCAAACAAAGGTTTTTCAAAAACCAAAATGGGTGTGTACATACATCTTCATAACATTTTGGACTCAAAAATTGTCAAAAAGCCGTTTATGGTATTAAGATAGTTAAATTTAAATGTCGTGAATGGGGTTTTACAAAAAAAAAAAGTGAATGAAATTGAGCGTTTGGTAACGTGCAGGCTTGCTATGCTCAAGGGTTTCGGGCCCGGCATGGTTAAGCGTGTTAAGGCGTTCCACTCGTAATCCGAGGGTCGTGGGTTCGAATCTCGGTCGCACCAAACATGCTCGCCCTCCCAGCGGTCAATGTGACGGTCAATCCCACTATTCGTTGGTAAAAGAGTAGCCCAAGAGTTGTCGGTGGATGGTGATGATTAGCTGCGTTTCCTCTAGTCTTACAATGCTAAATTAGGGACGGCTAGTGCATATAGCCCTCGAGTAGCTTTACGCGAAATTCAAAAAGCAACAACAAACAACAACAGCTCAAGGGTTTCAAGTAACTTTTTTTTTTTTTTCCTAGTGATTTTATCATGGTTAAAAACTGCCCACGGGAAGGTCGCGTCCATGTTTCGTTTGATCTTAATGCAGTTGGTTGATCATAAACCAAGCAAAGCCTAACGTAACGCAAGTTATTTAATAACAGGTGTATGTAGGTGTCATTGTCCCTTTTCTATTTTTTTAAATAAAGGAAGAAATCGTTTCCAAGGTTACTCAAAATGGTTTAAAATTGGTTCTAATTATACTAGTTAACGCAGACAGAACGCCATAATATATACTTTTAAGTTTTCCTGAGGACAATTTATCAAGACATGGATATGATTAACATGATGAACGATTACATTAACCATAACAATCATGTACACGTTTCTTGCAATTTCCTTGGAGGTTGGAGGAAAATCAGGGTTAAGCAGTGATCACAACTTGGTGAACACGGGTTAGGGTACTCGTCTTGACCTGCTTGTGTTTAGTTCTAGCTAGCCAAGTAAAATTTAAAAATAAAACAAGCTAAGCCTAACATTAGTTCAATATATTAGTCTTTCTTGAACTTTTGCGTTCAATTAAATTAGGTCTCTGAAGTTTCACATTTACTTGTAAGTATTTCTAGCATTATTTTTATATGTAACAGGATTGTTTGTATTAATTTCCACAATGTGTAGAGTACAAGGTCACAAAATAAAGGTATCTAAGTATATTCTTTTTTTGGCATACGATGCCACATAATTTAGCTAAAATTAGAACTATAGTAAGGGCACCCGCAATTAGTACTTACCATTTTACATTGTTTAGTATATACAATGTCTCCGCTAACACAGTGGTAAGTCTACGGTTTTACAACGATAAAATAAGGGGTTCGATTCCCCCAATGGTCTGAGAAGATAGCTCGATGTGGTTTTTGCTGGAAGAACACAAACAACTATATACAATATTGTCAGAATTGTAAGCACAATAATGGGGCCTAATTCCAAATTATAGAATAGAGTAGACCTGCTGAACACTGTACAACGATTTTAGTAATAATATTCTAGATCAAATCAGTAAAGGTAGCCATGAGAAAATCTAATAACCTAACGTACATAAGTAGTTGAGAACTGTAATTTTAAAAATGTATGTTGTAATGAATCATACTGTTATATTTTTTGTTATTGTTTAGCCTTCTTTATATTCATGTTATTTTTTCTCTTTGCTCTTCAGGCAATGTATAATGTGTCCACTGCACGTGCTGTCGTCACCCCTGACCATCTCCTCGAGTCTCTTCGAAATGCACTTCTACGGAAAGGAATCGTATGTAAACAGAAAGAGTACGTTCTAAATTCTAGTCTTTTCTCACTTCACTCTTCCTCGTGATCAACTGGCTCATTTTCCCATCTTGAAAATAATTTATTATTCTATTATTTATCCACATTTTAAACGCCATTGCTTAAATTGGGATATGTCAAAAGTACCAACTATAATTCACGTTTCGAGAAGTGTCAGGGCTAACATCCTAAGAACACACGTGCATCAATTTGCATACCAATGCGAAACAACTTTATTAAACATTTAATGTTTGATTTTACTGTAGTTCTTTCACACTTTTTCACGTGATTAAATGTGTATTTATCTAGACTTGGAAACACAACCAAGAAACGTTAACGAAGTCGAAATTAAGTTATATTTTTTTTTCTATTTTGATGTCTTGCAATATAAAATGAGTAATCAGTGAAACTGACGTACAGAAAGCTACATAAAAACACATGAACGAAAAAACTTTTCACCTCATTAGCGTTTGAATACCGGTTATCTGATAGGAAATACCACATTTGACTCGGTGTATCTGTTTCTAGCGTGATTCACGAATGTCTCGGGCAAAATTGCTGGTGTTCACTTGCTTTGAAGTACGCTTTCTTGATAACCGACTCTTCTGTGTGAAACGTGTGGAACATGTTACAGTCTGGAAGGTTTTTGCACATTCTTGGAAAAAAAAAAACTTGGCTGTCTGATATCTTACACACTCAAGGACAAAAGAGAAACAGAATTGTTTACAATAACGTAAAGCAGTAACGAAAAGAAACAATGGTAAAAGGGGTTGTTTGGAAGCTTAGCAGAATATACACAGTGATAGGGATGCATAGGTCATTGGCTTCCAAGTACGTTAAAAAAGTAGGCTTTGGCTTTGAATACTTTCAAATGTATTTTTGGTTGATAACAACTGTTTGTTTTGAAAATATTTAAAAGAGAATCGATCGCATAAACTTAACGACTTGTTCTTTTAGATTCTGTAACCTGAGCGAAATAATTATGGTTTGAGAAATTACCATATAACAATTTTTTTGTGGCATTTATTTTTTGTAGTAAATGTTTGTTTATTAGATCGTTGAATACGTACCCGTACTTGGTTATCTATGATTTTATTTACTTAAAAACCTCCTTGGATAAGAAGTTTACCTCGATATGAATACGATATTTACAAAATCGAACTGAGATTACTTTGATATTTAGAGTACTTTAAAATAATATCGATTTGAAGTTTCGTCTCAATTGTATTGTTTTAGGGATATAACAGGGGGCCATGAACATGAAACTTAAATATGGAATAAAAACTTAAGAAAAATTGGGGAAGAAAATTCGAAATCTTTACAACGAAACTTGTCCCCCCTTTTATCTTTAGAACATACACTGAAGACGTGGTTATTAACTGTACCAGTTGTTTTAACATAAATATTATTATTCCTTTAATAAGAAATAATTAATCTCAATTTCGATAGGCCCCGTAACGGCCAGGTGGTTCAGACGCTCGATTGGTAATCTGAGGGTCGCGGATTCGAATCCCCGTCACGCCAAAAATGCTCGCCCTTTCAGACGAGGGGGCGTTATATGTGACGGTCAATCCCACTATTCGTTGGTAAAAGAGTAGCCCAAGAGTTGTCGGTGAGTGATGATGACTAGCTGCCTTCCCTCTAGTCTTACACTGCTAAATTAGGAACGGCTAACGCTGATAGCCCTTGTGTAGCTTTGCGCGAAATTCAAAACAAACCATTTTGAAATGTACGTGTGGCATTACTCTCTGATAATTTGCATTTCTGAATTTGTTTCAATCTTTAAAATCTATACTAATAAAACAGTGTTTGTGTGTCAGACACTCAGTGCCATAGCTGTAACAAGTAAGAACCTAGAGACCTGAAACTATATAGATACTACGGGTGTGCACCTCGGTGTTATTTTTATTATATACAGACATTTCTCTACGTTAAAATACCTTGTTTTTCATTTGTGAGTTTTCGGCTCTCTTATCGAAGCCTTCATCCGGGTAACAAAGTCTTGAGTTTGAAACTATTTAAAATAGGTATTTAGGCAACGGTCGTAGTGACAACTGACATCTGGTATTAAAGTTGTTAAGTACGTAGAATTATGATAGATCTAGAATATAAACCGATTGCTTCGACATAATAAACCTAAGAAAAATACAATTATAGATATATAGAGAATAATAAAGGAATATTTCATTATCCAAGTAATACATTGTAAAATTAAAGGTTTGAGTTTACATATAAACCATACAGATACTTTGTTTGTGTACTTTCCTAAATACGTCGTAACCCGAGTAGTCTGGGTAGCCCAAAGAAAGATTATTAACACGAGATGTGAACAAGAGCTTGGGTTTTATTCGATACGATGTTTTTTTTTTTAAATTTCTAATTACAAAATTGTTATTGTTCTGTATTATTTCAAAGAAACCATGTGTAAAAGTATTGGAATTCATATTATTGGCGGAAGTGCTTATATTTAAATGCTTGTTCGCCTATGTCTGAAAGGAAGAAAACAAACTATATCAAAATGTGTGCGATGTTAGAAAAAAATTAGACTTGTATATAGAAAAAATATTGTGGTAAAAATGTTATTTTTACTAATTTTATCATTTACGAGTCCTAGTGACTGTCTGTTTGAACAAATAAAATTTTTGATTTTCAAATTGATTAGAAATATTTTAAAGTGAAGGAGATACGGATGATGCAGAATGTACCTAAAGGTGGCGTTGATAGCCTTGCTGCTGTGCGCCATAAAACGCCAAGCCTAAAGGTGAGTTTGTGTCTGTTTATTCGCATCTTTCAGCCCATCTTGTGGTAGGGCTATATAGAGCTAACTAAACACACTTTAGGTCTGAAAAGAAACGTGAGATTTAAAGGAATGAAAATGAAAATTGACGGCCAAACTTTTAACTACACTTATTGATACTTACTGATACACTTAGCATAAATAATACTTGATACGACTGTACCACTTGCATTTTTTTTTTTTACCGACCATTACGCCCAAAGCTGAACAAAAAACGCAAGTGGTACAGTCGTATCAAGTATTATTTATGCTAATTGCTTAAGCTAATGTTACGTGACGCTAAACGCTCTTTAATTAGGGTAATTTCTTGAGTGTTAGTAATTTGTGCTGTAAAGTTGGTAATGAATAATCAATTACAACCTCTGCCCATATGATTATTTTGAAAATTTAATTTAGAAACTACTACTAATATAATTTGCTTAGCCTAACCAATACCTATGTCTTTGCACGCCATTTCTCCATAGTTTTGCTGCTGTGTAAATCAATTGTTTTCATTCGAATGACAAAACTTTCACCCGAACTCAAAGGTGAAACTGTAGTAACAATTTCAGACAGATAGATCACGTGACCTTTTGCGTAGGCGTGTGCAAAAATTTTAGTCAAAATTGAGCAGTTTTTGTTTAATAACTTTTCACGTGTGGTATATCAAATGAGACTCCTCCTAACTGTAGGTGGAAAAGATCCATCAGTTTACCAAATTTAAATCAAAAAGAAATTTAAGTATGTTTGTTGCGAAGAGCAAATACAGTAAGAAACTCGATCAATATTGGATGTTTTTTCTCGTGTAATTATTAATGGTTTACCTTGGAATTTGGTAACTGATGTAAGAATCCAGTGGAGCACATTTTCTGAATATATGCAATAGTTTGGATTAATACAATCCGAGATGCAGAAAGCGGATTGTTTGGTTGTTTGGTTGATTTCATGTTTTAAGATACTAAGCAGCTTGGCTATCTGCGTCAGCGGAAGGCGGAAAATTACTTAACTGTCACTCCTGTTAATAACGCGCATTAATACTACAGCTGGACATTTACTTACATTTTCCATCTACCCACCTAGTCTGACAATTTTGAAATCTCTTTTCAGTACGCGATTTGAGATTCATCAATTAATCGATTGCAAAAAACGCGTAGTCGAGAAAACTCAACGGAATGGTCGATATAAAGACGAGATTACTTCTCTTCTAGTTCTATCGTGAAAGCCTAGAGCAATTATCGACACATTGGAAATATTAAGCTTTTAGTTCGGGTTTTTGGAAGAATTCTGGTTGGATTAGGTTTTAGTTTTTTTAATGAACACGGGACTTCTGTAAAATTCTTTTGAATTTATGTGCCTTTAAGTAGAACATATCATTCTTCCTGTAATACTGTTACATGGTAAATTCTAGATATTAGAGTGAAAATGGTTTAGACTATAAAAAAGAAGGTTTAAGTCCAAAGTGCGTTTAGTTGGTTAGTAGGACGTTCAGGTGGCTTACTGCATTAAACGTGAACGTTTACATGCTCAGGTGGCTTACTGCATTTAACATAACGTTTAGGATATTCAGATTGCTTACTGCATTTAACATAACGTTTAGATGTTCAGATGGCTTACTGCATTAAACATAACGTTTAGATGTTCAGATGGCTTACTGCATTAAACATGGCGTTTAGATGTTCAGATGGCTTACTGCATTAAACATGGCGTTTAGATGTTCAGATGGCTTAGTGCATTAAACATGGCGTTTAGATGTTCAGATGGCTTAGTGCATTAAACATGGCGTTTAGATGTTCAGATGGCTTAGTGCATTAAACATGGCGTTTAGATGTTCAGATGGCTTACATTAAACATGGCGTTTAGATGTTCAGATGGCTTAGTGCATTAAACATGGCGTTTAGATGTTCAGATGGCTTAGTGCATTAAACATGGCGTTTAGATGTTCAGATGGCTTAGTGCATTAAACATGGCGTTTAGATGTTCAGATGGCTTAGTGCATTAAACATGGCGTTTAGATGTTCAGCTTGGCATTAAACATGGCGTTTAGTGCATTAAACATGGCGTTTAGATGTTCAGATGGCTTAGTGCATTAAACATGGCGTTTAGATGTTCAGATGGCTTAGTGCATTAAACATGGCGTTTAGATGTTCAGATTAAACATGGCTTAGTGCATTAAACATGGCGTTTAGATGTTCAGGTGGCTTAGTGCATTAAACATGGCGTTTAGATGTTCAGGTGGCTTAGTGCATTAAACATGGCGTTTAGATGTTCAGGTGGCTTAGTGCATTAAACATGGCGTTTAGATGTTCAGATGGCTTAGTGCACTAAACATGGCGTTTAGATGTTCAGATGGCTTAGTGCACTAAACATAACGTTCAGATGTTCAGGTGGCTTACTGCATTAAATACAAATGTACAAGTACAAGTTAAGAAAACTATCAATTTAAAAGTGTTCGTTACTATCAAACTGAATATATTTTAATTGTTTTTCTAGCTAGTGTTTTAAACATCGCATATTTCATACCGCAATGCCCCCTGGTGGTTCAGGTGATGGTAGGCATCCCTGGTCATTTTGAAAAAAAATTGCTGCAAATATCTGCGTCTTTGTTGTTGGTGTGGGAAAGTGTAGTGTAGGAATAGTTTATCAAGAATAGAACGGTTTAAAACTTGATATTACGACATATGTATAGTAATGGTAAGCCACGACTGTGTACAGATAGGTTAAACATTTTACAGTTATATATTTTTCAGAGTCTTTAATAGGCCATGTCTTGTTGGAAGTCTCTGTTTCGGTCTTGCGCCAACACTGGCGTGAGAGGATGATGGTTATAATCCCATGTATGAATCAAAAATTTATGAAAAGCAACAAAAATATTGGGAAAATATGAAGGAGATGAGCGCCATTGCCTGAAGTGTAGGACAATCTCTTCCGTTCGTGTACTGTGTATAAGTATAGCAGTGAATATTACCTATGTAGTTTAACGTGTCTAGTCATATTTCCATAGATGGAAATCATTGGAATCGTTAATTAAATAAGGCTTAGCACGAACTACAATACGTATACAGCATACTTTCCCTGGTACTTAAGTCATCTGAATCGGTTAATCCAAGATGAAAAATAAGACCAGCATCTTTCAGTTTCATTGTTGTTGTTTTTTAATAATGTTTACAGTTGAAGTTATATCTTTTCTAAAACGCAAGTCAGCCATTTAAATTCGAGTAGTAAGGTTCTGCGTTCAACAAAACGTTTGTTTAGCTGTTTCTTCATTATTGTAGAAAGTGGCCAACACCTAACTGGTGTTCGAATTAATGTATTTGTTTGCATTTCTGCTCCGTTTGTTATCTTAATGGAAGAATTTCTCCTACATTTTCAGGGGAAATTGTGAGCTGACCGCTGGTTCCGGTGGGTATAGCTTTATCGAGATCTCGAACATAGATGCCACCAGCAAACTGTAGAAGGCCATTTCCGTTGGTCGATAGAACGAAACGACCTCCCGAGACTCGTGCCGCTGCGTTTTCCTCAATGCGCGTTGACAGCTTCCAGTCATAAATAACCTGTTCTTTCTCGCAATCTGCTTAATGTAACCTCAAAACCTCTTACTGAGAACTCACACCTCGTCTTTAGGTCCGGTAACCACTTACCTCCCGATGATTTGTTGGAATTAATATTGTCTTAACTACGCCCCCTCGTCAGAACCGACTTACTAAGAGACCAGTAGAAGTGATTAATTGGCAAATCATTTAACAATATATTTTGATTGTATCTCAGATATTACTGAAATGATCGGTAATTTTGAAATTTAAATCGCGTTCCACCACACGTTTTTAGTTGCTGTGAACGCATGGAACTTCATTTTAGTTGAACGTACAAACTCTAAAATCGTTTTGTCAGGCAAACTACAGAACAATAAAAACAAGTCGGAGTTAACCCTGCGATTGTTGGGAATTGTTGAATTCGAGAAAGTACAGCTGATTGGATGTTAATGGTAGTTTAAAAAGTTTTCAATGCAAGATAAAACCCGTATAATTTGAAATTGTTTTTCAAAATCGTTAGTAGTAATAGCTGTTAATTATAAAACTTTGTAGAATCGTTACTTGTCAATAATAGGACATAAATTCTTTTCATGGAAGTAGGGTTATTACTTAGTTTTAAATGTTTAAGTTATAAGCCTGAATGAAGTTTATATTGGTTTTTTGCTGGGTTTGTGCAATTTACAAATAGTTTGTTTTAACACAAAATCCTCCCTGGGTTATTTGCGCTTTATCCAACGAGGAGAATCGAACTCTTGATTTTAGCGTTGTAAATACAAAATTTTACCTCTGATCCACTAGGAGAACTTTACCAATATATAGGGGAGCACAGTAACCCTTTTTTGTTTCAAAACAAATATTTATATATGTGCCTGCATAGCCGATTCCTATATTGTATGTACCACCATTTACTTTTGAGTGTGCATTCTCTTTAAATTAGTACTTGAACCAATTTCTCCAGGGACCACTCTGGTGATTGTTCTGAGACACTAGTGTCGATAATGGCAGACACACACAGCTCTATTTCATTAATCAGCCAACAATGTGGCATCAGTATTAAGCCCCTTGAGGCCCTTAACCTCTCTTTTCTTTTTCCTGTCCGCGACTTACAAAAATTACTTCTTTATATCCTATCTCCCCCATAACGCAATTTATTATAACCAACTTACAAAATACCAAGAAATAAAAACTCATTGGGACGTAGAAACTTAATTCTTGGAGCAGATGATACGTTCATTCTTTGAAAAATGTTTTTATTGTATGACGAAGTGTGATACAAGTAGTTCCATAATTGTCTTTGTAAAACTAATGAAATTATAAAAATAATAAAAGTCTTCAGGGTTTGTTAGAATTAAAGGACAACTCGTTTTAAAAAATCAGATTGGAGGATCCGAGATTCGAGACTGGATGGCTTTAAATATACTCCATGCGTTCCAATGCGAGTGCATTATGACAGCTATTTAAATCCGTTATATGGGTTCGAAAGGCCTGACAGCCATTTTAACAACTGCCTTAATTCCCTTTTTTCTGTACTTCAAAATTAGAGACAGCGAAATCTGGATATTATACTTTTGTGTAGGTTGATTTTCGACCTTTTATGATCACCATCAATGGTGCAGCAGTTTTGTGACAGTCAGTGTCACTGTTGGTAAAAGTGGACGGATATTGTAATCAGGTTTGATTGATTGATAGTATTAAGTAGTAACAAAATGATTTTATTAAAAATAAATGAAGAATGAAACAAGTACATTATAACGTTTGACTATAATTGCTTTATAATACTATAATCTCTAGATGTAAACAAATGAATACCTTTCTTACTTTATTTTCAGTTTTAAGACTCTTGTTTCGGCTAAGTTTTTAGTGTTGTAATGTGTTTGGTCATAAACTTCTTTCATAAACCACAAGTATGTAATAGTAATAACTTTTGATCAGAGCAAGACAGTGTCCTAAATAGGTTATGCGCAGGAGGAGCTTGTTTGACTTGATTGATTTTTTATCAACCAATGAGAATCATCAACAAGTCTCAGCCTTTGACCGTATTATTCATCCATCATTGCATACTGTTCTGACATTGTTTATTTATCAGTTAATTGTGTTTTAAAATCTTGGATGTGTAACTACGTCAGTATAATAAAACACAGTTAAGATCGGTATAAAGTTTGATTTGAGTTGCCAAGTTACTGGTAAAAGATGGAGGTAAAAATTTATTTTTCGTTAGTGTTTTGTTTTATTGCAGACGATCTGACTGACGCTCTCAACTAAGCATGCGCAGTTTACTTACTGCGTACAGGAAATTACGGGCTGAATTTAAACTAAAAAATATAATACTCGTTGCAGAAATATATTATTGTTGCATCAGAGAACAGTGCGCATTTTACTTAACTTTTACACCAATTTTATGATCAGAATCTATTTAGCGTTATATTTATATTTTCTCATCTCGGATGTTAAGCAGCCTTTTTTTTTTCTAAGCCTTTTACATCTCATTAGCGTTTTGTCTTATTTTTGTTAGTAATTATGTTTTATAATTTAACCATTTCATCATATCTGCTTGTTTTAGAGTGGTCCTATTTTGTAATAAAGGCATGCAAAACTCTGTATCATACGCGTATGCCCAACTCGGCTCAGAAAAGTTTGGGCTTAAACACAACTTCGGAGTTTGAATCCATGCGGTAAAAAAAGATACTACTGTATAGCTTTTCGCAAAACAAAATCATTTTGTAAGATGCACACGTTTTCACCCGTCAATATACGTGAAATACTCTTTCCCAGAAAATGTTCCAAGTAATATATGGGTGAAGAAACCCAGTCTTTGTTTTACAAATTTCGATAAGCCGTAGTGTCTGCAGAACAGTTGCTTATGTTTTCTTTCACTTTCACTCAGTCATAGCTAGTGTTCAGATCTGCGTCTCGTGAGGCCTAATATTCGAACCGTAGCCATTAAAGTTGATCTGTACTTTCCTTTGTGGTCATTTCATCAAAGAGAGCCAATTCAACGATTTCACTACGAATAGTTATGTCGGCGGTGGTTGTTGAAATCCCTCTGGCCAGCGTTTTTAAAATAGATACAACTATGCTTGAACCTTGGCTATTTGGTCTATAGGTCACGATTGAAAATACCAAATACCTTTCTGGTTAATATTACTGTAATGATAAAACATCTTAAGTTGATGTGCCAACACTTGGTTATAAGTTCCGTTTTGTTCTAAAATATAATAAGAGTCCGAAGTTTAAGCCTTTTTCTGGACTGCTATGTCGTATCCTAGCCGGCCCGATGAGCCTTTTTTTAACGTTTTTTTAACGAGATGCCCAGAAAATGTCTAGTGGAATCTATATCTCGACTTCCTGTTAGTCAGTTTATGATCTAAGGTTTGTTATTTAAGGTTGTCCATCCTAGTGCGGACAATATATCATTTATTTCCTGCATCAGGACAGAATCTGATCTCATCTTCCCTGCGTGGAATCTCTAACACGATATAACGGAACAACTAACTGTGACAGTCATGTCTAACGATGTTTTGCCGAGCCTGCCATTCACCTCGCACATCACGAACCTCCCGGTGATCATTCGAAGGCATGAAACTTTAAATAGAAGGAAGAATACCGTAGTCCGTCGGTATTGTCGACAATACTTGACATCTCCACAACTGTTCAAAAGAACTGAAGTAAGTTTCCTCGACCTAATGCACTGTTTAGTTACCAATACTGATGCAGACTGATTCTAAACATAGTTCCACAGTCCAACGTGTCGTATCTTAGAAAATCCTCTGAGTTTATTTACAATCACCTTTCAGTTGCTATCTTGAAGACTGGAATGGGCTTTTAGGTAGTTGGTTAACGACTCGAAATGCTCAACGATGAAATCAGGTTTCGATATGCATGGTGAGCACTGCATAGATAGCCTGTTATGTATCTTCAACAACAAACAAAACGTATCTTCCATGTTGTTCAGGTAAACATCAAAGCTATTGGCATTGTCCAACAGCGTGTCTACACTGAACCTGGACACATTAAAATGATTTGTCATTTCATTACCCCTGTTTCTTTGGTAACCAGCACTGAACAACACTAGTGCTATATTCTATAAAAGCAGTGGTCAGAACTAAAACGACCAACTGCCAAGTAAATTATAAAATCTGCAATTGAAGTGAGCCATGCTGTTTCACTCCAGGCCGTGTAGAAAGAGCGAAATGAACCGAATTCCGAAAATAAAAGTAGCCTTTGTAAATTTTTATGTTAAGCATTTTGTTTGAGTGGTAAGGATCGTTTTGGTGCATTTTACTCTTTTTACACATTTTGTTTGAGTGGTAAGGATCGTTTTGGTGCATTTTACTCTTTCTACACATTTTGTTTGAGGGGTAAGGATCGTTTTGGTGCATTTTACTCTTTCTACTCATTTTGTTTGAGTGGAAAGGATCGTTTTGGTGCATTTTACTCTTTCTACACATTTTTTCATAATAACTGGGACGTTCCTTAGTTTCCTCACCACTTTACATTATAAGATCTTTGACGATTTTGTGTAGTAAACAAATTTCCCGAACTCGGTATAATAGGTTTCACATGATGCAAAAAGGTGTCTTGTTAAATTGTGGTTCATTTATTGAGAAGCATAACGTGCATTTGTTTCGCCAATGTCATTTGCTTTAACAAGTGGTTACAATTTTGTTACTTTGAGCTATTTAAAGCTATAAGTTTCGGCATACTGTTGCATTATTGTTTCAAAACAACGATTTCCATTAAATTTGAAGTACAGGATGTATAGAGGTGCACTTAACAAAGCATCTAGTCACATACTAAATGTCACTTGCTCTTCCAACGGAATCAAACAAGTCAAACTTCTTTCATGAAATTGTCTCTCACGGTTCACACCACCTTTACCAGCTTGTACTGACGGAATGCAACAAACAAGTTTTAGTTCCTTGTTATTTTCTTCATATATTTGCTGAACATTAATGCAGAAATGAGTGGAAAAGTGATTCACCGTATCACATCATATGCTTTATGATATTCATTTTTTTCATATCTTATGCCCTTAACACCACTAAAGTAATATTTCCTACTTGCGTCTGAGCTAAGTAGTTTTTGACAGGTCGGCTGTCAAGTGGCAGGCTTTGTATGTTTCATATGATATGGTTGGAAATGCCTCAATCGTATTGGTCAGTTAATTGACGGTTAGATATCTTTACTTTACCAGCCTATTCGGTTGCTGTTTTTTTGGGTTTTTTCCTCCGTCATTAACCAACTTTGAGGTAACGATATTTTTCTTGGTGATAGATGTAGTTCCCTTCTAATGCCACTTAATAGCTAGAGTCAAATGTCTTTGGACAGCGAATCGAAACGCCACTTCAGCCGGACAGATGTCAACTATTGTGGCACTTGAAAAGAGCATGGATACCCCTCGACTTTCATTCTCCAGAATGACCACCATGTGACCTCTGCATTTATAGGAGTGGCTCAAGCATTCCATTTACATTAATCTATTTAGCGAACGTAAATACGTGTAGTGTTTTACATATCTGAGGGAAGGCACTCATTCATAAGCTAGATAACTACAGATACAGAGTTACGAAAATGCAGTCATTTTCGTTAAATAAGTATTAGAAGTAAAAGTTGTATTAATCAACATCTTAGTGGCTGTTAAGTGTTTAGTTTCCTTCGACCGTAAGTTTAAGCCTAAAGCAGGCTGTATGAGTGCACATATATATTGCAAAAAAAAAAAAAAAATTGCCGTAAGTATCTAGACTTTCATCGATGTTTCAGTTGTCGTTTTCGTTAATTATAACCGTTTTAATACTTCGTTCTTTACGTTTTTCGACGGTAAATAATATAATCATTAAACTAACACAGTAATACTAACAACTATTAATATAGCTCAGTGATTAATATAACCTTTGTAACAGCTTTGTAAGTAATAAAATCCATCAGTGTAATGGCTTTGTAATTATAGTAATAACCAAGTTACTGCGTGATTACTATAACTGTAATAACTCGATGTAGGGGTTTCCGTTCAACTTACATGAAACTGGTAAGCAGAAGTTTCGTATTATTTATAACATTTTAATTGATGTAAAGAAAAACTGTGCAGTCTTTTTGTAAAGCACAATGTGACTGTCAGATTGATTGTCCTAATCAATTTCCTAGTGCAACCAACACTATTATTCCCATTCTATATTTATAAATTGCTTTAATGTTTACGCTGTATATATTTTTTCTTAATTAGGCTCTATGCTTATCCAAGCATATCGAGCACACCATTTTCTCTAATTATAGAGCTGGATTTCGAGATTTCGTCTTACATTCAGAGGACGTGGTTTGTCTTTTATTGTGGTTACAGTTTGCTAAATACATTGCCTTTGATGACAAACATTTCCAGTTATTTCTATATAAGCACTCACTTTACATAAGCATCCATATATCGTTCCATCAATATCTGGTACGAAGCAACGTTTTACTTTTTAGTTGTAAATCATCGACTACATCAGTGCGTAACAGTCATTTTTTCCCATTTAATCTCCACTTAATTTGCATATATTTAACTGGTTGTCTGTCTCGGGGATGGTACTGGCTCGTGTAAAACTAAAAGCTAGGAAGCGTATGTTACGTTATGGGTGAAAGCACAAGACAAACCCAGTCAAACTGACGATCGTGGTGATACAGAAAGCAGGAGGCAAACAAAACATTAGGTAGGCTGAAATTTAAATGTTTATAGGAAGCTGTTTTATTTCATGAACACAACATCCATGTGACGAAGTGTTTGAAAAAAGAATTACGTCCTGTTCGTTCGTTTTTTGGTGTGTTTTTCAGTGAATTGCTGCCTGTTAAGTAAGTATTCATTACACATTTTATTCAAGTGTTTTACGTAATTCTTGCTGAAATCAGTCGTGTAATTATTTTCGTGGATTTTAAGATGTTGTTTTTTTTCGAATTTATCGAAACATTTGAAATGTCTAATGTGGTTATTAAACTCGGTTTGGACCCGGTATGACCAGATGGGTTAAGGCGTTCGACTCGTAATCTGAGAGTCGCACCAAACGTGCTCGCCCTTTCAGCCGTGGGGGCGTTATAATGTGACGGTCAATCCCATTATTCGTTGGTAAAAGAGTAGCCCAAGAGTTGGCTGTAGGTGGTGATGACTAACTGCCTTCCCTCTGGTCTTACATTGCTAAATTAGGGATGGCTAGCGCAGATAGCCCTGGAGTAGCTTTGCGCGAAATTCAAAACAAACAGACAAAGTTGGTTTATGTAAAAAAAATTTACACTGAGTCGGGTGGACCGTAGGTGTGTAGTTATCTTTTAAAATGTCAGTATTGCATATACGTATCTTAGCACCATTTCAAGTTCAAAATTAAACCCATTTGTCGTTGTTCCTTACATAGTAATATCTTTAAAATGTATATACCAACAAATATCTCTCAGTATCAAAACAGAAACATGAACCACAATTTAGTTTTTATACCGTATTCGATACCAAGGTGTTTGTGTGAACTATAGTTTCATGGAAAGCTCTGGGAGTTCAATAAACTTTTGTTGCGGTACTGAATTGATTGGAAAGCCGAGAATTCCTTTTAACTTATACACTGGGGAATTTTTCCCTGTTTCAAGATAATTGGCACGATTAGTGTTCAAAATAATGATAGTTTAGGAGGAGCTGTAGGGTCCTTAATCAGGGGATATTTTGTCGAATCGAATATGAAATTACATTATTTTAATTTATGTTTTTAGACGTCTAGTGGTGTAAGGTGCATTACTTTGTTCTATCTTACTATTTGTTTAAACGTAATTTTTTTACTTACTCGTTGACTCTTTTTTTTTTTTTGAGGTGGTAAAATAGGTTTTAAGAAATAGTTGTTCTCTGTGTTGCATAATTATAACTACACTCTTTCACTTGCACACAGCTACAAGCTCCGAGGAAAAGTTCGGGATAAATTAGGAAAAGTAAAGCTGACTTTTGAGCTGGAAGTGTGCCAATTACCCAGAACGGAACTTCTTGGAGTCAGGAGAAAACGTCTGAAGGGGGACTCGTGGCACTATAAACGTGTTTGCGAAGAAGTTCTCAAACTGGCCTCCTTGTAGGGTTGGAGAGAACACTGGCATGTCCTCTTAAAAACAACCTAGTTTCTTTTAACATGTTTCAGTCTTTGTAATCTTTGATTATACCAAATCTGTAACAATCTCGCATCATTTAAGTTAAGAAATAATAAGTTTGTGTTTCTTGAGACTCACTTTCAGAAAACGTTCATTTTTTGTGACCGTATAATTCAATAGTGTTTATTACACTTTGTATATATTAACAAAACCTGCTAGTTTTAATTTTTACGAATAATTTCGAACTCTTACACTTTTCATCTGAGGTTTACTATTACTTTCTTAGAGGGATGACAGGTAACTCTTTTTTGGAAACGAAATTCGCTGAATTCGTGCCTTACAGGTTTTTTGTGCACACGTTATAGTTTAATTATAAAATTTGAAATGGGTTAATATTGGAAAAAGGTTTCTTGTAACTCTAATTTTAAAAGAAGTTATAGATTAAAATGAATGTTGTTAAAATTGGAACAAAGTTCCCTCGATTGACCGATAGAGGTGTTTTATGTACATTTGTACCTTAAGATTTTAATTTTAATCCAAACTGAGTTCGTGAATAATTATCTTTAAAAACAAACTTCTAATACGTGTTGACAATTAAAAAAACGTGTCTAAAAACCGATGGAAGACAAACCCCCAAACAGTACAGCGAATCACTGACGAAATCCATACAAGAATAGCCATTGTTTTTTTTCTACTTGTTAAAGAGTGCGACAGGTCATGTTAAGTCATGAATTAAGAGGGTGAACTATTTTGTAAAACAAAATTTCGAAGAGCAGTTATCAATAAGTTTATTTCTATCTAGAAAATAAAGCGTCAGACAGTGTGTATAGTTACAATTATTGTAATCGCGTATGGATTACGACAATCGCGCTGAGAAAATTACGTTTTTGTAACTTGATAAATTTGTAATGGAAAACTTTGTCAATAATTATAATTTTTGTACTTGAGATAAATATATAAAAAATTTAGAGCTAGTTATCTATAGTATTAAAATATCTGTGTTTTAATGTATAGCCATTTAAAATAAGAATAATACAAGCGTTTTATGTGTGTTTATATGAAACAGATGTAAAACTTTGTATATTTTACTATTACAAATACTATATATTCTCAATATAACGAGTCCCCTTTATCTGAGTTTTAGAAATTTTTATTACAGAAACTAAGAAAATGTGTATTTATACATGTTTGTGTTTTTGTCTTATAAAACGTTTTAAATTAAAACTTAGTCTGTCTACTTCTTTCAGTTGTTTCAGATTGTTCATTTATTTCATTTTAGGTAATTTTTAACACATCAGTAGATATGTTGCTACCCAAACGTATTTAAAGGAAATTCATTGCAAGTTTCATTTGTTAATAAAATACATCAACAAATTTAAGATATCAGTGCGTGTGACGTCGTATATTAACTAACAGGTGGTTAAGGCATTCGTAATCCGAGGGTCGCGGGTTCGAATCCCCGTCACACCAAACGTGCTCTCCCTTTCATCCGTGGTGGCTTTATAATGTGACGGTCAATACCACTATTCGTTGGTAAAAGAGTGGCCCAAGAGTTGGTGGTGATGGCTAGTTGTTTTCTGTGTAGTCTTACACTGATAAATTGGGACGGGTAGCGCAAAAAAGCTCTCGTGTAGCTTTGCGCGAAATTCAAACCAAATCTACGTATTGCCCTTGAATCTTCAAAATAACTAGGCTTATTTTTCTATTAGTAAGGATTGCTGAGACTAGCTGTAGATTGTAGCCTGCTGAGTATTCCTATGCATTATTATTTCAAAAATTGTGCTTACAATTCAATTACATGGACCTAACCGGTAGTATTATGGATAAATGGTATGCGGCACGAAATTGTATCCACAATAAACATTGATATCGATAGTTATATGGGAGAAATAATTCATTCCAAGATAATTTTTATGGCTCCTCAATTATTAATTCTCAGTTTATGTTACTGTTTGTAATTTTTCACGTTATATATTCATTGATTCTTGAGGTAAGTTTAGATGTTTAACGACTACGCCTCAATATCCCTTGACGTTAGAAGAACCAGGGTTGTTTGATTTACCTCCATGCAACTACAGTTGATTAAACTATAAAGGCATTCAGTAGAGGGCAAAATTCCACCATGCAGGGTTTATCATATTCGGTAATTAAAAAAACAAACAAACACGAAAATCTGGTCGTCTTTTTAAAATAACAGGAACCATTTTTGGTTGGAGAATAACAAATAATCTACACGTGTCTACCTTCTTTCATCAAAATTCGATAATTTTTGAATGATATAAAAAAATCGATGAGGAAATCTACCCTCGTGTTTACAGACAATGATTTTTTTTTATTTTCATGACCTTGACCTTTCAGAAACTTGTCACTTCTAAGTTTGGCCATAGTCCAAGTGTTTACCAAATTTATTCACCCGTTTTCTAAATTGGATAGATGTTTCTAGATGGGTAAATTATGTCCAAATGAGCTTTGTAATAATCCTTCTCTAGCTACACATTTGAAAAATTTTGAACTATTCAGCTACGAATTACACGTGAATTAATTTCAACGCTACGGGTGAACCAAACAGTGGCTCAATTTTCCACTGTGTAACATCAGTTTATTTAACTACAGATATGAAAAGTCTCAACTATTCAGCTGCGAATTAGACGTTAATTAACTTAAACATTTCAATTGAGCCAAACAGTATTTCAACTTTTCACTATGTAACCACAGGCGACATACTTTTTTCTCTCTTATTATAAAACGTGTTTTCTTATATATGGTATTTTGATCACTTGACTGTAGTTTCGAGCCGTTAAAGAGTAAAGTTTCTGCTGCACTTCTGTGGCTTTCCAGTTACCAAACGTGGCAGACTTTTCAGCTCTGGGGGCATTATAATGGTATAGTTAATCCCACTATTCGTTGATTGAGACGAGCTGACTTCTTTGCAGCATATCACTGCTAAATTAAGGAAGGTTAGCGCAGGTAGCCCTTAAGTAGATAACATGAAATTCACAACAATTCTGTAACTTTGTATCGTGAATTTAAAAAAAAATTAAGCGTTTCTGTTGTTTTTTGTTATATAGTTCTTAAATAGACTAAACTATGAGTTAAAGTATATTCTAATTTGGTTTCTATAGAAGCATTTCGTTGTTACAAATTTGTCGATGCCCAGCTGCTCTTTCAGTATGTGTTTCCAGGTATTATAATGCAGTAATTTGTAGGATAACTAATATAGTTAGCTGTCAAATCCTTAGCCAACTTTAGTGTGGTCCATGAATATGTACATATCATTGTACCTGCATTGAAATTTCTAGGTATACGTTCATCATGGTTCACTCCAATATCGCGAGATGTCTCTGCTTAGGAAAAGTTTATTACCACACTTTAATTTATAGACGTTCCGTAAATTAAAGCAAGCAATTGTAATTATAATGTGACGATCAATCCCACTGTTCGTTGGTAAAAGAGTTGACGGTGGGTGGTGATGACTAGCTGCCTTCCCTCTAGTCTTATACTGCTAAATTAGGGACGGCTAGCACAGGTAGCCCTCGTGTAGCTTTGCGCGAAATTCAGAAAAACATTATTACGTTTAATATCTATGAAATATTGTGTTGTGAAAAATTATTTTACCTTTTAGTGCATCTACTTCTAGTCTGACAGCTTATATCGCTAAAAATTAGTTTTCGATACTTACGATGAGAACAAATTAGACAACCTGCTGTAAAGCTCTGTGCTCTATTACAAACAAACAAAAACCTTTTGATTCGTGTAAAATATACCCTGTGAATCAGCTATACACTTCCGGACTTAAATCACTAAATCCGAGGTTTGATTCCTGCAGTGAATAGAATACAGATAACCCACTGTTTAGGTTTGCTCTAAGGAAACAAAGCCGCTTGATGACTGAAGTCGTACTAAAACAGATAATCGTTTATTATTGTCTATTACGCCCGGCATGGCCAAGCGCGTTAAGGCATGCGACTCGTAATCCGAGGGTCGCGGGTTCACATCCCCGTCGCGCTAACATGCTCGCCCTTTCAGCCGTGGGGGCGTTATAATGTGACGGTCAATCCCACTATTCGTTGGTAAAAGAGTAGCCTAAGAGTTGGCGGTGGGTGATGATGACTACCTGCCTTCCCTCTAGTCTTACACTACTAAATTAGGGACGGCTTGGTGCAGTGGGCTAACAACCTACTCACTTAAATACCTGTTGAAGAATCCGCAAGTGATTGGGACCCTATGTTCCTTGGTGGAATCGAGTGGTGAATGATGAATGAATTGTCTTTTACAAACGTGATAATATTGAGGGAATCCTCAATAGCCCCGGAACTTAACATTCTTTAAGGCAGGAATAGAGCAAATTAATCAATGAGACATTTTTATTAGTCATATTTTTGTACGTTAGTAATCAATACCAAGCGTGGGGTGCGCGTGTACCCGATTCGATTATTTATCTGGATCTTTACAGCATACCCATAAATTTAAATTTTTTTATACAGTGTTAGAGTAAATTAATCTATGGTATCTTGGGCGTGGTCAAACACATTAGTCGAAAGGTTTTGACTTTTTGAATCCAAAACTGTAATCATATCTCAAATCGGTCAATAGATCACGGAGTTATGACTATGAGCTAAAAGTTTGTACTTAAAACAAACAAACAACTCTGGCTATTCTACGAGCCGCGGTTAAAAAAATCCTTTGTTTAAAACTTTAATTTTTAAATCAAAATTTTGCCTAAGTTGAAGAAACAGATATACACAATTATCTCAAAAGAAGCAAATATGAGGACATTCACCGTTATAAAAGAAAGAAATTCCCACATTTTTATCCCAAATTTGTTCATTGTTTGCCATATATTTGCACGCTCGATTGCGTGTCGAATCGTTGGCTGCCAGCTATACATCAGTCTTAGAAGCAGGAATTTTTTTTTTTTTTTTCTGAATTACTTGTTTGGTATTACTGCGGTGGGAACTTTTGTTGTGGTCCGATCATCTTCCGGTCTGTGGAACTCATAAATGTACAAGTTCGTAGAAGAGAGCGAAAAGGTACAACATCCGTTGCCAAGGTCACTCGAACAGATTCCACTATTATGACTGATCGTTGTTTGATTTCGGGCAAAGCTACTCTAGAGCTATCTGCACTATCAGTCACTGATTTGAATCTGATACACGTGAGGGAAGGCGACTAGACGTCACTTATAGCCAACTAGTAGAGTTTAACCAAAAATCTTATAATTCATTTAGTGGCATCAAAATGCGGAGCTCAAATTTCAAATCTGCAGTTTGTTGTATTAATATTTGGCTCCATTCTCGTATCGGAACATGTACATAAAATAACCGTTCGTTAATGTATTAGTGCTTTAATTTAAGTTTTTACTTCAATGTTGGCTATCGGATTGTATTACTGGTATAAAGAAACACAAAAGGTTCTGTAGAAATCGTGCTAAAAAGGGTGGAAAGTTGGAGTTTCGTTTTGTACAAATTCGCAAGTTTTAGAGTTAAATGTTTTGTTTCTTACATTTCAAGATTATGTCTGAGCGTACAGATAGTACACTTTCCAAATAGGCATCAGTGTTTGTATGTGTGTATACTATGATTGTTGAGTCCAGTGCAACTTAGTCGCACGTCTATAGTACTTCTTGTTTACCAAGTTTTAGGTTCAGAAGGAAATGAATACCACCAACTTCGAAGCTCATGGTGCGCGCTTTTTTCCAGTCATTTCCTGACGATTTAGAGTTGGAAATGACCTACGAACGAAGGCACGTTCATCATTGTCAGGCAAAGACATTCCAGAGAACTAGACTAGAGTCAGTTCTTAGATTTCAACGCGTTCGTACATTATTTGCAAGCAGTAGTCTTTTGTAAAAAGTGTGTCTTAAGATTCTACATTTGTAGTTATTTCTGTGTTCTTTCTTCATTATTAATGAAACACACTTTGAAATACAACGTCTGAATAACAAAAAATGTTGAAAACCCATAAACCAAAGCAATGCCCTAAATTTAAGCATGGATGTTTTTCAGTGTCTGAGAAATAAATAAAATGACTTGTAAAAGCGTTCAACGAACGTAACTATTCTAAATCTAATCAAAGCTACCATAAAAATCATCTCGACATAACTAAACCTATTGACACGTAAGTGTGAATGTCTATATAGAAATGCTTGAAAGCCTGGAAAATTTGGCATTTTATTTTGGGATTGTGGAAAGTCTTAAGTTTTGTTTGTTCTTTTAATTGAACACATCTTAAATTTTCTTGCTGTATTCCACATTTTAAGCCCATGAACAATGCAAGTTTGTCGAATATGACCTGATTTGATTTGGCGCACTGCTCGAGATTTTCGATTGGCTCACTACCCCGCTAATCAGGTGTATTCTTGTATAAAACCTAAAGAAAAGTGTTTGAAGTATCTCCGTGAGAAAGCCCCGGATACATATATCCAAAAACCATAGGACCGAAATCCCCTCATCTTTTTAACTCCCCAATGGCATGGTGGTTTATCTACAAACTTACAGCGCAGATAGCCTATTGTGTAGCTTTGTACTTAACTTCAAACAAATACCTTTTCAGCGGGGTCGTACAGTCAATCACACTAATAGTTGACTGTCAATTAAAAATTAAGGACAATGACGGATAACATTCATAACCTTACCATAAGCACAAAACAGTTATATAAATTTCTTGTTATTCATATTCTTAATGTTTTAGAAGATAAAATTATAATTAACTAAAACTGCTTAACGAAATAAATTGATTGACTCTATTTTCTTCTTTATTTTGTTTGACTTCAACTTTAAACTACTTGTACAAAATTTATAATACTAGGGCTGTTGGTTAAGTACATGTTTGCCTAATTAATAAAATGAGTCACTTGGTGTAATCTGAAAGAAATAGGCTTAGGCGTAATGTTATATTTTGACGTGGTACTTCACCCTATAAGTTTCTTTTAACGTGAATACAGCCACGTTTAAACGAAATTAATATAATGTTTTCCTGGATAGTTAGAAAACTTTTAAGTAATTGCGTAGCTGTAGCTCTAACGTTTTGTAAACACACACATATCAAGTAGAATAATATACAAACTCATTTATATGCAAAAACGGCTCGTTTGGGTTGAGAAAATATTTTACATAGAAGAGCGAACAACGTTTCGACCTTCTTCGGTCATCATCAGGTTCACAAACGTTGTTCGCTCTTCTATGTAAAATATTTTCTCAACCCAAACGAGCCGTTTTTGCATATAAATTTCTCAACAAGTGGGTTTCTCGACATCACTGAATATACAAACTCGTCTGGAATGAAAAAAAGGAAAAGAAAGACGTCCGCTGTTAACTGATGTGGTTTTTACTATAAATTTTAGGCTTATTGACATAACACGTTTGGAAAAGTGTATTCAATCTTTTACAGTCGGTGAATGATAAACGAATAAATTTCTATGTGTTTTTAAACGTTTAACAGTGCACGATATTAACGTATCTAACTTTTCAGATGTTGAAAAAATATTAATTTTGCCATCATAGCGGAAAACGTAATGTTTATAAACAACTTAAATGCGCAGAACACTGGAAGATAAATGCAATGAAAGAAATATACCGTAAAAACGCCAAACTGAATTATTCATTCAAAAGCCTTTACTATAATGTTCTGTGTATTTTAAGAGGTATTACAATATTATGCCTGACGAAGAGCAGTCACTCGAAACATCATTGGCCAAAATATATTTATTTCCATTTCAATGTTGTGTTTTTAAAGTGATGTATTAGCTTTATAGAGATACCCACTATTCTATAAACCACTGACCATGAATATAGTAATCAGGTATCAGTGTTAAGCGTAGGTGACCTACTCTAAAAATCTGCGTTTTCAACTGTAACATCTACTTTTAACATATTATATCAAAATAGTATTTTAGGTGCAATGGTTTTAAATACCGAAAGTTTATGTGGAAAAACTAATAAACATATTTAAAAAAAAACATTTACAGTTTCATGATTTGGGACACAAATTTTAGAGAAATTAGTTTATCACGCGTGTGTATCGCGAACGGGTTAATTTGTGAATTCTAGAAATTGTGATGTTGAGATTACAAAATGTGCTTGAAATATTTTGGCTTTATTCGTAAAATTCAAAGTGCGAACTCTGAATGTAAGTTCCGAGTAATCTTAGAATGACTTACTAAAATTATTGTATCAAATAAAATGAAAAAAAAAATTATTGTGCTTGTTTCGAATTGAGCACAAAGCTACATTGCTTTCAATGCTCTGCCCATTACGGGTATCAAAACCCGGTTTCTTGCCGTGTGAATCCGCAGACATGTTGCTGTGCCGCTGGGAGGAGGTAACATTATTGTGAGTGTTTAACAATTTTAAACAGCGTTAGTCAAAAATACGGATTTAACTATGACATTAAAGGGAATAAATGATATCATGATCTCGTTCTTATGAACATAATGAAAAAAAATTAAATACCAATAATTATCACATACGTATGGAAACTAAGACTGTATTGATATCACTGAAAACGACTTTCTAAATAATACTAGTTTGTACTAATCATACCAAAGCTATTTTATTATGGACAGGTGTTTGTAGTTTGATTTATTTTTAATTTTGTGCAAAGCTACGCTAGGGCTACCTGTGCTAGCCGTCCCTAATTTAGCAGTGTAAGGCTAGAGGGAAGACAACTAGTCATCATCACCCATCGCAAGCTCTTGGCATGCACTTTTACCAAAGAATAGTGGGATTGACCATAACATTATATAATCCCTACGGCTGAAAGGGCGAGCATGTTTGGTGTGATGGGGTTTGAGCCCGCAACCCTCAGATTACGAGTCCTGTGCCTTAACCACCTGGCCATGCCGGGGCCTATATTTGTAGTTTGATGAGTATTTAAAATAGAAAGTTTCTGATGATTTTGCTGGGAATGAAGAGACCATTTTATTTAATTGTACAATGAAAGTTAAACACCACTGATTGTGTAAAGGGCCGGGATGGCTATGTGGTTAGGGGGCTCGACTCGCAATCTGAGGGTCGTGAATTCAAATTTATTTCAGATGTGGGAACGTTATAATGTTACGGTCAATCGCAGTATTTGTAGGTAAAAGAGTAGCCCAAGAGTTGTCGGTGGATGGTGATGATTAGCTGCGTTTCCTCTAGTCTTACAATGCTAAATTAGGGGCGGCCAGCGCAGATAACCCTCGTGTAACTTTGGGCGAATTCAACAAAGAAACAAGAAAAATCACTTGATAAGTTGTGAAAATGTGTTTGTTTCGTTATCAAGCATAGAGCTATATAAAGGCTCTGTATGCTATGCCCACTGCGTGTATCGAAACCTGACTTTTAGTGTTTTAAGTTGTAATTATATTTTAGCTTACGACAACATTTAAAAACAAGTTTTGATAATAGATATACAAGCGATTGTAACGTTATGTTTCATGTTCTATATATGTGTATGCACAAATATATATAAAATTAATAATATTTTATTCCCTATTTGAGTCAGTAGGAAATGTTTTATCAATATATTGACCACATTTTTCGTCCCTAAGTCAAGCTGACTTGAACTTCAGTCACAATCCCAAAATACTTCGTTTTTCTTTTTCTCTCTGAGTTGGAATAGCCAATATTGATTTTTTTCCCCTTTGCAATTCTGCTTTAAGCCTTCACATTAACAGAGATTCTAGTCTAGAAGTAGCCCGATCTACAGAAGTAACATCCAGGCGCAATGTGGTGGCGAAAGTGATTTTGTGCTTTGCATTGAGTGGCTCTTGATCCCTACCGAGACTGCACTTAGAGGCAAGTTGAACAACAGTGAATCGATAAGAGCATTTTCTAGCAGCTGATGGTAGTCATACAGAGACAGACCACGGGGGAACGTGCTTGAACACAATCTCTAGTAACACAATCACTCTCGCATAGAAGTTACACTGTCATTGCTTTGCTAGGGTGCAAGAAAATACATGACAAGTATAAAGTCTGCAAGCTTTAGATACTGCTCTTTGATAGTTTGTAGATGCAGAGCTGAGGGAATTGTTCCCAAGTGGAAGCTTGAATAGGATAGAAACTATTCGTCATACCATCGGGCTTCTGTCATAATCGACTAAAGACCTAGATTCTGGAGAAAGAGATATCTCTCAAGTAGATTCTGGAGAAAGAGATATCTCTCAAGTATGAAAACCTAAAACGTTTTAAGGAATCAAAAACAAACAACTGATAATAAACAGTAAATAAGAAACAAAAAACTTATAATACATTTTTAACATAAAATAGATTGCGATACATTTTTCTGTAGTATTAAATACATATTTAGAAATATTGAAATGTTCTCAAACATACTTTACTAGTCCTTTTCTGGTACAGCGGTAAGTCTACGGATTTACAACGCTAAAATCAGGGGTTCGATTTCCCTCGGTGGACTCAGCAGCTAGCCCCATGTGACTTTGCTATGTGAAAATACACACACACTACTAATTATAGGTAAGATGGGATTACGTTTCTCACACTCAGTTTTCGTTCTGAAAAGTACCCCCCGCCCACCCGATGGCTAAGCGGTAAATCTGTGAACCTATAATGCTGAAAAAACAGGGTTTCGATACCCGTGGTGAAAACAGCACATATAGCCGATTGTGTAGCTTTGTGCTTAACACAAAAAAAAAAGAATTGAAGTAATTTTACGTTCACACTTTTCCATATCTCTACTTCAGTAAAAATATTGTTTATCATTTGTAACTAGAGCAAATACAAGTTGCATTTAATTTGGAATTTGTAATGAGGTTATGGATTCTATCACAGCCTTCAACTCTACGCAGTCTTGTCTAAACATAATCGTACTCTAGGACCCAGCATACCTCCTTTTACATAAAACTGTAAGGACGTGAAGTATTCCAATAATTTCAAGTCAGATTCTTTGGTCTAAGCATTAGAAGGAGCCACGTTAGTCATTTGCTGTTAGAAATGGTTTTGATGAACGAGCGTAATATAATTATTGTACACTAATAATTTTTCGGTCTTCAGATGGCTATTACACTTTCCAGAAATAATAACAGAATAATAATGTCCGAGCGCCCCTTCACTGCAGAATTGAGAAACATGAAGGAATAATGGTGAACACCCTTGTCTGCCTACAGGTCAATCAATCTAGAGTTAAATAAGTAGCAACTTATTCCACCTATGTATTAGACAGAAATTATAAGATTTACCCTCCTGTAGGAGGTCCTATACTCTATTCGTTCATTATGTTATAAACCTATTATACGAGGGCTGTTCAAAAAATACGCGGACTGTTTGAATTGCGCGGCTCCAGTTTGTTCCAGGGGAATCCGCTTGGTGTCACTAGGTTTGCACAGATCAGCTGATTACGACGCCATTTCCCGATTGCAGATATCTTCATTTGTGTATTAGCTACGTGGTTTTAAGTGAAGTGCGATTTTTTCGTTTGGCGGATTTCAGAATGAATGACCTGAAGGAGCAAAGACTTGCTGTGAAATTTTGTGTTAAACTTGAAAAATCTGCGACTGAAACTTTTTCTATGTTTAACACGGCTTACGGTGATGTTGCTATGAAGCGTACGGTATGTTTCAAGTAACATGAACGTTTTAAGGATGGTCGACAGTCCATTGAAGATGATGAGCGTCCTGGACGTCCTTCCACGTCAACTGACGTCCTACACGTCGACAAAATCAACACCCTGGAGCGGGCAAATCGACGTCTGACTGTCAGAGAGCTTGCTGAAGAGTGTGGGATATCAGTTGGATCTTGTTACGAGAATTTGACCGAAAAATTGAAGATGCACTGCGTTGCTGCGAAATTCAGCCCTCAGAACTCGTGAGTTTTTGGCCAAACACTCGATTACTGTTCTTCCCCACCCCCCCTACTCACCTGACCTTGCTCCTTACGATTTTTTCTTGTTCCCCAAACTCAAAAGACCCTTGAAAGGAAGAAGATTTGAGACGATTCCCGAGATTAAGGCAAATGCGACGAAGGAGCTGGAGGACATTACAAAAGAAGCGTACCAGGACTGTTTCAACAAGTGGAAACACAGTTGGGATAAGTGTGTGCGTTGGGGAGGAGAGTACTTTGAAGGAGTCCTAGACCTGTAACTTCTAAATAAAGTACATTTTGTTTTATGACGACAGTCCGCGTATTTTTTGAACAGCCCTCGTAAGTGTAATATTTATGCTGTCTTCCGTTTTTTGATAACATAATGTACTTTCAAAGTCATTCTTGAAAGCCCTATAAACACATTTTTCCCAATATTATTGCTGACACCACTTAATTATAAACTACATTTGGAACAAGAGAAATGCTTACAACTTGTTCTGTTCTAACTTTCAAATTCGTTATAACCAGAAAAGTCAAAACACATTGAAGAATTTATAAGTTTTCACCCACACAATTTTCACTATATGAAGTACTCATGTATTTGATACTTATGAAGACTGGCACTACACTGTACCTTACTTTAGCAAGATACTTATTTTTCTGTTCAAAAAGAATTAGACAACATCTAAGTTAAAAATAACCAACGAAATTTCCTCTAGAAGCCAATATATGGCAACGTGAACTAAGAAACATTTTTATATATACAAAACATATGTATATATACAAAACATACTATCTTTTAGCGTCAGTTTCTTTCTCCGTTTTTGTTGTCACTCCGATCTTCGCAAGATATGGTTTAGTGATTTCTATATACAGAACATATACATGCAATAACCAGTTAGCAACAAGTAAAATGAAGTAAGACATTTACTGCCTTCATTAGTTGCATGTATCATAGCCATGATATGAAGATACTGTAACCACACCTATGTTAAGAAAGTCATAGTATTATCAGCACAAAATTAAGTACAGTGACGTTTACTGTAGTCAAACTCTATGTCACTACTGTAAATGTTTCTATAGTCAAACTCTATGCCACTACTGTAAATGTTTCTATAGTCAAACTCTATGCCACTACTGTAAATGTTTCTATAGTCAAACTCTATGCCACTACTGTAAATGTTTCTATATTCAAACTCTATGTCACTACTGTAAATGTTTCTATATTCAAACTCTATGTCACTACTGTAAATGTTTTTATAATCAAACTCTATGTCACTACTGTAAATATTTTTATAGTCAAACTCTATGCCACTACTGTAAATGTTTCTATAGTCAAACTCTATGTCACTACTGTAAATGTTTCTATAGTCAAACTCTATGCTACTACTGTAAATGTTTCTATAGTCAAACTCTATGTCACTACTGTAAATGTTTCTATAGTCAAACTCTTTGTCACTACTGTAAACGTTTCTATAGTCAAACTCTATGTCACTACTGTAAACGTTTCTATAGTCAAACTGTAGTCACTACTGTAAACATTTCTCGTTACGTCTCTCTGTAATATTTTCTTTTAAACCAGCAAAAACATTCTCTTATTGTTTGTACGATCATTTACTTCTGTAAGGGTTTCTCTTTGACTACTTCCACTTGGTTGCTGGCTCAACCCTTTAATTTACAGATTGACTTCATGCAAATTATAGCATTCTTAAGTCAAATGTATAAGCAATCAAGTTTTTATAGGACACCCACCTATTAATTGGACTTAAGAATCAATTGACTCTCCACATGGTCTCAAACACAACCTGATTATAACTGTACCTCATTGACTCTCCACATGGTCTCAAACACAACCTGATTATAACTGTACCTCATTGACTCTCCACATGGTCTCAAACACAACCTGATTATAACTGTACCTCATTGACTCTCCACATGGTCTCAAACACAACCTGATTATAACTGTACCTCATTGACTCTCCACATGGTCTCAAACACAACCTGATTATAACTGTACCTCATTGACTCTCCACATGGTCTCAAACACAACCTGATTATAACTCAGTAAATTGAGTTTATAGTTACTTTTGTTTACTTTAAACGCAGCAGGGATTCGGCTTCCCCAATTAGGGATAATTATATCCCCCTTTATCACACTAATGGCTATTATGCTTAGCGAAAGTGGACTTTGACTGTTATAACCATTGAATAACATATTTCTAAGTGTTATCACGTGAGTTTCTTAAATTTCAAATAATTTTAAAAATTTGATTGATGATATGGGAATATGGAATTTGGACAAACATTGAAGGTGGAGAAGGCGAGTTGGCAAAAGGCAAAGGTATCACTGTGAAAAACAGAATTGAAGACTTTACTGGTGACAAGTAACCAACAGCTCCCTGACTGGTTCACGAAGAGACGATGATTTTTAAATCCATCTTCTTGAACGGGATAAATTAATCCAATGATATAGGATTAGATGTGGGGGGATTCATCTTTCACAAAACAGGCACTGATTATTACGCCTCTACAGTGTCCCAGTTGAAAGACAAATCTAAACAGTTAAACAGAATGGCATATTTATGTGTGTATAATTACATGGTTAATGTTTTAGTTTGCTGCGTATGTTGGTTTGCGGTGTACGTTGTATGACGATATTGTTTAGTGCGTAGTACTCGAGAGCACGTGGAAAGATGTGGTTAAAATGTTTTTAGTTTCAGCTTTACTTTAGGCCAGCATAGTTAGGTGGATTAAAGCATTGGACTCGTAATCTGAGCCGTAGGGGCGTTATAAAGTTACGGTCAATCCTACTCTTCATTGGTAAAAGAGTATCCCTAGAGTTGGCGGTGGGTGGTGATAGCTAGCTGCTCGAAGTTCCAAAACAAACAGCTTTACCATAATAATCATTTATCAGTTTATTTAATCTTTAATTAGTGGTAAGTCATTTGTTTTGTTTAAGTAACTGGAATAAATCACGCAGATTTAGGGCTAATTTCTATACTCTACTCTGTTGAGACTGTTGACACTGTGCTAGAATTAGGACCTTCATTTTTTACCAGCAATAAGTCTTAAATTCTTGTGATAGGACACGCTAATGTTTTTCATACATTGTGTCCCTGTGAGGGGTCTATCAAAAGAAAGTTGTACGTTATCTGGCATTTTTGAAATATTTATTAAAATATTTCCTTGTCTTTCAACGAGAGTCAAGCATAACCTGCCAATCGTTACACGAACCAGTAATTTGATCCCAGGATTTTCGTACCCTGCAGCTACGAGCGGGTAACGTGACCGCCTCCAAACAGCAATGCTATCCGAATATTGTGAGAAATTCCTCTGTGTTAGATTAAGGAATGGAATATTGTTCACAAATGAAACGTAGATAAATGGTGAAACGACTGAGCTTTGTGGAGTTGTAATGTTGATTGTTTGCGAAGGTGTGTGATATTTACTTTACTGATTTTACAATAACGTATTTATTTTACTGATTGAAGTAGTTACTATCATCTAAACTGTGCAAAACACAAAATACGTTGACAAAGATTTATCAGGGACCGAAGGGCGTGACCTTTTAAAGTGATGTTAGGTCAAGTTTGATAACATTACACTGAAACCACGTTGGTCTGCAAACCGACAATCCGGAGTATTTACAATTCTAATGATTTTTTTGTGTTAAGAAATATTCACAGTGACAAAGGTAACCAATCATATCTATATTGAAATTCGAACAATTGTTTATTATAACAAACTCGTGTTTCCTATTGATAAATTAAGTCAAGTCGGCTTCAATCAGAAATGGAATTCGAGGTGATGGATATTGATCATAAAATAAAATAGAGATATCGGTAAAAACTATAACAAATAATCAGAGGTCACCAAAATGACTTATGCTACACTCACAATGCTCAAAAATGAAAACAAGTAAAAAAATATGTCACCGTTATTAATTGCGTATTTGTTACATTGACGCAACACATCTATTACGATTTTTTTTTTTTTACTGTTCTGTAAGCAAGTTTGAAAACAATGATAATTATTTAAAGACAACGACATAAGGTTTTATGTAATTTATATAATTACTAACAACCATAGAATAATAAATCGATAAGTTGGCCCGGCATGACCAGGTGGATAAGACACTCGACTTGTAATCCGAGGGTGGCAAGTTCATATTCCAGTCAAACCAAACGTGGTCGCTCTTTCAGCCGTGGGGGCGTTATAATGTTACGTTAAATCCCACTATTCGTTGGTAAAAGAGTAGCCCAAGAGTTGGCGGTGGGTGGTGATGACTAGCTGCCTTCCCTCTAGTCTTACACAGCTAAATTAGGGACGGCTATCGCAGATAGCCCTCGAGTAGCTTTGCGCGAAATTCAGAAACAAACAAACAAACCATTTTTGCAATACTCTCTAGAAATAATAAAGCTTACGTTCTGTTTTGTCATAGCAGAAAACTAAACATAATTTTCAAACAAATATAATTAAATGCGAAAACGTTTTAGGAAAGAAAGGAATTCATACAGAGTGTGTGACACAATAACCAGATCAGTAGTTTGTTTTTACGTTTCACATTAAATTATGGTGTAATTTTCTGTAGTAGGTACATTTAATCACTTTCTCACAAAACCATAAATTAAGTTTTACACCACTCTTTTCACCTTACATTAATGTAAATATGTTGTAATCTGACATGTCCAACAGTATTTAAACTTTGTCTGTAACTATTTTCGTTAGCAATTATTCCCATTCTTTTATGATCTCAAACGAGGAATATAATAATAAATCTTGAGACAAAGAAACAATAATTAGGTAATTGTATTCTAAAGGCACGAAAATAATAGTTTTTTAGCACGTAAAAACCCATGCTTTGGAACAGGAAGCAACGTCGAACAAGTTGATAGTGCGTTGTTTATAGGAGAGACTTCCAGTAGGTGTGCAGAATTTTGAACAATCTTTTTTGCAGTTGTCTTTCCAAATAACACTAAGTAAATGTTACAAAACAACATAATATAGATTCTAAAAGCATTGAAGTAGATTTAGAATCATCATTTTGACTTTAGTTTTAGAATTTGATATGCAGGTGTGCAATCAACACTTGAAAGGTGCCATGAGTCACATTAGGATTAAATGCTACTGAATTAACTTCCTTTCTGTCATATTAGGATTAAATGCTGCTGAATTAACTTCCTTTCAGCCATATTAGGATTAAATGCTACTGAATTAACTTCCTTTCAGTTATATTAGGATTAAATGCTACTGAATTAACTTCCTTTCAGTTATATTAGGATTAAATGCTACTGAATTAGCTTCCTTTCTCAGATCATCATTGTTAACAGATACCTGCTATCAATATCTTCTCTACTGCTGTGTGCTAAAACTGTAAACATTTGAGGCATACCTTTCACCTCCTTGAAAATACCCAGAGACACAAACATATCCTAATTAATGCAATATTTCTGTGCGAAGTGTTTGGCATAGTACTATACTATGTAGGAGTACGTAAAAAATCATCAAATGTATAACTCAGGACCTCAATTACATCACCGGATGCTGTATCAGAGCATCATCAACATGCTTAGCTGGCGTGAAAGACTATTAACTGTTTTAATGAGTTTCAGAATCGTGGTAAATGCTCGTTGTTTGACCAGACTGTTGCAGATGTTTCTGGTGAACCTTGTCAAAATGTGGATCTTGTCATTCTCCTTTTTTAACAAAAGAAGGTACCTGCTGTACCTGAAAACACTGGAATAGCAAGTTAAAACCCATGTATCACATAGAAATCACTTCAATTGGTCTTTGTATGTCCAGGCTGATAATTTCCACAATGACCAATACTTACCATCTTATGCTCTTGCATTCAGTAGATAATCACCAAAAGATCAGTTCTGGCAGACAGTGTTTCTCCTGATTGATCATAAGCCTCTCAGTCTCAAAGAGAGATTAATAATGCAGAATAACCCTCACTGTGTTTGGACCAGGAGAAACCCTCTGCAAGTAGTTGCCACACCCTCATATCCCCCCTCCCACACGAACCAAAAATTCCTTTTCTCTACTATAAGCTCTACATGGTTGTTTGTAACGACCATATACAAACTGTACAGCAACAAGAGAGTCAAACATAATAGAAACTAACAATAGTTTATTAGCATAGTCTGTGTAATAGAGATTAGGTGTTATACAACAGGTATTGTTTTACAGATCCTTAATAAACAACAGACTCAGAAAATGTTTCGTACTTAACAATTTAACATTTTTAGTGTCTTATTGTGAGGAGAAATTATCATTTTGACCAGAAACGATGAACAACAATGAACCACGGGTACGTCTGTTTAAATGTTAAATACATTTTTTATAGTTTAATTAGAAGCACATTTATCTTTCATCTTTTTACAGGAATATTTATTAAGAAACTTCCTGTTACACTGTAAATGGTATTTTCAAGAGTTATCAATCTTAACAGATACAATGATGCTATATGAGGATCATTTCAAAAGTGTTAAACAACAACTTGCGGTAAAATGTTGTATATAAATTGATCAATTGCAAAACTAGTAGTATAACCCTATTTAATAAATTACTTAGGTTTGAATTCCGAGGGCTGGAAACACTAGGTGTATCTAAGTTGATTGATATTCAACAAACAGTAATTAAGATTCGAGTGTGAATGTATGTTTTCTTATAGCAAAGTCACATTGGACTATCTGCTGAGCCCACCGAGGGGAATCTAACCATTGATTTTAGAGTTGTAAATCCGTAGACTTACCACTGTATTAACGGGAGGGGGCAAAATTTGTGATAAATAGTAAAAATGTTTTACACAAGATAAAATTAGCATGAATGGAAAGGAAATTGTTTGCACAAATGTATAAGACAAGAAGTGAAAATAATCTTTACTTATACACAAACAACAAAACATATTTGGGTTTTATTGGCAAGCTTTTAGAGATCTGTAGTAGCATTTCCGGTTTCTTAATTTAGAACAGTCAAATAATAAACATGTTTCACATAAAAAGATGCCTCCCAGTGACTCAGTGTTAAATCTAAAGGCTTATAAGACTAAACATTGGGTTTCTATACCCGTGGTAGGTACAACATAAATAGTCTATTGTGTAATGTAGCGAGTTAGCAACAAACAAATGAATATGCAGGATGAAAGCATTATGACTAAATTATTAAGACAAAAGTCCTAGCACAGTAAATATCCTTCTGTGCCAGGTCACCCCTTCATTTATTACTTCCATTAGATATAACCACGGAAAGACAATCTTCAGACTCATAGAATCTTGTACCAACATTTGTACTTTGCCAAACTACCTCCTGCAGTAGGACAGTCAACAGTCAAAGTAACAATGAGGCAAGTACTTTCTAGTTAGTGTAGTCTCTGGGCGCCCTTAAGCAAGGCATAGAACCCATTAACCTCCCTTACCAGGATCACAGAGGAAGTTGGTTGGGAGCTCAGGACGATAGATCATTTCGTCTGGCAGATAATGATGTAACTAGGGCAAGCATAGAGATTTACTCAAGTTACTTCAACATTGCAACCTGCAGCAAGAAATGGCACCTTAATGAAGTATTTTGCCAATAATAAGCTATACCATTTCACAAATTAAGAAAAAAATAAAACAGTATAAAGAGGGCCTTGAATGAAATGGGGAGGACGTCTATCCCAATAAGGGAAGTCATGTGCAGCAGGTTATTCTTGTCTGTCAGCATGTAGTTGTCCGTATCCAGAAGAAAGCAATCAAATTAACAACATGTAAAGTGAGGACTCTACACCAATTGGAAAACTATTTAATGTTAAGTACGAAATGAAGATATTATTAACCAATATCTTAAGTCTGTGTCGAACTTGCTGGAAAGATGCAGAGTAGAGAAGTTGGGTTGATTTTGAACGAAGAAAGTTAAAAGTGTTTGCATGTACTTTGAAGAATTCCTGATAGAGTGATGCCTTTGGAAGTAAAGCCTAAATCTTTGAACATTGTAATAACAAGTCTATGCACCAACAGTTTAAAACGAGAAAGAGCACACTGATCGTTTTTTATGAAGACTTTGTTAAAGTGAAAAAGCAACGCAATCTTCAAGAAGTTGTCACAGTGATGGAAGATACAAACATTGGTTGTACACGAGTGGATAATACTATTGGACCACATGGAGTTAGAGAGAGAAATGAAATGACTGGTGTGTTACAAATAGTCAAATAATTACAAACACAGTATTTGAGCACCATTTGAGAAAAAGGAATGCATAGGCAAGTCCGGGCGATAGTGTTAGAAATCAAATTTATTACATCACAACCAATATTATATTCAGGAATGAAATATAAAAGTCGAGAACTTGCCCAGGGGCTGACTGTGGGAGCGACCATGATCCTGTAGTGTCAAGAGAAGATTGAGGAAAATCAAGGAGCTAAACTCGACAAATAAGCTAGATGATACAATTTTAATGGAAAAAGTATTTGATTAAAGACAGGTGTACAGTTGCACTCAAAACACCTTTTCAAGAACTTCAAGATGAAGGGAAAATGTCGAAATGGGAAACTGTTAAAGAAACACTTGTTGAAACAGCCAAGGAAGTTATCCCATTAAAAGGTTGAAGCTGTAACGTCTGTGTATAGGAATATCAAAGAATGATGATGTAATTGTGGAAGGAGAACAAGTATTGAAAAGATGGACAGAGTATATTGAAGATTTATTCTATGACATGGACGAATTAAAATATTTTAAGTCAGTATACAGACTGTTATTAACAGAACGAAAAATAATAAAACTAAATCACCATATGAAATTTTAGTAGAACAAATAAACCATTTGGAAGAATTTAGTACAGAAAAGTTAACAATTTTTATCTACATAATTTTTAGAAATGGTGAAATACCTGAAAATCTCAGTAACTTCATTGTTATTGCACTTCCAGATGTCCTGGAGCCATCGAATGTGAACACCCTCTAATCATCACTTTAATGAGTCATATGACAAACACTTTAGGTGTTGATGATGAAAGCTAGAAGTAGGATAAGACAAGAGATTGCAAAAGTTCAATGCAGTTTTTTGTATAAGAAAATATTTTTCTTTTTAATTTCGCGCAAGGTTACATGAGAATTATCTGCGCTAGCAGTCTTTAATTTAGCAGTGTAAGACAATAGGGAAGGCAGCTAGTCATCGCCACCCACCGCCAACTCTTGGGCTACTCTTTTACCAACGAATACTGGGATTGACCGTAATATTATAATGCCCCCACGGCTGAAAGAACGAGCATGTTTGGTGTGACGGGGATTTAAACCCGTGACCCACGGATTACGAGACGAGAGCCTTATCCACCTGGCTATGCCGGGCTGTAAGAAATGTTATCTTCACGCTAACAATGCTTTCGGAGAAGGTAATAGAAATGACGAAGGGTCTTTTTTTTTTTTTTGCTTTATTAATTATACCAAAGATTTTAGTAGAGCCAAACATGTGGAGTCTCCGAAACTTTTGGGAGAACTGGACATTGAGAGTAAAGACTTCAGAATTTTAAGAAACCTCTATTAGGTGCAAACTTCAGCAATAAGTATAAAGAATGGATTAAGTGAGTTCGTCCATATTAAGAGAGGCGTGAGGCAAGGCTGTGCTTTTTCAAATGACTTGTTTCAATTGTACAGTGAGAAAATCCTGGGCAAGATTAAACACTAACCAGGGCTGGTCATTGAAGAACAAAATTTAAACATTATGGTAATGATAATTTATAAGCAATTTATTCACAACAGAAGCTGAACAAAATTATATAAAGTTGTAAGTAAGAGTGAGGACTTACATACTAAGCGTAGGGAAAAGTATGGTAACCAGATGAAACATCATTCCTATATGCAATGCCAAAGTGGATAGAGAAAAGATAAGATAGGTTCATCTTTCTGGGAAGCTTGAGAATAACATCAGATGATAAATGTGATAACGAAATAAAATGGAGAATATGGATGCCAAATATGCATTTCTGAAAACGAAAGAAGGTATTAACAAATAGTAAAATTTCCATGAGGGCGAAGTTAAGAGCTTTGAATTGCTGTGTTATACCATTTCTTGCGTTTGTATCATAATGTTTGTTTAATAATATCTCCACGTGTGGAAAAGAGAATTGGAGCAATTGAGTTGTGGTCTATGAAGCGTATTTTGATAATATATTGGATAAACCTCAAATAAAGATATTTTGTGAAGAGCAGGCTGCAGAATCAGGCCGTTCACTAACATCAGAAAAAGACAGTTTGAGTTTCAGGACACATTATGAGGAAAGAATAAATTGAAAGTCTAGTCGTATCTGGAAAGACTGGAGAAAGGAAAAATCGTGGAAGTAAGAATTTAACTTAAGAGAAACGTCCATTTAAAAGAATGAATGTATTGACATTAGAAATGTTTTGTGTGTCAAGAAGAAGTGATCTGTGGAAGACCATGGTCACCAACGTCCTGTTTGGATATAAGAAACTTCACCAACATCCTGTTTGGATATGAGACACTCCACCAACATCCTCTTTGGATACGAGAGACTCCACCAACGTTCTGTTTGGAACAAGAGACTCCATCAACATCCTATTTGGATATCAGAAACTTCACTAACGTCCTGTTTAGATATAAGAGACTCCACCAATGTTCTGTTTGGATATAAGAAACTTCACTAACGTCCTGTTTGGACATGAGAGACTCCATCAACATCCTGTTTGGATGTGAGAAACTTCACCAACGTCCTGTTTGGGTAAAAGATACTCGAGTTTAAGGTGTGGAACTGTCATGTAAAGGTTTTGTATATTTGTTTGTTCTTTTTCGCCTGATCTGTTCGTTTGCTGATCTGATCTGTCCTTTAGAGTCGTTTCATTTTCCATAACTTATCACAAATTAGACTTACTGAAGTTCTAAATAATTAATATAATATGGTTATGAACAGTAGCATATCTTTTTGTAATCCTTCCCACATGTTATTGCTCATTATGTTAAAATGTGCCACTTGTTAACTGATTTACTTGCTATTAATGAAAATTTTCTAGACGTATCGATTTTTTTCAGATCAATTGGATGTTACTTGTAAATAAAATTTTACCAACTACACCAAAATACATATATATTGTTTAATTACATCATTGGGTCAAAAGTAAGTCTGCAGGCTTATGACGCTAAAAATCGGGTATGGATAACAATGCTTGGTAAAGCACAGATAACCAGTTGTGTAGCTTTATGTTTAACAACAACCAAATTAAAGAAAACAACAAAACCTTTAATCAAGTATGAATTCCAATTTAGAATCATTTTTAAAGCGAAGTTTGTTCTGAATTCCAGTTTTATTATTTCAGTATTTCTTTTGTTTTTGATTTTGTTTTGTTTTGAATTTCGCGCAAAGCTACACGAGAAGTATCTGCGCTAGACGTCCCTAATTTTGCAGCGCAAGACTAGAGGGAAGGCAGCTAGTCATCACAACCCATCGCCAATCCATAGGCTACTCTTTTACCAACGAATAGTGGGATCGACCGACACATTATAATAGCCCCACGGCTGAAAGGGCGAGCATGTTTGGTGTTATAGGGATTCGAACCTGCGACCCGTAGATTATGAGTCGAGTGCCTTAACCACCTGGCCATCCAGGCCCTTTCTTTTGTTCATACATATATAGCGTTTTTGGGCTTCCCTGTGAATAAAGATCCAAGAGTTATTTGCGAAGTCTGTTTGTCATTTTTTGTCTTCAGATGTCAGTTCCAGAAACTCAGTTAGTAGGCGGGGTCCTTGAACTTTGATTGGTTACAGTC